>NC_080466.1:40465000-41665000 GCF_030265055.1 Doryrhamphus excisus
AGGCTGAGACGTCACTCACAATGCCGAGCGAGATGTTGTGATACATTCATTCATTAATTTTCTACTACTTATCCTCACGAGGGTCGCGGGGGTGCTGGAGCCTATCCCAGCTGTTTTCGGGCGAGAGGCGGCATACACCCTGGACTGGTCACCAGCCAATCACAGGGCACATGTAGACAAACAACCATTCACACTCACATTCATACCTATGGACAATTTGGAGTCGACAATTAACCTAGCATGTTTTTGGAATGTGGGAGGAAACTGGAGTACCCACGCATGCACCAGGAGAACATGCAAACTCCACTCAGAGATGGCAGAGGGTGGAATTTAACTCGGGTCTCCTAGCTGTGAGACATGTACGTTAACCACTCGTCCACCATGCAGTGTCAAGTAAATGCTAATTTAAAAATCATGCATGACATCGTTCCGTTGCGTAGGCGTACTAAATGGTTATCCATGGTAGCCACATAAAAAGAGAGCACATACCAGTCAATCAGTGGGATTCAGCAGAAATATCCCCGTCCAAATTGTAAAAAAAAAAAAATGCAAATCCCCAATTGCCTCTGAATCCCATACAATCCACCAAAAGTTCCATTAAATCCCAGCAGCCGTGAGTCTCGCTGACGGGATTGCCTCCCAGTGAGGATTTTATCATTTAGCTCAATTGATGGCGACTTTGCTTACTGAGGAGCTGCTGAAAGTCACCATTAGACAGCTGTAATATATTCATTACAGCTGCAAATGGAATAAGAAGTGGCGCCGAAAAACAGCTCGAGTAAGCATCTGCAAACAAATTGTTTTCATGCAAATGTCCTATTTATCGATAGTCAAAAATTGGAGGTGTGCAACACTTGCACTAAGCGTGGATGACGTGGACTTTCACTGCTGCTCACTGCAGTGTTGGTACTCAGTGTTGGCTTATGGATGCAGATTTGTGACCTCATAGCATCAACCGTTCTTGTAGCTCATCCAAACTAGGTTAAGCATCTTCAAAGGCTTCCGAAAGGAGGCTATGGAAATGTCTTGCAGCGCGGCATTACAAACATGGAGCTAATGAAGCCCACTGAGCCCACATTGAGACATTTAGACAACGTGGTGCAACATCACCGCATGATCCGCTCACAGGATGGACTCACCGATTGATCGAAAAAAAAAAAAAAAATCCACTAACTTTTAAGCTCCGCCAGCTTCCTGGTGCTATCAAGAGTTGGGTTTATAGCCTTTAAATAAACACATGTAAGAGCGCCAGAGGTTTGCTTCACATGGCACCGTGATAAGACTTTTAATGGCGCTCCTGAAGAAGGAATACATTAGTGCCACTTTCAACATTCCCTCAGAGAGCAGTAAAGCAGGAAAGACGGCAGGATAAGACACTTATATGTCACACAAGCCCCCGGCCTGTAATCGCAACGTATCTACTCCCCAGTCTAAGCATTGAACAATAACTGTAACAGATACCTGACAAATTCAGGTGACACTCAGGGATTTATTTTAGCTCACTCCAAGGTCACAAATTCTGTGACATTTTATGTGAGACATTTTCAGGCACTAAATAAGCTAGCATAAAGCTAACTAAACAGAAAATGTCATTAAATACGGATAAGCTGTGGTTGTCAGCAAGTTTGGTTGACCAAGCAAAACATCTTTGCAGGGGTGCGTAATTGTCTCATGATTATGAAACTTTAAGGATATTTGTACTTTCTGCACTCTGTGGGTAAGCTAGCAGCTCCACCTCCACCCACTGAGACTGCTCACTCCGTTTACGCCGTTGTTCTATGGAACAAAGGCACCAAGATGCTGAAACAAATGTGAACCCTCTTGGAAGATGAGGAAAACAGGCACGCATGCACTTAGCAATATATGAAGGCATCGAGTATCAAGTTATGTGATTGATTGATTAATTAATTAATTAATTTTCAACCGCTTATATTCACAAGGGTCGCGGGGGGCGCTGGAGCCTATCCCAGCTGTCTTCAGGCGAGAGGCGGGGTACCAGCCAATCACAGGGCACATATCGTCAAACAACCATTCACACTCACATTCATACCTATGGACAATTTGGAGTCGCCAATTAATTAACCTAGCATGTTTTTGGAATGTGGGAGGAAACCGGAGTACCCGGAGAAAACCCACGCATGCACGGGGAGAACATGCAAACTCCACACAGAGATGGAATTGAACACGGGTCTCCTAGCTGTGAGGTCTGCGCGCTAACCACTCAACCACCGTGCAGCCCGGGGTTAACTCAGTAATGTATTGTCATCCCAGACGCCCATGACAGATTTTATTCTGAATGAGAAATCTTGTGGAAAAGTGGAAAAGAATTGTGGATGCTTTCCTAGAAAACTATGGTAATCTTGGAATCTATTCTTCTTAAAATTTCCGTCATCCCTAGTGGCCCATATCCCTTAAGTGCGTTTGTCAGGCTTCTTTATTTGCACATCTTAGAACATACGTACGTACCTGACAGGCTTGGTAAAGCAGCTGGTGCTCAAACTTCTTGATGCCGAGGATATTCTGGAACATCTCGTACAGCTGGTCCTTGCTCAGGATGAGCTCGGAGGCGGCGCTGGCCGTCATGCGCTGCTGGGCCTTGCGTGGATCCTCGTCCCCGCGGTAGATGGTGTCAAACTTGGCCATCCAGGAGCTGAGCACCGTCTCCTTGCTCAGGCCGTCGATCTCCGGCAGGCTGCGCACACGCTTCTCAATGTGCCTCTTGAACACTTCCCTGAAGTCGCTCGCCGAGAAGCCGCCGCTCTGGACCATTTTAGCCACGCGGTCGCTCTTTAGAAACACCTTTGTTGTGAGAAACGGGAGAAAAGAATGCAAAAAGGTTATCATCTAAAATTAGCGCCGCGTTTATTGGTAATACGCCTGCATTCGGTAGAATACCACATTTAGGCTGTACTTTATGCACAAAAAAGATGTCTTATGGCAGGGGTGCTCATTAAGTCGATCGCGAGCTACCGGTCGATCGCGGAGGTGGTACTGCTCGATCGCTGGTCGATGTCGATCGCGGCGTGACATTAAAAAAATATCATCCTAGCATCAATGCCGTCACTTGATTGATATACAGGGCAGCCATTCAGATGACAACTGAATGTTGCCCTTCGGGCGACCAATCAAATCAAACGACGTCTCTAAGTGCAGCAGAACTTACGATGTCAGCTTATCATCCATCCCCGTTACTTGATTGACATACAGAACAACCAGTCAGATGACAACTGAATTTTGACCTTTAGGTCACCACTCATGCGTAAACAACGATGCAAAGTGCTAAGCTAGTCGGCGAATTGCGAGATTTTAAGCCCTCGCTAAAGTTTATGGTCACTAAAATGAGTGAAGGAGCTGGACCAAGTAAAAAGGCAAAAACTGGACCAAGTAAAAAGGCAAAAAACATATCACTTTCATACGGATATGGAATATTATACGGATATTATGATACGGATATTATCCATGACTGATAAACATTTGGAAGTGTGCTTGAGGCTGGCTATCAGCAGCTACTGTCCGGACTATGCATCCCTGGCTGGTTCAATTCAGTGCAAGTCATCAAAGTAAACTCAGGTAACTACAAAAAATTTTAATAGTTAATTATGTGTGTTTTGCAATATTGGCTCATTTGGTTATGTAAGGTACATCAACATACATTGTACGTACAAATAATCCTCAATACATTTGAAAATAAATAGATGTTTTGCATTTTGTAGATCATTTTGACTCGGTCATTTTAAAAGTAGCTCGCATGCTGAAAAAGTGTGAGCACCCCTGTCTTATGGGATACAGTGTGTTTGTCTACAACAGTTCAAATGTGGTTATTCTAGATTTTCAATGAGATTACCCTTCATACCAGCGTGTTCATCAACACTGCTGCCAGCTAATGACAGCCTGACAGCGACGGACAAGATGACAGCATCAGAGGAACAATGAAGCCCACTGCTTCGTCACAAAGACATTTTGTTCTCAGCATCCAATGTGGCTAAAAAGCACTTGGCGCATATTTAAAAATGACTACTACCATATCACTTGTATCAGCAGAGTATAGAGCTGAGGGAGCCACCTGCTGCGGCCCAGCAAAGTGCACTATATTGGGATGCATGCTTTGGACAGCCGGTGTGCCGCTATGGAGGTCAGGAGAAGCGGAGTATAAAGTAGGAGCAGGGGCGTCACTAGGTTCTGAGGACAGGGGGGGCTTAGCCCCCTGGAGATGCACAGGATATGAATGAATGTACAGTAAACCTTGGATATATCGGATTCAATTGTTCCCACTGGTTTTGTCCGATATAAGCGAAATCCGTTATATGCGTATACCAGAAAATGTCAGTTTTACGCATATATCGGATTTATATCCGGTATATGCGTAAATCGGATTTTATCCGTTATAAAAAGGCACTTCCTTGACTATGTTTCCAATGTACCTGGACGCGCAGGCAACGCTGCAAACGCTGCAAATGACGTCGTATAGCGGCCTGTCACGATTCGGCGAATCGGAGCGCCACGATGCGGCCATCCGATATATGCGAGGGAAATTTAATGGAAATGCATTGGAATGGGACTGGAGATTTTGTCCGAAATAGGCGAAATCCGTTATAAAAAATCCGATACATGCAATGAATTTTTATTGGAAATGCATTACAGAAAAATCGGTTCTTTTTTATCTGTCCATTGTGAGCGAATTTCCGATATATCCGAGTCCGATATATCCGAGGTTTACTGTAGTAGACATTCAAAAAATAAAAATAAATAAAAATATCCAAATAAGGAACAAGAACCGGGATATAACTTTCCCACTTTTGAACAGATTTAGTAGAGATACTCAATTGTTTTAGGCCACCATTAAATGTACACAAGTACACACAATCAATACTGCAAAACCGCTGCTCAAGCTCTGCAACCATTCCGTCCAGTGGACAGTGATCAATTATATAATAATCATTATTATATTATTAATTATCCTATTATTATTACTATCATCATTCTTCTTCTTCTGATTATTACTCATCAGGCTTATTAGCCTGCTTTTGCCCTATTATATAACATTTGTCAGATAAAAAAAAATCAATAAAAAATATCAAATTATTTAGGGGGGCTTAAAAAATTTTAGGGGCCTGAAGTCCCCCTAAAATAGGCCTAATGACACCACTGAGTAGGAGGAGCTACCGTGTGCCGTGTAGGTAACTACATCAAATGTTATGTAAATGTCATCCATCACTGTTATCCAGGAGCAGCGCTTCAGTGCAGTGAGATGTTCAGGACCGGGAGGAGTCCTCTGGGAAGACTCGGGATATGTTGGAGAGACTATGTCTCTCAGTTTTCTTGGGGACGTCTGGTAAGAGCTGGACAAAGTAGCCAGGGAGAGGGAAGTCTGGGCTTTCCTGCTTAGGCTGCAGCCCTCTGAAGGACTGAATGACTTTAATTAATTATTGCATTAATGTTCTTGTATTCTTGGATATCATCGATACAGATCGGAAACAAAAACAGCATTATCACGCATCACTCGCCAGTAGTCGTTATGTGCGTGCTGTGTAGCGCTTTTACACCTCTCTTGCATTTTAGCCAACAATATTGTCAAGTTGTTCTTCTCTGTGTGTGTCTATCATTTTAATTATTCCCACAGCAGCAATTTCCCCAGCTTTCATTCGGATTTGTACCATTAATAGAAAGTTTAGTACATTGCTGGTGATAACATCACCTTTTCACTCTAACCTTGTCATGTATGAATGTATTACCCTCATTTACATCAGCATATTACATCAATGACGAGCTGTCACGTGTAGGTGACGTTGTAATTAACCTCCATAGCCATCTCCTGACTGTATAAGGATTTGTCAGTTTTCCCATTATGCCTTTACTTGTTTTTTTCTATAAAAAAATTGACCTTATAATATTGCCTACTATGGGTTATATCTCTATAGCGTGCATGGTAATAGCGAGTGGCTTCGTGATGCGGACAGAAGAGTGAGCTTGGAAAGACGGCTGTGTCAGCCACACGGGCTGACTCATAATCTGCACAGTGAGAAACCTCAGCCACCATTTTATCACTCAGCCGCATGAATTTCAGCATTTTGACGTGCAAACTGGAACAGTCTTTTTTTTTTTATATATATAATTTACCACCTGAAAACTGCACGGCTCAACTCTGAAGGAGCGCCGGCTACCAGGCGCAGGGGCGCCGCCAGGAATTCTGCACCCCCATGAAAAAAATAATAATATCGGGCCCCCCCTCGAGCAGCTGTTGTCATCTCATCTCTAGAACCTTAACTAACCCAAGCTTTACATAACTCCAACTGAACTCTGATGGCCTGCAAATGTACAGTATTGCTTTTGATTGTTCAATACTACCCGTGTCTGCGCACAATGTAGTATAGAAATACTTTGTTTTTAAATTAAAATCACAAAAATATTATTTGAAATAATAAGTCGTCCAACTAAATAATACATGCTAAACATTTGCCTGCGCTGATTAAATGTTGGTCTAAAAAGGAGTACGATAGAGGCTAACACAACCTACTAACACTCTGCTAGGTTATTTCATTGTGGAGACAAAGCTAACAGGTTAATTTCCACGATACACATACGGGTCACATACGTATGTACGCCCTTTTCGGTTTCCTCGCTTCCCTCACCTTTCTCTCTGTCTCCGTTTTTGACTCATAGGTCTTTATTTTACCATTTTACCAGCATTGTTTCACTCTGGAGTAGTGGACCAAACCATTTCATGTAGCTATGGGGATGGTCAGTCAATATGGAAGATGACTTTTGGTCACTGTAAATATTTAATGATTACTATCAAATACAAGATTATGTTTTAATCATCTTCTGACCATATTTAAATATATATATACATATATATATAATTTTTTTATTTTTTTGTATTTATATATATATATATTTTTTTTTTTTTAATTATTTTTTTTTATGTATTTATTTATTTTTTTATATGGTCCGAAGAGGATTAAAACATAATCTTGTATTTGGTAGTAATCAATAAATATTTACAGCTACCAAAAGTCAAAAGTCATCTATATATATATATCACAAGCAGACAGCAAAATCCGTCCATTTTCATCTTATCCCAGGTTTGGTTGCAGGGACAGCAGCCCAAGCAGAAAAACCCAGACCTCCTTCTCCTGGGTTACGTGGTCCAGCTCCTCCCAGCAGATCCCACCACGTTCCCAGAACAATTGAGAGACATAGTCTCTCCAACGTGTCTTGGGTCTTTCCCAAGGCCTCCTACCGGTCAGACATGACCCTGAACACCTCCCCAG
Organism: Doryrhamphus excisus; assembly: GCF_030265055.1. Taxonomy (NCBI): domain Eukaryota; kingdom Metazoa; phylum Chordata; class Actinopteri; order Syngnathiformes; family Syngnathidae; genus Doryrhamphus; species Doryrhamphus excisus. The sequence goes on from NC_080466.1 coordinate 40,472,272, forward strand.
AGAGGCGTTCGGGAGGCATCCTGGATGACAATACTTCTCACCTCTAAGGAAGACCCCAGGCAGCCTACATGAGAAAAGTCATGGTACTCGTGATTTCGCCTCAGTTCCCTCTTCACCACAACAGACCGATGCAGAGTCCTCATCACTGCAGACGCCGCACACATAGTAAACTTCGCTTCCCTTTACGGCGCCAGTGACCAGGCGTGCTTAAAATTGCTTCAGCCGGCCATATTTTTTTTTTGCACTCCCGTCATCAGCAGAAAGGTACAAAACCATGCATTGAGTCGTAGATGAATTCAGCAAGTCATCCAGCCTCTGCTCTGAGGAATAATGCTTCTGATTGAGTGTGCTCCGCCGTGATTATGGTGTGCTGGTACCTCATAGTAGCTCTGCACAGCGTTGATGAATGCTTCATCCGCCACAATTTGCGTGTCTCCATTTAGGAAGGCCTGGAAGCGGTCCTTAGTCTGCTGAAGCTGCTGCTTGGTTATCTGTGGAGGCAAGGGCAAACAAGGCAACATTAAAACCAGATTAGACAGCACTGGAAAAAATATAAATAATAAGCACAAGTTGGTTTAAACAATGCTATCCAGCCCGGGCTCCACTTGGGGGGGTATGCTAAGCACTCCCAGGCCAGCTGGGAGATGTAGTCCACCCCTGCATCCTCATTTGGGCTGACATGTTCTCCCAGTTTGCAATTTTAAGGACATGAGCTGTTCTGGGTGCACAAAACAAACCAAGAGGCATCTCTCGGCGCAAAAGTCGGAGAAGCTCAATGACAAATCCCAGAGCTAAGTCCAGTCCATCTGAGCTGATTGGATCCGCAGTCTTACTCTTTCAACCGCACCCTGGCCTCAGGTGCGAGCATGTATAGCGAAGACTGGCTGTTAAATGGAGAGCTTAGCTTTATGGCTTTGCTCTCGTCGTTACCCGCCACTAGTGATGTAAAGCCTGCAGCCGTACAGCCGCGCTTCCCAGCAGCAGTCAATCTTAGCTTTTCTTTGTATTTTACATCCCTTATGAATAAATGTTGCTGACTTCCTTATTATGCGCTAACTAAACCTCTCACCTTTCGGTGAGCACTGTGGATATTATAGTTCACAGTCCAAAAAAAAAAAAAACAGCAGCAACGCCTCCAAGTTGAAGACAAGGCACACTGAAAACAGATGAAAGCTCAGCAGCATTTATTTATTGTTACAAAGTCTACTGCACAAAGGAAATGTCCTTGTGGGGTCTGGAGAGGAAATTCTTTATTAAAGTTTTGCTCTGCTGAGCATCTTTCCTATGGTGAACACAGTAGCGGTGTAGTGGTGTAGTGGTGTAGCGGTACGCCATACTCACAGTTCGGTAACAACCTCGCTTTTAAGCTCACAGTTTGCTTTCATTTGGGTCCATTCATTCATTCAGCAATTTTCTATTTTATTCTCACGAGGGTCGCGGGCATGCTGGAGCCTATCCCAGCTGTCTTCGGGCGGTACACCCTGGACTGGTGGCCAGCCAATCACAGGGCACATAGATATGCGAGATATGAACATACATGTCTTTCTCTCTGTGTGTGTGCATTCTAAAGATATAAAAATAGCTAAAATAAGGCAGGCTATTCATTCATTCATTCATTCATTTTCTACCTCTTATCCTCACGATGGTCGCGGGGGGTTGCTGGAGCCTATACCAGCTGTCTTCGGGTGAGAGGCGAGGTACACCCTGGACTGGTGGCCAGCCAATCACAGGGCACATATAGACGACCATTCACACTCACATTCATATCTATGGACAATTTGGAGTTGCTAATTAACCTAGCATGTTTTTGGAATGTGGGAGGAAACCGGAGTACCCGGAACATGCAAACTCCACAGAGAGCTGCCCAAGGGTGGAATTGAACTCGGGTCTCCTAGCTGTGAGGTCTGCGCGCTAACCACTCGACCGCCGTGCAGCCACACATATAATCATATACAAATATATCATGTTAACCCACGCATGCACGGGGAGAACATGCAAACTCCACACAGAGATGGCCGAGGGTGGGATTGAACTCGGGTCTCCTAGCTGTGAGGCATACATTTGGGTCCAGTTAGGAACAAAATGCAAAACAGATAACTGCTTAGCTTTTAGGTAAACAGCTTTACATTTAAAACAATAATTAACAATATTTTTTTCCAATAAGTACAATTGTGATGAATTGTATTGACATTACTTCCTAAGGGAAAAATTGCTTTCATTTTTGTATGTTTTGGTTTTCATCTGAACTTTTCTAACGAATTCATCACCAAAACAAAGGCACCACTGCATTACGGTGATGTCAACACAATACACGAGATTGGTGATACAAAATTTTAAACAATCATTTTTATGAAAGTGGTGGCACGGTGGGCGAGTGGTTCGCGCACAGACCTCACAGCTAGGAGACCAGGGTTCAATTCCATCCTCCCAAACATGCTCCAAGTTGTCCATAGGTATGAATGTGAGTGTGAATGGTTGTTTGCCTCTCGCCCGAAGACAGCTGGGATAGGCTCCAGCACCCCCGCGACCCTTGTGAGGAAAAGCGGTAGAAATTAATGAATTTTCAAAATTTTCAAAAGTAAAAGTAAAGTAAAGCCAATATATTGACTTAAGTGCGCCAGTCCCAGTTTGTAGGCCCGTTCCTCATCTCTACTCAACAATGGCGGCACACTGCTTTCGTATTATTCTCTTGTGTTTTGTCCAGTTACATATCTCACCAAGAAGTGTTTCCTAACGGGAGACTTTAACAAATAAAAAGATGTTTGGTCAAGACTCCCGCTAGCCAAAGTGTATTTGCTTCAGTTCCTGGCTCTTCCATGTTAAACTCAGTACACCCCTGCACAGAACTGAATGTTCCGTCCCAGAAAATCCAATTATGGCTACTTCCACAGTCACACCACTAGAAGTGGTGCTGGTGGCCCCAAAGCCAGTAAAAGGAGCTGTGCATATTGGACATTAGAAGAACAATGCCCCATAGGAATGCTCATTTTGCATCAGCTTGTTGCATAATTGAGTCGGTAATATACTTAGCATATAATATTAAGTGCGACCAAATGAATACAGACACTTAACTTTCGACTCCTTTGCTTCAATATGGAGATATTTTATACGCATATAAAGAAGCTCATTTAAATATTATGCCTCAGCGACATCTTCTCCCCTTTGTCTCACCTCTCTCAGGTCGAAATGTCCTTGAATTGATTTAACACATGCTAACAGAGTCAGTGACCTGAAAGTCAATAGAGCGACCATCTCCCTGTGACAAATGTTGTCTACACTTCAAGCTGTTGTGTATATCATACGAACACAAGGGCCGCCTGCCAATGGACGTGGGCGTGTGCGTCGCCTGCAAGTGACAGACTTTGGTGTGGGAGGGAGACGGAAAAGCATTCCATACCGTGTGCCTGTGAGGCAATCTCGATAACATCTGCGTGCCTGTCGCACTCGCCCAACCCCCCCTCCTGCCAGGTGAGAATAAATGAGGAATATAACGTAACGTTTCTCTGTCATCGCCAAAGCAGGGGTGCGCGTTCCGTCCATCGAGAGCTACCAGTTGATGGCAAAGGTTGATGTTTATGTTGTTGTTGTCGGTGGTGAATATCAATTTTAATCGTAATTAAATGCCTATATGACAACTGTCATTTTCATTCATTCATTCATTTTCTACCGCTTTTCCTCACGAGGGTCGCGGGGGGTGCTGGAGCCTATCCCAGCTGTCTTCGGGCGAGAGGCGGGGTACACCCTGGACTGGTCGCCAGCCAATCACAGGGCACATATAGACAAACAACCATTCACACTCACATTCATAACTGTCATTTTATTTTATTTAATTAACATTTGTAGAGGCTTGCAAATATAAAAATATAAAAAAATAAAAAAATTAAAAAATTAAAAAATAAAAAAAATAAAAATATAAAAATATAAAAATATAAAAATATAAAAATATAAAAATATAAAAATATAAAAATATAAAAATATAAAAATATAAAAATATAAAAATATAAAAATATAAAAATATAAAAATATAAAAATATAAAAATATAAAAATATAAAAATATAAAAATATAAAAATATAAAAATATAAAAATATAAAAATATAAAAATATAAAAATATAAAAATATAAAATAAATAAAATAATAAAATATTAAAATATAAAAATATAAAAATATTTTTTATGGCTTGGCTTGGTGTTTTCGACTAAAGAAATCGTGTTTCCTTTCGCTGTCTTTGTATTTGTAAAATGTACCCAATTGCTTAAAACTTTGTAATATGTTGCCTCGACTTCGGATGCATAAGCCCACTGGTCTGCGAGTCCCACAGAGGTTGTCCTATGACACGGTACGCCGGAAAATCTGGCAAATTAATACAAACGACAAAGGGGGAACTAGTTGGCAAATACAATACATTATTTTATTTTACAAGAAATTTAAAGACAGTAATTTGATTAAATACTAAAGATAAAAAGGCTAGACATGCAGCTGTGCTCTGTGGCTGCCTGTGATGCGTTTGGGTGAGTGCCGGCTGTAGGACTTTTGCCCTTTCAACTGTAACAGGAACTAAATCACCAAATCCACCCGATTACATATGTATCTGTAATGCCATTCAACCATCCGTCCGTCCTGACGCATTCCCAGGCCAGTTGAGAGACATAGTCTTTCCAACATGTCCTGGGTCTTCCATGAGGCCTCCTACCGGTCCGACATGCCCTGAACAATTCCCCAGGAAAGGAACTTCCCAGATTACAGTGTCTCTCATGTTATCGCTAAGGAAGACTCCAGCCACTGTTCAGGGAAAACCATCCATCTCGGCCATCTTGGCCATAAGTGAGGGGAAGAACAAATGTAGATCCACCAATAAATTGAGAGCTTTGCCTTTCAGCTCAGCTCCCTCGTGAACACAAAGGAACGCTGCAAAGCCCGCATCACCACAAACACTGCACTAAACCGTCGATCGGGAGTTCCATTCTTCCCTCTCTCGTAAACATGACGTCGAGGTACTTAAACCACTCCACAGGATATCATCCCCGACCTGGAGATGGCTCTCCATCCTATGCCAAAAGCGAACGTCCTCATTAAATATGTTGTGTTTCTTTGGGTGGTGACATATTTATCGGGGGGCTCGTTTTATCCTTGATTATGCTCACCGAGTGTTTTGAGTGGTTTGGACGGGGCAGGCAGCCAATGCTGATTTCGCCACTGAGCAGTTTTCAATGTCTAATTTCAATTCACTTTGCAGATTCTGCTAGATTTCCTTCTCTTTTATGCGCTGCCACCGGAATTGGCTGACTCGTGTTTGGGAGACATAACGGAGATTCAAGTAAAAAAGTTAACTATAAAGAACAAAATTGTTGTATGCATAGTGACTCACGTGTTGCTTCGCCGATTCAATGAAATGACGTTTTTCCCCGCCATGCAAATCGTTGTGATTTCAGGGATTGAGTACAGTCCATTCTTAGCAGCGTGGGGAGCAAATATCCCTTGGAAAAATATGGAATTTTCTAATGTAATCATTAGTTTGGCCCCGACTGTGGTTTGTCCTGCGACAGACTATTAATCTCTTCATCAGCGTTATCTACATCCCGTGCACACGAGTCGGACACGGCTGATTGGAGAACTGTACTGATTAGTGATCATATTGATGGGTGAGCGGAAAGTGCCTGCATTTTCATCTGTTTCCACATTCCCGAGACATATTTTTCCTACTTGGCGCTTATTGATTCTCCCTCTATGGCTCTTATCAAGATTGCAGCACAGCCCAGTGATTCATTTGCTTGCAGTGAAGTAAACATTAATCACCCCTCGCATATCAATAGAGGAGCCAGGCAAGGGCATTATGCACGGGAACTTTATTACTGTTCAAAACTCTTTGACTTCAAGGCTTAACTAGATTCCTTATGCAATCAGTTGAGTCACTGTGACCTAATTAGGAATATTTAGCCAAATTTACATTTACGCTATCATATTCTTGTTAGCTTTAGTGTTTTGCGGTGTTACATTGCAAAGAATTGCATCCCCCATAGCTTTCTACGTGCACGGCATCGCTCTGACAGGTGAATTAATGATCCAAATGAATAAAAATATACTGCAGCCGGGCTTGCTTCAGTGTGCTGAATCACACTTCCTCCTCTTGCATTGAAAGTTGGTGTGAAATTGTTGCTGTTTCCCAAATTAAATAGCTACGTTATAGATGTGCAGTACATAAAGTGAGTGTCATTTATTTGTGCAGGTACAAACTGAAATAGAGCAATTTAATTAAACTGTAAAATAAATGGAGGTCCTGCAAGATATAGCAGCACCAAAGGGCAAGGATAATAAATCTTCATAGAAAACTATAAAAAAAAATACACCAAAGCAAGTGGCTGGAAAGCTACATAAATACAATGAAGATAAAACTTAATAAACTTCAAAGTTATGATATGCGCTCACCAGCCACAACATGTGGTATGCCGACAAAATGTAATGAGATCAAGACTGTTTCGCGGGGAAAGCATCTGTCTTTGCAAAGAAAATAAAAATGAAACCTACATTTATTATTGTTGATGGAGTTTGGGTGGATTACCGCTTCCCAGATGCCTCACGATATAAAAATGAGCGGCTACTACGTGGAAATACTTGGTCACGTCCTGTGTTATGCCTCGCAATCTGAATTGGGCTTCGATTGGGTGGTGTGTCGATCATGAACGAACGGGTCAAAAGAACTACTTCTTTTTTGTGAACGGAATGAACGAGAATGAACAAACGCAATGAAATGAACGAATCTTTTTACTGAATTAACCGAAATGATACGGTTCACTGAAATGAACAGTGTTGCCCACCACTAGCTTCAATATGTTGCCAAAAGTCGCTAGCTGCCTTGTTAGCATTGACTGGCGCCGCATCACCAAATGTAGAGATATGATTGACGAAGGGGACAGGAGTGGAGGATAAGCGGTACAAAGCGTTGAAACTTTTTTTAAATGATAAACTCTGATGACTATGTGATTAAAATTAAATGATTAAATGATTAAATGATTAAATACACTCCTGCATTGAACAACAAGCAACAACAGTCACATGATATGGAAACGAAGATTGTGGAAAAGTGTGACCTTCCACAATGAAATAATAACATTAACAACATTAATAAGTTTTTTTTGTTATGACTTTTCTTGTCAACTAATAACTACACTATTATTATATGGACTGTTTTGACTTGGCTTTTTTTCTCTTTTCAATACATATACTTCAAAATAATGCATTTTAGAGCCATATTTATAATGTTGTTAGACTGTCAAAGCACTATATTTTTGCCCAAGGTTATCATACCATGGATCTGAGTAGATAATGTAGGTGTACTTAATGAAGTGGGCAGTGAGTGTATGTCAGCCTAAAGACGAGATGTCGATTAGGATAACATTTCTTAATACGCACAGAAAATTGTTTGGCCACAAACCAGCTGGCTTTCTTGCTTTTCAACAACACAAAGCACATTTCATGTCACATTTGAGCAAACAGCACGAGTACATGACAGCTGCACAAAGTCAAACAACAAACAAAAAAAAAAAGCCTCTGTGATCATAAATACTACAAAAACACAAAGACAGGTGCTCAGGCTATTCACCCCAGAGCAGACACATCCATATGCGTTTGCACCAAAATACACAAATGCAGCATTGTGTGAGTAAACGCCGCTTGTGGAGGTCAGCAAACAGCCAGGTGTGTGCACCGCAGACGCACACCATGCACGGTGCTGTCATACTATACTAGTATTCTGATGCACACAGGGGGAACACGGTGTTCGCCGCCAGCTTAAGCCCCTTCTCGTAACAGACATCCATTATCACACCACCACCCACTCCCTCACAGCGCCCACTCCGCTCGGCCCGCTCCTCATTCATGCAGTTACTGAGCAGAAAATCAGCCCTGACACGACGATGACATAAATGGCACGGACATGTGAACTTCCATGCTTTGCAGGCTGTAATCAGCGGGGCCCGTTGGAAAAGGTCGCGGCAAAACGCGGCAGTCAAAACCACCGATCTATTAGCGAAAAGAAGCAACAGAACGATAACAGTAGAGATGCACAGTAGATCATTTAGATTGATTTGTACTTGGTGCACACCTGTAAGAAGGACCGGTGTAAGGAGGACTGGAACCAATTAGGATCGGACCGAGTGTACATGTTGATTTGTCCTAATGAAATATCATGACATTCCACCTGCTGTGGACCAGCAAAGTCCACTCCACTGGTCATTTAGTGACTTTATGGACTAATGATAGGCCACCTTCAAACACAAAACAGCATCATGATTTATTATTTATGATTTCATTATTTTGTGCTTAGCGCGCAGGCATCACAGCGAGAAAACCCGAGTTCAATTCCACCTTCGGCCATCTCTGTGTGGAGTTTGCATACTCTCCCCGTGCATGCGTGGGTTTTCTCCGAGGACTTCGGTTTCCTCCCACAATCCGTGACACATGTAACCCAGAAGAGTTTGCAGCGCTTCGCATTTCCCGAATTTGACCCCTGCGCCCGAGTTTGACACATGTGATATAGAGTTTGCTGAATAGTTTGGTAAAGTTTTGAGAGAGTTGTGTGTCATCTGCGTTGCATTGGATGTTAATGGAGTGTTTTATTTTAAATTAGATTTACAAAGGAAACATACAAAGGCTGAAGAGCACAGGTCTTGGAATGGAACCCTGTGGGATGCCATTAATGACCTTCACATGTCTGGATTCTTTATTACTAATGGACACAAAGAGCAGGCGTTAAAATGATATATTTGTTTATGCTTATATGTTTGGCTGCACTGCGGTTGAGTGGTTAGCTTGCAGACCTCACAGCTAGGAGACCCGAGTTCAATTCCACCCTTGGCCATCTCTCTGTGGAGTTTGCATGTTCCGGGTACTCCGGTTTCCTCCCATATTCCAAAAACATGCTAGGTTAATTGGCGACTCCAAATTGTCCATAGGTATGAATGTGAGTGTGAATGGTTGTTTGTCTATATGTGCCCTGTGATTGGCTGGCCACCAGTCCAGTGTGTACTCCCACCTCTCGCCCGAAGACAGCTGGGATAGGTTCCAGCACCCTTGTGAGGATAAGCGGTAGAAAATGATGGCCGAGGTCGCAATTGAACTCGGGTCTCCTAGCTGTGTGGCCTACGCGCTAACCACTCATCCACCGTGCATCCACTGTTAAGATTGAAAAAGTCTATGTGTGCACCCCGCTAAATCTGGACTGACAGTCATTCAGCAGGGTGTCACTTTTTGACAACATAGGAAAGGAAAAACTCCGAGCCAGGGTTTGCACCTGACAGGACGCCTGACGGTGCCCCGGGCGCCTCTTTGCCTTCTCCCGGCATCGGCCAAAGAGCAGAGGACTGCGGTAATGATCCCTGCACAGCTCCGACAGCTCTATCTTCTGCCTTTTAATGTGTGTGGAGAGGGGGGGGTCTCCACAGCCCCTGTCACGGCCGGGTTATTTCCCACTAAAGCAATGTTTCATGCAACATAACAGCATAGAAATGGCTAAAGGGAACATTTGGCCGCTCATGATAACAACCTACAAAACATCTTATGTTATTAAACAGGCGCATTAATAATGATTTCCGACCAATAGAAAGAATCATTTAGAGAAAGATGTTTGATGACCCAAACATCTTACTTTCAAATTCACTTCATCTGATGGTAAATTCCATTTCATTTACTGACTCCAGTTTTTATGAGTCACTCACTAAATTAAATCAAGAACTCGGTTCACCCAGGTCAAGTGTCACAGCATGCTTGCCCAAAAAAAAAAGACCTCACACGGACACTCTGGTCGATTTATATGCACTAAGCAAACACCTTTGGTTGGCCCTTGGCAGCGATATATGGACAAGACCCCAAGGTACTTATACGCCTCCATTTGGGGCAGAACGGGAAATACAGTAAACCTCGGATATATCGGACTCGGATATATCGGAAATTCGCTCACAACGGACAGATAAAAAAGAACCGATTTTTCTGTAATGCATTTCCAATAAAAATTCATTGCATATATCGGATTTTTTATAACGGATTTCGCCTATTTTGGACAAAATCTCCAGTCCCGTTCCAATGCATTTCCATTAAATTTCCCTTGCATATATCGGATCGCCGAATCGTGACAGGCCGCTATACGACGTCATTTGCAGCGTTTGCAGCGTTGCCTGCGCGTCCAGGTACATTGGAAACATAGTCAAGGAAGTGCCTTTTTATAACGGATAAAATCCAATTTACGCATATGTATACCGGATATAAATCCGATATATGCGTAAAACGGACATTTTCCGGTATACGCATATAACGGATTTCGCTTATATCGGACAAAACCAGTGGGAACAATTGAATCCGATATATCCGAGGTTTACTGTAATACCACTTTATATTTGGTGTTTTAACATGTAAGAGGTTTGAGGTAACAGAACAAGTGCTACAATTGAACGTGAATAAAATAATGTATAGAAAGAGGGATCTATCCCCCCCCCCCGTTTAATTCTTTTGTGTTTACACAACCCACTTCATGCCAGATGTTGCCATGAGGAGACAGCATGATCTCATCCCCTACACTGTTCCATATCCTATATGACGACTGTTATAGACTGAAAACACCGGATTACATTTTGTATAGCAATTTATAGAGGAAGATTGACAGGGGCCATGAAGATTAATCAGTGGGGACGGCCAAACCGGGGGCTAGCACTAACTAACCCTAAGCTCCTTTTAAGCTTTATGGATTTGCTCCATCAGGAAACAATGCTCCTCTACTCATCAGGCGCGTCAAGGTGGGGTCGGGAAAATAAAACATTGCAGTAGACGTTTAGCACTGGGCTACACAAATTAAATTGCAGCTTTCGAATGGCAGACGGGCGCACGTGCGCTCTGCTGGGACATCAAGGTTTAATTAACACATGCGCAACGGAAATAGAAATCAACCGGTGCAGGGCGAATGAACGTCACAATGTGAGATGTGGCGTTCGAGCACAGATGCACCCAGGCGGCGTGTGAAGGATAAAGAGAGAAAGCTCAAATCCTAAATTGTCCTGCAAAAACTCCTCGGGGTGACATTTTCATTTCGATTGCCGCGTTTCTCCTAACGACAGTCGCCTGGTGTGTTATTCACTTCATCGGCTCCTGCTGCTTTATCATCTGAATAATAAACACGTGGCTAAATCCTGGCGGTTGGGAGCAAAACCAACAGGAAAATATGTATTTAGACATGAAATACTTGCACTCAGAGGTTATCTTCTAACGTGTGTTGACTTACGCCTACGCACACTGGCGGCGAGGGTCTATTTTGTGCTGCTTTTAAGCTGTCACTCAACCCACATCCATCCATCCCCAGCACATATGAACGATCTTCGCCACTAATGACACAAAAATCATGCGAAACCTACTTTGATCCCGACGGAAAAGCCGCTTTTATTGTGAAAAGATGTGCTTATTCAAGGCACGACTCTATTTAAAGCGCTTACCTAATAATGCAAATTATTCTACATGAGCTCCCCTTTAGTGTCATGCTGTCATGTGACTGTTTTCATACACACCGTCAGTCACTTTTACCTCTCTGGGCTCCTTCTACGTCTTTAAATTCAATCTTGCTCTTTTCTTTAGGAGCGGGGATAAAAACCTGTACGTATCGGTGGATTGGCTTGCCCCATAAAAAATACAAGCAGCCCCTCGTGTTACGACGATTTGTGGTTACGACACACTCCCATGAATTGTTAATACTGCACAAAAAAGACAAAGAGAAGTAGTTCTTTGCACGTGGCGGAAGACGGGACATTTGTTCTTTGTAACTTATTTCCTTATTCTCATGCCATCGGGGAGTCTCTTCTGATCGCAGTACGTCAAAGAAATTTGGCATCTCCACGGCGGATTTCTGGGTTGTCACGCACGATGACATTCTGCAGACTGAGGCACCGACATCGTACGTTAAATGAAGCGGCCTGGACACACTCACGCACATGCACGAATGCTATACACAGACCCCTCCCCATTCCACGCCTTCACATGAAATATGGCTGGGAGCATGCACTGGAAGGCCTCTACTTCCTTTTCCCTCTCCCCTGGTGCAAGTCTTTGAGTTCTTATGTTGTAAAGTGTGCTGTATTTGCCCTCACACTGTATTTCTTTTGATTATTATTATTATTATTGTTATTAATGTACTTTATATGTCCTTCATGTGTTGTATGTACAGTCACTGAGTTGGGTAAACACTACAATTCAACAACGGTGTCCAAACTACGGCCCGTGGGCCTAGTCCAAAAGTCTAAAAAATATAATAGTTATAATAAAATAACTCATTTCCTGGATTTCACATAGCCAACGTAGGCTAATAATTTGGCGGTCTATATACAGTAAAGTCTCGTTATATCGATATTGTCGGGAGTCTGAAAAAATATCGATATAACCGGACTGTCGATATATCCGATCCTGCGCCAAACTGCATTAAAAGTGGGCAATAATGCACTCGACATTGTTCTATAGTATAGAACAATGTCGAGCAGCTTATATCAATCTTTGCTTAAGGATTTCAATACCAAAAAAGAACACGGCGAACGGCTGCTTCCAGTCAACTTTATTTTTCACACTTCCACCACCAGAGCGCAGCACACACACCGATTCCCGCACTTCCTGGTTCACAGGTCATGCTCAACCGGCTCCACATAGCTGGCCAAACACATGCCTGCAACAGAAGAACCAGCTGCGTTCGTGGTTTCTCTCGTGTGTATAGAATAAAAAGATATCTGAATACAACACAATTAAATACATGTATTTGTACGCTTGTGTCTTCGTTGGAATAGGGGTGTATGCTATGTCAGTTGGTTTTCTGTTGCAGGCATGTGTTTGGCCAGCTATGTGGGGCGGGTTGAGCATGACCTGTGAACCAGGAAGTGCGGGAATCGGTGTGTGTGCTGCGCTCTGGTGGTGGAAGTGTGAAAAATAAAGTTGACTGGAAGCAGCCGTTCGCCGTGTTCTTTTTTGGTATTGAAATCCTTCAGCAAAGATTGATTTAAGCTGCTTTTGTATCGATATAAGCAGACCAAATTGGCTGGCGGGAGATGAAAAGGGCATCGTAGTAACCGGATTATCATAATAACCGGGTATCTACTAACGGAACTAATTATATCATAAAAGACTAGAAATTTGCCGGGAAATGAAAATAGTATCGTAATAAGCAGTAATTCGTTATAACCGATATCGATATAACGAGACTTTACTGTATAGTTGTTCATATGCTTGTCCTTGCTTCCTAGTAAGTAGATTGGGATCTTGAGGTATGCTAATGTCCCATGGAATGTCACCCATGATGCCTTTCTGTTGTGTGACTTTTAAAGCATATTTTTCACAGAAAACTCTCCATTTCACCACATTTTACAGCCTCTAGTACAAATTTCCTTTACCCCTACCTTTCCTAAAAGTCATTATTTTTACAAATAAATATAAAAGTACAGCAAGGTTTTGCCAAAAGATTGCATTCTCACTGAACGGCTGCCATGTTTGATGCGTCAGGACGCAAAGAGCTCACTTACGCTTATATTGTTTGAGAAATAATCCTGTTATGAACATAATTAACAATTCCCCTAGGTAATTCATAACCCTCACAAGAACATGTTGCAATTTGAGGTACAGTACATTTCCAGGCAATTAATATTCTATAATAATTTCAATCACACTCACTGTCGTGGACAATTGCATTAACTTTGCCTCATTCAGGTGACATACCATTTTATTTCCTGCACCTCAATTAGAGCTCCAGTCTTTCATCCATTCGTTTCAATGCCACGCCTACCTTGATTAATACTCTGTATGCCTTCAGATAAAGCAAACAAAGGTCTCAGCAAAGATGCATCAATTATAACTTCAACGCACTTATGAGAGTAATACTCTGGCCCTGGATTTAATTTAATGTGTCTCATCTCTTTATCTGATGTGTCAAAAGACAGACCTGTTTATTTTATTTTGGGCTTTTTTTTTTTGTTTCATGCTCAGCACCAGTGAGGCAACCTTCACCCAAGTAGCACTTCACATTCATGTCACAGAGCCTCCCTCTGGAGAGGCTGGATGCTATTAGAAAGTGCTGAGCCAAGAGCCACTCTATAAGGAGCTGATTGGCTCAGGCTAACTTACAAGAATAACAAATCATACTGGGGGTACAGAAACAAGCGTGAACCCCACATAAAATAGCTTATTTCTTAGCAATCCATACTGTATATTGAATTATACATCATTCATAATGATGCAAAGAACTCACACCGCATGGTTGACTGCCGCCTAATACTACTCAAAGATAAGCATATTTAAGCCAATTATTGGTGTTTGTGTGGCCAAAATTAAGATTATTCTAGCATAAGAATGGCTAAATAAACTATAATGCAAATATAAGGCATTCAGAAGACATGTTTTACATTTAAAGGCCAAGGCCCGGTACATGCATTCAAGTTGCAAGGTTTAGTTGTGTGTAAGAACTGTGTTTTTACATATTTACAATGAACATGTACATAAGTATTACTTCTATATAAGCATATAGTAAGTGCATCAAAGTGTAGGCTTGGGTGTCTGTGTCAGTGTATCCATATTCAAGACCAACATCACTTATAAAAAGTGGATCTGGCAACACGGGTGTGTGTGTATGTGACTCTATTTCTTATTTATGTCTTATATGTCACATTTTCTATTATTATGTTTACTATATTAGTATATAATGTGACTATAGGGGTGTTATTTTATGTCTAGAAGGCTCTAATAATGTGGAAAATCAGCATTTAGAAGGTCGTAAACAGGTTTTCTAAGCTCTAATTATTAAAATAATCAATATATATATAAGGAATCTTCTGCGGATATTCAACTGTAACCAATTAACCGCAATAAATGAGGGACGACTGTATTCCTAAAATCCACAGTTGGTGCACAAAGTTAATAAGTTAGTGAAACGTATACGAGTAGCCATCTCAAACAATGTACTGTATGACTGAGGACCGCAGCTTCACTGTCTCCTTACCCAGCATCCAACTTGTCCACTTCAACAAAGCAAAGACAAGTCAGAAGGCAATGGAGGCCCACGTGAGAAGAAAATGCCATCAGTCAACAAGGTGATGTGGTCTCTGACACCATGAATGACCTGCCATCTCCTCTGGGACACCTTTAACATCAATTCACAAGTGTGCTGCCATCGCTTCAATGAGCGTCACCTACAAACCATGCGATCTCCATCACCTGGGAGGTTTAAACACCCGTGCAGAGCCTAAGCAGCAAAGACACCTCATCCCAGGTTCTGGATGAAAGGCAAAACAAAGCAACATCTAGTGCGCAAGTCATGGTTTTTTTCAATATAATCTACCATGTTTGCTCAGCTAAAGATAGCAATGCTTACTTTTTACTAACACTGAGTTATAGAAAAGATGCAACACATTAGAAACACCATTGCTGTGCTTTCCACACTGCAAACCGCCATCATTATCTTTGTAAAAGTGGAATTTTATATCCAGATATCATAGTGGTTAATGCAATGGCATTTTATGTTGCTGGTGCATTAAACTGGAATAAAACCGGAAAACACCAAGGGATCTACTTGGAAAGAAATTACATAGAAATGTCTTTCTTTCTAATGACCATTATGTGGTTTTCGAGGTCGGACAACAGAGTGAAATTTTCATTACAGTTATGACTTGGTTGTGCAGGTCTACAAAATGAGTGTGGGGTACAAGAGTTATTTCAAATGACCATTATGTGGTTTTCGAGGTCGCACCACAGTGGGAAATTTGCATTTCCGTTATGACTTGGTTGTGGATGTGTGCAAAAGAAGTGTTGCACGTAAACATCCATAGTGCGGGTATAAGAATTATTTCTAATGACCGTTATGTGGTTTTTCGAGGTCGGACAACAATGTGAAATTTTCATTACAGTTATGACTTGGTTGTGCAGGTCTACAAAATGAGTGTGGGGTACAAGAGTTATTTCAAATGACCATTATGTGGTTTTCGAGGTCGCACAACAGTGGGAAATTTGCATTTCCGTTATGACTTGGTTGTGAATGTGTGCAAAAGAAGTGTTGCACGTAAACATCCGTAGTGTGGGGTATAAGAATTATTTCTAATGACCGGTATGTGGTTTTTCGAGGTCGGACAACAGTGTGAAATTTTCATTACAGTTATGACTTGGTTGTGCAGGTCTACAAAATAAGTGTGGGATACAAGAATGATTTCAAATGACCATTATGTGGTTTTCGAGGTCGCACAACAGTGGGAAATTTGCATTTCCGTTATGACTTGGTTGTGAATGTGTGCAAAAGAAGTGTTGCACGTAAACATCCGTAGTGTGGGGTATAAGAATTATTTCTAATGACCGGTATGTGGTTTTTCGAGGTCGGACAAAAGTGTGAAATTTTCATTAAGTTATGACTTAGTTGTGCAGGTCTACAAAATGAGTGTGGGGTACAAGAGTTATTTCAAATGACCATTATGTGGTTTTCGAGGTCGCACAACAGTGGGAAATTTGCATTTCCGTTATGACTTGGTTGTGAATGTGTGCAAAAGAAGTGTTGCACGTAAACATCCATAGTGCGGGTATAAGAATTATTTCTAATGACCGTTATGTGGTTTTTCGAGGTCGGACAACAATGTGAAATTTTCATTACAGTTATGACTTGGTTGTGCAGGTCTACAAAATAAGTGTGGGGTACAAGAATGATTTCAAATGACCATTATATGGTTTTCGAGGTCGTACAACAGTGGGAAATTTGCATTTCCGTTATGACTTGGTTGTGAATGTGTGCAAAAGAAGTGTTGCACGTAAACATCCGTAGTGTGGGGTATAAGAATTATTTCTAATGACCGTTATGTGGTTTTTCGAGGTCGGACAACTGTGGGAAATTACATTACAGTTATAACTTGGTTGTGCAGGTGTATATAAGAAATGTTGCATGCAAGCATACACAGTGTTGGGTAAAATAATTCTTTCAAATTACTATTATGTGGCTATGTGGTTTTCGAGGTCGAACAACAGTCGGCTATTTGCATCACTGTTATCGTTTGGTTGCGCTGTGGTAACTAATACCATTATGTTACCTAATGCTGTGTCCGGTCTGTGTACATGTGTACAGTTATTTTAATAGAAATAGAATTAATGCATATTGCTGCAGAGACGTTGAAGTTTTCGACCAAAGCAGGTCCATCTCTGTCATGCATTCGTCTCTTGTGGTTGATTGGATGGATTCTCAAAAACAAATTAAGAAAGCCCTTAGTGTAGTAAGGCATAGCTGGGATTGTATATATGCGATCATAGCTAGTCCTGTCATGTTGCATTCAAATGTAATGTAAAACCTACAAGGCACAAACACTTATTATGAGGCATCTCGTGTCCGGTAATGAGCAATATTTGTTTTCATTGTTGCAGACATATTGTCCAATTCGACAGGGTTTGTGGATGTTAATGGATAAAAAAAAAAAAACATGAATGAAACCATGTGGACACCATTTTTATCTATCAATATACTCTAAAATTTCCTCCCAATATTAAATTAGTTTAAGTGTGTAGACAATTAAGCCTTGCATGCAAGCATGCAACCCCAGATAAAATATCAACATCAGAGATATAGACGTTCAATATTTCCATTGTCCTTCAAAAGGAAGCTCGGTTACCCCCCGTTTTTGTGTCGCCCTTTCACAAGGTTACAGCACCACGTCGAAGACGCAGCAGTGGGGCTGACGTACTTTGAACCCCCGCCTGTTTCTCTGTGATAGTCCATCACTGGCTGCCGCCTGTGTGCCAGAGCCTCTAATAACGGATTACCATGGAGCCGCTCCATATGTTTCCCTTTGGCTTTAAGTCGTCTTTTTTATTTTTTCATTAAAAACTGCTTCATCGTGTTTCTGTGACTAATCCGTAGTAGCTAATATAGGAAATGTGCTTAATAATAATATTAATTATTAATAATAGTGTTTCTCAAAGAGTGGGGCGGGCCCCCCTGTGGAGCCGTGCGAGAGGCAGGGAGTACTTTCAAAGTGCAGACCTGCCAACATGTAAGAATTTATCATACTCAACATACAATTTGACTTTTGTAGTGAACATGCGTGTATGCCTCATAGATCTTTAATTGCATTTTACTGGTTTCAGTTTGTACAGAATAGATATTCTAAATTTATCAGTAGTATTTCTAATCAGGGCTGCACGGCGGTTGAGTGGTTAGACCTCACAGCGAGGAGACCCGAGTTCAATCCCACCCTCGGCCATTTCTGTGTGGAGTTTGCATGTTCTCCCCGTGCATGCGTGGGTTTTCTCCGGGTACTCCGGTTTCCTCCCACATTCCAAAAACATGCTAGGTTAATTAGCGACTCCAAATTGTCCATAGGTATGAATGTGAGTGTGATTGGTTGTTTGTCTATATGTGCCCTGTGATTGGCTAGCTGGCGACCAGTCCAGGGTGTACCTTGTCTTTTGCACGAAGACAGCTGGGATAGGCTCCAGCAACCCCCCCATTAATATTTCTAATCAGGGGGACGTGAAAATATGTGTGTCCCCTGCAGGGGACATGACAGAAACAACTGAGAATGACTGGTTTAAGACTATATATAGTATACTATAGTATAACTCATAGTATATAAGGCTACATACTATAAGTTGGCGAATTTTGCAAAGCAATTGCACTGAAATAACACAAAACACTGGAATTGTTAAAATTCTCTTTCACATGAACGCACCTTATACCTTATAGGGAATATATTTGCTGAAATGTGGACAAAGTGAAATTCTACAGACAGACGTTGTGATTTATTGCCTTTTGGATCGTTCGTCCCGCCACCACAAAGGCTTCTGTGGCTGCCAGATTTCTAAAAGTGCATTACTAAGCATGCATTAGACCGTCGGTAACCCCCGCCAAACGGCACTACAAACAAAACAAATAAGTGGAAAAACGTGGTGCTTTATGCCTCCCACATGCACTTGTGCATGAGTCAGCAGAAAATGCAGACCGTACAGTATGTTGCTTCACTGTCTAAACAAGTTAAATACAAGTACTCCTCCTGTCATGTTGATTTTCATTGACACAATCTATTTCAACTCCTAAAGCGCCAACCTGAAACCGAACTGTGTGCCCCCATATCAGGTCATTCCAGCAAATGAATAGTTTTTTATGTGTAAAACATTTGCATAAAAGTGAATATTCACCTTTTGTAATGAGACGTATGTGCAGTGGCTCTCCATCTGAAGAGAAGGACGCTCATTAAAGCGGCTACCTCAAGAGGTTTGAGCCTAAAAGTCACCTTGGGAGGCCAAATGGATGGCGAGGAGGGATTCATTCATCGTACGGTTGATAAAAGCAACGCTCTCCCATATCCAAAGGCCACCCACCACCACCTCTTGCACGCCCTTGCACACAATTGATCTCACTTGGGAGCTTTGTGCATGCAGCTCTGCACCACCATGTGTCCTTCTATTGCACTATAGGAGCTCTACTTCAATGTGCTCCCACTCGTTCTTTGTGTGTTCTTTTTTTTTTTTTGCACCAAAAACAAACTGGAGGTGTGCTGAATCCCCTGCTGCTATATACCCGATAGCCCCACCCCCTCCTCCCCCCCAGCGCCCCCCCACATCCGTACTGTAGCTTATGTAGGTCATCAATGACAACATCTGCGTTGTGAAAGGAGGCGTCTCATCAGCATGTGCTTAATAATGATGGAGGAAGAGGAAGACGAAGAGGAGGTGGGGGTGCGCTTACCTTCTGCTGCCGCCTCGCCATGTCTGTCGGCTGCTTGGCATTGAACGGATAGGCGATGCATCGCATGACAAACACATAAAGCTGCAGCTTCTTCTTGCGGTCCTCTTCCTCTCTCTGCAGCTTCTCCAGGTCGTCCTTCTCCTCGCTGGCGGCCGACGGGCTCGGGCTGGTCGGGCGGGCGCTGCTGCGGCCGCTGCTCGGCGCCAGTCCGCCGGAGCTCTCGCTGGTCCTACTCGGGGAGATGCGGGATCCGGCCTGGGGGGCCATCACCTCCTTGCTCTCCTCCTCCACTATCCCGTCAGACTCCTCCTCGCTGGACGACGGATCCAACATCTTGCTCTTGAGGCGATGACCTTCCTGCTACAGGATCCTGACCTTCTGCTGTTAGGTCCCCCCTCCCAACCTCCTCACCTCCAAGCGGTGTGTGGCTAGTGGCGTGGCCGCAGGATGAATGAGAGCCGCGGTCCGGACGGAGGAGAGGCCCAAGTTCCACTCGGTGGCTTGGAGGATGTGAGTGGTGCTGAGGGATGATGCCGCTTCACACTGAGCATCCTCCGCCTGCGCCGAGCCCGCGTCGATGCTTACGTGTTTTCTCTCTTTTATTGGCCAGTCCCTGCTGCGGATGCGAGGGGGAGGGAGAAGGGGTGAGGTGAGAGGAAAGGAGAAAGAGGAGGGGCACATATGAAGGGAAGGGGGTGGGTGGGAGGGTGATTCAGGCGATGGCCCCTTCGCTCGCTTTTTCCCTGTGCGCATGTGCAGTAGAGAGCTGTCCCTGGTCCTGAACGGAGAGCGGCGAAGGATGCTTGTCTGAGCTTCCTGGAGGCAGCAGTGGTACACCTAAAATGGCTGCCGTGCAAGGGATGCTGAGATGTGGAGGCCAGCCATGCCGACAGTCGGCAGGGAATGATGAGACCTGCATGCGGTGCGGGAGCCGTAAAAAAACCCAAATGGGACAGACGGTTTATGAGCTGGGCTGGCCTTGCCTTGGCAGGGAATATAGAATCCTCATTCCGGCGCTGAGTCCATACCAAGCTACTATCATCATGTATGTTAGTTACTCTTTGTCAGAATATGATCTTAGTGTTATAAATCTCAACATATCCTGCCGAATGACAATAAAACAACATACACAGTACCCTGAAGCCCAACAATCCAGTTAGACCCAGGAGCTGTGTTAAAGCCAAGAAGATTTAAGGGTCTATATTTCTCAACAATTTTAAATAAGTCTCACAAGTCCCACAATATTGTTGGAATTTTGTCCAAACTATGGACTCGATGCTGCAATTTAGACAGATTAAAAGTGTTTTTTTGTAAGCACTACGGCCCCTGAGCTGTGTTTGTCTCCCACCGAGAAGCGCGATTGTACAGGGTCGGGCAAAATGATCTGACACATTCGTAGGTTAAATAAAAGGCAAATAAAGTAAAATAACAAGCTGATTGATTTTCGTTTCAATGCAGATCCGGTAGCTCCGAAGTTGGTAACGTGTTTCGAGCTGGTACGGGATCATGTCTACCAAGATTGAAGTACAAACGGAACACTCGTTGTGTTGCAGTTACAGATTTGTTTGTTTTGATAAACGTTTCCACAATGAAAGCGTGATGCTCACCAGTTCAATTCATGGCAGCAACTGAAAAAGAAACAAAAAACAATGGCATTATAAAGAAACAAAGCAAAATGGCATTATATGTACTTTTGGAAAATAAAAACACTTTTTTGTTACTTTACTTTATTTGCCTTTTATTTAACCTATACAAATGTGTCCGATCATTTTGCCTGGTACAGTGCTTTATCCACTTTTACAACTCTTAACTTGTCCAACATAACAAAACATAGCATTAAGGAGAACAACAACATTAGCAGTGCTAGCATAGCTGTGTGAGCTACAATGCTAACATGGTGCTCACAGTTACAGAACTAGGCTCATGCTTGATTAGCCTATTGACTGAAAAAAAGCAAAACGATCCAACTTACAGCTCCAACATACATATATATGTACCTGACTGATGGCTAGCTAGAACCCAAGCTGCTTTTTAAGATGTGTAGCAAAGCCTGTTGTTGATTCTGGCACAAGAAAGGAGAATAAGTGGGGGAAATGATTGAATTTTCTCATAAAACGGCTCCAGGAGCACATATAACTGTTGAAACATCACTAAAAGGTGATTTAGCATGTCTTTTATTTGTTGCGTAACCATTTAAGCATTAGCATAATTGGCCAGATGAACATACAGGAGTGCAGCAAACCTGAAACACCTTCGCTATCTCACTTCCTGACACAACCCGCGGCCCCGTTGACCTGATTAAAGTGACAAAGTGTCAGCCTGCGTGACTTAAGATGGCACAGGTGCACAAGCACGCTCCCTCTGGTGTGGCGCTCAAACACTGACATGTCGATTTAATAGGCACACCTGATGATGGGAATCTCACTGTTAGTCTGTATTTGGTGAGGCCCTTTGGTTAAAAGGGATCGGAGGGATTATGCTGATGTTTCTCAACCAGGATGATTTAATGTAAATTAAATGTCACTGACTGATGGATAATTGGTAGAATTGTTTTTTTTTTTGCAGCCTCTGTGAAGTGGTGCACATACACACAAGGCGGGCTCGTTTCTCATGCTCATGAGAAAGGAGTTTTTCCTTAATGACGCCATGAAAAGGCACAACTTCAAAAGCCAGTGTTTTGAGCGCCAATTCTCTCAAAAGTGGAGTAAACAAGGGAGGGACATGATGGATTTTTCTCACAGTTGGCGCTCGTAGATCTAGAGACGCATATAACATCATTAATAAGTCACTTTTGGTAATGGTAATGGTAATGTTTTTTTTTTTCATTTGAACATGCATCAGATTATAATTGAGTGCATCCCATAATCAGTTCACAGTTCCACATGTCCAAAAGGAGTAGGAAGAAGCAAAGCTTATTAAATCCTACCCCTCCATCTGGTACTTTTACAATCAGTAACTGTTACATTTGTTCACTTCCTGCTTTCCATAATACAGTTTAAGGTTTTTTTTGGAGGGGGGGTTGTTTTTTTTGCATAGTAGGTCACTTCTGAGAGACTGGCAATTATAACTGTAACAACATTATTCTTCCAGGGTCAAAGGTGGCGGTGAAGGTTTTTATTACTAATATGCTGATCAAAAAATTGTAATTTTTGCACTGTTGGATCTTAAGGAGGTTCTAAATAGAGCTATAAAATGCAGAAAAAAGAAATGTGAGTGACGAACAACCAGGCCGTTCATCAGCCTATTTCACTTTGCTAATGCTAACAGGACGTTTTGTGATGACAATACAGTAAAACCACAAGAGGCGTGCCTTACTTTTTTACACTAACCGGGGCGGACACTAACTGAGGTTCCATTGTATGCCATCATTTTTTAACAGAAGCATTTGAAGTGTGTATTATTGTATTTTTAGCGAAGTTACTTATGGACTGAAGTAATAATAGTTACATCTCTTCCAAACATCTTATTAACTTGTCTTTGTTTACATATGTTCACTGGGAAGGCCAAGCAGTGCTATTTTAATTTTACAAGCTGTATGGCAATC
This sequence comes from Doryrhamphus excisus, assembly GCF_030265055.1. Classification (NCBI taxonomy): domain Eukaryota; kingdom Metazoa; phylum Chordata; class Actinopteri; order Syngnathiformes; family Syngnathidae; genus Doryrhamphus; species Doryrhamphus excisus. Next base: position 40,495,533 of record NC_080466.1, read on the forward strand.
CACGACTTCATGGTACATACGCCGTTGATAGAGCCGCAATCATAACAGGCAATAAATGATTCTTCCCATTAGGTGGAAAGGCAATGAAATCATTAAAGTTCCGAACCTGAATGAACATTTGCAGTGCGGGTCCGGTGTTGTCTGACCATAAAGAGCATCAACATTTAATGTGTACACACTCTGGTTGACGTATAGGCGCTGGACTGAGAACATCACTTAATTATTCATGTTTAAAAGGTTTGGAGAATGCCAGGTCTCCCCACGGGAACTCAAGAGTGTGCAGTCGCACAAGACCAAAGGGGATTATAGTCTCCTGACTGTCTTGGCCTGCAGGATTTAATCACGTATGGGGCTGAACACAGATCGGGGAGACACACACAAAATAAAGAAACACAAGGGGAAACTATATAAAGCAGATACAGTACAGCGGACAACATTGAGGCCAACAGGAAGTCCAGCTTGAGGGGTCCTTGAAAGCATGCTTACCACCAGGGAATCTGCTGGTCAGATGTGCAAATGCACAGCAGCTGTCGCCTTCACTTGGATCTCAGGGGAGAAGTGTGCTGAAGTGCAATGCTGACGTTGCGTATCGCAAACTGTGCAAGTCATATGTGTGTGTGTGTGTGTGTGTGTGTGCTGCTGAGGAGGCCACCCCGGACTTAAGTAGGGAGGAACACAGGAACACACAGTCAGGGTCACCATCAACATGTCAATCATTGTATAGTCATTGTAGAAAAGTACTGTCAGTCCTCATCATGTTTTTATATCGGCAGACTCGAAACTGGTCCCTCACCGTTTCAGTTATGGAAGCTCCACTATTGATCAAAATCTTAACACCAAGTATTTACAGTACATTTTGCACTGTTGGATCTTAAGGAGCTTCTGAGTAGAGCTTCAAAGTGTGCAGTCCACTAACCTCAAACATGTCACCTGTTTGGAATCAGCAGGAGAGCACCAAACGTGGGACATTGGAAGGTGGAATAAAGTTTTCTTCTCCCTTGACGGTCCTGATGGCTTCCAACGTTACTGGCACGATAAGGAGATCCCACCTGAGATGTTCCTTCAGTGGAACAATTGAGTTTCAGGTTGTGCACGGGCACCAATCACAGCAGAGTAGGCGTGCCTGGAAGCGGGCCATGTGTGGAATACATGAAAACTATCCGCTTCGAAAATCCAAGGAAGCACAGCTGGAATAGGTGCAGGTTCTGGAAGATCTAGACAGCTTTCTGTGCGGGTTATTGAGTGTAGCCGCTCTGTAGTGGTCCACAACTCCATACAAACGGCCAAAAAGGAGCTTTTTAAAATGCTAATTTGTCAACCGGTTTTAGGATTTTGATGTATTTTGTGCTTCCGAGGTGGAGAGTCTACAAATGCAATTCAATTAAACTCTGCTTCACCATTTTAAATTTGTGATTGCTCAGGTCCAGAGAGACTGTCGAAGGTTCATGGAGGTTAAGAAGGAACATAGCCATCAGATAAATGTTGATGTAAGAAAAAAAAAAAATCCCTGCTGCAGCAGCAAAGATTAAGCGGGATACTAAACTGGCTGCTTCTTGAGATATGCACTAATATTAATGGAGCGAGACAATATTAAACATCTGAACTTTCCTTCACCCCGGCGCTATAAATCAATAATGAATAGTCGTCGCTGAGACTATCCTTGCATGTACAAGAAAAATACAAAAACAGGAGACTTGATTGGAGGACACAAGCCCACTGTTGTGGTTTGTGTGGGCATCCTTGGAGAGCTGACACAGGCGGCATATGTGACGAAGCAGACACTGCGGCACGGCTGAAATATCACACAATATCTGCGTATAAATATATTCATGACCCGCCTCACCGTGAGAAGCCTTCTTTTAATTGATTGAGGGAAGCATGAAATGTTTTATAGTGCAGTTGGAAAGTGGGACGGGTAAACATAAGTCAACATCAGCGCACGTTCCACACAAACACACGCTATGGGTGGACATAAACACCTTGTTACACAAACACACCAACATGTACCTTCCTTCGAGCCAATAGCGTCTAATGGACATTTTGCTTCTTTTACACAAATAAACACCAGTTTGTGCAGTAATAGTCAGCTATTATCAAATGTCCTCCCATATCAGCCCAGATGATACAACCCTCATTATATTGCGTTTTTTTTTCCGAAATTGTGATAGATTAGTCAAAACATAATGAAATACAAGAGATATGTAATATTCTGGCCACTAGGGGGGCAGTAATGTTACATAGATGATACATCCATCCTTACAATATCATGTTAACCTACCTTGCAGTCAATGTAGCCAGCCATGGATACAACGTGAAAAGCAGCTTCTCCTCTCATTCCGTGTGGAAGTGGTCTTCATACTTTGTTTTTCTTTCCCTCTCCTAAATAAAAACTGCACCTTTTGAGGGGGAATTTTGCCCATCATCCATAGTCCCTATGAGAGACAAGAACTGGGATGAAGCAGCTGAACACGACAGGAAGCACACCACACATAATACAATCACCAGCCAGGAAGTCACACTTCTTGTTCTGTGGAGCATGACTATAGGGGTGTTATTTCATGTTTACAGTGCTCCAATAATGTTTAAGAAATCTATTTATTAACATTGAATCCTAGATTGTGGAAATTTTTATTGGACAGCGCCGATACAAACTCACATAAAGTACTAAACACACATGTCGCATGCGCACGCCCATACACGCTGAAGCACGTGGACACCCCCCCCCCCTCCACACACACATACAGGCGGAAAGCTTCTCAGTAAGAGCTCTTTGAAATATTTAAATGCTGCTGTTTTTTTTTTTAAAGTGAGATTGATGGAATAAGGTCAGTGGCAGTGTTGCAGATCCCTGCAACTCTTAAACGTCACACACTTGCACAGCAAACATGTGCACCTGTCTGTGTGTGTGTGTGTGTGTGTGTGTATGTGTTTGTGTGTGTGTGTGTGCAGTGAGAAGCTTACCCACACAGGCTGAGGCTGCAGTGACTTCAACAGTCGTAATTGGTTTGTTGGTGCAAGGAGGAGCCCATTTTCCCAGACAAATCCTTTTACATAACACAGTCCTCCACATTTTGCTCCCAGAATAGAAAAGGGAATTGTAATATTTTCCACCCAGTTTACCCAAAAAGAGGGGCGCTTTAAGTGTCGCACTTATAACTGCTGTTATACTTCCTGCTTTTTTCCTCTTTACAAGTTCACCTTTAGGCCCTCAGTCATTGTGGGGTGATTTCATTTCAGATGAAGTCCAACGACCAAGCTTTCAACATGCCTGCAGGGATAGTAGCTGGGATGTGTGGGGGGGCCTGTCCAAAAAAAAAAGAAAAAGAAGATTAATGCTTGTCTCTTTCCTCCCATCGTTTTCAGGCTAGATCAGAGAGATGATGCCAGAAAAAGATTCATTAATAATGCAGAGAGAGGATGGAGCCACTTTAACATGGCAGCACCCCCCTCCCCCCAACCCCACCTCCCCGCCAACCACCACCACCCCCACCATCCTCCCTCCACCCATATATGTAGCAACTCGTCATCTGGACACTCAATTTGGAGTGCATCAAAGAGTGAGTGGATTGGAATGCACACGCTCAACTGCATGAGAGGTTCATTGTGCTGTTGGGTGTTTGGGGGGGGGGGGGGGGGGGAGCATATCTTATCCAATGAGATAATTTGGTGCTGCCCTCTCTTGGTTACATTAACTAACTACATTTGAACTCAAGTGATTTGATGACTGCACCACCCAAATCACTTTTTCAGTGTTTGAAGTGTTTATTAACGTATTTAAAGTTATTTAAAAAACTGTTTCTTATGGAATAACATATTGTTATTTTAAAAATATATATTAGCAAACTGTTTATTATATAATTTTAATAATAAATAGTAACTGTTTAAAAATGTCATTCAAGAAAACAATTATTTACCGCTTTTAAAGCACAACCCTAATTGATTCATTGATAAAACAATCCTTGTCTTGGCGCCTCACTGCCAACATCTTACTAAATCCAATTGTAATGTACACTTGACACCAGAAGAGGTCAGCAAAGCACATCATTGTTTGGTACTGCAGTTTTTCCCCTATTGTTGGTCTTAATTTTTACTTTTTGCATGTGACCTAGTTCTTTCTAGTAGTTTTATTATAGTGGACCCCCTTCATACAGTTCACCATAAGACATGTACCCCCCACCCCCACCCCAGAAAAAGGAAACCATGTGGACAAGAGGACGTGTATAACTTGTATAATTGGTCATGGTTTAATTCTTGTCAACATGCATAAAGTTACATTGTAATTAGGGTTGTCAAAGTTAATGACGCGTTAAAGGAAGTTTGGCCCTCGGCCCCCACCGTAGTTTGGTTGAAGCACGGTAACTCTGTAGCCACAAGCTGGAACAAATATTTATGGGAAATGGAGAAAGAAAATAGTATTTAGATTGTTAAAGTTATCTTCAAAGCCCTGAAAGACGGCTCTTGTAGCGAGACCAAAGTTATTTATATCTACTGGAGCTGTGTTTGACTTATCAAGGATTACATGGCCTGCCAGAGACTGGAGCAGTGTAGGTATTGTTTTTATTGTCATATACATTGCTACCTTGGCATATTAGTGGCCCAACTAACCAGTGTTTGTCACATTTTTACATCTCTCTGCTGATTTTGCCAGCTAAATTTGAGTTACAGCTGCTATTGACGGGCTGACAATGTGATGACATGTTTTGCTAGCGTTAGCCATTTAGCTTCCAACTACCACAATGATGCACATTAGTTAACAAAGTCAACAAATCTTACCTTTATGTATTCCCACATAGAATCAGCATTCGGGAGCAAGTATGAGGTGAAATAAAAAGGGGTAAAATACATCCAAATACATTCATACATCCCTCTTTGTCTCGGAGAACGGTGCTTTGGTGCATTCAATGCCCGTCGAAAAAGTAGGACAAATCGCCTTTAATGTTCAAAAGCTGTGGAAATAGTTAGCCTGTTGTAATAAAATAATATTTACTGTAATCTAATTATTAATTTCTATGTATTTCATTGTATTTTAAAAGAGAAGTGAAATGACATTATGTTTGCAATTTGGAAGAAATGTTTTATGACTATTGCCCTGTGTTTTAGGTAATTTCATTTGTACATTTCATGAAGGAAAGGTGCATTGAGACAATTCTTTAATAATAATCATTTCTGAATGTTCCTAAATAGGCTTTTTACTCACGAACATTTAGAATTTAAAAGCAGTATCATAAATAAACAAATCTTATTTTGAACTGACACAAATAAACAAAAATATGTTAGTGTGAGAGGTCTCATTCACTCACATTTTGTATTTTGTGAACATTTGTGGGCGAGTTTAACAGCTAATATGTTAATAATATAGAAAATAGTCATACAAAAATATGCTTGCTGACTGTATTTTTTTAAATAATGGCCCAAAGATCACTTTACATAAAATTTGATGTAATTATTGTAGTTGCACATCAAATTGTTTACCACAAAGAGATTTCCCCTACTTATTATAGATAAAAACTTATTTCCAGCTGCGATTAAATGTGATTAATTGTGAGTTAACTATGGACCAAAAAATGTGATTAATCACAATCAACTATTTTAATCGATTGACAGCCCTAATTGTAATATATCATATATAGATTTTGCATTGGCGCACCAATTATGAGAAACTGAAAGGTGGAATAAAGTTTTCTTCTCCGTTGACATGACAAGGAGATCCCACCTGAGACACGGCACAGCGCAGGGGGCGCCATCATAGGCTTCAGGTTGTACAGGGGCGTCAAACGGCAGCTGGCTATGTGGAGTTGTTGCAGGCGACATCCCTCATGACCGAAGACTTCTTCCAGAGGAATAAGTTAAGTCCTGCGTGTTTTTCTTCCATTTTCAAGCTCCACTTGGACCCTCTTCTTGCCATTTTTCAACCGGTCGCAGAAGTGTTTGTGTGGCTCCTCCTTTGGGAAGTTGGTGTCCCTCGTATGTGAGCCCTCCCCTCAGCTGGATGCTCTCTTCTTATCGTCCACATCTTCAGCCTGATGACAAACGCTGCACGTACCGGGTGGACTTTGGCCACACATATCTGGGATTTTTAAATGTGTATGGTCATATTTGCTCCGGTAAGTGTATTTTTATCCTTTTATTGACTTATACGGTGGATTAGCTTCAAGGCGCAGTGCATGTTTTTCATGCATAAAGTAGTTTCCAGTAGTTGGAGCGTGTTGATGTGTCCTCTATACGCACACGGTTAAGAGTAAATGTTTCATTTTTCCTTTGAATGATGTACAAGTGAGCAAATAAGGCGATGGCACAGTTCTGCGAACATTTGATGCAAAATGAATCAGCCAGCACGGCTGCGGCCACCCTCCAGTGCACAGTGAGCAGCACTTCCCACCTTTAAATTATTCAGCTTTTGTTTTCAAAGCAATTAGAAATTTTAATAATCGCTGCTGTGATTTATTGATGGGAATACATAATGCAATAAGCCACATTCACACTCACCCCCTCCCCCCCCGGGTACTGATTTCACTCATGAAGATTGCACGTTTTTGTCCTCATATGACTTCTATGCATTTGTCCTTTTTCAGATTTTTGCCATTTGTGCGTTTGCAACATGTGGAGGCTACTATGGGCACCTCCAGGTTAAAGTGGACTGTGCAGACAGTAGGCCGAGTAACAGGAGCATCGTCATTGATTTTGGCTATCCTTTCAGGTAAACTACTCTATTATTCTACTATATATATTCTACTCTACTATTCTACTCACACATAAAACGCTGACTCATCGTCATGATGACAAACGTGCACTTTTTTCACTCACTTTTATTATTTTGTTGTCATAATTGAAACATAAAACGTATACTGAATAATCTATCCAAACACACTTTTAGCTTTCATATGATATGTTTGTATGCTTTTTTTCCCTACTGGAAAATTGGTAACCTGGTCATGTTTAGTTAAACCCCCACGCTCGACCCAATCACTAGCCATTAGGGCTGTCACAAGACACTCAGTTCTCCAAACAAGACGATACTGTATCTAAAAATATACAACACTATATCGTAATCTACTGATTTCGTTATATCCTTCTGCACTCAGTGAGTATGCGGGTGGCCCCGCCTCCACCCACTGAAACAACAAGACTGTATAACTGACAAAAAGGCTCACTCCGTTCATACTGTTGTTCTATGGAACAAATTCTTAAAGGTGCTGAAACCAACACACACTCTTCCTTCCTATTTGGTGGCGAGAGATGAAGAAAACAGACGGGTTTTTATTGACATCCACTGTAGATTATATTTATGCATTTTTATACATGTATATTTATATGATATAACATTTATTTATGAATGAATTTCTGGAAAAAAAACAATAGAGTGAGGGAGCGTTGGTGCGAAGGACGACTATATGGGAAATGTTTGGCTACCCTTCAACTAAACCATAAATTACCTTAATAAATAAATAAATAAATGCATTTCTCTTGAGTACATCTTACAATAGAACACCCAGCTATTTATGCTTCAAAGCAACATGACGGCATTGAACATTTGCAGATATATATATATATATATATATATATATATACTAGTGTGTTATACATCAGTGCAATTAACATTAGAGAGCATTAGTCAACAACGTCTTTATGTCTGCTAAAAATATCTGATTGCAAAACATATATAGATGGAATAAGTTCCAACAGGGGATGTTCTCGGCTTCCTGTCACTAAATGAAGCTGTCTCTGAGCCAGCAGCCCCACGGCATTGTGGGTACACGCTGCGAGACAAGATCAATAGTGGAAACGTTGCGGCGCGTCAAAAGGGACCACTTAAGGTTAGAATCTTGACCGATCTGGCTCCGAGTGCATTTTGGTCTAATGATGGAGTCGGTGAAACACCCTTCCACAAAACGCAGTTTAAATTGGACCGGCTTCCGGCTGGGAATGAGGGAAGCTCGTTTAGGCAACGGCGCAATAATGCATTGTGGGGACGAGCACTTTGGTGGAATATTTTTAGAGTGCCATTAAGGAAAAACATGGAAGAAATCTCTGCTTGTTTGCTCCGTGCGCACTGAGGGACTCGGACGAGGTTTAGTCCACGGTCCAGTCATCACCAGCACTTTCTTCCTGGGGAGGAAATGCCCACTAGAATTGGATTAGATGTTGATTCTGTGCTGCAGTGACAGTGAACGCCTCTGCCTCTCTATCAATCACCGTCACTTTCAGGCCGGCATCTCATTAGCACCTCATGTGTCATATTGTCATGTCATGTGTCTGTAAACGTAACATGGCGGGAGATTTCTCGTTCAGAAAAAAATCTCTTGTGGGCACTTGGCCTGTGACAATCATAAATTCATCAATTAATGACACAATAAATGAAAATAAATAATAATAATATTATAAATATATTATATATTAAATAATAATAATTATATATTGTATAATATGTATGTGTGTATATATATATATATATATAAATTTTAATAATCGGTGCAGTGATTTATTGATGGGAATACATAATGCAATAGGCCAGAATCACACTCACCCCCACCCCCATATATATATATATATAGACGCATGGGCATTATTTATTTTATATATATATAATTATTAAATAATAATAATAAATAATGCACATGGGCATTATTTATTTTATATATATATAATTATTAAATAATAATAATAAATAATGCCCATTATATATATATTTTTTTATTTTTTTTTATTTTATTTTTATTTTTATTTTTATTTTTATTTTTATTTTTATTTTTATTTTTATTTTTATTTTTATTTTTATTTTTATTTTTATTTTTATTTTTATTTTTATTTTTATTTTTATTTTTATTTTTATTAAATAATAAATAATGCCCATGCGTCTATTTTCCTCGTCTCCCGTCTCCAAAAAGGCAGGAAGAGAGTTCACTGTCTGCAGGGTTTTCATTGTTTCATAGAACAACGGCATGAACGGAGTGAGCCCTTTTGTCAGTTATACAGCCTCTTTGTACCGATGGGTGAAGCCGGGGCGGCTAGCATACACACAGAGTGCAGAAGCGCCTAACGTCTAAGAAATGGAATCAGTAGATTGTAATATATTATCATTTTTTTTTCATTAAGCAACTAAGCAATCAATAAACATGACCTTCTAACTTTGATTGGTGACTTCCTGTGTAGGCTCCATCAAGTGCATTTCAAGGCCCCATTATGTGATGCAAAGAGGCATGAGATTCTCTTCCTGGATGGCGACTATTCCTCAGCTGCTCAGTTTTTTGTCACCGTGGGCGTGATTACGTTCCTCTACTCCCTCCTGGCGACGGTGGTCTACGTCTTCTACCAGAACAAATACTTAAAGAACAACAGAGGCCCGCTTGTGGTAGCTAACCACCTCAAATACATACAGGAAGTGTGTAGAAAGTCAAAGATGTGAGTTCCTTTTCTCCCGCTCATGTGCAGGACTTTGTGGTGACGGTGATCTTCTCCCTCATGTGGCTCGTCAGCACTTGCTTTTGGGCTAAAGCTCTGACGGACATCAAGACGGCCACGAAGCCCACCAAGGTGCTGCTGCTCATCTCTGCTTGCTCGGCTCAGGAGAACAAATGCACGGCCGCACAGGAGCCTTTCTGGTCTCGTCTCAACGCGTCTGTGGTGGGATCACACACACAAACATATGAATGCTAATACATGGCGTTTATACGCTCCAGGAGGCCATCAAGAGACATTAATGTTGGACGCTTGTCGCTTGGTGGGATCCATGTCTTCTTCATTTTGCAAATGAATTGCCGCTCTCGGTCTAGTGGTTAGCGCGCAGACCTCACAGCTAGGAGACCAGGGTTCAATCCCCACCCTCGGCCATCTCTGTGTGGAGTTTGCATGTTCTCCCCGTGCATGCGTGGGTTTTCTCCGGGTACTCCGGTTTCCTCCCACATTCCAAAAACATGCTAGGTTAATTGGCGACTCCAAATTGTCCATAGGTATGAATGTGAGTGTGAATGGTTGTTTGTCTATATGTGCCCTGTGATTGGCTGGCGACCAGTCCAGGGTGTAGCCCGCCTCTCACCCGAAGACAGCTGGGATAGGCTCCAGCACCCCCCGCGACCCTCGTGAGGAAAAGCGGTAGAAAATGAATGAATGAATGAATGAATTGCCGCTCTGTATGAAATATATTTCAATCATATTTTCTTTTCTGTTTTTCCCACTCTTAGGTTTTTGGTTTCATCAATGTCATCCTGTGGGTGGGAAATATTTGGTTTGTCTTCAAAGAGACGGGCTGGTACAAGATGGGCCACAGGTACCCCACCAGGAGCTCCTCTGGCAAACGGGAAATGCGTCAGCGTCTCTACAGCGAGAGCAGCTTTGAGCAAAGTTTTGACGACGCTTTCGCTGCGCGGCCGTCCAGGCAAAACAGCTTCAATCAGCCGGGGGGGAATTTTGGGCAGCAGGCGTACCGACCGGGCGGTTTCAACCAATCCCAAGTCAGCTGTGACCTCCCGCAGACGTACCTGGGCCAGCCAGTCAGTTATGACAGCAAAGGAGGCCCCCAGGGCCCCATGATCATTCTTAATGACAAGTGATTTGAGCGTTTTATTTATTATTTCATTGGATGAGAATAGAATTCTGTGAACGTTTCCGATGTGCTGTGTGGTGTTTTATAGATGAAGAAACTGAAAACTAGCTAAGTATCCATGCTTTGTTTGTAATATGTTCCATAATGTGCAAAACACAGCTCCCTCATCATAACTCCACATATCACAAACCGAAATAATAAAATCCACTTTTGCAGCGCTATTGCACGACTGTGGAACATATCGTTATTTATTATTACATTGAGTTTGAATGGCACTCAACTTGACCTTGAAATATTTGGTATATATGTGTGAATTCTTTTTGTCGTTACTGATTAATCTTAACGATGTCGTAATTAATGTCCACTTGCAAAAGTCTTGATTTGAAATAAAAACTGGTTCAGTGCAATACAAGCGTAATTGACTTGTGATGCTCCGCTTGGGACACCAATGCTATAGTTTGCCACAAATCCATAGCATTTTTTGATTCATGCATCGTTTTTATTTGATATTATTATTGAAATACGGAAATTAATTAAAATACGCAAAAACGGTGAACTAACAGTGCACTAAAACTGATGTATTCGTTTAGTTTTTAGCTTTTTATTTGATCAAAAAGTACATTGTGAAATATTTTATTTTGCTACACAACAAGAGCACTTGGCGGCACGGTGGTAAAGTGGTTAGCGCGCAGACCTCACAGCTAGGAGACCAGGGTTCAGTTCCACCCTCGGGCATCTCTGCATGTTCTCCCCGTGCATGCGTGGTACTCCGGTTTCCTCCCACATTCCAAAAACATGCTAGGTTAATTAGCGACTCCAAATTGTCCATAGGTATGAATGTGAGTGTGAATGGTTGTTTGTCTATATGTGCCCTGTGATTGGCTGGCCACCAGTCCAGGGTGTACCCCGCCTCTCGCCTGAAGACAGCTGGGATGGGCTCCAGCACCCCCGCTACCCTCATGAGGAAAAAGCGGTAGAAAATGAATGAATGAACAAGAGCACTTATTTAGTGTGTTGTTGTCCCAAATTGGATCGTTTAAAATAATTACAAAAATTTATTAAAACAGTAAAAACTAAAAACAAATTCACATGGCAAACCTGCTGCAATAAAAATGCTTTTGCTATACAGAAATGTAATATTTAGCTATAAATCATTAGCATTTGTAGCATTTTTATTAGTGCATGTTGTCCATTCATCCATTTTCTATGCCGCTTATCCTCATTAGGGTCACGCTGGAGCCTATGCCAGCTGTCTTTGGGCGAAAGGTGAGGTGGGGTACATTCTGGACTGGTCGCCAGTCACTCACATTCACATTTATAGATCCGCTGTGGCGACTCGGAAAAACAAACATATTGTCCTTAAAAATGGCAAACCTGCTCCAATAAACATCAGGTAATATAGCATTTATAGTATAGCGTATAAAAACACTGGCATCAAATGCCATAAATCAATAGGATCCATACAGTGTCAATAATTATGACAAAAATGTAAGAAAGAATGCATAATGTAAAATCATCTTTCTAGATAAAATGCAAACTTTTAAATGAGAATGAATATTCTAAGTGCCTGCTTAGCTGCTTTCAGTCACCCTGTCCTTGTCTCCTTGCCCACACCCAAAAAAAAAGAAATTAAGTGGGGGGGAGTAGGGGGTCTAAAAATCAAGTACGCAAACATAAGAGAGAATTCTCAATGAATGAAGCGTCTTGCTGTGTGGACATGAAAGTGTGCACCATGTGGCGTTACCTGGATTATCTGCATTGCTAAGGCCTGCAGGATAATCCCTGCTGGCGGCTCAGCTTTCATCCTGTATTAGACAATTACCGTAATGCATAGTAATACACCAAACCTTCACTAATGACTTGCATTAACTGCGTGTGGACAAACAAACAAACAGTGCTTACAGTTTCGATTAGAAAGCGTGTTCAAACAGTAAACAAAGGATCCTCTTGGCTGGTGTTTGTACTTCCTGTGCAAACATTACTCACTTTTTTTAAGCAAGACGTTGGTCTTGTTTGTTCCGAGATGATGCGCTGAAGTGTTGATGTTCATCTTGTAATGTTGAATAAACCATTTTTATCTCCCCTGTACACGAAAGCCTGAAGGCTTGTTTTTATGAAGCAGTTAGCGAGCTAGCCAGTTAGCAAGGTTAGCATTATCTGTTCCAAATAGATAGCTAGGTAGCTATCCCCACAAGCTACTGTAGGATTGTGTCAAAGCTACACAATCAATATTCATTAGAGTCACAAAGATACTGAAGTAACACTGCAGCCAAGGACTTTAGGAGGTTTGCCACCAGCTGCTTATAATTATCTGTCTTGTGGTTTCCAAGAAACTCTGATGCAAAAGTCAATTCCTGCTGCCCTTCATGACATTTCTTGACATGACATGACAGATTTCTGGGCAGCACAGCGATCTAGTGGTTAGCGCGCAGACCTCACAGCTAGGAGACCAGGGTTCAATTCCACCCTCGGCCATCTCGGTGTGGAGTTTGCATGTTCTCGCCCGTGCATGCGTGGGTTTTCTCCGGGTACTCCGGTTTCCTCCCACATTCCAAAAACATGCTAGGTTAGTTAGCGACTCCAAATTGTCCATAGGTATGAATGTGAGTGTGAATGGTTGTTTGTCTATATGTGCCCTGTGATTGGCTGGCCACCAGTCCAGGGTGATTATCTTTATGTTAGATTCATTCATTTTCTCTCGCTTTTCCTGGTTGTGGGGGTGCTGGAGCCTATCCCAGCTGTCTTTGGGCGAGTACACCCTGGACTGGTGGCCAGCCAATCACAGGACACGAGGAGAACATGCAAACTCCACACAGAGATGGCCGAGATTGGAATTGAACCCTGGTTTCCGAGCTGTGAGGGCTGTGCGCTAACCACTCGAGCACCGTGCTAGGTTCATGTATGTTCTTATTTGGCCATTTGGGTGATAGCACAGCCTCAAATCGAAAATGGTACAGTCCTGTTGCAAACCAGGAAGTGGCCTGCAAACATAAGGAAGACAAATATGGCATGCCACATTACCCCCCCACTCAGAGAGGATCATGTCCATTTACAATATTATCTCAGGTGGTTCCTTGCCCAAAACGACCACAGAGTGGAAATCACAAAGTCCTTGATGCCAGGAGAAAATGGTGGCGTCACTTTCACTGCACCTCCAACAGCATCCGCACATCCGTGGCTCTTCTTCTTCTTCTTCACATCCCGGAATTACACATGCACACTTTGTTATTAAGGCCTCAGTTTCCAGCCGGCCTCTATAGTGCTACAAACAATTAGAAGAGCGAGAAGTGCCGCTCCTCCCTGCCACCGCTAATGGCATGCAGGTGTCCCGTGCCGCCTCCCGCCGCTAAATTACAGTGCATGTGCTTCCCGGCACCACAATTACCATCATCCTTGCCTGCGGGAAATACTGGGTTGCATCGCAGGATGGATGGCACGTTGCGCAATTGTGTATCATGAATTGCCTTGTGTTGTGTAATATTTGGTTTGTACGTATTTTCCAACCCTTTTCCGTTGTGTTGTACACTTCCAGACAGTCACTGGCGTTGTGTCCATGGGCAAGACACTTTGCACCCCCACCTTGCCTCCAATGCTGCTCACACTCGGGTATGAATGTGATTTAATATTTGGTGGGGTTCGGACACATTTCTGTCAGGGCAGCTGTGACCACAGATGTAGTTTACCAGCACCAGTGTGTGACTGAGGAGCGAAGCAGTAATGGCTTCGCTATAAGTGTCTTGAAAAGCATTAGAAAATTGATTTATTGTTATTATTATGTGGTCATATGCATATAGTACGTCCATGCATTTGTGGTTATTTTGCAATTGCAATAATCACACTTCCTAGTAAATTCTCATATGGTCTCAACCTGGGAGTCAGGTTTATTTTTGGGTTTTTTTATGACTTATAATACTTGCAATTGTGTGGTAGGGATAGGCTCCAGCATACCCCTGCGACCCTGGTGAGGCCAAGCGGCATAGAAAGCAGATCGATGGACATCATACGTTTATTTAAGTCAAACCAAGGAAATTTATGATTTTGTTTTGTTTCGCTTATGTCCTATTTTGACATTTTTTATACATTACTTGTTCATTTTATGAAGAAAATGAGGAAGAATGCAATAACATCTTGTATGTATAAAAATAAGGCACAAATAAAAATGGAATATGAAAATTGCACTAAAAAGGACCACTCAACCCACCACTTGAGAAGCAATGCTTTGTATGGATTCTAATGTTTAAAAAAAAAAAGCAAAATAAACAGCACAATTATTCACGTATGACTCAAGGAAGCCTCAAGGGGGCAGTATAGCGTTAAATGGCAACGATGCAGTGCAGTAGTAGGCTGTAGTAAGTATTAAAGTACAACCACAGTAATGAATACCTTAATGAATATGAGCGTCAATCAGTAGTCATTATTATTAAGTATTTGAGGTGTAGGTGTACCTAATGGTTTGAACACCGAAAGTTCACCTTGGAGGTCAACTCTGCACCGCTCACATGACAGCATTGAGCGTAATTTTCCATTCCCGGAATGCCTTGTGGCTTCTTTTCAACTGTTTACATTGAATGGACTTTCAGCATGAAGGTTGTGATTATGAAGGGTGTCCATAAAGACACCCCCTCAATTCAAACAGGTGGAATAATCCATCACAGTTATTAGCTTCAGATGCCGGAAAGACCAACACGCTGCACCCACAGGCGACCGGCCCATGAGGCAATGTAGGCAATTTGATGTTTGATATGATATTTGTGAATGAAAGACTTTAAAGCAGGGGTATCAAACTCAATTTACTTGGGGGCCACTGGAGCTAGGGTCTGGGTGAGACTGGGCCGCATCAGGTTTTCCAAAAAAAAACAAAATCGCATTTATTAAAAATAGAAAAATGAAAAAACTTTGCTTTGGTTCCAATTTTCTACAAGAAAAGCTCTGATAAAACATTCCACTGTTCTCAAATATCTTACTTTTTATTTTTCTACACAAAATAAGATGAAAAATAAATAAACAAATCAATCAATCAGTAATAAATAAATATAATAATAATAATAAAAACTTAAGAAACCACATATAGTTGGTGGGTAGACAAATGATTTTTTTCAGATTAAAATGAACAAAGCATTATTAGAGCCCTGTAGACATGACAAAACACGACTATAGTCACATTTATACTCTTTTTATTTACAACATATTGCGCAACTGCAGGGTCTTGAGACACATGCTAACTCGCAAACTAGAGAGCTAGCGACCTAAACGGTAGCCTCCAAGTTATTTCCTTTAAACTTAAAAAGCCAAAAACTTACCACTTCCACACGGATAGGGAGGATAACTATTAACAAATATTAACTATTAATCAAATGTAATAATTTTTTCTGGGTACATGATACCATACAGCATCCATATCATAACATTAAACTTTCATACCAAGGCGAGGTCCTCAAACTAGTGTCCCACATTTGGCCCGCGGGCCACGTGTTTGAGACCCCTGCTTTAAAGTGTATTTGGAGTCACTTCCTGCTGGCTATTTGTCCATTATTTCATCCAGTGTGTGATTTAAAGTGTGTTTCTCCACCCCGTGTTGCCGAGCGGCGGTTGAAAAAATAATCAGTCAAAGTCAGAAATCTTTTCATGCATGCATTTATTATCTACACTCCTTCCTATTTTTGTTCATTTTTATGAAATACATAAAAACAAGTGAAACATGACATAATTACATGAAAATACACCCCCCCACACATGTGATTGCACGTTGGTGACGCGTTGTGCTGTTTACGTCGCAGCGGGTTCCAAGTTGCGAGTCGAACGCCATCAAACGCTGAACAGTGAGTCCTGGTTCATTCACACGCACACACTGACGCACACACATAGACAGACGCCATATAATCTGGTATCCCTTTTTCCACTTTTGACTCATTTATACATATTAACATTTGAGTTGATATTCCTTGGTGTGTTTTGTCCAGAGTCCTTTCATTATCCATAATTCCATTTGGCAAAAGTCCACAATGTTTTTTTCATGGGATGGTTTAAAAATCTGGATGCAATCAGTAAGGAAAACGTCCATAGACTCTGAGGTGTCGTCACATTTAAGACACAGAAGACACTTCTGTCTTGCTGGTGGAAACTGAGGACTCATCCTCCACCATGCCGCCCATTCCAATGGTGCTCAGCATGCAGTTACGGAACTGGAAACAAGAGCAAAAAATTTCAGCACTGAAGTTGCAATATTTGGTGTCCGCTTAAAATTGTGCACCAACCTGTTTGTTCATCAGGACATAAATGACAGGGTTATAGAGGGCCGAGCTCTTTGCAAAGAAGGCGGGGATGGCAGCGGTCAGAGCTGAGAAGTAAGCTCCCTTGTTCATGAAGATCCATCCGGCAAAGGTAGCATATGGCACCCAAGCCACCAGGAAGCCAAAGACCATCAGCACGCACATGCGTGTCACTTCCTTTTCAGCTTTCTGAGTGGAAGCCGACTCCTGCTGCTGGGCTGCAGCCTGGAAGCAAAGCGCAGGAAGTGATGTGAGCTGCGTGACGCCCCCCTCCCCCCCTGTATGATGCCGATGTGACAATACGGTGCTCAACTTACAGCTTTGACAGTCAGCACGAGGCTGCCGTAGGTGAAGAAAATCAGAAAGACGGGAATGAAGAAGTGGACCACAAACATGTATATGACGTAGGATTCGTTGTTGAAGCCCGGAGCCAGGGTGTAGTAGTCGGGTCCGCAGGAGCACTGCATACCCTCGGGGAGGTACCTGTTGAAAAAAAAAGAGTATTTTAGTAAAGTATTCTCAAGAGGCTTTGACGATGCGGAGCTTCTCTGAAGCCTCTAATCTAATGCGACTGGTTCTTTCAGCCACAGATGGTCTACCTGGACCAGCCAGCCAGCGGGGGTGCGGCACATGCTAAAGCCATGACCCAGGTGAAGAAGACTCCGGCTCCGGCGTGAGTCCCGGTGAACTTGAAGCTTCCCATGGGTTTGCAGACGACAATGTATCTCTCAACGGCCAGCACCACCAAAGACCACAGAGCAACTTCACCTGCAAGACAAGTTTGGTCAGGAATTGATGGTGTAGACTTTCCCCGAGGTGCGTTCCTGACTGGGACCTTACCTCCCAGCGTGGCCATGAATCCCTCCACTGCGCATGCGGTGGCTCCCATGATGAAGTAGCCATTGATAGCAGACGTGATGGTAATGGTGAAGCCGAACATGCACATGATGAGACCAGCCACGGCCAAGTTGACCAGGATGTAGTTGAGAGGTTGCCGGAGCTTCTTGTTCTGAGCCGTCACCAACAGCGTCAGACCGTTGATGGGGGTTCCGGTGCAGATCAGGAAGAACATGTAGGCAGCCAGAAGCTTAAACATTATGGGATCCACCAAGTAGTACTGCTGGTATTCAAATGGACTTCTAACAATCCCGGTCCTGTTGGACATGGGGATGTAGAAGTTTTTGCCTTCTGTGCCGTTAGGCTCGAATCCTCCGTCCCAAGCCATCGTCGCTCAGTTGGTTCGCGGGAGCTGCGGTCGGTCCGAACTTGGGGAGCGTGTAGTCGCGAGTGGTGTCAAGAAGCCAACCCCACACCAGTGGTTTAAGTCGCTCCGGGTGTTGTTTTATACCTCCTCCAGGTGATCCTCAAATTGGCAAAATTAGATTACAAGAGGATTGAGAGGAAGTGCAAAGCTCAAGTCTGACTGATAATTGACTTTGCCAAAGCGTGAAGGCAGTAACCCTTTATTCACTGGCCTTTATACATTGTACATACATAGTATTATTATAGTATTGTCCGATTTGCGGTATCTAGTATGACTTGACTAGATCAAATGTAACACAATAACAGCTGCAATACTATCTCTGATGGCCGATCACACTTCACTGTTTATTATTGCGCTTTTTAATTGCAACTAAATATAATTTTGTATATATATATATATACGATATAAGCCAACAATCAATTACAATGTCCGCATCAATTAAGCAATAAATATGTGATGTCATGTGATGCTATTGTGAATGACCCAAACATGTGCTTATGTTGTGTTCTGTATTATGACAACACTTGTTACTATTTTTTATTGACTATTTCGATTTTGAATGCGGGCGGCACGGCGCGTAGACCTCACAGCTAGGAGACCAGGGTTCAATTCCACCCACGGCCATCTCTGTGTGGAGTTTGCATGTTCTCCCCGGGTTTTCGCCGGGTACTCCGGTTTCCTCCCACATTCCAAAAACATGCTAGGTTAATTGCCGACTCCAAATTGTCCATAGGTATGAATGTGAGTGTGAATGGTTGTTTGTCTATATGTGCCCCGTGATTGGCTGGCCACCATGAATGATTTTAAATGCCAACATGGTGGCACTCCTGTGTGTCTGAACATCGCAGGCAGTGACAGAGAAGATGCTCTCGCTCTCTCACTCGCTCGCTCACTCACTAAGGCCCAGTTAAGCCTCTGCTTTTATGGGAGCTTAATGTGAGAGATCGGTGCTCAGCTGCCCATTGGCTTTGCTTTAAATCCATGAACCCCCTACTTCTGCGCTCCTTAAAAAAAAACACACACAAATCAGGGTCTGTCAGCACACGATATATTATTTAATTATTGATTAGTTATTTTTTGTTTTTAATTCAAATAACCCAATCACAGTTTGGGAAAGTAGGCTCTCCATCATACAGTCTTCATCCCCCACATGCCAGTTCACATTTATTGTGTAATTCTTTGGGATAAGTGGTGCAGGCTACAATGGACGCCATCCACCGCTCTCACCATCCAGACCTGCACACAACCTGACCTTCCTCGCCTGGTTAAGTCCAGCAGTATTTGTTTTTCAATAACTCCAACTGCACAATTTGCAGCCTCAGGCCCACCTGTGCAGCAATCATGGCGTCTAATCAGCATCTTGATATGCCACACCTGCGAGGTGCTCACTAACACAGATTTAGACAGATTAGTGAACAACATTTGAAAGAAATCAACGGTCAACGCTTGAAAGTGGATTAAAGAGCTCACAGGTTTGTGCTTCCTGCTATAACTACAGTTCACCACTTCTCCATCCTGCCAGCAGGGGGCATCTGCAGTGATCTGATGACGACGTGTGATCAAGGTAATCCACTTATTGGCGCTGTGTCTTACTTAAAAGTTCTGCAGCCGACAAGGCCAGTAGCCTACCCCGTCCATGAAGGACAGACATTGTGAGGTTCCTGCCAACAGAAATAGAAAGACGACACAACACACACCGTGCAGTGCTTCGGTGCACATGCCGCCATCTTGTGTAGCACCATTTGGCAGCTCAGCGTGCGCAGTTTATAGGCATAAATAGGTAGTTTACAGCTGCACGGTAGGGCATTTTAATTCCTTATCGCGTCCAGGATTTCAGAAACCATCAGTAAAAACTCCGAAAGCCGCAAACGAACAAGGTAGTGCTACACAAGATGGCGGACTCACAGCGACAAAAACGTATGGCTCGTGAGTTTGCTACGTAATGAAGTTCTATGCCCCAGCCTTGTGAATTCAGACGGTCTTCACACTTCCTGGTTGAGTCACGTGTTTACACTGACGTCATAAACACGCCGCAATATGCCTTCCATTGCAAAAGGAGAGTAGATTTATCATGGTTACTTTGTTATGTTTGTGACTTTGTAATATCAATTCCATGTTAACGGAATCTGATGTTAAAAAAACAGCCCCCTCCTGAAGTAAGTCAGCAAAAACGCTCCTCACCGAGCGTGAGCTCACGTACAGCGATAGCTAGTGCTAGCTATCTCACTTAGCAACGGTCAAAATGCATTTTCAACACCCACCACACTTCCGGCCTTCAAAATAAGAGCAGAGGCACATCCTGTTATAGTGGTAATAAAAAAGGCTGTTTTTACGTGAATAAAAGGACTGCAATTGCACCTGCAACCACAAGCACTGATGCAGTCATGGTGTTATATCGTAGTTTGTTATTGTTGACAATATGCCACTTTCTTGGCTCTGCTGTGAGTTTATGGCTGCATGCGTGTGAATTTCATTAACTATCTTTGTTATGAGGGGGAAAAGCCTTGATGAATAAATGTCCCAAGCAGAGTAATCTCACGTGATTTGCAATTATCGCTCATTAAAAAGGAAGCAACTCATCAGACACATTTATATGCATTTATCTACCTACTTTTTATTTTTATTTTTTTACAAAATATAGCGAGGGAATGTCATTTACACAGCTGATAGTGTACCGTATGTTGGAAAACAATTACATGATGAGGTATTAAAACAAATCCTGGAAGACTACCGGGATTTGTTTCAGTTCTATATTGTCCAACACATGAATGTATGGTGGCCCTAAAAGGTCAGAAACGTTCAATCCTGGACTGGTGGAAGACACCCAGGGAGTCCTACACAAGACCGCATCGCTGCCATAGACACTGGCAAACCATGCTGCACCACTTCCTGGAGATATGTCCGTATTTTGGCAAGAGAATGCGTCATTGTCGGTTTGGAGACATTGTGAGTCCATGCGGGAGTTGTTGAGTTGTTGGCCAATCTTAAGACACAGAGGACACCTCTGTCTTGCTGGTTGACACAGAAGTCTCATCCTCCACCATGCCGCCCATGCCGATAGTGCTCAGCATGCAGTTACGGAACTGGGAAGATGATAAAGTTAGTCAACGATGAAGCAACTGAAGCAAAACCACAAAGATGGGGGTCCTCTTTTTACCTGTTTGTTCATGAGCACGTAGATGACGGGGTTGAAGAGGGCCGAGCTCTTGGAGAAGAAAGCAGGGATGGCCATGGCGGATGCGGAGAAGGCAGCCCCCTTGTTGAAGAAGATCCAAGCCGCAAAGCTGGCATAAGGCGTCCAAGCCACCAGGAAGCCCATCACCATCAGGATGCACATGCGTGTCACTTCCTTCTCAGCCTTTTGGGTGGAGACGGAGTCCTGCTGCTGGGCTGCAGCCTGGAAACAACACAGTCAATGTTATGTGCCGTTTTTGTTCAGGTTTTTCTTTACAAATCGGTGAGAAAAATCTCTTACCGCTTTCACAGTCAGCACCAGGTTTCCATAAGTGAAGAAGATGGTGAAGACAGGGACGCAGAAGTGGCAAATAAACATGTACATGACGTATGATTCGTTGTTGTAGCCTGGAGCCAGAGTGTAGTAGTCGGGTCCACAGGACACCTGGATGCCCTCTGGAATGTACCTGCATCAACACAGGAAATGACGTCAGCTTTGTTTTGTTTTGTTTCATTATCTGAACTCTTTGACTGTCTGTCTTTCGAAAAGGAAATAATAACACGTGGCATGAAGGACTCAGAGTAGAGCCGCTTCTTCACATCCTGAGGTGACTCGGGAATCTAGCCCGTATGCCTCCTGGACGCCTCCCTGGTCAGATGCCCAGCCGGGAGAAGGCCCCGGGGGCAGACCAGGGACACCTTGGTGACTTCCCGGTGGAGCTGAAGGAGGCCTGGGCTTCCCTACTGAGACTGCTGCCCCCGCAACCCGGGCCCAGATAAGCGGAGGAGAATGGAATGGACATCGCAATCCACCCTGACCAATCCCGAGACATTCCCATGCCGGTTGAGAGACATAGTCTCCGCAGAACTAGGGAATCCCTCCGAGGGCGCACCCCTTCGCAGGACTCCAAAAATGGCCGATATTCCGATCGTGTTGTTCGGTGCACCAGTGCAAACAACAGTCAGGACACGCCCCCTCACTTGACCGAGAAACGAGCCTTTGTCTGGTAACACCAGAGTGGACTAAAGTCCAGTCCGCCTCGCGATTGCATTGCATCAGAAGACGTCTGCCCTGTTGGAGATACCAACCAAGCAGTCGCTAATTTATCTTCCCGCCACATGCTACACCGACCACACTGATCTCATTGCTTTCACTGCAGCCCGAACGCTGGCTCAGCTGTGTGTTTGTTTGCACATTCTCAGGTCATGTGACTACCTCCTGTTTCTGGCCAAGTGGACTCATGATGATGCACTGTTGCCCTGCTCACATCATGCGGTCATTAGGGATGGTTAGCTTTTACATTTAACTGATTCCAGGTACCTTGGGGGGATACCACAGGGATGCGTCCTGTGCCCTCTTCCAGAACACTCGCATTTATTAAACAGGTCGGTTTTATTTTATCCAAATGCTTAGTAATATGACTTATTTCAGCTTCTGTTGCTTTAATTTGTCTCCTTGTTGGTGTAAACATTACCTCCCTACCCCTGGCTTTGTTATCTTCTCTCGTGAATTGAATGAAGACTGCTGGTCTGGTACCAAAACATAGTGAGTGCCTTTCGATTTTGGGGGTAATCAATCGCTCGCAACTGGACTCTTCGGGTCTTAGAAGATGTTTTGCATCTCATCTAAGCAGGTTTTGTCTAGATAGGACAGCTCTTGTCTGGACCAGACTAGTCAGACGTGGGATCTGACTAGTCAGACATGAGATCTCACTAGTCAGACATGGGATCTGGACCAGACTAGTCAGACGTGGGATCTGACTAGTCAGACATGGGATCTCACTAGTCAGACATGGGATCTGGACCAGACTAGTCAGGCATGGGATCTGGACCAGACTAGTCAGACATGGGATCTCACTAGTCAGACATGAGATCTGGACCAGACTAGTCAGACATGGGATCTCACTAGTCAGACATGAGATCTGGACCAGACTAGTCAGACATGGGATCTCACTAGTCAGACATGGGATCTGGACCAGACTAGTCAGACATGGGATCTGGACCAGACTAGTCAGACATGGGATCTCACTAGTCAGACATGGGATCTCACTAGTCAGACATGGGATCTAGACCTGACTAGTCAGACATGGGATCTGGCTAGTCAGACATGGGATCTGGCTAGTCAGACATGGGATCTGGACCAGACTAGTCAGACATGGGATCTGACTAGTCAGACATGGGATCTGACTAGTCAGACATGGGATCTGACTAGTCAGACATGGGATCTGACTAGTCAGACATGGGATCTGACTAGTCAGGCATGGGATCTGACTAGTCAGGCATGGGATCTGACTAGTCAGGCCTGGGATCTGGACCAGACTAGTCAGGCCTGGGATCTGGACCAGACTAGTCAGACATGGGATCTGACTAGTCAGACATGGGATCTGGACCAGACTAGTCAGACATGGGATCTGGCTAGTCAGACATGGGATCTGGGCCAGACTAGGAGTGATATGTGATACACGAGCGATGGTTATATAGCTTCCTACAGCCTCGCGTTGGATTATAATGAGCAAAGAGGATTACCACAACATTGTTAATTTGATCTCTGCTAAACCAACAGCCACCTGTGGATGACCGCAGGGTCATTAATGTACTCAACATTTTCCGACCTACCCGAAAAAGGACTTCTTCCGGAGGAATAAGATCACTCTTTTGGATAATGCTAGCTTTGTTTATGCGCACGCTACAGGATCTCTAAATGGACACAAGAGACAACCGTCGCTTTAAGAGTAGCAATCTATATAATTATAGTTTAATAGTTCATCTTCAAACAGCTAAAATAATGCATAAGGCTAAAAAAAAAAACAATTAGCTAAAAATGTCATCCAATACTTCTCTACAAGAGAGGAGAAATATGATCTCAGGGAAGAAGTACATTTGAAACACTTATATGCTAGGACTACATTAAAAAGCCATAGCATTACAGTATGTGGAATCAAACTATGGGATGTATTGAGTAAGGAAATCAAACAATGCACAACGATGAGCCGATTCAAGAAACAATACAAGCAGTTGATGTTTGCTAAATACAAGGATGAAGAGTCTTGAACCAGTCATGATGTGCTATATAATAATAATAATATAATAATAATAATAATAATAATAATAATATATCACTATATTGATGGTTACTATGGTACCCATTATGTCACTGGATGCTCATATCACCTCATACTTTGGTATGTGTGAAATAAATTTAATGTAAAAAATTTAAAAAAAATAAATTTTATTTAAAAAAAATTAAATAATAAATAAAATTAATAAAATAAAGTTTCAAAAATTTTATCATGAAAGCAGGAAGTGAACAAATGTAACAGTTACTGATTGTAAAAGTACTGAATGGAGGGGTAGGATTTAATAAGCTTTGCTTCTTCCTACTCCTTTTTGGACAAGTGGAACTGTGAACTGATTATGGGATGCATTCAATTGTAATCTGATGCATGTTCAAATGAAATAAAACCATTACCATTACCAACTATGTAGTTAGCCTCCAATTTATTCATTCTCTACTTAGTAGGTTTTAAAGTGAATGGGACAAATGAGCAAAATAATGTAATGTCAATAAATGTCTCATCAATGTAAACCTAGTAAATGAATACATTTTTTTTTATTAATAACGGGCTATAGTCATCCACAAAACAGTGATTAATACATGCGATGTAGTGAGGGATGACTGCATATCATTTTTGAATGGTATCGTAACCCGTGCATATCAAATGGTCCATCCCAAAAAGACATGCGACCCTCACCTTAACCTAGTTTGTGCAGGATTCTATCCCAGTCTGCAAGGATGCAGTACACTTTTACTGTTACGTCAACTAACATAACATGTAGTAAAATCAAAGAAACCCACACAACATTGTGCATCTTTCCATTTTGACAGCCTTTTCTGCTTTTTAATTATTGTCAGCAGGGTAATCCCATTATTGGATGAAGACGGGCAGATAAGGCAGACCGATTAATGGGATTTGCTTCTTATTTAATTAAACTTCTCACAACCTATTACCTCATTATTGTATGCCTGTACGGACAATTTGTAACCAAACTAACAAAAGCAACGGTCTGCCGTTTTTTTTGGTTTATATCAGCAAACAGCAGCCAAATAATGTAAAGCAAATGTGTGAGGACACATTTACTGCCTCATAGGCAAAGTAGACATTTAATATAAGGCAGAATCACCTGCAAAGTTTTTTTTAATAGTGCAGTCCTCATTTATTGCTCTGAATTGATTCCAGCCCTGACAGTGATAAGTGAATTTCTACTAAGTAAGAATCAATATTAATAAATTTGATATTTT
This sequence comes from Doryrhamphus excisus, assembly GCF_030265055.1. Classification (NCBI taxonomy): domain Eukaryota; kingdom Metazoa; phylum Chordata; class Actinopteri; order Syngnathiformes; family Syngnathidae; genus Doryrhamphus; species Doryrhamphus excisus. Next base: position 40,521,080 of record NC_080466.1, read on the forward strand.
CATAGTTAGTACATGTAAAACCTGTCTTTAACGTTCTAAATGCGTTTTTTAAACATCATCAAAGTCCTTTAGACATGAAATAGCACCCCTATAGTCACCTTTACACTCTTATTACTTTTTGTTTACAATCCAGGATATACTTTTGATGGAAGTGAAGTATAAAAATATAGACAGATCACTTGGAAGTAGGGGTGCTCCGATCGATCGGTATCTGTCTATGTCGATATCCGTCGATATCAGAGGAAAAAAAACACGTTATCGTTATATTATTTGCGTTAAAATGACGATTCATAACAAGCATGTGTTGGACTTCCAGTCTTAGAAGTGTTGCATCCTTCAAAACGGGCCTCAAAAAACGTCTCACCGGGGTGGCGTTTGAAAAGTTTTAGATTGGTGCGGCATTTAGGGGGCGAGGACCTGGCAGGGTGCGGTGGGTTTGAGGCTCAAAATCCCCGATCCCAACCCGAATCTACTTGCAAGTGTGGGCAAAATTTGGCGATGAGTACGTGATCAGTGATGTGATCGGTATCGGTATCGGACGATTTCACTGATAGATTATCGGGATCGGCATCATCAGGATAAAACCCTGATCGGAACAACCCTACTCGGAAGCTAAATATGCACCCACTGGGGTTGCGGGTATGCTGGAGCCTATCCCAGTTGTCTTTGGGGCGAGAGGCGGGTGGCCAGGGGAGAACATGCAAACTCCACACAGAGATGCCCGAGCCGAGATTCGAACCCAGGTCTTCCCGATCTCCTGACTGCGTGATCTACATGCCAACCACTCGTCCACCGTGCAGCCCCTTCTGCAGAATGAATGACCAAAAAAAAGACACTTAAAAAGACAATTAGAGGTTTGTTTATGAATTAAAACAATTTACACAATAATCTAAAATAATCACAACAATTATAGTTTTTTTCTAATTCCGCATGGAAATAAAACACAATAAACCGAATTTCATGAAATAATGACATTTCTATCCCATTATATGTGACGTCAAGGATTTACAGCCTTGTTGTAATCACAGTGGAATTAAAACTGAACTATAAACAGTTCATGTTTGTTTTTTCTTTATTATTATGTGAGAGTATTTTATGAATTATTAATTTTTACCTTTACAGCGAGTTAAGTCAGATTAACTCAGAAGTAGCTAAGTGTTACAGTGTGTTCTTTATTCATTTTTATTCAATCCTGCACAGTAATAACACAAAGGACTGACCTACAGTAAATCCACACGGCTACTACTTGTTGGAATAAAACTGTATATATCATGTACTCACATTCAATAAGCTTGTTTCATATTATCCAAGTTAATATCATGTAATCACATTCTTCATATTATCCAAGTTACTATTACATGCACATAGATCACACGCTTGCATAACTCATCACATTCCTTTAGACCAGGGGTCGGGAACCTTTTTGGCTAAGAGAGCCATGAAGGCCAGATATTTTAAAATGTGTATCTGTGAGAGCCATATACATTTTTTTAAACATTGAATGCAATAAAATGTGTGCATTTTTATGTAAGACCAACAGTTTTAGATATAATGGGCTCTAATTACGTAGACCAGGCACACTACCCCACGCCAATGGGGTGTGGCCAGCACACTTTCGTGAGCAGCGCAGTGTCCAATAATAAATCAAATACTTGCTGCCATTAATGCAACTTCTGCTGCTGCATAGTTTTGCACCGTATTCAGTACACGTATTTCATTCTTTTGGCCATCTTCGTCAAAAGGCTTGGTTCTGCAGCTTTAGCTAGGTGACTATTTGACTAAAGGAGGAAAGTTTACATTTACATGTTTTTTTGACATCTCAATGACCGAGGTAGACTACCGCATTACCCAGTAATAATCAAGTTTTGGTGTTTGACCTGGAAAATATCATCAAGAAAGATGGATATGGTCGGCCATATTGCAGTAGAAAATAGATGGACGGATTAAAATGCATTAGAAAGTTTTGATTTTTAATATTATTTTTAACAGTGATTTCTGTGATGTTTACTTTAAAATGTTAGCAAACATACATTTTTATTGTGGCAAAATGCTTGAGAGCCAGATACAGTCATCAAAAGAGCCCTACCTGGCTCCCGAGCCATAGGTTCCCTACCTCTGCTTTAGACACTCAATAACAGATGTCTCCTTGAGACATTCTGCTTTCTCTTGATGTCCTTGAACTATCTGTCTCTGCTTTGCTTTCTCAAAATATGCTTGATGTTGAAACCAGTCTCAACCGTGTGAACTGTTCCCCCTCCCTTAGACGATTGAGACCTATGTAATAGGGCACACCTAAACTTTAATAAAAGAAGGAGAGCAGAGACTGTTTTTCAGAGTAGGTTGGATGAATGTTACTGAACAGTCTCTGATAACTCTCCTTGCAAGCCTATATCTCACGTCTTTGTGTCTTCTTTCACAGTTGGTGATAATGTTTTGGGTTTAACCCTAACACTACTGTAATCAAATCTTTCTGAAGTCATATTTCAAGTCAAGTCACGTTATAAAAAAATGTCCTCGGCCTACAAACAGGAAGCCATCTGTTACCCAGATTCCGTAAGTGTGACCATTCCCAGATTTCCAGAGGAAGGAGCTTGCCGTTTATCTGCTTAGCGTCCAGAAATTGTCACGAGCAAGCTGTTGAAGCGGAGAGGTTTGTCCTGCCCTAATCTCCAATCCTCACAAATTGGATTCACGGCTCGTACGCAATTGCGAGGTGTTGAGTAGGCTGCGGCTGCGTTGCGCGGCGTCTGTGCACACGTTAGAGGTGACTCCTGTCCGCTTCAATTGCCGTCGTCTTCAAACGTGATTAGAGCCGCTGACAGGTCAAAGAGCTCAGCTCGCCTCTGACGGAGGAAAGTGAAGGGCAAACATGGTTAATCGAGTGTTAATCAACAGTTAAGTGTGGGAATGTTCACAGGCAGTTAATCAACCTTTTGTTCCGTCGATGTTTGTTAGAAGAAACCTTTGGCAGGGTTTAGCGTGACATAACACGGCACGCGTTTTACTCTTTTTTTTTTTTTTGTGAACACCGCTGACCCACGGGCGAGCCTCATTTATTTAACACACGTGCATGGCATTCACTGATTGCATGTCACATGGTCGGTTCTCTCACAGTGGTTGCCAATGACAATGTTAAACAATTATTATTACTATTATTTCCGGGGCATAATAATTACAAATATAACAAAATGAGAGCACATTTCTCAACAATGTCCAACAGGAAGCACAACAAAAACTCCAATAAATGTAACAAATGTCCAAATCAGTACATGGAGTGCCCTCTGCAAGTAGGGCATCCATTTATTGCGATCTGAGATCTTTCTTTTTGCATTCCTAGGCTCCTTTTGGAATGGAATGAAATGGCCTTTATTGTCATTATACAGTAAACCTCGGATATATCGGACTCGGATATATCGGAAATTCGCTCACAACGGACAGATAAAAAAGAACCGATTTTTCTGTAATGCATTTCCAATAAAAATTCATTGCATATATCGGATTTTTTATAACGGATTTCGCCTATTTCGGACAAAATCTCCAGTCCCGTTCCAATGCATTTCCATTAAATTTCCCTCGCATATATCGGATGGCCGCATCGTGGCGCTCCGATTCGCCGAATCGTGACAGGCGGCTATACGACGTCATTTTCAGCGTTTGCAGCGTTGCCAGGTACATTGGAAACATAGTCAAGGAAGTGCCTTTTTATAACGGATAAAATACGATTTACGCATATACTGGATATAAATCCGATATACGCGTAAAACGGACATTTTCCGGTATACGCATATAACGGATTTTGCTTATATCGGACAAAACCAGTGGGAACAATTGAATCCGATATATCCGAGGTTTACTGTTCAAGCTGTAGTACAACAAAATTGTAGAGCTTCTCCTTTCAGTGCAATAGTCAAGTTAAAAAAGTAGAGTAAAAAAAAAAGACAGTTTAACAAGGTATATACAAGATATGAACAAAATATACAAATAATATTGCACAGGAGCAGACATATTGCAGATATATTATTCATTCATTCATTCATTTTCTACCGCTTTTTTCCTCACGAGGAAAAAGCCTATCCCAGCTGTTTTTGGGCAAGAGGCGGGGTACACCCAATCACAGGGCACATATAGACAAACAACCATTCACACTCACATTCATACCTATGGACAATTTGGAGTCGCTAATTAACCTAGCATGTTTTTGGAATGTGGGAGGAAACCGGAGTACCCGGAGTACGCATGCATGGAGAGAACATACAAACTCCACACAGAGATTGCCGAGGGTGGAATTGAACCCTGGTCTCCTAGCCGTGAGGTCTGCATGCTAACCACTAGACCACCGTGCCTCCGCAGATATATTAATTTTAGTGCAATGATGAATGGGTCTTAGTGCAAATAATGAGTGGCGTATACAGATGAGTAAAAGTTACATATGAGTGTATTGTATTGAGTGTATTGAGTGTATTATTGTATTACGCCTGTGTACGCCTTTTGGCTGTGTAGCCTGCATTTAGAGGTGAAAACAACATGAAAACCAGACAGTTGTCTCTGGTTTAGCAATCAGAAACACAAACATTGGTCATCTGGAATGCCCTGACGAAGAAGAAAAAAATACAGTAGGTAGTTGTACCTGCCTGGAAATACTGCATATACTATCCATAATGCACGTATATACTGTACATACAGTGTATATGCCTGCATACATACCCATACATACTGTATGTGCAATATGTACAGTCATACTCGTCATAAAATACGCACATACATACATATATGCACATGCATAGATAAATATATATATATATATATATATATACATTTATACGGTGCTTTGCGTATGTGGGCCATCTGCTTGTACTCACTGAGCAGTAAATAGGATTGATGGAGGAGCTTGGGGCGGCTCATAAAACCCCAGGCAGGTGAGAAGTCACACGTAAAGACTTGATTGGGGATTAGCCAGCCCGCTTGACAGCAATGCAAGTGTTTAGCACACTTGGGTGGCAGGAAGCAGGCGCATCAACAGCAAACAGGAAGTGTAACTAAGCCGTCAGTAGGTCAGGGAGGTGCCTGATATAACTGATCTGGATCACAGTGGGCCACATTGGCTGATACTTTTTATTGATATGTTATTTTTCCATGGCATGTTTTGTATCTATACTGCATTGTTGAATATCGTTGAGAAAAGAACCGTATAAGAACTTTCGTGATGTGGCCACCATCGCTTACGGCAAACAAACATAACCGCTAACAAGCATCACATCAAAGGTGTTCTAGGTCACTGTGTCGCAGTGATATAAAGGTTATATAAGTGATCACTTTCTCTCTCCAGTCCTCTTTAACGCCGGCAGGAAGTGTGCTCTAATCTCAAGAGGTGGGATTTATGGCACTTTGGAGGGAGTCGCATCTTCAAGTGCAATTCCTTTCAAAGAGGCGTAAAAAAAAACTGGCAATAAATATTGATATTTGAGTATTGAACTGTTATAGAGCATTTTCCAATTGTTTTAAACTACGGCTGTCCAATAATTAAAACGTTTAAATCAGATTAATTGCCGTTTTCAAATGAATAAATAATTCTTCAACACTATTTGCAACTATGTCTGAAATATGCACATTTGTACTGTATTTTATTGAAAAAAATTGACAATTTATACACATTAAGAGCTCCAAATGAGCTGAAAAGGTTATCAAGCTAAAATGAGCAGTAGCACAACATTTGAATCCCACTTTAACCTTGCTATTATGAGCTACGAGGGACTGCATTCAAAGGTTCAAAGACACCACGTAAATTGCGCTGATGTTCTGAGGTTATTTTCTGGGATTTCCGAGCACCTTTGAATGCAGCAAATTGTACTTCCGCATTAACCGGCACAAAGTAAGTGATGACTGTATCGACTTTTTGTCTGTCTTTTTGTATATAGACCTCACATACACACACATTAAAGAGGTTGTTGTGATGTTCGGAGTGTCCCTGAATGCATCCGGAGGTAAGCAACAATGAGGAAGGCTGAACCACAGAACTACATTACCTTGAAAACTCATGAGCCGTACGTTTTTGTCGCCGCGAGTCCGCCATATTGTGTAACACTACTTTGTTCGTTTGCGACTTTCGACGTTTTTAATGATGGTTTCTGAAATTCTGGACGCGATAAGGCATTAAAATGCCCGACTGTGCGGCTGTAAACTACCTATATATACCCATACACTGCGCACGCTGAGCTGCCAAGTTGTGCTACACAAGATGGCGGCGTGTGCACTGAAGCACTGAGCGGCGGCGACACCGAGCTCTGTGTGTTGTGTCCGGGTGTGAGCTTTCTACGTCTTTCTATTTCTGTATATGCTGTTGGAGTTACACTGCTGAGGCGTTCAGGTCAGAATCAAGTTATTAAAGAGCGGACTATTTTTCAACAAAACAAAACAAAACCCTAAAATTAGAAACTAGGTGTCTATTTAGCCAGTAGACGGCCAACTAAATTAAATTAAATAAGACATTTCGCTCCACCTGCAATTACAGTTAATACAGTTGTAATAATGTAATTAATACATACCTAATAGAATCAATAAAATTACAGACATACAATTAAAACAAAAAGAAAGCACCCCAATAGTACACACTTCAGTGCTTGTTTAATATGGACTTTCCCCCCTTGCAGCCCAATAACATGATAAATCGTTGATGCATTTTAGACAAATTCTAATACAAAGGTGAGAACATGCCCTCGGCATTAAAATTAAAAAAAATAATAATTTTAATCCATTACTCCCCTTCACCTACTGGAAGATACCATTGTCACAAAGTCTGCTTGGGAAAACGATCACCCATGATATAAAACATTAAAAAAAATAAATATGGGCTATTTATCAGCTCCACACCAGGCTAAGTTTTCAGATTATTACCATTTGTGTAATTGGTCTTGTATGTAATGTATCTATTCAGCCAGCAGAGGGCCACCTAAACCTCAAAATTCCCATTTGCTTTTCCACATTAAAAAAGACCTTCAGCTGCAACTGCAATTACAATTAATACAATTGTCACAATGTAATAAATACATAAGTAATGCATAAGCAGTGCAATTCATAGAGTTGCCCTGACCTTCCCACCTTCAAAAAACAACTCAAAACCCACCTCTTTAAATCTGTTTTTAATGTTTAACTTTTTATACCTGACTGCTGTGCCCCGCCCCGCTTTTACTCATGTTTTAACTGTGTATTAACCAATGAATGTTGTATTTTGGTATGTCTTTTTTATTCAACTTCATTCTTTTGTAAAGTGTCTTTGAGTATCTTGAAAAGCGCTATACAAATAAAATGTATTATTATTATTATTAAAAAAACAAAACTAAAACACCCCTATAAGCATAACCTGGGGAGACAGAGCCTTCTCCATCGCTGCCCCCACCCTCTGGAACTCTTTGCCCCATTCACTCCGTGCTTGCCCTGACCTTCCCAGTTTCAAAAAAACAACTAAAAACCCATCTCTTTAAATCTGTTTTTAATGTCTAACTTTTTATATCTGCCCCGCCCCGCGTTTACTCATGTTTTCACTCTGTATTAATGAATGAATGTTGTATTTTGGTGTGTTTTCTACTCTGTTTACTTGCTTTTATTCAACTCCATTCTTCTGTAAAGTGTCTTTGAGTATTTTGAAAAGCGCTATACAAATAAATTGTATTATTATTATTATTATTATTATTATAACATAACATACAGTATGCATGTCCAGCTGTGCAACATGCACTTTGCAGCCCAATAACATTATCTTCTATCTTTGATGCATTTTAGATAACGTTCCATCTGGCATCGCTTCTGTTTGGGACGAGTGTATTTTCTGTCATTTGGTGAGAGTGCAACCCCACGGAGGCCTGAAATGCTTCTTGATCTGCAGCCTTCCGTTTCAATGCTTCACAAGGTAAGTCACTCGCTGGCGTGCAGAGAATTCTGAGTCTCTGCAAAGGGGAAATGACATGTACAGTGTTATCACTTGTAAGGATGCTGCGGTCAGGGTTTCATGCTACTGATCTAATCTAATCTAATCTAATCTAATCTAATCTAATCTATTTTTGAATGTATTTATGGCTAGTGCTATTGTCCAGGGCTGATGTCAGACAATTACCCTGGCAAATATTTAAGATTAAAGAATACATTTTTGTGGAAAATTAAAAATTGCAAGAATTGGTGGTACCTGTCTTAAGGTTCCAGGAGTGACACTGACAGCATAGATCATCCACAGCGGCACCATGACCACTGACGACAGGGCCAAGCCTCCTCCAATCATGTAGCCCCACCACGGGTATTCATACGTGTTGTTGAATTTCAGCGGTTTGTATTTGACCAAGTTATACACTAGCGTGCCCTGAAAAAAAGACTGGCATTAAAAGTACACTTTATGGCTTAAAAAAAGCTTTAGCAGATTATCTGACATATATGAGTACACCCCTCTGTGTTTTACTATATCTTCTTAACAATACCATAGAAAGTAGTCAGTGTACAGCTTGTTAGCAGTGTCCTTGGCACCAAAAAGCTATTTTCATACTATTTGACTTGAGCCTGAATGCTGGAAAACAACAAATGTTGGACCTGGGATTGAATCTCGGACCTGTGCCTTAAAATGTAGCAGCTGTACCATTACACCACCAGGGTCTCACAGGTGCTGTCAATCATTGTGGCAACAAGCTTGGTGTCAAATGACTCATTTCTCCTGACTTGGTGCCTTTGCCCATTTGCCATGAATGCAGCCCCTGTGCAAAACGAGGGGGGCTGTATTGAAGGAGTCATACGTACGGTGCAAACAGCTGGTGAAAAGTACTGCCAACAGTATTTGACAACAGGCCACGGTCGGTAGCCAATCATGTCCTCTATGTTATCATACAGACGGTCAGCACCTTCAGAAAAGAAATCATGTTAGAGTAATAGAGTAATAGTAGTAGAAATGTAAGGAACGCATCAGTGCAAACCGTAGACCCATCCGATGCAGATGCTTTCAAGAATGACAAAAACGAGGACGATCCCACTGCAGCCGTAATAGTCGAACAAGAGGAAAACATAGAAGCCTCCCTGCAAGCAAGTAGAGGATTCATCACTTTGACACTGACATCACTTCATTTCATCATTTCATCTTTCCCACACGGGCGGCACGGCGGTCGAGTGGTTAGCGCGCAGACCTCACAGCTAGGTTCAATCCCACCCTCGGCCATCTCTGTGTGGAGTTTGCATGTTCTCCCCATGCATGCGTGGGTTTTCTCCGGGTACTCCGGTTTCCTCCCACATTCCAAAAACATGCTAGGTTAATTGGCGACTCCAAATTGTCCATAGGTATGAATATGAGTGTGAATGGTTGTTTGTCTATATGTGCCCTGTGATTGGCTGGCAACCAGTCCAGGGTGTACCCTGCCTCTCGCCCCAAGACAACTGGGATAGGCTCCAGCACCCCCGCGACCCTCGTGAGGAAAAAGCGGTAGAAAATGAATGAATGGTTTGCACGCTCACTAGATAGATAGATATACATACATACATATATATAAATACACTAACAGCAATCCCGTGTACGTCAATGTTGCTGTAGTACACTGCTGATGGGGATGTCATACAGCTCAATCGAAACTATCCCTTTAAAAAACCCAGTGTTTGCTCTTCACATTCATTCATTTTCTACCGCTTATCCTCACGAGGATCGTGGGGGTGCTGGAGCCTATCCCAGCTGTCTTTGGGCGAGAGGTGGGGTACATCCTGGACTTGGTGGCCAGCCAATCACAGGGCACATATAGACAAACAACCACTCACACTCACATTCATACCTATGGACAATTTGGAGTCGCCAATTAACCTAGCATGTTTTTGGAATGTGGAGAAAACATGCAAACTCCACACAGAGATGGCCGAGGGTGGGATTGAACTCAGGTCTCTTAGCTGTGAGGTCTGTGTGCTAACCGCTCAACCACCATGCAGCCCAATTCTTAAGTTAGCTTGACCAAATAGCAGCAAGCAGGTTTCAACTTACACATACAGTCTTGTATTTGGGTCCCGTTTTTATGTTTTGACTCATTCAAATCATTCATTCATTCATTTTCTACCTCACAAGGGTTGCGGGGTTGCTGGAGCCTATCCCAGCTATACACCCTGGACTGGTGGCCAGCCAATCACTAGCATGTTTTTGGAATATGGGAGGAAACCGGAGTACCCGGAGAACATGCAAACTCCACACAGAAATGGCCGAGGGTGGGATTGAAATAGGGTCTCCTAGCTGTGAGGTCTGCGCGCTAACCACTCATCCGCCGTGCAGCCCTGCTCTTCAAATGTCGTATTAAATTAAAGCTTTTGAATGTTTCATGATGCCACTTCCACACGTCAGACATGATTTGCGGGATGAAGAAGCTACTACATTGTGATTTAAAGTCAATTAACCCTACTCATGAATAATCAATTGATTTTATTTGTACAATATATCACTAAAGCCAATAAAAAATTACTTGTGGGCCGAAAATGGCCGCCAGGCCTCACTGAATATCCCTGTTCTACATGAAGTTTAGTTACAAATGACATGTTTATCTGTTGATATGTTGAAGACATCTCACCTGTGTAACCATGGTAAGGCCTATGAAGAAGTTTCCAGCGCTGATGGCAAGAAGAAGGAGCTGACGCCGACGTTTATTGACAAAGAAGGACGGGAACATGTCGCTGATGCTGGTGATCAGCGTCTCTAAATATGCAAACTGGAGTGAGTACATAGATTATGTTAGTGATCTACATGAGTCTATTCAACATAGATCTTGTCTCAGGTGGTCTTGCCTCGCTGTCCAGTCCCACAAGGATGATCATGACAAAGAATGAAATGGCCCAAAGGTGAGGGAGGGGCATCAGAGCCACGGCACGAGGGTAAGCAATGAACGCCAGTCCGGGACCTGCACCATACATCATGTCAAATAAAACAGCTAAGGACCTTCTACTAACAAACGCACCGTCGAGCATCCATACCTGATTCAGCCGCCATGGATATGTCCATACCTTGCTCCTTGGCCATGAAGCCGAGCACAGAAAAGATGGCAAAGCCGGCCACAAAGCTGGTCAAACTGTTTAGTAGGCACAGCAACATGCTGTCCCTGTTGGGGAATATACAAGTCAACAGGATAGAGTTGCAAAAAAACATCGTGACTTTCTACCCTACATTGTGCATGCCTCAGGACCATGCACAATTTGATATTCATCATTCATTTTCTACCGCTTTTTCCTCACGAGGGTCGCGAGGGGTGCTGGAGCCTATCCCAGCTGTCTTCTGGCGAGAGGCAGGGTACACCCAATCACAGGGCACATATAGACAAACAACCATTCACACTCACATTCATACATATGGACAATTTGGAGTCGCTAATTAACCTAGCATGTTTTTGGAATGTGGGAGGAAACCGGAGTACCCGGAGAAAACCCACGCATGCACGGGGAGAACATGCAAACTCCACACAGAGATGGCCGAGGGTGGAATTGAACCCTGGTCTCCTCGCTGTGAGGTCTGCGCACTAACCACTAGTCCGCCATGCCGCCCCAATTTGATATTATTATATTTATTTCTTTCATTTCTGTTATTATTATTATTATGTTTATAAAAAGCCAATATTAACTCATGTAAATACTGCCATATTCAGTCCATCACAGAAGTTCATACACCCCTCAAACGTCAGCAGGCATCTTGTTATACCTTCTCAAGGGGCAATAAGATATATAAATATAAAACTTGGATGATAATTTAGAGTAGTCAGTGTAGAACTTGTATTACAGTACAGATTTACTATCCACGGAAAATTATTATGAAATAGCTGACAACCTCATAGTTTGGAGATGGGAGACGAGTACGTTTATTTTCATTTATTCCGTCCGGCCATCCTTTTTCTACAAACATGCTTATGACTAGATTGATTAGGACCGTGCACAATTTGATATTATTATATTTATTTCTTTCATTTCTGTTATTATTATTATGTTTATAAAGCCAAAATTAACTCATGTAAATACTGCCATATTCAGTCCATCACAGAAGTGCATACACTCCTCAAACGTCAGCAGGCATCTTGTTATACCTTCTCAAGGGGCAATAAGATATATAAATATAAAACTTGGATGATAATTTAGAGTAGTCAGTGTAGAACTTGTGTTACAGTACAGATTTACTATCCATAAAAAATTATTATGAAATAGCTGGCAACACTTGAGCACATCTCACAGTTTGGATTTCATTTTTTTTTTTCATTTATACCATCCAGAAATCCTTTTTCTATGCCGCTTATCCTCACTAGGATCACAAATATGCTGGAGTCTATCCCAGCTAAGAGGAAGGGTATGAGACATGAGACATTTTTTTCCTGAATGAGAAATCTTGTCACGTTTTCAAGAGATGTTGCAACATGAGCTCACGTGACATCCCTAGCATTTATGTACATGGACGGCAGAAAGTGACGTTTATGATGCAGGTAATCGACTCAACATGCCTTCAGTCAATCACGTTTCGTCCCTTGTTGCTGAAATGTTAAGTGTGTACTCACCTTTCTGAGCTACTACATTCCAAAATTGTCCAAATATACCTTGGAATACTTACCTGTAGCAATTGTTGTTGTACTTGTTGTAGCTACTTAAAGATGTCAGAACCCCAACGCCAATTACATAAGAGTAGAGGACCTGGCCGGCGGCATCCATCCAAACCTGCAGGTGAGGCATGTTGACTTAGCGAGACGGCAGCTCCATCACCTACATTTATCACGGTGATAAGACTCAGCTTGTAAGAGTAGAACTTGTGATACCCCTGGATCGCTGAGGCGTGTTGGGTCTGGGTAGAGGTAGAAGCTGATTCCATCCTTGGCTCCTGGTAATGTCAGACCACGGACAAGCAGTGCCAGCAGCATGACGTATGGGAAGATGACAGTGAAGTACACCACCTACATAAAGTTCAAAAGAATGGATGTGCTGCATTTATTATTTTTTATAAATGTATATATATATGATTATTATTATTATTATTACTAAAACAGCCATAATAATATAACAATATAATAATATTGATATTAATATTATTATTATATAATATAATATAATGTAATAATAATATATTATTATATTAATAATATTAATTAATTCAATTAATAAATTAATATCAATATTATTATTATATAATAGTAATATATTATATTATTATATTATTATATTATTATATTATTATATTATTATATTATTATATTATTATATTATTATATTATTATATTATTATATTATTGTATTATTGTATTATTGTATTATTGTATTATTATATTATTATTATGGCTGCTTTTGTCATAATAATAATAATAATAAACATATATATACATTTAAAAAAATAAATGCAGCACATCCATTCTTTTATAATAATATTATTATTATTATTTGTGTATTTAAAATATACAAAAAGGTATCACAAACTTTTTGTAGGAATGACAATAGTGGTTAAAAGACATAAATATGGTTTTAATCCATCAGTCTTCTTACTGTTATTGTTCTTCCCCACTCCATTGGAAACACTTTCTTAAAAGAAAAATGAACATTTTGGGGGAAATATTGCCCACCATCTTTTACCAGCCAGGGTTTTAATAATTTGTGGTTGTTGTGACAATCAGCTGGTTTCCAATAGAATATTAAATATAACCACGTATGTTTCAGGTGATCCAATGTTCTTCACCTTGCCTGTGGTCTTTACACCCTTCCAGATACAGAAGAAGCACACAATCCAGGAAAGAAAAAGACAAAGTGCTAAATCCCAGCGAAGGTTTCCCATGACTTCAATTCCACTTGATCGTCCCAAAATTCTCCTCCTGTGACAGAAACCAGTCAGAAAACTGACACTCATACACACATAACGTAATACTTACTCCCAATACTCTTCCACTGAAGATGTGGCATTCATGTTCTCTTGGAGAGTTTCATTGTGCCCCAGACACGCATCTTTAATACAAGTTGAGTCCAATTACTGGCACACTAGTACTTTTTTTTACCAAAAAATAATAATCTTGGTACCTGTGTTCCAGCTGTTATGACAGTAAGCCCACGGAAGCTCCGATTGGAAGGACGAGAACAAGAAGAGGAAGCTCCAGGCCATGATAACGATGTAATGAATCACTGTATAGAGAACAACTACCTGGCTGCCATATCCTAAACCTGTACATATACAAACATGCTTATTGATTAGTAGATTGATCCACAGACGGGACTGATGGAGCTCACCTTGAAAAAGGGGGCAGATTTTTCTCCAGCATGTTATTCCGCCCTGGCTGGTGTACTGGCCCAGTGATGTCTCCAGAATGAAAAGGGGAATACCCCAGGTGAACAGGAACAGGAAGTATGGTAGGAGGAAGACACCTTTTAAGCCACAATTCCATCATATGTTAGTTCAAATATGTGGCTTTTATTATCAGGTGATTTCAACAATAATCCGTCCCTCGTTTATCACTTGGTTGCCGACCCGGTGGTTACAGCACTGAAAGAAATGCTTTGATTGAACATAAATTTATAATTGTAAGTGGTTACATGAAATAAGATATTTTGATTATGGTGACTGAACCAATAATAATTGTACTGTCAAATTATATTTGAAAACTCAACTATTTTAAGTAGATTTTACTATTTTATTACCCATTTTAAATGTGCATAAATAAATTAATCATATCTCAGCTAAGTAAAATCTACTCAAAATAGTTGACATTGAGATATTTATAATATAATTTGACTATACTAAAAAATGATTAATTCAGTCACCATAATCAAAATACCTAGTTTCTTATAAAATGACTAACAATAATAACATTATATTAACTCCCCCCCCCCCAAGTATATTATTAAATGATAGCTCATATTTACCTCCTCCATTTTTGTAGCAAAGATATGGAAATCTCCAGACATTCCCCAAGCCAACGATGCTTCCAGCCACAGCCAAGAAGTAGTCCACTTTGGTGGACCACTGCTCCCTCTGCTGGTCTTTGGATGCAGGCTTTGTTGTGGTTTCAAGGTTCTCCAGCTCCATTGGTAAGTGATCCATTTTTACCTTTAGTTAGGGCGAATATCATGCAGTATATAATATATACACTATATAAACACGCGTATTTGTGCTTATTCCTATTATTGGAATATTGTTCAAACAGTTGTTTGTATGTAAAAAAAATATTATTTTGTTTTATTTTCATTTTTTCACCGTGACCTTAATTTGATGAATGACACAAAAACACATAGACAAAACAGGACAAACAGGATCAAAAGAAAATAATGATCTCACTCTTAGATCATATTTACACAACAGTTGTACAAATAATTACAGCACATTCATGGTAACATGTAATACGTACAATATGTTGCCATATCATTTTTTTTATTACTTTTTTCCTGGGGGTCATTGATTTTACATAGCAACATAGAAAGTAACTTTTGACTTTTCTAAACTCAAGCTAGCTAATAGCTAGCCGGCTAGCTACTAGCCAAAGCCAGTACTAGCCGGCTAGCTGCTAGCTACTAGCCGGCTAGCTATTAGTCGGTGTGATGTGGCGAGGTGTTTTTTTAAGTGCAGTTTTACAGTAATCCCAGTAATATAAATAACGCATATATACTATATATATATATATTTAAAAAAATGTATATTTGACAGAAACATTGTTCGGTGACTATTCATTCATTTTTAATGCTATTTGTCCTCAATAGGGTAATGGAGGTGTGCTGGAGCTTATCCCACCTGACTTTGGACTGGTCGCAAGCCAATCGCGAGTGAATGACTACAGAAAGTCAGAAACTCTGTAAATGAGTACAGAATATACAATAATAACTTGAATATTCTTGAAGGAGTGAAGAATAACTATTACCGTATTTGCCGCACTATAAACGCACTTAAAAGAAAAAAAATGGACTGTACAGTTCCAAAATCTATGAAAAAGGTAATACGTATGCTGGCAGCGACGAACCAATCAGAGAAGAATACCTAATCCGTACATTACATACGATGGCAGCAACAAACCAATCAGAGAAGAATACCTAATCCGTACATTATATACACTGACAGCGACAAACCAATCAGAGAACATAGTCAAGACGCTTCACTTTCACAACTAATCCATCAGACCCGGGGCTTGCTTGCTCTAGTGAGCATGCCTTAATTACACAAATTTAACTGGATTAAATAAATTAGTAAATGCCATATTAATTGACTGCCCTAATATTATTATAAAGTAATAATAAAAATCTTGGTATTTTTGCTTTGTGATCCAAAAGGCTACATTTAGTTACAGTTCAGGATGTAAACCTCCACAAAAAATAAAAATATCTGAACATGCTAATTAGCATATAAAATAGAATGAGTTTACCTTGAGCCACTGGAGTGTGTTTCCTGCCAAAAGTCAAGCGAAGACAGCAGTCTTTCCCAAAGTCCTCACTGCTTTATAGTGGGTTTCACTGAGGAGTGTCCCATGCAATTAGTATAACCAGTATCACCAGGATCTTCGCTGTAATTATTATTAGCTGGAATGGGAATTAACTGGGTAGGTGTTGTCAGGACACTTTTGCAATGCGGCCATTTCCGATAGCATTGAGTCGATCGCAACTGGACTGTTGTCTTAGAACATTGGCTCCCAAAGTAGGGTACGCGTACCCCCAGTTGTACGTCAATTGCAATAAGCATCTAACACTCGAAATTATAAGTGCGCCTTGCACGGTGCGAGGAGACCGCAGCAGCAAGTTGTTCCTTGCTCTGTGTGCATCATATCAACAAATAAGTAAGTTTGAATTATTACTTTGTGCATTAAGAGTGTTTCATTTTGAAGATTTATATTGTTTGTATTGGCATTACAATTAATCCCCACATGGCCCCAGCGGTGAAAACCTGGCACTGTCAGTGGAGATTCACTCAAAAATAGGCTTTATTGTTGGTTTATGTTGGGGTTTTTTTGTATTTTAGGTACTATGAAGAAAGGGGGTGGTTCTTTTAGAGTTGGGACATAATAGAAAGATTCCAGTCAGATAATGGACACTTCACTCTCAACAAGGAGGATAAAAACTAGCAAACTGCTGTCAGTGCTGCACTTGTAAATCACAGCAAAACACACCCACACATGCATGCAGCCCAAACCAACCGCCTGTACAATGTCACAAAATGCTCTACTTATAACAGACATCAATGTTAAATAAACCTTCGGACGGACACTGCTTCATCAATATATAATATGTAAGTAGACATGTTTCATTTGAAATGAAGTACAGGCAAAAACAATATGAATGGAAAACCGTGTTTGCTCATGTGGGGTTGAGTTTTGTTGAACCTTTGAAGAGCATGGTTCTTCTCTAAGGTGCTGTCATGCACACCGCAAGTCAATTATCTGTGTAAACATGGACTACTTTAACCAGCAGCAACCTCCCATGCACTTGGAGCGCAACTAACACTCTTAATTTTTATTATGTGTAAATTAATACAATTTTCTCCGGGTACTCCGGTTTCCTCCCGCATTCCAAAAACATGCTAGGTTAATTGGTGACTCCAAATTGTCCATAGGTATGAATGTGAGTGAAAATGGTTGTTTGTCTATATGTGCCCTGTGGTTGGCTGGCGACCAGTCCAGGGTGTACCCCGCCTCTCGCCCAAAGACAGCTGGGATAGAGTCCGGCACCCCCCGCGACCCTCGTGAGGAAAAAGCGGTAGAAAATGAATGAATTAATTAATTAATTCAAACAATTGTCAACATGTAATTAATACATAAGTCGTGTAATTCATACAATTACTGACATCAATCACATGGATTAACTGGATATTTTTCAATTTATGTATGGATTTTTTTTATTTTTTACAGGGCTGCTGTGTGACAATTTCAATGCCCCCACGCCTCCCTGGTGAGATGTTCTGGGCATGCCGAACCAGGAGAAGGCCCCGGTGCAGACTTAGGACACGCTTGAGGGATTATGTCTCACAGCTGGCCTGGGAACGCCTTGGTGTCTTCCCGGTGGAGCTGGAGGAGGTGGCCAGGGACCGGGAAGTCTGGGCTTCCCTACTGAGACTCCTGCCCCCACGACTCGGACCCGGATAAGTGGAGGAGAATGGAATGGGAAGATAGCAATGAAGTAGACCGCCTAGATAAAACCAATGTTCCAGTAAGTAACAGTAAGTTAGTAGTAAGTAAGACTTACTTACCACTTCTTTTTAAAGACTGTTTTCATGGAAAATTGGACTTTTTAAAATTTTGCCCGTCATCCACAACACATATAAGCACATATAAGTAGCGGGGGGTGAAGTGGGAGGAAACCAGAGTACTCGGAGAAAACCCACACATGCACGGCCACACATGAACATGCAAACTCCACACAGAGATGGCCGAGGGTGGGATTGAACTCGGGTCTCGTAGCTGTGGACACTTCCACTGTGCAGCCACACTTATATGCATATAAAAATATATTATGTTAACATCTGCCCTTTGTGTCCATTAATAATAAAGAATCCAGACATGTGAAGGTCATTCATGGCATCCCACAGGGTTCCATGCCAAGACCTGTGCTCTTCAACCTTTGTATGTTTCCTTTGTAAATATAAATTAAAATAAAACACTCCATTAACATCCAATGCTACGCAGATGATACACAACTCTCTACTTCTCAATGAAACTTTACCAAACTAGTCAGCTGTCCAAACTCTATATCACATGTGTCAAACTCTGGCGCAGGGGCCAAATTCGGGAAATGCATAATCTGCCCATTCCACAGCTGCAAACTGGCCCTCAGTTCCTGACAGTGGATGCCCTCCTTGAAGCCATCTTCACCATCTGGAGCGACATTCCCACTCGTCTCCTGGGAACACTGGCATCAAGCATGCCCAAAGTCTGGTGCAACAGGCTCCTCTGTTATGGAACCATCTCCCTGACTCGATCCGGGGCACAGACACCCTCTCTCTATTTAGAAGTCAAAGCATACAGTTGGAATTGATCCCTGATTCGCTAATACGTATCACAGATAACCATTCTTCCATTTATCCCTTTACTGGATTTTTCTACCTCAACCTAATCGGTTGCACTCATTAGTAAACTGGAAAATCTTACAGCTGATCCATGTGATGATGCTGATGATGATGATCTGTATTGGCGTCTGCAGCATTAAACCCACATCGAAACAGCCCTACTATACAGCAAAGTTCAGGAAGCATTTGTTTCAGACTTGGCTTTGTTTAACCTTGACAAAGATGATGAATTAACAACCCGTGTAATGATTTGTCAGGCTTTCGCCATCCGCTGTGTGCTCATTGCAGGTTCGTTAAAGCGACAGTCAGACAGTGAAGTAGATGCAAGGGTGATTTGAAATGAAACCCGTGGAAACAAACTCAATGAGATATGAGAGCACTTCAGAGATTGACACCTGGTGAGTATTGCAAGATGATTCAGACATGTTTTTTGTCCCGCCCAACCCGAGTGACGAGTTGTGTAGGGGTTTGAGTTTGTGGCAAATCTAAAGGGGGTTCCTACATTATAGCGATCTTGTGTATCTTATTTATGAGGTATTGTGTAAATCTTAGTAACAATATCAAATTAAAAGCGCAGAATGAATACAGAGCCACCATCCACAGCCTGGAATATGATTTTCAGAAAGATTATTACGTCGCTGTCTGATGTGTGTGGTAACGGGCAGTGTGCTGGCATAAACTAACTTGAGGTTGTGCAACCTACGTTTATGCATTCCCACGTCCACACAGAGATGGCCGAGGGTGGAATCGAACTCGAGTCTCCTCGCTGTGAGGCCTACGTGCTAACCACAGCCCGGTATCATGTCATTCATTCATTCATTTTCTACCGCTTTTTCCTCACAAGGGTCGCGGGGGGTGCTGGAGCCTATCCCAGCTGTCTTTGGGCGAGAAGCGGGGTACACCCTGGACTGGTCGCCAGCCAATCACAGGGCACATAGTATAGACCAGGGGTCAGCAACCCGCGGCTCCAGAGCCGCATGTGGCTCTCCAGCCTCTTTGTTGCGGCTCCCTTTGCAATGCTTTAATATTTTTTAGCACCCGTGTGGTGAAAATGCACGTCTTTGTTATGAGTTTACAAAAATCCAACTTTGTGTGAGACCATGAATGCATCCTGACTGAGTTCTGACTGGTGACTGAATGAGCAGACAGGATGCTATCCAGTTCTCTCTGACAGGTTAACATGAAGGGAAATGAGTAATACTTTGAGTTATTTGAGTTATTAATTATTATTAATGAGTTATTTGACGATTCTAAAAAATAAATTAGAGCTCATTTAAAAACAAAAGTTTATCTCCAGTACTAGCAAGAGTACTCCAACTCGTCTTTTTTTTTCCCTCCAATGTTGTTTTAAACATACAACGTTTTGCGGCTCCAGGCTATTTTTCTTTAGTGGGCAAGTGGGTGAAATGGCTCTTTTCATAGTAAAGGTTGCCGACCCCTGGTATAGACAAACAACCATTCACACTCACATTCATACCTATGGACAATTTGGAGTCACCAATTAACCTAGCATGTTTTTGGAATGTGGGAGGAAACCGGAGTACCCGGAGAAAACCCACGCATGCACGGGGAGAACATGCAAACTCCACACAGAGATGGCCGAGGGTGGAATTGAACCCTGGTCTCTTAGCTGTGAGGTCTGCGCGCTAACCACTCGACCGCCGTGCCGCCCGGTATCATGTCATGTTTCTATGAAACATTAAGAACAACAGGCTTCTTTGACTTATCTCAGCTTGCAGCGAGCCAACAACATACACACAGGTACTTCCTGTTTTCAGCTAATGTGATTCACACCTGCACACTATATCTAGTGGCATCATCTAGTATCTATACTACTATATCTAGTAACATCATCTAGTATTTATACTACTATATCTAGTAGCATCATCTAGTGGATCAAACGTGAATCACATCTATCATGACATCCAGCCAGTTTCTGTACCACTTATCCTCATGAGGGTGGTGGGATGCTGGAGCCTATCCCAGCTGTCTTGGGGCGAAAGGACACCCTGGACTGGTGGCCAGCCAATCACAGGGCACATATAGACAAACAACCATTCACACTCACATTCATACATATGGACAATTTGGAGTCGCCAATTAACCTAGCATGTTTTGCACTCATACATTGTGCAGCCTTTATCATGACATATATATATATATATTTTTTTTTACTAAAACTGACTAAAGCTATTTTTAAAATTTTTGTATTCATCGACTAAAACATTTTTTTAGCTTTCGATAACTAAATCTGGACTAAAAGTATCACATATAGAATTGACTAAAATGTGACCAAAACACAAAGACAGAGACTAAAAGTAACAATAAAACAACACAGGTATTATACAATAAATTATTGATCAGGATAATTACTTTGAAACGAGCAAATCCTCTGTGAAATCCGCACAGTGCAACCCAAGCATGACTAAAACCTGCACAGGTATATTTGCCCTTATGGACTATGGTTTTTCAATATATTTTACATTGTGTGTGTGTTGGGTCTGTTTACATGCCTGTCCAGGCTGGCGAGGCTAAGTCCCAGTTCCCTTACTGGGAATATTTCAAGTGAAGATAAGTCTGCCTAAAAGCAGATGAAGAGGTCATGTGACACAATGACCTCTGGCCTCACATATGTAGACAGACTTCCACGTCTTGTAGATCACTTGGCCAGATATTATTTAGTGTACTCCCTTAGACTCGGAGTGGAACTGCTCCTGGCTTGGGCATCTGGTTAGGATACCTCCTGGACGCCTCCCTGGGGAGGTGTTCAGGGCACGTCCAAAAGGTAGAAGGCCTAAGGGGAAGACCCAGGACACTTGGAGAGACTATGTCTCCCAACTGGCCTGGGAATGCCTTGAGATCCGCCAGGAGGAGCCGGACGAAGTGGCCAAGTAGAGGGAAGTTCGGGTCTCGCTGTTTGGGCTGCTTCCCCTGCGACCAAACCTCGGATAAGCTTTGATGGATGGATAAAAAAAATTTGTCTCACTCCCACATCGTCTTTTTGCATTTTCCAACAAAAGATCCAACAGTGCAAAATATCAATTCTTGCAATTTTTCAACTGGTCTTAAGAATTTGATCAGGAGTGATTGTACAGTACAGCACCAATTGGCACCCCAATGAAAGTCATGACCCCCGTTTTTACTGTGTGAACAAACGAGTAGCACTTAGAAGGGTTTGAGTCACACAGAAAGACCCGTCAACTGTGGCGCTCATCCCCCACTATGCCCCCACCTCACTCAGGGACCATGTGGCCTTGTTGAATAGACCCCGCCTGTATTTCCGCGCTGTGACACACACAGACCGCCCCCCCCCCCTCGGCTTGCCCTCGTCTCGCCTCCGAGGCTAGTCCATCTTGCTCTTCTCTTTATTGCACATGCACAGCACTCTCTCTCTTTCTCTCTCTCTCTCTCTCTCAAAGCGCTCCCCATGGGCTCAGCCTTATCAGAGCTAGACCTACTTGCAGATGAGCTTCACCTCAGGATGAATGGACTGTTAACGTTGTGACTAGCCTTCATCAGGTACTATGTCTATCTTTTTCCCCACTTTCTTTGCTTATACAGTATGTGTGATGTGTAAACACTTCTGCTGAGGTTACACTGACTGGATAGACAAGGAGGCGAGTACTTCAGGGACCAGCCGTGC
This sequence comes from Doryrhamphus excisus, assembly GCF_030265055.1. NCBI lineage: Eukaryota > Metazoa > Chordata > Actinopteri > Syngnathiformes > Syngnathidae > Doryrhamphus > Doryrhamphus excisus. The sequence goes on from NC_080466.1 coordinate 40,543,702, forward strand.
TTTTGTGTTCTTGTGCACTTATTCTTGGCGCTTGTTGCCACATTATGTAGGGTAAAGGTTAGTGGCTACCAAGCAGCAGGAGCAGCTACTTCACTTGCTTAGAGTAGCACGCTTGATGCCGTTTATGATGAGAAACCGATACGCTGCTGCACTTCCACTCAAATACTGCAAGTGTAAGCAATGTGGATGTGACAATAATGTGTTCATTTCAATGAATACAGTAATTTGGGAATTGTGAGTCTATTCTCAGTTGATGGACAGCTGTTTCACAGTACATGGCTTGAGACAGAAAATTGGCATCATTGTGCCCCCCACCCCATTTGTGCCAGGCTTGTAAAAATAAATAGCTATCCCTCACTCTGCCAAGTTTAGGAAATTTGCTTTCCGAGATGTTGAAAATAGACATGGGTTGTTGACAGAATCACATACTTGGTGAAACGTCACACTGACAAGTCTAAGACCCCCCCCCCCCCCCCAACGAATGCATCATCATCCCCACACAACTAATTGCTGATGAATTACGCATTCATATTTGAAATTGTGCCCCAGCCAGGGCACGTCACTCTCTTCTGATAACACACCATTTAATATGGCCGCTAATATGGCGGGCTCCTGCAGATTCAACTCGTTCATGGCAATTCCAAAGATAACGTTTGGTTGTATGCTTGCTGCTGACAGGCAAGGCTTCAATCACAGACTACAAACAAAATGACACAAAAGGTGTCAAACTCAACGGCCAGGGGCCAGATTCAGCCCGTCATATAATTTTATGTGGCCCCTTGAAAGCCTGGGCTGCACATCAAAAAGAGATCATTTTATTATTTATATTCAAAACATATTTATATATATATTTTAATGTTATTTTTATTACTAATTTTGTTTTGTTTTTTTGCTTTTTAATATAATTATATTTTTTATTTTTACCAACCCAGCCATCTTTTATGCCGCTTATCCTGACTCGGGTTGCGGGTGTTTTTAATATTCTCATAAAAAATGAGTTCCATTCATTCTTTTTCTATGCCGCTTATCATCACTAGGGTCGTGGGTATGCTGGAGCCTATCCCAGCTGTCTTTGGCGGGGTACACCCTGGACTGGTTGCCAGCCAATGGCAGGGAACATATAGACAAACATATAGACCACCTATACCTCCCATAATTTGGAGTCGCTAATTAACCTAGCATGTTTTTGGAATGTGGGAGGAAACCGGAGAAAACCCACGCTTGCACGGGAAGAACATGCAAACTCCACACAGGGATGCCCAAGCAGAGATTCCAACCCAGGGCCTTCCCGTTGTCCCGACTGTGTAGCCAACATGCTAACCATTATTATACATGAATATGGTTTCACAGTTACAGGTGGCCCACAGAAGTTAACTATAACTGCAATGTTATGGTTACTGCAATGCTACAAATGTACAAACATTACCTGAAATGACTAAAGTATCAAAAATATTGATATTTTCATTTGAGTATTGATTTCAAGGCATGGTATCGGAAGTATCAATACTTCACTATGCATCTGCACATCACTCGTACTCTGGCTTCCTCCCACCTCCCATTTGATGGAAATGAAATCACTTGGTAAAACTGAGTCTGAGCCTCAACCAGTCCAGGTTGTTGAGTGTCCTTTTTAGGCCCTGGCTCGGCAGGGAGCCGCCGGAGTGACAAAGTGTGCACTGAGAATGTTGTTTTCAGGCCGGCGTTGCAGATAGCATCTCTAATAAAGTGTGCCTCCCCCACTGCGACACGCTGTGACATGTGCACTTTGATACCGCGACATCTGCAGCGTCCAGATGTGATATTTGTCCAAACATACCCCTCGTCGATCTCTTAAAGGAGCAGTGAAGAAGGCAGACTGGTGCACAATAGCTGGAGTCTATTAAAACCTCTTTAATGCATTTTAGCAAATAAGGGCCCCCACTCATAAAGATACCAGGTCTTAAATCATTCCCAAAAAGACGAAGTAGGGAAGGAGAGTATTTCCCGCTATTCCGTGTTCCTGTGAGCACTAATTTTTAATTAATTGGCCTGTTTTCTTTCCATTTTTCAATGTGTCTATAATCGCGCATGAGTTTATTGACATTGTTTGTAATATACTGTGTATATATACTGTATAATGAATCATTATTTGTGAACAAAATTAATTTAAAACACAGTTATGTAACATAATTGCATTATTTTTTCAGAAATAAACTTTGAAAAAATAATGCTTGTATTTTTTAGCTATTTTTTTAACCAAATAAGTAATCACATACTTTATTATTACAAGAGACATCAATAAACTTGACTTTAAAACAAAACAAACATTTCCAACCAACGCACCTACCAAACTGTTTTAACTAAAATTGCAAAATGGAAACTTTTGGTCATGTTATTATAAAAGTTGTCCCTGTTCCTCTTAATAGAGTTGAGAAAATAAACTACAATTTCAGTAAATAGGGTAGAGTAAAAATAGTTAATTATTTATGAAGCAGCTGGTTATCTGTAAATAAACTTTCTCTTTGAGGACTTGCTGGATCCATCTTAGAACTACTTCTCTTCGCTATCCAAACAAAGCACCACCAAAGGTTTCTATTTTTGTAATAAGCTAAAAAAACTAGTGGGAAAATGTAGCTAAAATATAGTCGAGTAACTATACCGTGAGGGTATGACCAAAAATGAATGAGAATGTACAGTAAGTACATTACAATAATAGTATGATGTATTAATAAATAACTGAGACCCCTCCCCCCCCCTCCAGGAGGTGTGGTCGGTGGGGTCAAAGTCTGCCTTGATGATGCATCTTCTTTATTAGACTCTAACCATATGTGGTGACTTTGGGCCCAGGCATCATTTTACACACATTTGCACGATTATTTGCCACACTCCCACAGTGAAGCCAAAGGCAGGACCACACAAAAGCAACATTGAGGAGAAAAGTCCCTCTGTTGCCAAGCAGCTTTGGCCCTCTGGTGACCCACTTGCGGGCAAGACTGCGGTCATTGTCTTCACAGTGTCAAAAGTTCAATTTCTATCGGCAAACAAAAAAAATGAGCACTCTCACAAGCAAGGCTCATCGCAGCTGTAGCTCGTTTTCTCAGAAAATCAAGTGCGATCGTGCGGCTTTGTTTGTGGCGAACATCGCACCTGAACACAAAGCCAGGCAAGTCATAACTCACGGTAATCATGACTGACTCATTTTAACCTCATGAGATTATGTAAGATGTTTCTCAAAACTGCAACCCGAGGGGTAACAGGAAAGTGACAAAACAACAGGGAAGAATTATTAACTGGGACATATTATGTTCATTTTTCGACCCTTTGTATTGAGTTTGTGGTCTCCTATAGAGCAGCTACACACAATAACCCACAAAGAAAACTTTTTCAATTTCATCTGTATTTCCTTTTATATGTACTTCCTGCCATAACAGTCAGTTTTACTTTATTCCACCCATGGCCCGCCTCCGGGCATGCCCACTCCGCTGTGATTGATCACACGCCCAAAGTGCTTCCTAACTATGAACCATAAAAGAAAGTCCACCTCTCTGTGATGTCACAAAGGACCGGTTTTACCACGCCTTTTCAAACCGAGCGTTTTGAGCCATCCCAAACTTCTTTAGAGCCCACTTGCAAATGAGCAAACCGACGTTAAACATTAAAATGTGAGTTTGCACTGTAGCTTACAAGGCTATGCTAGTGTTGCTAACGTTTATGGCCTCCTGTCCCACTCCTTAAAGGGGAACTATTGTGATTTTTTCCACTTTTCTGATGTACAAATGTAGTTCGAATGTTGTATTCTTGTGTTGAACCATGCCATAGTTTCAGATAATGATGTTTTCGCATTAGAAAGTTAGCCAGGAAGAAATTTGGGATGGCTCTGAACGCTCGATTTCAGAGAATATTTATATATAATATAACACTGGCTCTCTGTGACGTCAAACGGAGCCGGGGTTCCTTATATGGGCACGCGATGTAGGCCAGATACGCTCTAGGACTGTCCTGCCCGCAGTTCTTCTTCGCTCTATTTACAGTTGTTATGTTAGGCTCCCAGGAAAGCTTTCTATGAGGCAAGCTCAGACAGAAGTGGTTGGGGTTGGTGATTCCCAGCAAGAGAAAAACATTTTCATCCGTCAGAGGCTGAAATAGTGTACACTTCAAAGGTTGCCAGGCATAAATAGTGGATCGCACAAATTAGTTGAGCAGGACAGATTAAATATTTTTATTATTTTATGCTATTCATTTTTTTTTACCATAAACTAAAACATATATTGTTGATCTATTGATTTCCCGTGTATTTGTATTACTCCAAAACATGCATCAAATTAAATAAACTGCAAACTGTACAGTTAGTCCATGTGTTCGGTATCGCAGCATCCCAAACTCATATCTACTCCCAAGATGCTTCAATTCTGATGCACTGTATTATTATTATTTGCATCATCAGCTCTGCCAAAGTGTATTAATAGGACCTTGTGTGTATACTATGTACTGTAATTGCTCTTTTCATTCTTGCCTCTTTGTGCCAGTTTCCTGGAAGCTGCTGGACTCTTTTGCTCCCATGTCACCTGCTGTTTGCCATCATGCACAGTCCCCTGCGTTTCCTCCCCTCATGCTCAGCTGCCTCCACTTCTCTCACTGTATTTATATAAGGCTCTTCTCTGTCAAGTGTTCGACTAGACCCAATGTCTTTGGCTTCATGCTGCTTGTCAGCTCTTGAAGCGTGCTCCTGCTTGCATGCTGACACCTGCATCTTTGGACGTTTTTGCTTTGGATACCCAAAGTTTGTGCATATTCTCTGTTCGCAAACTTTGTTTTTTTTCACCAGAATAAGATGACTTGTTGTTTTTATTGTGCAGTACTTTCTGCCTGCCTCTTAGTTAGGGTTTTGGGTTTGTCCCAGTGATTGCAGCATTATTTAGAAGACATTGACAGTGAATGCTACTGGCATTCTTTTGTGTGCACATCTTACATGTATATTTCACACTGATGTACGTTGAGGTCCACAAGTATTTGGGCCTACTTGGCCTATGATTCGGCCTTTATACACCACCACATTGCATTTGAACTAAATTGCTTTCACAAATATTTATCTTGTAGGAATTACTAATACTATTATTAATACAACTGGGGAAAAAATGAAATGCATTATTGTCACATGTTTACACAAATAGTGCAATTATTAAATTAGTTTTAATAATCATTCTTTCCGGCGGCACGGCGGTCTGGTGGTTAGTGCGCAGACCTCACAGCTAGGAGACCAGGGTTCGGTCCCCGCCCTCGGCCATCTCTGTGTGGAGTTTGCATGTTCTCCCCGTGCATGCGTGGGTTTTCTCCGGGTACTCCGGTTTCCTCCCACATTCCAAAAACATGCTAGGTTAATTAGCGACTCCAAATTGTCCATAGGTATGAATGTGAGTGTGAATGGTTGTTTGTCTATATGTGCCCTGTGATTGGCTGGCGACCAGTCCAGGGTGTACCCCGCCTCTCGCCCGAAGACAGCTGGGATAGGCTCCAGCACCCCCCGCGACCCTCGTGAGGAAAAAGCGGTAGAAAATGAATGAATGAATCATTCTTTCCTGGAGGCAAAAACAAAAACATTTCATAAATATGGTTTATTTATTATAATAGAAATTTCGTAACATATAATCCACTATTCCATTTTTTCTTTTACATTACTAAAATATGAAAGCGAAAGTAAAATATTTTGCTAAAATATTTGCTTCCTTATTTCAATTTTCAAACAACTGAAAGGCTTTATAATCCATAATGGTAGTTTTTTATTGCATGGCTCACATTACTAAAAATCTTGGCATTTAATTATTTTTTAAAATGGAAGAAAAACACCTTAATAAAATGCACCTTGAAACAGTAGGTGATGATTTATTTTATTTTTGCTCTTAAATTCATAAACATTTAGCATTAATTAAAAAATCCAGTACATCTGTGGAGTACCAATTAAGTAACTTTAGCTACATTTTGTATTTTAGGAGCCTTCCCATCTTTGGTTGCTATGGCAGGACACGAGAATGTAGATGCACTTCTCGCGATAGAATCTATGAAATGTGTGTGGGTTTTTTTTCCATTCACAGCCACTCTCACGCTCAGCATAATGACATCGTCAATGCCGGTCTTCCTCGTATGGATTAACACTCACAAAAACAAAGTACCGTCTTGTAGACCACAACTTTTTGTACATTAAAATCTCTTCATCGTGTTGGTGAGTCAGAGCGACGCAATAAGTGGCAATGAAGATGAGTCGTGTTACACAGGTAATCTCCACTTCATTGTTTGCATAATATAACCTTTGTTTGGAGTTCGTCATCCCTATAGAATCCAGATATTTACAAATTAGCTAACCGTGTGTCGTCGGCTTTCTTGCCCCAGCCTTCATGTTGCTATCTTACTTCCGCAAACATTGTGGCGTTCGTTGCCAGATGAGACGTATTTAAGTTTCATAATCAATAAACAGGACATCAAACCGAGTGTAGAGTTAGTGAATTCATCCAACATCTACCAGACAAACAAACAAAAAATACTAATTATCAGCAAAAAAAAAAAGCCCATAACAGAAATGTAAAATCAAGGAAGAGAGGGATATTCTCATTTATCTGGCAGCCCTCCACTGTGTGTCACGAGACCCCTTTTCTTTCACATTCTAGTACTAGTATGCTACAGTAGTTGTAAGGTAATATACAATACTGCAAAACAAGTATTGTTGAAAAATATGTTGGGTTTTAATTTTGACAATGTCCTGACTTAAAACTTTATTTAGAAATTATATGATGAGAAAATAGCAGGTGAAGCCCAAATAAATATTGTACTTATGTACTCACGCTCTTATTTCCAAAACGTGACAACTAATTTGATACATAACAAGTTTTTTTTTTTTTACTTTAATTATTATTTAAAGTGACAGCTGGGACAGGCTCCAGCACCCCCTGCGACCCTTGTGAGGATAAGCGGAGAATGTAGCTCTCTCTGACCACATGAGCATTTATTAACAAGTATATTGCACACATTAACTCATTAAATCCCAGACAGTTTTTCCAAAAGCCGCCCCTCTTAGTCCCTCCTGTTCGCCATAAACAACAGCAAGTCTAACATGCATGACTTTCACACCAACCTCAAATGACATTTGAACATCCAGCAGCGGTACTGGATGCTGACCACTCATGAATAAAACGTAGATCAGACCAATAGCCAGAGCTGGTGGTGTATAAAGGCAAAATTGTAACAACTCACTGTCCCAATACTTGTGTACTGTATGTACTGTTTCTTTGTTCCATGCTAATCCTTGGCCATCTTGTTCCAGTGTCATGGATAAGCCCTTTGACCCAGAGGTCAAGTTCAAGTCGAGCATAGGCACAGCTCCATCTGGACCAGTGCTGGTGGCCAGAGGACAATGGTCCAGCAAAATCGAGTTCCTCTTAGCCGTTGCGGGACAAATCATTGGACTTGGAAACGTGTGGAGGTTTCCCTACCTGTGCTACAAAAATGGAGGGGGTGAGTTGAAAAAATACTTTTATATCAACTACACATCACTACTTCCTGAAACTGCACCCTAGTCACATCATTGGACAGCTTAGGTTCCCAAAGTGGGGTACACGTACCCCCAGGGGTACGGCAAGTACATGAATAAAAATGAAAAACAATTAGCGCACAACTCTTACAATTACAAGTGCACCTGAATGTCTCATGGTGAAGTTGTTCATTGTTCTGTGTGCATTATATAAACAAATAAAATTTGATGATTAGGAGTCTTTAATCCTGAAGATTTTGTTAATATTGGTGTCCAATCCCATGCAAAATATACATTTTTGACCGGAAATTACTATAAAATTAACTAAACAATGAATTATAATGAATTATGTTCAATATTTTAGGTTAATTATGAGAAAAAGGTTTATGTTTTTGAACTGTGCAGGCGTAGGCGCTGCATGGCTGTGGTGTGGGAACTACTGCTGCACAGGGTTCAAGGCGTAAGAAAAAATAGCGGCTTATACACTGTAAATGATGCTATATATATATTTGTAAAACTATAATAACCCTCCTTTTTTGCAGGTGTGTTCTTCATCCCTTATGTACTCTTCCTCTTCACCTGCGGCATCCCTCTGTTTCTGCTGGAGACGGCTCTGGGCCAGTACACCAAACAGGGCTCCATTACCTGCTGGAAGAAAATTTGTCCCCTCTTTGGAGGTAATATTAAGAACACCAAAGCATTTTCATCAGGTCCAAACATCCTGTTTTAGATAGCATTGTTCTCATTTACACTGTCGGAGAGGTTTTTTTCTTGTGTCAGGGAAACATCACATGCATTTTCTAGTTGATGCTTGTTACATTCAAATGTCCAGCCAGGCGATAAATATGAAATGAATAGACCTCAGAACTGGAGAACTATCACACCTGCACTTCAAATATTGCAGAGAAGTTCTATCAACACTTCTTGTGTTGTTTATTTACACACAAGATACATACAAATACTTGCAAAAGACTTTTCCCAGAATTCACAAAAGCACATGTTTGTTTTTGTGGTTAACGTGTCACTGCAGAGGACTCATCAAAGGACATAAACATGAGTTACAATGGTCACATTTTGCCTACTGTAAGCGTGTGCATGTGCTTGAATGAGTCCCTCCATTCTTCACATAGACAGCTTATATACTGTACTTATATTTCTTGCTATTAATGCCAATGATAATGCATTTCACATAAAATATTATTACAATGAAGTGGAAATAATGCATATAATTTTAGCATCTCTAGATGTATGTTTGGGTTTTCCCGGGTACTCCGGTTTCCTCCCACATTCCAAAAACATGCTACTCCAAATTGTCCATAGGTATGAATGTGAGTGTGAATGGTTGTTTGTCTATATGTGCCCTGTGATTGGCTGGCCACCAGTCCAGGGAGTCCAGCTGAGATAGGCTCCAGCACCCCCGCAACCCTTGTGAGGATAAGCGGTAGAAAATGAATGAATGTAATTATATAGATTTTCATGTTAAAGTGTCTTTTTAAAGCAAAATGTCATGTTTGTGGATTTGAGAACACATTGTTTATAAATGGTGTGATGCCGTGTGTTTGAGTTTGGCTGGCGACCAGTCCAGGGTGTGCCCCGCCTCTCGCCCGAAGACGGCTGAGATAGGCTCTCTTGTGAGGATAAGCAGTAGAAAATGAATGAATGAATATTTTTTATCTTCATTTTTCCTCTCTTAGGGATAGGCTATGGAAGTCAAGTGGTGGTCTTATACTCCAGCATCTATTACATCATCATACTGGCATGGGCCTTCTTGTATCTCTTCTCTTCCTTCAGCGCTGAACTTCCATGGGCAAGCTGCAGAAACAACTGGAACACTGGTAATAAAAAAAAAATACATACAAGCGGTCCTAGTGTTCGTGTTTTGGTGGTTACAACACACTGCCATAAACTTTTAATGCTCCACAAAAAGAGTGTAGTCTTGCTGCTACCCAAAACAGCAGCACCTGCCGAGGCACGTGAGCAATCCCTGCAGTCGGAGTGTACTGAGTGTTTATGCTGACCTGTTTTTTCAACAGAGTCGTGCGTGGAGTTCAGTCAGAGACGTCTTCTCAACTGGACAGTGGCAGAAAACGCAACATCACCTGTGAGGGAGTTTTGGGAGTAAGTACAAATCATGCAAAAACACACAAAAACATTTTTCAGTGTGTGGAATATCAGCGGATATGTGATGCACAGGAGGAGAGTACTGAACTTGACGGGAAGTGTCACTGAGTTGGGAGGAATGCGATGGGAGCTGGTTCTTTGTCTTCTCTTGTCTTGGATCATCTGTTACTTTTGTGTGTGGAAAGGAGTCAAGTCCACTGGGAAGGTAAAGCGTATTAATTATTGTCTATATTTCTGTGCAAGCACAGTATATGGAATCTGATAATTCATCCTCACATTTATGCAGGTTGTGTACTTCACCGCCACATTTCCATATCTGATGCTCGCCGTGTTGCTGGTCCGTGGGCTGACGCTGCCCGGGGCCTTAGATGGCATCAAGTTTTACCTTTACCCAGACCCGTCCCGCCTGAGCGATCCACAGGTACGTACTGTATGAGCCTCACTCGGAACTCCGGATCCTTCCCTCATTTGAAGTCATGTTTATCTGTTGAAATGATGGAGCCTTCTGTCAATTGCGAGTAAAATTTTCATTCTTATAATAGTTCTTATTAATTAATAATTTATTTTAATGGTTTTGTTATTTTACTTCTTATTTAGGGTTTTAAATACCATTTTCACATATTTTAAATGATTCTGTCCTGTCCTCAAAAGAAAATAAAAAATAATTACATTCTAACCCTTGAGTATTGCTAAGGAAAATTAATAAATAATAATGGAAAAATCAGTACAAAATAACATTAAAATGTAATAAACATGATAAAATTGGAATAAATTCCATGAATTTTTCTGTACCGCTTGTCCTCACAAGGGGCACGGTGATGCTGGAGCCTATCCCAGCTTGAGGCGGGTAAAAATGTATGTATATATATATATGTATATGTATATATATATGTATATGTATATATATATATATATATATATATATGTATATGTATATATATATATATAATATTATTATTTATATATATTTTTTATTTATTTATTATTATTTTTTTTTTTCGTTTTCATTATTTTTATTCCAAACAAAGAGAAGTCACTGAGAGTATTGGTCACTCATCTGTTCCCACTTTGCACAGGTGTTGCTTTGCAACTCCTGATGATGATTGATTGCTTTGCAGTCAAACATTACCAAACAAACAAACATGACGCCTTTTTCACAGACACCAGCGTCAAACTTTCCACTGAGCTTCCACGCTTGTGCACACCGCAGGGGCGTTCACGTGTCACAATGTCATTCATGTGTCTTACAGGTCTGGATGGACGCCGGCACGCAAATATTTTATTCCTACGCTATTTGCATCGGCTGCCTGGTGGCACTTGGCAGTTACAACAAGTACAACAATAATTGCTACAAGTAAGTTGGCATGAAGCGTTACCAGTACCAGTGGGAGGAGTTTTTCATTATAAGTCTCAAATCCAAGTAGAATCGTCGGTTTATTTTGTGAAAATAACCGAAAGTGCGTTGCTCACTTCGACTGGCTTAAATTTCTGCAGAATTCATCAGAACAAAATTATAAACGGTTGTAAACAGTAAAGTCTCGTTATATCGATATCGGTTATAACGAATTACTGCTTATTACGATACTATTTTCATTTCCCGGCAAATTTCTAGTCTTTTATGATATAATTAGTTCCGTTAGTACAATACCCGGTTATTATGATAATCCGGTTACTACGATGCCCTTTTCATCTCCCGCCAGCCAATTTGGTCTGCTTATATCGATACAAAAGCAGCTTAAATCAATCTTTGCTTAAGGATTTCAATACCAAAAAAGAACACGGCGAACGGCTGCTTCCAGTCAACTTTATTTTTCACACTTCCACCACCAGAGCGCAGCACACACACCGATTCCCGCACTTCCTGGTTCACAGGTCATGCTCAACCCGCCCCACATAGCTGGCCAAACACATGCCTGCAAGAGAAGAACCAACTGACATAGCATACACACCTATTCCAACGAAGACACAAGCGTACAAATACATGTATTTAATTGTGTTGTATTCAGATATCTTTTTATTCTATACACACAAGAGAAACCACAAACGCAGTTGGTTCTTCTGTTGCAGGCATGTGTTTGGCCAGCTATGTGGGGCGGGTTGAGCATGACCTGTGAACCAGGAAGTGCGGGAATCGGTGTGTGTGCTGCGCTCTGGTGGTGGAAGTGTGAAAAATAAAGTTGACTGGAAGCAGCCGTTCGCCGTGTTCTTTTTTGGTATTGAAATCCTTAAGCAAAGATTGATTTAAGCTGCTCGACATTGTTCTATACTATGGAACAATGTCGAGTGCATTATTGCCCACTTTTAATGCAGTTCGGCGCAGGATCGGCTATATCGACAGTCCGGTTATATCGATATTTTTTCCGACTCCCGACAATATCGCTATAACAAGACTTTACTGTATTTAGACAAATAAATGGCACACTCGGGATCGAAACGGCCACTTTCTTGCCAAAAAAATCTCAATAAAGTTATGTATTTAAAGAGTTTAGAGCTAAAGTGAAATCAGCTTCAGCCTGTCGATTTTGGCTCGGGTAGGAGCTCAATGCATTGTGGGTTATCATGTAGTACGCTGTAGTGTAAACACTTTGCATACTGTCTGATGGATTGGGTATGCAGTACGGAGTTTGGCTAGTACAGGCATGTATGTAGTAGTTAGTATGCGGTTTCGAACACAGCCTATAAGAGTTTTATCAAACATTGTGACTCCTACGAGACTCTTCTCCAGGATCACTCAAGTTCAGTTTTGTGTCAACCCCTAATGTATTTACCTTTTTACTGCCATGCAACTTTCTAAAGCCCTAAATATAAACATGCTTTATTCCTGTTTAAGTAAACATTGCACAAACCCAAAGGAGCAGGAGCATACTGCGGGGGAGCCGTGTACACAGAACGTGACCTATTTTGTCAAAGTTGACTGACTCCAGAAGCAACACAAACCCGCTGAGGAAACGGTGGAAAACGACAAGCCGTTTAGGAAGGGAACGCAGCCAAAAACCACACACAGAAAACACAAACAAGACCAATAATATCTACCCACGAATGTGCTTTATTCCCAGTTCCGCTTGAATAGAGCTTGCGTTTTATTCTGATTTATGCATCATGTCCAACTGAAACAGCTTTGTGTTTTTTCTGGGGGTTTGTTATTGTTGCAGCAGAGCAGAACAAGGCAAACATTTTATCTAATTTGGCTGAGGAAAGAAAAAAAAAAACACAGATGAGGAAATGCTGTAGAGCAGTGCTTCTCAACTCGGAGGGCGGACTCCCCTGGGTGGGGGCGTGAGAGGCAAGGGGGGACTGCAGATAACATTTTTTCAACGTCTTTTACTCGCGCTTAAACAATGCTGGTGCCAGCAACTCCTACTGTACATGGGTTTGTACAGATAAATAGTTAAATATGATCATGTTATCTTAACAGTAAGTACCTCTAATTGGCTAATATAGAGTGGGTGGGGCAATTTTTAAAACATAAACAACGATAAACAATTTTCCTTGTACTAATCAGGAAATATATAACGACACAGTACAGTACGTGGTGTAGATGACCACGGTTGTTTTGTTTGGCATGCCACCACAGAATGACGGTAAAGAGGAAAAATGTGATGATAACCATAGAACAGGAAGTGAAACTCACTGCAGCATGGAGCAGGGTCGGTCTGCTTAGTGCAATATGAGCAGTACTGTGAATAAAATAACACCAAAAATAACATGTAGCGTTATGGTTAAACATTAGCAAATAGCAAATTAGCTAATTACAAACCTTGACAACAAACTGTTTCTGTTCCCTCTGTAGCTCTAACCGGAGGAGAAGTTAATAAATTCATATTCTCTCTTTCAACTTTGTCCTAAAATGTGTCAAAATTGATGAAGGGCACAACTTTTATTTTCCAAATAAAACTGCCCCTTCTGTATCAAAATAAACGATGCTAACTCTGACATACTAGATGTGAATTTCAGAAGAGCCGACAAAAATAAGCCTGAAAAAATTTAACCAGACTATCACAGCTACCAAGTGGATTTTACATTCACTTTTACAGTATTGTACTTACAAAACATGCAGTCACACAACATTAAGTTTTGTCAAAGCATCTTCCTGCTGGAAAATGTTGAGTGAAGTGACTTGTGAGACAGCGCCCTCTGCTGGATTCATAGCTGCTGCTACTACTGTACACACAATGTACATATTATATATTTTGTCGTTATTTTCAGGGACTGTGTCTACTTGTGCCTCCTGAACAGCGGCACCAGTTTTGTGGCCGGCTTTGCCATCTTCTCAGTTCTTGGATTCATGGCTTATGAGCAGAACACAGAAATATCCAAAGTAGCCGAATCAGGTATGACATCTTAAGTGTACTACGTCACCGTACATCACAGCATCTTCAGTATTTTTGTTCATGTGTGTCAACATGTTCCATGAATGTTCCACTGCTGTGTGAGTGCAGGACCTGGCCTGGCTTTCATCGCATACCCTCGAGCGGTGGCCATGATGCCCTTTCCTCAGATTTGGGCCATCTTCTTTTTCATTATGATCATCCTGCTGGGACTGGACAGTGAGGTTCTGCACTTTGATAACACTTTTTGTTTTATTTTTATTTATATTTTATGTATTTGTTTTTATATTTTTATCCTCACTAGGGTCACAAACGACTATTCACACTTATATTCTTAACTAATTCTTGAGTTGGAATGTGGGAGAAAACCCGCAGTACCTGCAATCAGAGATCATGCACACTTGCCTAAACGGAGATTCGAACCCAGGTCTCCTGATTGTGTGGCCAGCACCGGACACCGTGCGGCCCTCAATTATTTCTAAATAAATAAAATGCAGTTCTGAATGCAGTCAATGGTGGCTAATCCTGCAACTCATGTCACAAGACCATAAGTATTTTCTGACTGAAAGAAAAAAAATGGAAGCAATATGCAGTCGCTCAAAAAATGTCACCAAATAAAAAAATAATTGTATTGTAATGTCCGACTACAATCAAGGGGAGCGCTTACTGAAGTAGCACAACAACATTTTTACAGATTTTGGAACTCAGTGGGCTGCACGGCGGTCAAGTGGTTGTCGTGCAGACCTCACAGCTAGGAGACCCGAGTTCAATCCCACCCTCGGTCATCTCTGTGTGGAGTTTGCATGTTCGGGTACTCCGGTTTCCTCCCACATTCCAAAAATGCTAAGTTAATTGGCTACTATCTATAGGTTTGAATGTGAGTGTGAATGGTTGTTTGTCTATATGTGCCCTGTGATTGGCTGGCGACCAGTCCAGGGTGTACCCTGCCTCTCGCCCGAAGACAGCTGGGATAGACTCCAGCACCCCTCGCAACCCCTCTTGAGGATAAGCGGTAGAAAATGAATGAATGAATGTATGGAAGTATAAGTCCATTTTTTATCAAATTAAAGACTCAAGTATTGAACTAGATGTCAACAGAGGGGATTGAACCACTGGTGTAATTTGATGTGAGCAAGATGTGACCCAAACATGTCTGCTGTACATCAGTTTGTAGGTCTGGAAGCCCTCGCAACGGCGATTTGTGACCTGAAGCCTTCTTTCTTCCACGTCGGCCATCGCCGCAAACTCCTCCTGCTCATCATCAGTATTTTCTGCTTCCTCATCGGCCTCGTAATGGTCACTGAAGTAAGATCCCCACTTAAGACATTTTGTGCTAATGTGCTAGTTGTTGAGATACACATACAACAACACATTTGTTCCTCAAAAGAAAAAGGTCCATTTGAAAAGCATTGAAAATATTCATCTTAATTCAACTAATGCAATATTTCCATTTGGACTAACTAAAAGGGTATCATTTTTATACTTTTCCACTAGATGGTGCTATTTTTTCCTAGTGGCAAAATATCTCACCTTTCCTTTTCCTGTGGTGTCACTATTGATGTTTGATAATGATGTTTAGTATCTGAAGTATCTGATGTACTATACTTCAGGCTGGAGTCATTTTAAAACATTAAAAGAAAAGTGCACTTTATTTGAAATTAGAAAATGCTTATGTGAGACATGAACACATGTCTTTCTCTTTTCTGTTCATTCTAAAGATATAAAAACAGCTAAAAAGAGGCAGCTAAGTCATGAACGTAATGGTAAGTAACTATTCCACCTGTAAAAAAACCTCCAAAAAGCACCAACAATCTTCCATTTACATGATGCCACCTCCATGTTAACGAAGCCACAGTGACATTGTTATTAGACAGATTGATAAATATAATCATTTCAAAATAAAACAAACAAGGCAATATAGAAGAGATAAGAAAAATAAGAAAATACAATAACAATAAATAAATACGGAACAGATGATAATAAGGTAATAAGTGTAATCCTATGTGTGTATTTTATCGATCCCCTTGTGTTGTGTTGAAAAGCTAATGACCATATATAGCATGCTAACTAGCCTAAAATGTATTTATTCTAAACTAAAGGGTTTCCAACAGAGTGTGATGGAAGGACAAAGTAAGAAGCTAAAAACTTACCACTTCCACACATAATGGGAGGAAACCTTTTCATCGAATCTAATAACAATATCAAACCTAGAACTTGTCTTCAGTGTTTTATGTTTTTGACTGATAATTAATCACAAAACTGCAGGTTTTTTACGTAAAACCCAATATTTTGTGTGCTTTGAAAAATCAGTCACAATCATCTAAAATGGACGGGATTGAAGGAGTTAATATTTGGCATGTTTATGTCATTCCAAAGCACATTGACTTGTTTAAAGGCGGCGGGGGGGATTAGTTTAATAGATTAGTTTTTGGGAAGGGCCCGAAGGAGTGAGGCTATTGACTTCCAGTATTGTAAATATACTGTACATCTTGTTGCACACACACAGGGTGGATTGTACATCTTCCAGCTGTTTGACTACTACGCCTGCAGTGGTATGACGCTACTTCTCTTTGCCCTACTCCAGTCTGTGTGCATTGGATGGGTGTACGGTCAGTACATTGCACTTTTCAACGCGTCCTTCATTCTCGGTGCAAACGTCCTCACCAGTGTGTCTCCAACATACAGGAGCAGATCGCTTTTATGACAACATTGAGGACATGATTGGTTACAGACCGTTGAGCCTGATCAAATACTGCTTGAAATACGTCACTCCGGTTGTCTGCATGGTAAGTAAACTTCCTTTGGCTGGAGAGAATAATGGTTGACTCAAAACATGATGCAAGATTAACTTTGCTCTTGTTTCGGTGCCTCCTGTTAAAATGCATGAATAATGTAGCTGTAGTTGAGCCTGAATCAACAGCGCCTCTGCTGGTTACATTCTAGTAGTGTACTCCATTTTATTAAGTTATTCATTAATTCATTCATTTTCTACCGCTTATCCTCACGAGGGTTGCGGGGGTGCTGGAGCCTATCCCAGCTGTCTTCGGGCGAGAGGCGGGGTACACCCTGGACTGGTGGCCAGCCAATCACAGGGCACATATAGACAAACAACCATTCACACTCACATTCATACCTATGGACAATTTGGAGTCGCTAATTAACCTAGCATGTTTTTGGAATGTGGAGAAAACATGCAAACTCCACACAGAGATGGCCGAGGGTGGGATTGAACTCAGGTCTCCTAGCTGTGAGGTCTGCGTGCTAACCACTCATCCAGCGTGCAGCCCAATTCTTAAGTTAGCTTGACTAAATAGCGGCAAGCAGGTTTGAACTTACACATACAGTCTTGTGTTTTTTGTCCCATTTTTATTTTTGACTCAAATAAATCATTTATTCATTCATTTTCTACCGCCTAGCTGGAGCCTATCCCAGCTATACACCCTGGACTGGTGGCCAGCCAATCACAGGCCACATATTGACAAACAACCATTCACACTCACATTCATACCTATGGACAATTTGGAGTCGCTAATTAACCTAGCATGTGGGAGGAAACCGGAGTACGAACCGGAGTACCCGGGGAAAACATGCAAACTCCACACAGAGATGGCCGAGGGTGGGATTGAACTCAGGTCTCCTCGCTGTGAGGTCTGCAAGCTAACCACTAGCTCACCGTGCAGCCCAATTCTTAAGTTAGCTTGACTAAATAGCAGCAAGCAGGTTTCAACTATTTTTTATCCCATTTTTTATGTTTTGACTCAAATAAATCAGTCAAATAATTTTTGAGGGGGGTTGAGAAGCCATCTCTAGCTGCGATCGATTCAATGCCCTGAAGATACAATGACTTGGATGAATGAGAATATTCACACGCATGAATCATTTAACCTTAACTGTGCATGTTTTTATGGGATACTGTTATTACACACTAAATTACAGCCATTCTTTGTCACGGATGCTTTCAGGGAACATTTCTCTTCTCCTTGGTGAAGTACCAACCACTGAAGTTCAACAACACCATTGAGTATCCATGGTGGGGTTACACTCTTGGCTGGTGGTTCACGCTGTCCTCCACGCTCAATGTTCCTTTCTGGATGGTCTACAACATCAGCACCACTTCCGGGACACTTCGACAGGTAATATGGATCCACCTTGTGGTTAGTTTTTTGTTTATTTTTATGTTCTACTATAGTAAAACCTGGCCTTTTTTCTTGTTAGCGGGTGGCCAACCTTTGCACTCCATCGGAAGATCTCCCCTTGTGCAAATCGGACAAGAAAGCGCTTGAACTGCACAACATGGCGCCCAAATCAGATGCCATAGTGTGAGAGGGATAAGCGGAAACACCGTGAGGCACAACACAAACACTTTAATTATCTTGACTATCTTGAATGATTTAACAACACCAAAGCACAACCTCAATGGACCCCCACCTCTTCAAGTCAAGGACACACAAAGTACGTACATCTGGTTTGGTCCAGTACTCCATTTGGTCCATATACTCCAATATTTGATGGTTTACATGAATGGAAGAAAAAACGGGCCAAGAATTAAATGGTTCTATTTTACCACTGAAGTCAGCAGACCAGTAATCATAAATTAGATTTTAACGTCACAGTCAACTTTTGTTGTTCTTGGTAGCACAATTCCGTAGCTCAAAATTGCACTTCTAACTGCGTGAATCAACTTTTTCATTTTATGATCAAATTTAAGATGGGAGTCATTTTCTGTTTTGTGTTGTTGTTGTTTGTGTCTTTGTGTAGGTGCCAATGAAGCCATACAGATCATCTGTAAGCTACTACTACATACTTGAGTGTTGACTAAAGCAAAAAAACTTGTGTTGGGTCCACACCAATTGTTGATTTTTATCAACCACTTTGGCAAAAAGTGCCTTAAAAAGCTCCGGTTCTTCCATTATTCACTGAGAAACTAAACATTTTGCACTATTTAACACACGTATTGGATTATTGCTTAAGGCTGGTGAATTTGAAGTGTGAGGCAGATGACACGAGGACTTCAGGGGGGGAGCAGGGCAGCTTGAGAAAAATAAAGAAAAAACAAATATACTTTGATAAATACAGATACAATATACCCAAGGTTTTTGTACGATTGACCGCTGCACGGCGGTCGAGTGGTTAGCGTGCAGACCTCACAGCTAGGAGACCCGAGTTCAATCCCACCCTCGGCCATCTCCCCGTGCATGTGTGGGTTTTCTCCGGGTGCTCCGGTTTCCTCCCACGTTCCAAAAACATGCTAGGTTAATTGGCGACTCCAAATTGTCCATAGGTATGAATGTGAGTGTGAATGGTTGTTTGTCTATATGTGCCCTGTGATTGGCTGGCCACCAGTCCAGGGTGTGCCCCGCCTCTCGCCTGAAGACAGCTGGGATAGGCTCCAGCACCTCTATTCAATGAATGAATGAATTAATGATTCATTCTCACACACTACCGACTTACTCAACACTTATGGAGCACGTACGAAATATCCGAAAATACGGTGCACACATGTGACCCCTGCAAGTGTGACATCCGAAAAAAAGACATTTTGTCCAAACCTGACACCAGCAAAAAGTACAAAAGACGCACGTTGCCCATTACAAAAATATAAGCGCCTGTTTGTTTGTTTGACATGACGAAGAACCTAGGAGGCCCCAGTCTTTGCCACACTTTAAAAACCCCTCCCTTAAGTGATCCAATAACCCACAAAAAAAAAAACAATATTGGGGATAACATATTATCTTATGTTGGCGTCAGTGCAGTATTGCTTAAGTGACAAAATCAAAGTCCTGCTAAGAAACACAACCAAGCACATGAGTTCCTTGATGAGGTAAATGCATCAGCACTCCGTGGAGTCCAGACCGACACCAAGGCTCTTAAATCCTCACCAAATGTACAGTAAATCTTCATAGATACAAACTTCCTGCAAATCATCATATCATTGTATTTTTTAGGTGAAATCTCGGACATTTTTCAATGAGAAATGTTTGAATTAGTTTGGGAAAAAAAATGACAGGGGAGATCATTGCCTTGCAGGAGGTAATATTTAGATATGCAACCTTTTTTAATAGAGTCATTACTAAGTCGAGGCATTTCTACAGTCAACATCCCCATGACCCTGACAATCATTCAGCTAACGTGGAAGACGTGATGAATGGAAAACATAGCGACATTTCATGGTGCAAACTTTTGGATGCCAAGAGTCAGAGAGGATATATTTGTAACCATTAAATGGATTTATCTCTTTGACGTAGTTTTATTGTTACACAGTTGTTACCGTCTTGTTTTTATAAAGATTCAACTGATTTGTGGAGTTTTTGTATAATTTTTGCATTTAATTGACACGCGTGATCTTTGTATAACACAACAGTGCTGTGATATAAAACCTAAATAAATAAAAGGGCTGGAAAGGAAGTGTGTTTTTGTTGTTGTTTTTACTCATTGTTATTCATCAATGTCCTTTAAGAGTCCTATAGTCGCCGGGTTTTTGAATTACCACTGTGTTGTCTAACAGCAGCCATTTAATTTTAATATTAGTATTTTTAAAAATTACCACTTCCACACAGAATGGGAGGATGACTTTTATTTCACTCTATCATGTGGGATGTGTCATGGCTGACTTCAAGACCTCTTGCAATGTTAAGGTAATGTAATGTAACCATAATATTAGTTGTATTTCAATAAGTTATGACTAATAAGTCTGCCAAAAAACAGCCATCATCTCTTAATTAATTTCTGAAATCATTATAAAGTGAGGGAGCAATAAATGAAAACGTGATATTGTGAGGGACAGCTATAACCATAAAGAACATTTTCTTGATTACTTTCTCACACACTCCCGATCATTATAAAAAGATTTAAAATGTTGTTTATATGCTTAATAGGTTTTCAAATTTCTCTCTCCAGTTATTGCCTGCTTCCAATTATCAGCCCATCTCCTTAGCAGTTTAAATAAACCCCCCAAATGTAATCTGAGTATTTAAAGTAGAACTATACATGCTATGTATCCTAGCGTGTCAATAATGCAACACTCAAAGAACGACATATTTCATTAAAAGCAAACAACAGGTTTATTTATTCTTTTTGAAGTGCAAAATAATACATATAAAACACTATACAGTATATAACACACATGACTGGTACATGCTTTGTGACTGTTTTTTATTTTCTTTTTTTTTTTTGCATTAATCATTCTTGTCAACATTTGCATTTGAAAATCAGGGACATTTACCGGAAACGGGAAATTCTGGTCGTTATTTTACTGGCATGCTTTTATTTGGAAGGCCGGACTTTACCATCTATACAGGAAGTGTTCCGTTAATGTTGCGGAAGTGTTGCTGAGCCGGCCGGAAGCTGTCTGTGCAACTTCGGCGCGACCGTAGAAAGTTAAAATACAGCATGAGGAGAATATGAGACAATAATAACGGCAGTGCGCCCATAAAAAGGGCAAATCGTAGTTTGACGGAGAAAAAGAGGATTTACAGGTAAGTCATGACCTCCATGTTGACGATGACATAATGATTTGTGTTGTTTGTAGTGTGTAAACATTGTTATAGGACATAACCCGTAGTTTCCATACAGAGCAAATTGTGAGAAGCTTTTTTTTTTATTGTTGCTATATGTTAAGCTTGACCGGGGTAAATCTAAATTTGACTCCAAATAATCATTTATGTTAGAAAAACTAATTCATGCTCAACAACTACAGCATAGCAACACATTTAAAAATGAAAATGAATACTGTATTATCACTCACACACCGATACACAACGTATTTAAGACAGTTGACATTGTTTTGTTTTCTTAAATTATGAATATATCAATGTTTATAAAACATCTCAAGATTATTATGTGGTGTTTTTCCAAACATTTTAGTCAAAAGATCATCCAGATCGAGTGCATCATCCATTAACATTCATGGTTTGAAAAAAAAAGGCGCCATTGGACTTTTTTTTTTAAATGATCCCAATTGCAGTGTTTGTTTTTTTAAAGCCATACCATAGCAGCCAACAAGCGCCTTTCTGTACCCTGTTTTATTAAAATACATAACAATGACAAACTGACTGAAAGTCTAAAAACTGTGTTTGGTTGTTAAAGCTGCCACCACTTCAACTTCGCCTCAAAGTTATCATCTTTTACCAAGAACATCTCTGGAGAACATCAATGCCGCACAAAAAGTACAGTTACGCCCAGAGTGAGCCATACTGTGGGCCGATGCTGAGTTCAAGTTCCTTTTTATATGCTGGATGGGTGTCGTTTAGCTGGAAATGACAAGTAGCCATGCTGAATATTTGTCATGAAAACACATTTCAGTCTTTATGCCATTTAAAATGTCAGTCATGCTAGTTAGCCAGCCAGCAAGTGTTGCATTCAAATGCTGACTAAGCTGTTTGCTCTTTCCCGCTATTACAACATTGGTTCTGTTGCTGCTTTGTTGTACATGTGGTCAAACAGAGCTAGGCTTTCCTTCATGCTTTCTCATGCACTCCAAATCATCATGCCCATCATACACAATCCTTAATTAATACACATAATGGGACACACTGAATAGGTGTGTCCCATTACGTGCATTAGCTACTTCTTATTTTTTACAGAAAATAGAAAGATGTGTGTTCATGTCTCTCTCCCCCAAAGGTGCACTTTTCCTTTAAGAAAACGGCATCTTAGAGCCTATTTTGTCATGTCCAGCAAAAAAGATACACATTCAACAAATTAAAACATCACAAACTCAAAATGTGTCCACATTAGGACTCATTTTTGGTTGAACTGTATGAAGTATATACTGTATATTGTGTGTACAGTATGTATTCCTGTGGAAGTATTCTTCCTTTGCCTCGTTTTTTGGCCAAGATAAAATTTATCCTTAGATTTTGTAAGAAATAAAAATAAACAAATGCTTGTTTAGTGTTGAAAAATTTTGGGAATTACCAAAATCGGAAGGATTTTTACAGGAATTAACAGGAATGCATGGGAATTGTGCTCATTCGTTTGAAACAGGGAACAGTACAAAAACAAGTTATGAGCCATGAGGGGTTCAAAGACACCATATTTGAACTTGAATGCACTGTTTTGAAAGTAGATGTATTTAAATTCCGGCATGGAGGCTCCACACTAGACCCTAACATGCATTCTTGTTCATTTCTGTTGTTAGTTCCAACATTCCTCCGCTTCCCATGGACAGTTCCCTAAAGTCAACACCTTAAAATCTCATATTGATTTCAACCTACAAAATAACTGTTGATGTGTTATTTATTTTTGTGCTTACTCCCCATTCCTAGTTTCTCAATTTGGAACATTCCATGAGGCACATCCTTTGAGGTCGGGGTCGGAGGGGCTATTGATTTAAAAAAAAAAAAATCATCTTGCACACATAAATTAGACATCTTATCATACAAGGAAATAATTGTACATGAGGTTGAAGTCCCAATAGACAGTAATGTATTTGGATGTGACCATTCACTGTTGAGGCAGTTGGGGGGAGGGGGGGGGGGGGTCCTCGAGCCACTCAGCGGTGTGTTCTGATGCAGTCCTTGTGATTGGAGACGTGTACATTGTACACACTATATTGGAGTATTTTGAAGTATTTGCGTGTGCCTCTGCTTCAAGTCTGACGGAGTCTTTTCTTGGGTTTCTACACAAATGTCACTGGTATGCCAGGCGGTCCTGACTCCGTCGACGTTTAATGCCAAGTTCACCGTTGATGCTGCTCCTCACACCGTCGTCTCGCCGCCTTTTCGTCCTCCCGATCTGCTTGCAAAAGCACAAATTTGTAATGAAGCTGGAAAAAATGTTCCTTGAAATCTTTATTTGTAGGATGAGTCCATTACAAATGACAATAAGTGTAATAGCTTTCATAGGCGTTATCTCCCCTTATAAGAACACCTACATATTCAGCAAGTGACCACTAGAGGTCAGTGTAGGCCCAAAGAAAAGCGCTCTTGCTCAGTGACTCATGTTTACCTCCCAGCATTTATATGCAATAACATGACAGCTTTGTATCACACTAAAATCACACATTTTCTAATATTCCTACTTTGGAAATTTAATGAAATTTGTGAGAAAATCAACAACATTCATGATGTGCCTTGTGGGACCCAAACATGACTCTCCTTTTCTATACAGTACACATTTTTGTATAGATTTTTTTATTTTATGATCCCCTGTATTGCAAAGTGTATAGAATAGGATGCTTGTTACCTAGTAACTCGTATTATAGCCACACATTTTAAAATATTTTAATTCTATATACCGTATTTTCTGGACTATAAGTTGCTCCAGAGTATAAGTCGCACAATGCCAAAAATAATTAGGCAGAAAAAAACATACATAAGTCGCATTTTTTGCGGGTAATTTATTTTACAAACTACTTGACCAAAACAGACATTACGTCCTATTGGAAGGCGAGTTCTAACATTAATAAAATAATAGAGAACAGGCTGAATATGTGTAAGATATGCTAACACAATGGTTATTCAGCTACACAAAAAATAAACAGAAATGAACAAATGAACAGAAAAGGTGTCCAGTGTTTATGTAACGTAACAGTTTTTTCATTTATAAGTCATAAATTAAGGAGTATAAGTTGCAGGAACAGCCAACCTATGAAAAAAAGTGTGACTTATAGTCCGGAAAATACGGTATACAGTATATATATATACAGTATATACTAATTATGACTACATATTTATCCTGTATATATCGATAAACACATATATATATATATATATACGTATATATATACAGTATGAATATAAAACTTTGTATTGTATCTCTGCAGGTGTAAATGATCCCACAAGTAACTATTGCTACAAATATTTCATGTAGCACTGCAAGGGAGGAATTCACAGACCTTGGCATCCCGCTCTGCAAACTTCTGGAACATGTTAGCGTAGGTCCTCTTGTCCAGCTCGTGATATTCCTTCATCTTGCTCTGGCAGATGGACATCTGGGAGCGAGCAGCTCGATTGGCGGCGTTGACCTGCAGCACTTGTTGAAAGTCCGCCAAGGCCAGGCTGAACTCGTTCCGGAGCAGACGGGCCTCGCCACGACGATACAGAGCCTTCTCGTTGCAAGCGTCCATCTCGATCGCCTTGGGTACACGACACAGGGTCAGTATATTAGTCATTTGCAGTCGTTAAAAATGTGTGGCATGCATCATTTTTGTGTACTCTTGGAGCAATTTGGAGGGGAATTCTTTGTGATTTTTTTTGCCTTTCTTAATTAGCTTCTTCTCTGGAGTTAATGAAGCTAGGGTTGATGGCTGCTGTAATGCCACGACTGCTTCACGGTTGTGGGGGAGCGTAGTACTAGACGTAAACCGTACTTGGTGTTAAGTTGTGTGAGAGCATGGTCATTTTGTGCTAATATGCACAATTTGTGCATAAACAGACCGTAAATAGTGTGCAAATGAGTCTTGACGATTTCATCAATAAATAGTACGGCAAATTGCGGGACAAAAAAGTTTAAACTATATTATGAAAGCAGGAAGTGAACAAATGTAACAGTTACTGATTGTAAAAGTACCACATAGAGGGGTAGGATTTAATAAGCTTTGCTTCTTCCTACTCCTTTTGGACATGTGGAACTGTGAACTGATTATGTGATGCATTCAATTGTAATCTGATGCATGTTCAAATGAAATTAAACCATTACCATGTGGAGGCAAAATGCATAAACACTGAAAAATCTTCAAGTGTGTAAAATTCACAGCTCACCTTGTTGCAGTTTTCCACCACAAGAGAGAAGTCTTTAATGCGCAGGAAACACAACGCTAAATTGAGGTGGGCTGTCAACAGGAAGTCATTAATGCACTTCTGCTGCTCCAAGCCGCGGCCACACTCCATCTCCAACCAGGAAACCATGCGCTGGTACTGGACCACCGCCTGGTAGTAGTGTCCCCCCTGAAAAAACACGTGATCCATGTGTAGAATGTTGACTTATTTACCGACTGAGGATGGAACCAGCAACCATCAGGTTGGGAAACAACCACCATTTAATTCGTCCATTTAATTTTTAGCTGTTTGAATTATGGAAAGTGAAAAAGCAGACAGAGTGTTGAAAAGTATAAATAAGCTGAATGATTACAGCTGGTTGGAGCATCAAAGAAACAACCTTCAGTCGACCTCCTGAGGCATGTGACCGTGAAGAATAAGCAGAATGTTACGGTAATTGAAAATGGAAGATGATTTTCCATCAATGGGGGGGAAGGGGCGCTGTATAAAATGCCCATTCATTTTCAATGTGGAAATATGACCTTGATTTGTTTTCAGTTTTCAGTTTTCCCAGTGAATTAAGATAGGAAAACAAGCAGACTCTACCTTGTAATACTGATTCCCTTTATGCTTGGTTTCAGAGGCCAGACTCAGCTTTTCGTGCAAGTCCATTTCCCAGGGTTCTTTAGCCTTGACACAACATACACAGTACAGTCAGATAGTTGTCTTTCATGAAAGGAAAAGCACACTTTTTGTGGAATTTTCCCCAAGACCTTACACGCACGGTGTTCTCTTTTTTGTGCATTCAAGAAATAAAAACATTAATTCATTCATTTTCTCGCCGGGGTGCTGGAGCCTATCCCAGCTGTCTTTAGGCGAGAGGCGAGGTTTGATATCTTTAGCAGGCACAGAAAAGAGAACACGTGTGTTCTATATATTTCCTATAATGTGTTTTGGTCAAAAAGTTAGCTTAAACTCACCCTTTTAAAGTCTTTGAGTGTAACCTCGTATACGATGTCTTTGTCTGGTCCGACTTTAAATTCTGGTTTTCCTCTGCAACCAAAGCCATACCTGTGAGAAAAAACATGTACTTAGAACAAGAATTGTGAAACAAAATGTCTAATTTGCCGCTGTTTAACAATATTTGTACTCCGATCTTTCCGACACACATCTTCATAAAGTGAGTAACTTTGGACATAAATATATTTTAGTTTTATTTAATGATTTCATTCATTCATTTTCTACCGCTTTTTCCTCACGAGGGTCGCGGGGGTGCTGGAGCCTATCCCAGCTGCCTTTGGGCGAGAGGCGGGGTACACCCTGGACTGGCGGCCAGCCAATCACAGGGCACATATAGACAAACAACCATTCACACTCACATTCATACCTATGGACAATTTGGAGTCACCAAATGATTTCATATTGCACTTATTTTTCTGCTTTATGAAAGTAAAAAATATTAGGTAAAATATTACCAGCGCAGTTAATTCATGTTTTATGATGAATATCCATTATTTTCGATGGGAAATATTATTAAAAAGCCAAGACACGTCCATGCTATGAGGCTTTATCGACTAAGGAGCCACATTCAGTAACTTAAGTGGGAGTTTAAGTCATTATAATTAGAGACTAAGCATCATATTAGTGCATATTTGTGATTTATTTCATCATCAAAATGTCAAAACTAAAAGGACCACCATTGAGACTCATTTAGTAGATGCAAACATTGCACTTACTTTGGTGACAAGTAAAGTATACAGCACTCTCCTTTCTGCATTTTGTCCATGGCGCGGTCCACACCAAGAGGAACGCCTTTATCCTCCGACTCGCTGACGACGAAGCTGACGTCCCGGCGATCGAACAATCGGCCGTCACAGCTCCCCTCCAGATGTACTGAGCGGTGTGAAACACAACATAGGTACTGAATATACTGACTATACAGTAAACCTCGGATATATCGGACTCGAATATATCGGAAATTCGCTCACAACGGACAGATAAAAAAGAACCAATTTTTCTGTAATGCATTTCCAATAAAAATTCATTGCATATATCGGATTTTTTATAACGGATTTCGCCTATTTCGGACAAAATCTCCAGTCCCGTTCCAATGCATTTCCATTAAATTTCCCTCGCATATATCGGATGGCCGCATCGTGGCGCTCCGATTCGCCGAATCGTGACAGGCCGCTATACGACGTCATTTGCAGCGTTGCCTGCGCGTCCAGGTACATTGGAAACATAGTCAAGGAAGTGCCTTTTTATAACGGATAAAATCCCATTTACGCATATACCGGATATAAATCCGATATATGCGTAAAACGGACATTTTCCGGTATACGCATATAACGGATTTCGCTTATATCGGACAAAACCAGTGGGAACAATTGAATCCGATATATCCGAGGTTTACTGTATTTACATTCATCATACATGATGTCACTTTTATGACTATATTTTCGATAGCGTACGTAGTATGTAGCAAGTAAACTGCTTACTCTTAAAGGAAAACTGTGCTATTTGGACTGGAGTTTTGACTGGACTAATATGGTCATACTGGTTCCCGGTTGTACGTTGTATGCATCATTGTAAAATAACATAAAATGAGGCAAGGAAGGGCCTTACCATAAACGATTGCACCATCATTGGGATTCAAGTAGCCATCCCCTTTGACTTTGATCCTTCGTACAATGCCGCTATCATCTGTCAGCTTCTCTCCTTCAAACTTGAGCAGCTCGATCTGTTGGCAAATAAACGAACATTATTATTAATGTCAGCATTAAACAGCGGTGTGAAAGGAACAATTTGAGGGAAGAAAAAAAAAAGCCTTGCAGTGGGCACGGGAAGGTTTAGTGTGGGTGGAGAAAAAGCTAATACATAACAAAAAATATGTAGGAGTTGTCACAAAAGAACAATTGCAGAAAGGTAGAATTTGTTTGCTGGTATTACTGACACTGCATGTACTGTATATTGATATCAGGTCAAGAGAAAGACAGTATCGAGGTGGACTACAAGGGATGCTTTGTCCACAAACCAGCATTCCATACCTACCTCAAACAGCACTGATGAGTTGGGAGGAATTTTGTCCGGTTTTCCAGAGGAGCCGTAAGCGTACTCTGGCTTACACAATAAAGTGCACACTTCTCCTCTCTGCATGGATAACACACCAATATCCCAGGCTTTGAGGACCTGTCCTGTTTGCAGCCAATAAACAAATTCATAGTTTTTATTAACATTCATTACTTGGAGTGACACAAGATTAAAACATGACAAGATATATCCTTCAGAATAAAAAGTCTTGTGGATGATTAATTCATTAATTAATCACCCTAATATATCGCCATATGTGCATGGGTGGCTGTTTTCCTCGCCTCACGCCTCCAAACAGGCAATATGGTGTATTTGTTCCAAAGAACAATAGCACGAACGGAGTGAGCACTTTTGTCGGTCCTACAGTCTATTTGTCTCGGTGGGTGGCGCCGGGGCCGCTAGCATACACACAGAGTGTAACATAGTACAGACAATTTATTTTCTTAAAAACTAAATTCATTAAATCCCAGCCATTTTTCAAAAGCAGTCCCTCTCAGTAAAAGCCAATTTTGATGATTTTGACTGATTTTTCAAGGCACACAGAATATTGTGTCATAGGGCAATGTAAAGACAGTATACGTATACCAAAAGAAATTGTAGACTCATCTTTCATCGGAAAAAAACGTGTTTTTGCCAAAATATCTAAACAACAACAACAATTGCACAATATAATGCAGTATAGGGGCTGCACAGTGGTCGAGTGGTTAGCACACAGGCCTCACAGCTAGGAGACCCGAGTTCAATACCACCCTCTGCAATCTCTGTGTGGCATTTGCATGTTCTCCCCGTGCATGCGTGGGTTTTCTCCCACATTCCAAAAACATGCTAGGTTAATTGGCGACTCCAAATTGTCCATAGGTATGAATGTGTGTGAGTGTGAATGGTTGTTTGTCTATATGTGCCCTGTGATTGGCTGGCGACTAGTCAGGGGTGTACCCCGCCTCTCGCCCAAAGACAGCTGGGATAGGCTCCAGCACCCCCCACAATTAAGCACAATTTAGCATAGCAATGTGGGAGGAAACCGGAGTCCCCGGAGAAAACCCACACATGCACGGGGAGAACACGCAAACTCTTCACAGAGATGGCCAAGGGTGGAATTGAACCCGGGTCTCCTAGCTGTGAAGTCTGCACACGAACCACTTGACCACCGTGCAGCCCCCAGAATATCATATCACTTGTATTTCAATATGTTCTAACTAGTTCTAACTATAACTAATAATAACTAGTCTACCACAAAACGGCGATCATTTATTACTCAATTTCTGAAAAATGCACTATAATCTATCATCAAACGGCAATATTATGAGGAACGACTGTACAGTATTTCATTGAGATACAAGTGGAATACAAAGATGGAAAAGTGGCCTACCCTTGCCAACATTAAAGGAAAAAGACTCCTTCCGATCTCTGCTACAGTCAAACTTCTTCCCAGTGAGAAGCCTTCCAGTGTAATGGATGGTCACTCTGTCCCCTATCATCGGGCACGCTCCATCTTCTCCCTGACGTTTCACAACCTGCGAGTGAAAGCCAAAAACGTTGAGAAAGAACCTGAAGATAATCAGATTTTTTTTTAAACCTTCAAAAACATGGCAGTAACGAATACCTTGATAATTCCGTGGTCCTTTTTAGGCGTGACATCAGCGCCCTTTGCAGCAAACACAGCCGGGGCTGAGGGCCCGTCCATAGAAAGATCCTGATCAGTGGTCATGTCTGCCTGTGGGCATCACAGTGACGCTGGAATAGGTATTGAACATAAAGGCCTTGTGTTAACAAGTTGCATCAACCAGAAACCCGTCTGTGTCTAATTTGCTGCCACGGAAGGAAATTAAACATGAAATAAATTACATTTGTGGAGTTTTGTGGTTCTGGAAAATCCAAACATATCAATAGCAGATCTCCATAATTCACACAAAGTAGGACTGTCCTCTGTATTACATCATTCACTGCTACTACTCTACCAGTAAGATGCAGTTCGGGTGATCCTTGTGTTACGACTTTTGTGGTTACATACAAATTATATAATAGACTCTTTTAATGTCAGTGCCTCAAAGAAAAGAAAAGTCATCTTTTTTCACAACTCTTTAAAGCCAGACGTCTTCCCTATCTGGAACTTGCACATTGTCTTCCTTAAAGGAGTGTCCTAAGAAGCAAACTCAGCAATGCTGTTTGTGCAGTACAATGTCGTGAAGCGTGCAATGATGACCCCAACATTGGAGAGACCAACCAACCCTTGTACAAATGTACATGGCACAACATTAGAGATCAGTTTCTTCAGGGGGCTGGAGAAGGTTTGCCCCATCACCTACCTACAACACCAACCTATCTGCTTACCACACTAGCCACGTATAAATGGACCCAAATAGTCCGATTGCATTCGGTTTATTTGCTCAAACGGAAAAGTGCCAATCAGAATGAATATATAATCAGATTCACGGGGTTGGAATATTCCTTTCCCCAATCCGATTGAGGTATCTTGTACCCACTCAAACGGAAAGTTGTCAGGGTGCGTTCTTCTTCTGTTGTTTATTGGCGGTTGGCAAGTAGCTTTCGTGTGCATTACCGCCATCTGTGGAACAGAATCTAAACATTTCTATACCGGTTTTATTAAATTAGTCCAGTTTTATTAAAAAAGAAAATATATATCTATATAAAACATGTCCCCAGTTTAATTATAAAATATTAGCAAGATTGAATTTTGGGAGTGTGAATGGTTGTTTGTCTATTTGTGCCCTGTGATTGGCTGGCCACCAGTCCAGGGTGTACCCCGCCTCTTGCCCGAAGACAGCTGGGATAGGCTCCAGCACCCCCCGCGAACTTCATGAGGATCAGCGGTAGAAAATGAATGGATTTGATCTTTTCCTGTTTAAATTTATCTCGGGTGCGTTCTTTCAGCGCATGCTCAGATATGACGTAATACGCAGCTCCAGACGTTCTTCAGTTTTAAAAATGGAGGCAAGCAATCGGCACTGGACTGCTGCGGAAAGTTTTGATCAAAACTAAATTTCAAGACTGGACGAACAAAAAAACTGGCAATATGGAGTTATTCCAACAAGTGAAAGAAAACCTCGGGGACGTCAGTATCACGTGATGTTGATGTTTACGTTTTACTGCAAATGCCCCATTGACTATTCTGTTTGATTATAGCAACGCATGTAGACAAGAGATTGGAATATTCCTTTCCATGTATACCATTGTTTTCGGAAAGATTCCATTTGGAAAGAAAATGTAAACGTGGTTACTGTTCCTCCAAAAATTGTCTCATTCTACGAGCTGCTTTACCACCAAGCAGGTAAACAACCTATTTTTATGCAGAACGGTCGTTCATCAACCATTCCTAATCATCTACATTCATCACTAAACGCAAAATATCATCCCGTTTTATTCCCACTCCTACTTGCTGCCACGTACTCAAAATAGCACTCTTCCTTTGTAAAATGCAACTTTTCTTTGGAGTTGTCAGCAGTGTGAGTTTAAGATTTGTTCGCTGTGTGAAAGTGTCAGCAAAATATGCCGGTGCTGATAAAAAGCGGTGATAAGCTGCAGAGGCGTACAATACGACCGCCATGAACGGATCATATTGTTTGTGGAACTGGTTGGCAGTTTTGCAAGTCTAATCAATTTAATGCTGCGTTTTGTTTTTCTTACATGTTGCAAAACATGATCACTTACTCTTGAGCGGTTGTTTTCAAACTGGGGTGCGGGGCATGTTCAGTTTTCATATTACTATTTGCTTGAAAATAATAATAGATAATGAGAAAAATCATTAGTATGACCCGAAGTTTGTGAAAGGAGTAGATTAATTTATCTAATTTTCATGTTATGACATCGCCAGGCTCGGAGATGGTCGGATCCCCGTCTCCACCATTCCCGACAAGCTCATCTAAACGTCTGATCCACGTGTCATAGTCTTCCTCGTCTCTCACGCAAACACGGGCATCATTATTCATGGATAGACGTACGGACAGATGAAGAAATGTGTATCCACATTCTTTTGGTCAGATTCATAAAGCTGTGCAAACTCTCGGTCAACTTTTATAAATAAACACATGCACAATCCTGAAGTCCGCTCCCATTTTGGCGGCCATTTGCATATGAACATGTTGTTTTTACTCAAATGCAGGCGGAACGCAGCGCCTCTGACTCCAAAATAGGTCCAAAGTAATGTAAAGGTCTGTTATTCGTTCGTATTTTAACTATAGAAATGAGATGGAAAAATAACTGAACATGTTGATGCCATTAAGTTAAAGCTTTTTCCACTGAGAGCCACATACTGAAAAATCAAAAGGGACATTTTTTTTAAACCATTCCATGCAAATATGCTAAGAAGTTATATATACAGTACATTTAAAGAAAATACATTTCAGCTGTGTTATCTGCGTTATTAGTATGAATTAACTTTTTCTCAAATTACACTGATTTGCTTGTTTTCACAGTAATGTAGTTCTTTGGCATGATTAGTAATCAGTGATTGTGACATAGGTCTTTAGCTCCCCAGAAAAACAAAAACATATCCCTATTGATGTTCAGATACACAATTCTTACATCCAAAACACCGTCCGGCTGACATTTTTTTTAAGGGGACAAGTAGTACAAAAAGTACTGCACTGTCAGTGCAGTGAACTGTCACTGCGTATGCGCATACAACTGCTCTAAATACTGCAAAACTCTAGCAAGCAAACGAGTAAGAAAGAGGATAAAAATGAGCTGGACCAAGTAAAAAGCCAAAGACGGAGTGGGAAGAGGGCTTCCTTTTCATTTGCCTCATCCGTCAATCTACAATTGCTTTACCGAAGAAGGGAAATGTGGAGCGCCATTTAAAAACGATGGCACCGAGTTCGCTCCGAAAAGCGACCTGCCTGATTCCATTTAGTGCATTGTGTTGTATTGTGCAATATAGATTGATGCAGTAATGCAAGGTACACCAGCATATACTGTACATATAAAAAAAAAATAATTCTCAATATATTTATAAATAATGTGTTTAGCATTTTTATTAGGTGGTTGATTATTTTGACTCGGTCATGTCATAAGTAGCTCTCAGGCTGAAAAAGTGTGTCCTCCAAAGGTCAATAGATCAATAAAGTATGTACTATGTATCATTTTTCCTCACGAGACACACCTCAATGATTAGGAGCATAGATATGAGACTTGATTAAAATCTCATTCTCATTCAACAATCGATGGAACGGCATCTTCAAGTGCATGTTTTGTCGTCGTCATGTTCTCAAAGTACACAGTACACAGTGTACGCACATCAAAGCCAGGTAGTCTCTGTGCTGCAGGGACTTGCCTGCCTTTTTGCGGAAAAGAACCATTGTTATGGTTATAGGTGTGCTAAAGTCTCCATGAAATTAATGTAAGTCAATGCAGTGTCCTCAAAGGAACTGAACAGTGCGTGTGCATATGTGTGTGTGTGTGAGCACGCACGCATGCACGCGTGTATGTGTGTTTGTGTTTCTGAACACAATGTTCCTTCTATTCACAGTTCCCCACCGGCATAGCCTGATGGCTGAAACCAACCTCTCGTGAAACCTATTTTACTGAATTTATCTTACATCTATTAATCACATTTAATAGTCGTGAAATCACAATGAAATCCAATGTGTGGTAAATTACCTTCAATAATTACGTCATTTTCAGTGCAAATGCTAGTGCCTATAGAGGAAGCGGACTTGAAAACAAGTATTTCAATGAAATAAAGCAATGTGAGACAACACTATGTACCTGAACTCAAATACCCCGCCTGGGAATGCAATAACATTTAACAGAATTTTTAAGAGGTACTGAATTAGCCAAAAGGGCCCGTGACTCCTTAGCAGTAATTCTTTTTGGCAATAAATCATTAAGATTATACTTCAAACTTGGTGCAATTAGAATAAAGACATTTTAGCACACTGACTGTACATTGATAAGCAGCTTTTCTTAGTATTAACAATAACATTGACAATAATTTTACAAAGAAAAATGTACTCTTTAAATTCTGACATGTATAATGAAGTCTCAATTTTTTCCATTTAAGTAAATGATGGAATTAAGTCTGACTTTACTATAAGACATAATAATGTCTTTATTCTAATCATGTAATATCAGTGTAAACACATGTTTGCATAACAATTCTCAGCTGTCCCATCTTAACATCCTGTTCTGGTTCAGAATGTTCTACTAGGCTTTATGACTTAATTGAATGTGGGGGGATCATAATAATTCTTTATTATAATGTAATTCAAGCATGACTCATGCATGAAGTCATTTGATCCCCTACACCTGCACCCTCATTTTACGTCCTATATCATATGACTATTACATCAATTTTACACCATTTTCTGGGAATTCCTTCATTGAAAGAAGAACAGAAGAAGAATTCATTAACATGCCAGTAAAGTGACAATTGAGAATTAATCAAACACTCACATGTTTGTGCTTTCGTGGAAAAGAAAACCCCGAAAAGATCCTCCGGGGGGAACTAAAGGAGTGGCTCCCAGTCGCTGCTCACGTCCCCGGGTTCGAATTGTTGCTCCGTGCGGGTGTCGCGGTACTGCTTATCTTGCCCGGGATTGGCGTCCTTCGCTCGGCTTCATCACTACAAAGGTACCGGTAAGGCGACCACATGGAGCACACAAGTCGAAGTGACTCTGGAGGAGGGACAGAGGCGGAAAATACGCAGAGAGAGGAGGGAGAGAGAGGAGCAGTGGGAGGGTTTTCGTATGAAATGAAGGGGAGGTCTTGGAAAGCGGCCACAAAAGTAACACAATGTTCCGGCTGTACTGTGGCTTCACCGCCGCTGATGAGAACACTGTGTTCCAAATAGACACCCTGACCTGTAACCCGTTCTGTGCCGAGCCTGGCTGGCTGACTGACTGGCTGGCTGGCTGGCTGGCCGGGAACAGCCTGTTCCGCAGCAGGCTGTCCTCCGCCCCCGGTCGGTCAGCTGACAGCTCGGATCATCGACACCGTCGTGCAACCACAAACCGACGAGCCTGACACCATGGCGGCAAGTCAAACTGCCTGCAGCCCGAGAAGGAGCCACTGGGAGCCGGTTCGTTGTTGCTCCGCAGCACGCTGGTTCAACCGGGACAGTTTACTCGGTGTGGACGGATCGATCCAAATAGTAACGATACCGATGGCGATATTTCTAGTATATATTGTATATTGTTTGCAGTTCGGGGAATAAGTCCTTGGACATAGAAAGGCTTTGGGGCAAAAAGCAAAGGATGTGAATGAGAGCTATTTTTTGCTTTTGTTTACATATTTTGCAATATTGTTCAAACTATTGAATGCATCAAAAGATAATAATTTAACATTTAGTGTATATTGTAAAATTCTTCACAAATATGTTGGTTGATAATGGCTTTTTGTTTTGGTCACCCCATAAGTCATGATCAACAAAATGAAGTCAAGTTCACAAAATCATTCATTGACAAATTTCAAGTAAAAAAAAAATAGATATTAAATTAAATATATTTATACAATATTGCACATAACAAAACAAAAGTCAAGAGCGGTTAGCGCGCAGGCCTCACAGCTAGTAGACCCAAGTTCAATCCCACTCTCGGCCATATCTGTGTGGAGTTTGCATGTTCTCCCCGTGCATGCGTGGGTTTTCTCCGGGTACTCCGGTTTCCTCCCACATTC
The DNA here is from genome assembly GCF_030265055.1 of Doryrhamphus excisus. Classification (NCBI taxonomy): domain Eukaryota; kingdom Metazoa; phylum Chordata; class Actinopteri; order Syngnathiformes; family Syngnathidae; genus Doryrhamphus; species Doryrhamphus excisus. Next base: position 40,580,070 of record NC_080466.1, read on the forward strand.
CAAAAACATGCTAGGTTAATTGGTGACTCCAAATTGTCCATAGGTATGAATGTGAGTGTGAATGGTTGTTTGTCTATATGTGCCCTGTGATTGGCTGGCCACCAGTCCAGGGTGTACCCCGCCTCCTCCCCGAAGACAGCTGGGATAGGCTCCAGCACCTCTGTGACCCTTGTGAGAGGTTAAGCGGTAGAAAATGAATGAATGAATGAATGAAAATGTAGAAATTGCTTTGGTTTTCGTATGTTTGTCGGAACTTTTTGATTATTAATAACAGAAAATGAGGTTCCACTGTTCTTTAATATTGAAGTCCTGACTAGTCAGTGTATTATTTTTTTTTTACATTTTGAAGAAACGCCACATCCCTCATATTATAACAATTTGGAGTTTTAAAGTTAACTTTTGGCATGGAACATTTTGCTGACATGGCAAATATTTTTAACACTATTGTGAATGTGAATAATTTTGGCGTCACCCGAATGTGATACATGCTGTGATTGAAAAAAATGTGCAAAAGTAAAAACAACATGTAGACATAAAAGTAAAATAGTGCAAAATAGACCAATTCACTGTGTTACATTTGTGAGCAGTGTTTGATGTTCAAGTATAGGGAATTTCTATGACTCGTATTTGCATTTAATATTGTAATCCATCTCATATTTGTTGTAAGATTTACAGCTTTAAACTTAGGAAGTAAAACCTCCAGTTACAGTAGTTTTATGACAGAAAATGTGTCTTGTTTTTGTTTTGTTTTTATGTCGCAGGGCTTGGTACCTTAAGATATTGTTTGGTCAGTCAAATATTAACTCTTAACTTAATCAAAGTAACACGCCTATCCGGAAAAAGGAAGCACATACGTATATAATATTTATTTTCACAGAAGAAAATACTGAAATATACCAGTAATGTTCAAACAAATTCAGTGATCACTCTTAATTGTGTCCCTTTGGATTGTTGTTTTTTTTGCACACACAGAAAGTGAAACTGGTGGTCAGCAACCTGAGGCTCACATGCCACTGTTGGCACATGGCACAGGGTTGTAGCTTCCAAGAACATTCGCTCTGTATTGTGTACTCTAAGAAATGACGTAACTGCAGTTGCTGCAAATGCTCTTTAAAGAGACGGTACGCTGAAATGAGAATTGTGCTTCAGGCCATTAGAAATTATGGCTTGATCTTAATTACAATTCCGATTAGTGCTGATGATCCAGTTTGAAGGAACGCTGGCAAACGCTTCAAGTTGTTGGCAGTTTTTTTTTTTTCGTATGGATGAGCCTGTTTGTTGCCTTACAGCAAACACACACAAACATTATGTAAGTAGCTGGCAGCACAAGCAAAAGCACCTCGAAGCGAGCATGTCCAAATTGTATCGTTGGTGTCAATATTTAATGTGAGCACCGTTGTTATCCGGCACTGCCGCATCAGTCTTGGGTCTGGAATCGAGCATCTGCGCAGGTTGTTACTGTTATCCTCTTCCACACCCCCATGATGACATCATTAGTGGAGCTGGTGAATGTTTGACACCTTGCTCTCTTCCGCCTTCCTTCCTTCCGCCCATGGATTAGGCTTGGGTATCTTTTACATATTATTCAACGCCAGTGCATTGTTTGTGATGTGGATAGCTAAAGGTTTCCACTTCCAGGTCTTCCTGTCCTGTAGTTTTTCGTGTTGTACTACAGTAAACCTCGGATATATCGGATTCAATTGTTCCCACTGGTTTTGTCCGATATAAGCGAAATCCGTTATATGCGTATACCGGAAAATGTCCGTTTTACGCGTATATCGGATTTATATCCGGTATATGCGTAAATCAGATTTTATCCGTTATAAAAAGGCACTTCCTTGACTATGTTTCCAATGTACCTGGACGCGCAGGCAACGCTGCAAACGCTGCAAATGACGTCGTATAGCGGCCTGTCACGATTCGGCGAATCGGAGCGCCACGATGCTGCCATCCGATATATGCGAGGGAAATTTAATGGAAATGCATTGGAACGGGACTGGAGATTAGGCGAAATCCGTTATAAAAAATCCGATATATGCAATGAATTTTTATTGGAAATGCATTACAGAAAAATTGGTTCTTTTTTATCTGTCCGTTGTGAGCGAATTTCTGATATATCCGAGTCCGATATATCCGAGGTTTACTGTATAAATGTCACTGAATGTATATACATAGGTTCCTAATTCCAGTACTCGTACTTGTTGAGTAGCCCCCTTGCAACGTGGCATTAATGTCAAATGTTATTGAATCCTTCAAAACTGCATTGTTCTTTGTAGTTTCTATCCTCTGAGTCACCATTGTCATCTCGTAGTACCTTGATATCATCTCGTAGTGTCTTCATCATTACGCAGTGTGCTGTTTTCCTCATAAGGTTTTGACATCATCATGGATCTCAGTATCCTTCTACCAATATATTCACTATCTCTCCTCTGGACATGTCCGAAGCACTCAGTCTGGCATCTCTGACTTCATCCCCAAGGCCTCTAACATGTAATGTCCCTCTGGTGTACTCGTTCCTGATCCTATCCATCCTGGTCGCTCCCAATGAGAAACTCAGCCTCCTCATTTCTGCTACCAATTATGCTTCCTACGGATCTCAGAGAGGCTGTTTTTGTGTAATTGCACATTTCTAATCTGCGTTTGCCTTATTTGATCCATTGTCCTGCACTGTCATCTCCTCCTTCAAGGTTCAGTATAGCATCCAAACCTATTTCTAATTGTGGAACTGGATCAACATTCTTCAAGGCAATATCCATTCATTTCTACCGCTTATCCTCACGAGTGCACATACAGGGCACATACAGACAAACAACCATTCACACTCACATTCATACCTATGGATGATTTGGAGTCGCCAATTAACCTAGCATGTTTTTGGAATGTGGAAGGAAACCGGAGTCCCCGGAGAAAACCCACGCATGCATGGGGAGAACATGCAAACTACACAGAGGGTGGAATTGAACTCGGGTCTCCTAGGTGTGTGGCCTGCGCGCTAACCACTCGACCAATATCCAGTCTTCCTCAGTCAGCATCTCTTATGGCTCTGTTTGTGATACCGGTGGACTCGGATCAGTTAGCGTTTTGTTGCTCGGCCATCACTTTGAACTTCAACAGTTTGCCAGTTAGCTTAGCCTGCTAGCAGTGGCTAATTCATTTCAATGAATCTGTACCTTTCAGAGTTTCAGATATGGAAAAAGAAACAGCTGAGAAGTTTCGTCTTTTACTGCCTTACTGTACCGAAAATGAACCAAACACAACCAGACCCGACAGTTGCATATGTTACCAGTGGTACACTGACTTCTCTAAAGTACAGTTTATTTTAACTATGTTTCTCTAGTATTGTCCCTTGAGAAGCCATACATTTTTTTTTGCTAAATTAACAGAGTTGCGCTCACTTTTGCTCCCTTAAAGGTAGCCTTGTGTACTAAAATGTTTGTATTTGAAGACTTCCTGTAGTGAGGCTTGGTAGGTGTCGAGGATGCTGCCCGACCACATTGTTGGCACGCAGCCAGACAGCAACCGAAAAGGAACATGGTGATCCTGTTAATTACAGAGGTGACATAACACAAGTGAATCTGATTCTGAGAGTCCACCAGGAGGTTGTCACCCAGATGAGTAATTTGCTGAGGCGCCAGGAGAAAGACAGTCACACACACACACACACACACACACTCGAATGCATTATTGGAAAATGTGATTCAAAAGAGCAAAAATAGTACCCTGGGTGAAAGATTAACAGTGATCTAAGAAAGCACTTCTGTCATCTTAAAAGTCATCTTTTCGTGCCCGGTTTGTTGTTTGTTCACATTGTGGCAGCAAGTTCTCCGCCTCGCTGTGCCGATGTGGAGGTCGATGACAATGAACTCATCCGAACTGACGTGAAATGAAATGCTTGAATAAATGTTTATACTGACGCAGTGCGTGTGTGGGGCGGTGTGTTCCACTCTCAACATCCTGGATCTGTTATGGCCAAATGGTCCACCTGATACAAAGACAGACAATCAGATGGTCAAAGGTCGGCTGCTATTTATTGCTGATGTGATGAAACAATGAAAAATGATTAGGTTAATGGCAGCACGGCGGAAGAGTGGTCAGCACGCAGCTAGGAGACCCGAGTTCAATTCCACCCTCTGCCATGTCTGTGTGGAGTTTGCAGTTTTCTCCGGGTACTCCGGTTTCCTCCCACATTCCAAAAACATGCTAGGTTAATTAGCGACTCCAAATTGTATATAGGTATGAATGTGAGTGTGAATGGTTGTTTGTCTATATGTGCCCTGTGATTGGCTGGCCACCAATCTAGGGTGCACCAAAGACAGCTGGGATAGGCTCCAGCACCCTAGTGAGGATAAGCAGTACAAAATGAATGAATGAATAATTAGGTTAATCTAAAATGTAATCATATTTCATGGAAAACTGCACCCATCCAGTTAGGAATGCACGTAATGGGCCTTCTGAAAAAAATAAAAAAAACTCCAAAAAGTTATTTACATAATGTGACCTCCATACTAAGCAATTATAGTGACATTATTATTATTATTATTATTATTATTATTATTATTATTATTAATAATAATAATATTATTATTATTATTATTATTATTATTATTATTATTATCATTATTATCGTTATTATCATTATTATTATTATTACTATTATTATTATTGCACATTGCTGCTCTATTGACATCTCGCCACATCGGCTAGCGACTAGCATCACCACACACTCGCTCAATGCACCCAGGAAGTAAGTTATGCTTCAAATGACCAAAATACTGTAAGTATTACATGTTATCATGAATGTACCTGTTACTACATGCTCATAGCAGGGCTATTAAACCATAAAATCTTGTCGGAGGGGATTCAATAGTAGCATTTCTAAGCGGAATAGGTGTGCCCCAGCATGTGCATTAATTGTAGCTGTTTGTATATCTTTCGAATGCACAGAAAAGAGAAATATGTGTGTTCATGTCTCACATAAAGATTGTGAATGATGTTGCACTGTCTGTTCATGTTTATCATGCAATCATATTTGTCTGCACTCAAATGTCAACCCATCCATCCATTTTCTATAGCACCTGCACTTGGAGCGAGCAGTCAATCACATCGGCACTTACGTACAATGTAGTCTCCAGTTACACGCATGTTTTGTGAATGGAGAAAACCCACGAACACACGGGGGAGAACATGCGAGCATGCACAAATAAACATTCAAACCCTGTATTTTCTGAATGTGAAGCCAAGATGCTAACCACTAACACACCGTGTGGCCCTCAAAAGCCAATGTTTTCTTATGCATATAGTGTGTTGAGTGTTTTTAAAAATAGCTTCCCTTGCCTGAAGGAAACATTTGAATTTTTCCTGAACCGCTAAAACAAATAAAAGATTTTAGTCTTTGTCTTCTTAAACTGCAAGTCTTTCGGATTGTCTTGTTTGGCTGTAAAATAGAAACCTGACAGGCGGTTGCGGGAATCTGTCTGTCTTGTGTCTCGGTGTAACCAGAAGCACGCGGGTGAGTTCATTCAGGGATAGAGCCTGCACAGTCATCAGGAAGTGAAACAGAACAGAATGTGCTGTACTAATCGCGCTGAAAAACACGACCCTGAGTGGATGCATGACAAAAAAAAAAAAAAAAAGGACGTCTCGTTCAAAGAATGGCATGGCTACGGGGCAATACGCAGAACAAACAATCAAGAATTGAACACTTATTCATTTAGTGAGGAGAAAAGACGGCGTGTGTGTTCTACTATACAAACACTGACAGGGAAATAAGCCGAGAAACATAATGCTCTTTGTGTTGTAGCCACCCGTGTTACGTACATGGCGTAATCTCCTGCCTGCTCCTGTTTATCCCTGAACTTTTGCCCTCTGGAAGAGCAGGAAAAAATCCTGTAAAAAAAAAAACTGTCTGGATAATTACTGGTTATGGACTATACTTCTCTTTCAGCACTTGACAGTGAATTATCATAACTGGAGTGCAAGATTTAACTTTGATTAAAGTACAAAAAATATAGTTTTAAAGCAATTGGGGAAAACACTCAATTTTATTACAATAAAACATAACACAAATATAACTTATTCAAAGTTTCTAAACAGCACAACAATAAATAAATTCATACTATAGATATGAACAACACAGATATTTGTGGAATTAAACATTGAAGAAAACTGAAAAACAACAAGCTCCTCACGCTAGTTTTTTTTTTTTCCAATAGCGATACTACCTTGTTGTATTGATAATATCAATATTTGGATCCATCCGCCCATCACTAGTTTTTACTGTCATATGGTTAAACATTTTGATCAAATGAATTGCAGTTTTTGCATGAATTAATCATGAATAATCACCATTTGTCACTATATGTGAAATATGTAATTTTTGTGGTATTTTATGAAGACAAACATAATAAAGGACACAACGCATATACTGTATACTGCTGTATTTATTAATAACAGTTCCAAATGATCTGAAAATTAAAAATCAAGCTAAAAAATAGCAAATGTCTGAAAATTTATTTGCCTAGTCTAGTCTAGGGCTGCATGGTGGTCGAGTAGCGCGAGTTCAATCCCACCCTCGGCCATCTCTGTGTGGAGTTTGCACGTTCTCCCCATGCATGCGTGGGTTTTCTCCGGGTACTCCGCTTTCCTAATTAACCTAGCATGTTTATGCTAGGTTAAATAGCGACTCCAAATTGTCCATATGTATGAATGTGAGTGTGAATGGTTGTTTGTCTGTATATGTGCCCTGTGATTGGCTGGCCACCAGTCCAGCAGGGTGTACCCCGCCTCTCGCATGAAAACAGCTGGGATAGGCTCCAGCACCTCCGCAACCCTCGTGAGAGGATAAGCGGTAGAAAATGAATGAATGAATGAATAAAAATGTAGAAATTGCTTCGTTTTTTTGGATGTCTGCTGAACTTTTGGATTAATAGACAGATGGGATAGGCTCCAGCACCCCCGCGACCCTCGTTAGGATAAGCGGTAGAAAATGACTGAATGTTCATTTTTGATTTTTTTTTTTTTTTCTGAATGTTACAATCTGGCGGGATGTTGTGACACACTTAGTGTTTTGTATGTTTTTGGACTTGAACTTTAACATTACTTTTAAGAAAAGTACAATGAAAAAATATATGACAATATCATGTAATCTCATTTCTACTATGCGTATCTACTCTTCCTTACATTGTGTGTATGCTTGCAGCCCCGCCTCCACCCACCAAGACAAAGAGACTGTATGACTGACAAACAGGCTTATTCCATTCATGCCATTGTTCTCTGGAACAAGGTGCTGAAATCAATGCACAGAGTGAACTCTCTTCCCGAGATCTTGCGACACCATTAGTAAATAGTGTAATGTAATTTCTAAAAAACAAACAAACACCCTCCTACACGGTGAACATCATCCCGTGGACTTAAACATCAGCTGTAATCTATCTGTCTGTCAAGAAAGAATTGCATCAGGCTGGGACATATGCGTGTGAGTAATTTCATCAGAACTACATTGTTAGTCCACAATGTCAGTTTGAGCCTTATCTAAACATCCAAGGGTGTGGCCCCCGCAATCACCACAGAAACAAGATGTACGGTATGTTGTAAGAGAAGTCACAGAACGTAACAAAGCCTCGACTCCCATCTTGAAAGAGTGAAGCTCTTTCTAAAACTCTTGTACACTCAGCCTTCCTCTAAACACAGCTCTTCCCCCGGACGTCAACACTCAATTTTAGAAGTACTCACAGGGGTGAGTACATGCAGCTTATGACATGGAGCTTGTTTGTGGCGTCATCCCCTGTTGAGCAATAACCAACTCGTTGATTTACTCATATTCCCTGCTGAGTAATAAGTGAGCCCCAGCAACTGTTTTCTGCATTTAAGATCGCACTGCATGTGTTGTGTTTGAGTGTCTTGCCAGGATTGCACACCCAAGATAAAATACATGTGTATTTCAACGTGAAGGGAATTTTCCCCTCCCTTGTCAAGCTATTCTTTTGATTGAATTATAGACTGCGTGCATGCAGTCAAACCTAATTTAGTAGTTAACTGTTTACATTAACGGTTTACATTTAAAAGGAGCAGAAGTGCAAATACATCTTTCTGAATACCTGTGCAAAACAGACCTGAGGCATTCACATATTCAATGCATTCATCCTTTTTCTATACTGATCATCCCCGTTAGCTGGAGCCTATCCCAGCTGATTTTGGGTGAGAGGCGAGTTACACACTGGACTCACCAGTCAGTCCCAAAGCACATAGCCTACACACACATTCAAACCTATGGGCAGAGACGTCAATTATCCAACCATGCAATTTTTTGGAACCAAACATGACATGTATACGGTTGTATGCATCACACACGTGGACTTGAGTCAGAATCAAATAACAATTTTGATGACTTTGGATCTGACTTGACAATATCATCACAGACTTGCAACATGACTTGGATTTGACATCAATGACTCAGGACTTTAGTCTGATAACTTGAAAAAAAGTACTTGAGATGTGTCCTTGTTCAAAGTATTCAACTAACATGATCGTTATTACGTAATATCCAGCAAGACAACATATTTTCCTTTGAAACTGCCTTATTGAATACGTCTATTGACGTCCAATTAGGTTAAAAATAAACAATGAATGTGTGGATTACATTTCTGTGAACTAACAAAATTCTTAGATCAGCACTCTTTTTCTGTGACTAAGTCTTGTCACACTGGTCTTAAAAAAAAAACTATGTAAAAACTTGAAAATGCATTCATTGTATTTGTCAAATGTCATTCATATAACATTGAAATTTTATTTCGGTGACATCAAACAGAGCTCCTGACTTGTAACGACTCAAATTTCAAGCCTTTGACTTCGGAGTTGACTTAGCCTGTCTTTGTTGACTTGTTACTTGACTTGGATATGCTCTTCTTTACTTGAGATCTGACATTAAATATTTGAGACTTGCAATACATGCATGCTCTCAGACATTATTAGCTGGAAACATTATTTTAGTTTAATTTGTTCCCTCTTGGTTTTAATTGAATAAATTAAAATCATTACATTATTTTTATTATTGTAAATGAGCATTAAGTCTATTTCGTAACATCATCTGACGAAATAAAGTGAGAAATCTCCGTTTTGGAAATGGTGAATGGAAGCCTACTTAAATACATTATATCTTCCACGACACTAGGCGGCGCTATGGTCAAATGAGTCGTTAACTCATAATGAGAAGAAGAACGCCACCCCCTCTTCCCGCTGTGATACCGGCGCTAACAACAAGTTAAGCTAGGAGGCGCTCCCACAGTTGGTAGGAGTGCGCGCTACCGACGGTTTACCTTTGCAAGCGGTCTCATTAAGGGTACGTTTAATTTAAAATCATGTTTAAGTTATTGTATATCTCTTTGTTGCGACGCGTGTGCCAAGAAAAGTTAGTATCTCTGCAGGCTCGGAGAAGTGTTGAATCTTAACGTCGTAATGGAGCCTTCGCTAATGTTAGCCACGCATGTTTTAATGGGGGGATGGGTTTGGAAACATTTCCTCGTAGGTTTTCTTGTTGAATTTATTTAGTGTCGAGGTCCGATAAGCAATCCACGTTGTACAGTATCAAAGCTTTGATATTAAAAGGCTAAATGACGCGATTGCGTTCTTTGAAGATGACTAATATAACATGCTTGTGCTAGCGTGCGTTAGCATGGCGATGTAGCTCACAGCACCATCGTTAGGCCCGAAGACGTCAAAGAAATATTTGTTCTGTTTGACTCACATGCGTCGATTGTTCATTGTTCAGAATGTTATACTTTGTGACGACTAAAGTACGTCACTAAGACACAACGTGTTGTTTTGTATCACATCAATTGTTTTGTCCCAATATCAGTCTACATTACACAACAGGCACTGTTTTTACAATAAAAGCTTTGTCGTGCAATTTTCCTTAATTGTCTTTGTGTCGTTTCAGGTATTTCTCACTGCAGGACATCGGTAGACTTTTAGACCTGTTGAAATGGGAGGTATGAGCCGTTGGCGTGTTCCTTCACATTGCAATACCATGTATCCTCTCCCCATTGAATCAAAGTGTGGTAACTCAAATATAAGATGTATACCAAAGTAAAAGGTGTGGGTCCTCTTATACCAGAAGGGTTTCAGGAAAGAGGATATAATGGTGACAGTTTTTTCCACAGGACTGTAATCTATGGTGGTGGCAGGGTTGCCCAATTGGTCATGATGCAAAAATGTTTTCCAAAAGCTGACTTTGTGCATTTTTTCTGGTTTGTCATTAGAAATGTGCAACACTATCTGATGTTTTTAAGCCTTACTTAAGCTTAAACTACTTGCAGGCTGCACAGCGGTAGAGGCGCGTGCACACTGGAGCCAGTGTGCAGTGATTAAAATATATATATATGTACACATCCTTAGGCGTGTGGTGTCCTAAGCTTTTCACCCAAGAGAAAATACAGAAAAAATATATTTTGCTATGCTAAAACTTAAAACAATGTAGGTTAGTTTAGCAAAGCTATTTGAGAACCGACATCTTTGCTTTTTCTTCTAGTTGACAAAGCAAATATATACATAGTGGTGTGAAAGGTTTTTTCCCTTCCTGATTTTTTTTAGTCAAATACAACACAAAATGCTGTTTTTAAATGAAATTGACTCCCTCTCTTCCATGTATTTGTTTCTCTTAGACCCTTCTTACAACAGAGACTGTCCCCTGGACTGCAAAGTTTATGTGGGGAACCTTGGAAACAATGGAAACAAGTCAGAGTTGGAACAGGCTTTTGGATACTTTGGACCTTTACGGAGTGTTTGGGTTGCTAGGAACCCACCAGGCTTTGCATTTGTTGAATTTGAAGATTCAAGAGATGCCTCTGATGCTGTGAGAGAACTGGATGGAAGGTAAGAACTTTTCTGACTGTTATATATTCACTGTTTGGAAAATAGATTAATAGCAACCCCTTTTTTATATGCAAGGACAATGTGTGGCTGTCGAGTCCGTGTTGAATTATCCACTGGTGAAAAGCGCTCCAGAAGCCGTGGTCCTCCTCCATCCTGGAGTAGACACTCAAGGGATGACATCAGGCGTCGTAGCCCTCCAGTTAGACGCAGGTATCTTCCCAAATGCAAACACATGCCTTTTTTATTTCCAGTGTCATGCACACATGGCTGATTTCCCCACACTAAGTTGACTACACTGGCAAGATGATCACTTGTGATGATGCACAATGACTTGTGGTTTTACCAGTTCGTGTCAATACTATGCTTAATTTTGCTAGTGCGAAGTTAAGACAGTTTGTAAAAAGCACTAACTTTATATATATATATATTTTTAAAGAAATAGACGACACTTAGAAATAAAATGCCTTCTTTATAAACATAAATTTTTAGAGCACAGTTTTTGCAGGTGTAAATTTTGTTTTGCTGAGTTCAGTTTTCCATTTATTAATAAAACTGAACCCCGTTGCAGAGTCACCGCCACGCTTCTCACCATCTGAGTCAGTCAACTAGTCCTCTTACAGCATCATGTGACTGCTGACCTGCTTGGCTGGTGGCGTCACATGACCCAGGCGCACCACCGCCAGTCGTCAGGTTCCACCAACCTTTTGGTTCCTGAGAATGCAGTTCCCGGCATCCTCCTCCTCCTCCAACATTAACCCAATCAACAACGGCCCACCTCACATTATCAACCAATCGTCTTTACTCGTACTATTCGCCACGCGACCACTGTATCAGCGGGAACTGCCCTTGGCTACATCCCTCCCCCTAAAGACAGGGAAGCTACAACCATCCCCTTCAACCAGCAAACAAGCAACTTCATATCGCCAACATTTGCAGCATGTGGCAGATCCTCTCTGCAATTTGACCTCCCTCTCCATGGCTACCATGCGTCATTTCTTTCTTGTCCAAATCCCCCCAAATAGTAAGTTGCTTTTATCATGCTCTTTGTAGTTGTTATGCGTATCTAAACTCGGTGACATCTTGCACTTGGCATTTGTGTGCTTTAAATATTCCAAAATATGCAGTAAAAACACAACGTTGGACTGTAGATCTTGGGTTAACGGAACAACGGGCACTTTGGGTGACCCTGCAGTTTTGGTCCCTTTTCCCATAACTTTATTATTCGTTTACCTCTAGTGCAATTGTCTCCTGTTTAGCACAAAGGCGGGATTAACATTCCAATAATACTGCACCTGTTTGGATGCTGTGATGTCCATTACGGTCACCAACTCTGTATAAAATGGACATGGCTTTTAGTCAGATTTCTGTTTATAAAGCATTTTGTAAGTATTAGAGCAGGGGTGCTCACTTTTTCAGCCTGTATACAACAGAGGTTTCAGCAATGGCCACATTTTCTAATCAGGAAGTAAACAGTTCAATTCAGGATACAAAGCAAATCCTTAAACCTATGGACACGTTTTCTTCTAACTAGCTGCTGAGACTGAATGGATAACTTTGGTTGCAAACGTAAACACCATACCGGCTAGTTAGTTAATCGGTAAGCGTAATAATGAAGATAGAAGTTGGAACTACATGTCTAGTTTCATGTCTCTGTTCACCATTGTTGGCGGAAGTAAGAGCAAATCAGCAGGGGGAGCTGGATGTCAAGCTGACATCATGTAATAACGACAAAGTGACGTTTATACAATCAACCTAAACTACAATGGCAATCCAGCTTGCATTAGCAGCTCGCCATCAACCTAATGGGCACCCCTGCACTATAAAATGTAGTTTTCACCGATGAGTGTTGAGTTCAATCATGATCATATTAAAATGAGCTACGCATAATTCCCACATGCACCCCAGTGATGGTGAGGGAAAACATTGAATTCCTAGTGTAAACTTTTTGTTTTCAACTTCACCTGTACTCTAGATCGCCAAGGAGGAGGAGCCTGAGCCGCAGTCGCAGCAGGTACGTCCTGTCATTTTCTTTTGTAATGGCTATGTTAATGAATGTTGAAGTTAAAGTTGTGTTTTCCTCCTATAGGTCCGTCTCACGAGACAAACGACGATATCGGTCTCTTTCCAGAGACAAGAACCGTAAGCGTTCCAGATCTTTTTCCCGATCAAGGAGGTATGTTAATGACAATATCATCAGTGTCAAACAAACTACTATCTTTGATTTCTCATTTAACATGTTTGCCTTTTTTTTCTTTTACAGTCGTTCTCGGTCTAACGACAGGAAGTGAGAAGTGAGGACGTCACAGAATGGCTTATGTGTTTGGGAACTCTCAATTTTTATAATCATGGGTTGTTTTTTTAGGTTTTATTTGCCAGCTTAAGGTGGTAGGGATGTTTAACAGTCGTTACAGTCAGTTAACAATAAAGGTTTTTTTGTTTTCACCATTTTGATTCTTTCACCATGACTGTTTTGTTTTTGGTATTATAGGTTTAGACTTTGTAATAGCTCCTTTTAATTTGACATTGATCTCCCGTTATTCAATTATAAGTGTCTTTGTGGGTTTCATTTAGCAAGTCATGCATTTTGGGAAAACTCTCAAGTTGTAAGTTGTGGGGCTGTTGTCTAAAGCTCCATCTAACACATTCATCCTTTGCTACAATGCCTATAAAAGTGTTCACCTCCTTTTAGATGTTTCAGCTTTTTATTGCTTTTTATTCAAATATTGGCAATGTAATGTAGGTTCTAACAAATTTGAGGGAAAAAACTGTAAACGCTTATTTCAAACTGGTGTCAATTATAAATCATTTGGCATAGAGCGCATGCACAAACTCTCAGATGCATTTTGTGCCGCGTCCGAGCCTTGTGATCACCCATGATGCAGTTAGGGCAGTACCAAAGGTCTTGTAAAACCTATGTGGGATTCTGAATAAAAATGTATGTGTGCGAGAACCCCAAATTTGCATACGGAAAGAAATTTCAGACTTCTTAAAACGGGTAATAAATTTTTAAATGTGTATACACATGCCTTGACTTCACCATAGAGAGTTAATACATAGTTGCTAATGAATGTGGTGTCGATCAGTCAAAGATGAAATGGCAGCACATCAACTGTCCTGTGTGAGTGGCAACGGTACACTGTGACAGCTTTTTAGGTAGTAAAGCCTGTAAAGGGGAAGATATCCTACATTACAGCACACAAGTCACATATTAATTATTGTGCTTCTCTATATAAAAATTGTTCATGCCAGTATTGAAACCATAGAATCCATTTTCTGGACTGGTTGCCTGCTAGTCACAGGGCAAATATAGAACCATTCACACCTATGGATGTAATATAAATATGGGAAGAGCATGCAAACGTCACACACATGCTCCAAACAGATTTAAGAAGGATGCAGAGGCTTTGTGGCTTCCTCTACTATCAGGCTCATGAAAGACCTTGGCTTCCATGGACGGCTAAGCATGTAAAACACAGGAAGCCTCCAGTCATTGTTGCTCTAAAAACACGCCCACATGATGATTTTGAACTTCCACTCAGCCAGGACTGTGATGTTACACATCATGCAGTAGCTGTTCGATGACACAGACATCGGTCAGGGTAAGTGTACAATTTTATCACGATATAGGCAAGAAAAACTTTATATTCACCATTTGTTGTCTGTCTTAAAATGTCCAATGTTCTTGGATACAACACTCAGGAGAAGAGATCATCATGCCTGGCCCCAGCGGAAAAAAGAGACTTAGCTCTCGTCGGCGGGTGATAAAACACAACGAAACACCTGAGGATTTGACCGTATCAGACCCGTCACCTGCAGCACAACCAGAAGAAAAGACAGATCTGACCCCTTTGGAAACGCATTATCTACTTTCATCAGAACAGAAAGGCAACAGAAGAAAGCTAGACTCCAATCAACAAAGTCAAAGAAAATATGAAGTTGAGCAATCCTCTCGTGCAACACACCACAAACCTACAGAGGAAGTTGAGCAAAATGTGAGTAGAGAACAACACCAAACAACACCAATGATACAAACTGAAGAAGCCATTCAAATAGGATTTAATAAGACAGATGAGTATGCAGCACATTTGTATGCAGCCTCCACAGTTGATGATGTGGAAAGGCCTCAGCCAATAACTGAAACTTTGCATGTGGACCATCATGTACAAGAGAGTGGCTCTCTAGTGAATGCTGAGCCCTATAAACCACTGGAAGAGACGGGCACAACTGCAGAAGTGGTTTGGTGCAGTGCACATTCTACAGTTGAGAAGCAACTAATCCACCACGCAAAGGTCACAGCCATGCCGGTCCATATTAGTCCAGTAACTGACTCAGAAAAGGAGAATACCAATGAAGAAACAGACCTGCTAACTCTCATCGAACATTCAACGGAAGGAATGACCTTTTCGACAGGAACAGAGATAGCCCCTGACAAAAGGTACTATGATGAAATCCGAAACCATAATGAGCAAGCAGACTACCCCTTGACAGTGGAGGAACTGCCTGTAAATGCGGAACAACATGAGCATTTTGACATTTCACGAGTCAGAGTTGCGCAGCATCCAGACATAGTGATTGACTATGTTAAATCATTGGAATCAGACCATGTGGAAGTCTCTCAGATCTTGATACATGACCATAAAGAAGATACTTTGAAAAAGATGGAAGATCAAATAATGAATCAATCTGAGTTGACTGTGCAAATCCCTAAAAACAAACAGGAAGTGCAGCCTTCCAAAGAGGACATGGAGGTTTTAGACCAGGAAGATGAAAATGATCACATTTGTAGTACCAACATGGAGCTATTAATCCATGTGGACAATACTGAACATAGACAGCCCCAGGAAAATGATCATGACGCTCACATGGTCTGTGATGAGGAACAAAGTCCTGAAAGAGTCGTTAGTGGAATTGAGAAGAGGGAATTGTCCTCACAAAGCGAGCAACCACAGAAAAGTTTTGTTGTCGACTCGCAAGGTGAACACAACAATATGAGTGCAGATGTGCCAACAGAGTCCTTCAGTCCAGCTCGAAGCAGGAGAAAACTGGGTTCTAGTCGACGGAACAAAAGAAGCCCAGTAAAGGACTTTGACCCATTCAGTGAACTAAAAGACACTGTTTCTGCCGAAGAGACTAGAGATGACACAAATCATCCAGACCTTTCGAGAAAAACAACTGAATTGGTGTCAGAGGAAACTTTGCCGATTGAAATTGATACTTTAGGAACTATCGAAGGTGAAGACATGAGGGATTTAGTCTGGAAAACAAATAGACATCCCAACTCAGCCCAGCTTTTGAGTGACCGATCCAATTCCACAGAAACTCCAGTGGAGCTGGACTTTGAACCCAACGTTGAACCCAAACCAAAAGCAGTTGAGGAAAATGCAACTCCAAAGACGCAGAATAGAAACGTAGAGGACGGCTATTTTTTGAGTCAACCGCCTTTGGATGCACTGGTGTCTTCTCCCACACCAGAGATGACCAGCCTTAATGATGATGCAAACACTGAAGACCATGGACCACCAAAAGCAGAAACATCGACAACTGAGGTCCAACATGGCGAGGTTCTAATTAAAGAGTTTGGATCATTAGAAATCAACCAAAAGGAAGACTCTGAAATGTGGATGCATGAGCATGAAGAAGATATTGAACACCAAGTAGAGGAAATCAGAGAAACAGAAAAAACGAAATGTCATGATTCAAGTTTAAATCCACCTGTCAAACAGGATGAGGACACTATGAAGGAGGACAAGATGGAGGATTTGGACCAGAGAGATGAAAAAGAAGTATTAATCAACATAAATACAGAAGATACACCACCGCAGGAACACCACATGGAAGCTCAAATGGTGTCTGATGTGGAACAAAGTCCTGAGAGAGTCGAGGAGAGTGAAGTATCTTCACAAAGTGTGCAACCAGACCAAAGTTCTGTCTTCCACTCCCAAAATGAGGACAACAATGCAAGTGCAGATGTGCCAACAGAGTCCTTCAGTCCAGCTGGAATCAGGAGAAAACTGGGTTCTAGTCGACGGAACAAAGGAAGCCGTGTAAAGGACTTTGACCCATTCAGTGAACTAAAAGACACTGTTTCTGCTGAAGAGACTAAAGATGACACAAATCATCCAGACCTTTCGAGAAAAACAACTGAATTGGTGTCAAAGGAAACTTTGACGATTGAAATTGATACTTTAGGAACTATCGAAGGTGAAGACATGAGTGATTTAGTCTGGAAAACAAATAGACATCCCAACTCAGCCCAGCTTTTGAGTGACCGATCCAATTCCACAGAAACTCCAGTGGAGCTGGACTTTGAACCCAACGTTGAACCCAAACCAAAAGCAGTAGAGGAAAATGCATCTCCATTGACGCAGAGTAGAAACGTAGAGGACGGCTATTTTTTGAGTCAACCTCCTTTGGATGCACTGGTGTCTTCTCCCACACCAGAGATGACCAGCCTTAATGATGATGCAAACACTGAAGACCATGGACCACCAAAAGCAGAAACATCGACAGCTGAGGTCCAACATGGCGAGGTTCTAATTAAAGAGTTTGGATCATTAGAAATCAACCAAAAGGAAGACTCTGAAATGTGGATGCATGAGCATGAAGAAGATATTGAACGCCAAGTAGAGGAAATCAGAGAAACAGAAAAAACGAAATGTCATGATTCAAGTTTAAATCCACTTGTGAAACAGGAAGAGGACACTATGAAGGAGGACAAGATGGAAGATTTGGACCAGAGAGATGAAAAAGATGTATTAATCAACATAAATACAGAAGATACACCACCGCAGGAACACCACATGGAAGCTCAAATGGTGTCTGATGTGGAACAAAGTCCTGAGAAAATTGAGGAGAGTGAAGTATCTTCACAAAGTGTCCAACCAGACAAAAGTTCTGTCTTCCACTCCCAAAATGAGGACAACAATGCGAGTGCAGATGTGCCAACAGAGTCCTTCAGTCCAGCTAGAAGCAGGAGAAAACTGGGTTCTAGTCGCCGGAACAAAGGAAGCCGTGTACATAAGGTCTCTGCTGCTGACACATACATTGAATTAAAAAAAGAGGCTGAAGATGACAATAATGATCCTGCAGAAACTGCGACATTGACGCTAGCTAACACTGTGAGATCAAATACCATCTGTACTGCAGATGCACACACTGAGGACAGTGTAGCCAAAGCCACAACTGCATCACGCAAAGAGGAAATGTCACCCAAAGTGGAACACTGTTTCAGCTCTTCAGATGCTTCTGTGGAGTGTACGGAAGTTAAGACGGAAGGCAATCTAACAGTTGCAACCGAGACAGCAGGGCAGCAAGCATCACTACAACAAAGTGATCCGCACTTTAAACCCACTCAGCAAGTGGAAATGAAAGTAGCAGTTGAAGACGATGAAGACAAAGATGATCTTCGATCTGAAGCCGAAGACTTGGATCAACGTACCGATAGCACTTCATATGTACAAGAGGCAGAAGAACCCTTTTCGGACCAAAACCTAGAAGATGTGTCTTTACAGAAAGAGTCACTGGCAACTAAAGTAATGCATGTTCTTAACGCTGACCAGGAAGAAATTGAACAACTGCAAAGGGAATCTGAGGAAAAACCAAATCCAACACCGGCTCCTGAAGCCTTTGCTTTGAAGTTAAACTATCCTATGGAACCAGCAGTGGATGCATGTGACACAAGCGTCTCTGACGCATGTCAGAACCAGCAGGAGATACATGAAAACCAATTGAACTTCCAAGTTAAAACCAGTACCAAGAAGAGGAAGCTGGGTTCCACTCGTATGCGTCAAATCAACAGGAAACAAGAACCACAGATGGATAGCTTGTGCGGAGAAATTGATATGGGAGGTTTGGAAAACGTGGGAGTGTTGGAGGGTGTTCCACAGAAGGAAGCGTTAGAAGATCAAAGGGCAGCTTCATCGTGCGAAATGAACAAGGCTGAAGAATACCAGGAGCTTCACAGCAGTACAGGAGAAAGCCACATGATATCAGCCGCAGATGTCATGCCTGTCCTTCCAGAACAGTCGTTCAGCTGTCGTGCAGAAGGTTCTAATCCCTTTACTTCCCAGGCAGATGATTTAAGTGGAAATGAGAAGTGTATTGATGCATTTGAACCCAATCATGTTTTGGGTTCTGATGTTTACATGATAACATCTGTGGACACTGAGCTGCATCTGAATACTAGAACCACACCAAGTGGAACTCTAGGCAAAGATTCAACAGAATCACCTGCAGAAGATCAAATAAATCCACAAGAACTAAAGACTGAGAGCGGGGAAGCGCCTGATAAAAACACAGAGACAAGAAGTCCTAATTTGAGCTTGACACATAAAAAAAGAAAAATGGGCTCCACACGCAGAAATCTGGGCACCATATCAAAGGTGGACTTGGAGCAAAATCTGGATGTGAATAATGCCCATGTCCATGATGTTCTCACTGAACCTGCCAGTCCGGGTGAAGACATAAAGTTGAAGCCTCATTCAGGATACAAAGACTCTGAAGCAATCAATAAGAATGTTGTCCTCAGCCACTCTGGTGATCTTCAAAACACAACCTCAGAGCATAATTTATCTCCACGTGATGATCTCAAAGAAACATCACCCAAACTTGATGTGCTGTCAGAAGTGACACTTGGAGGGCGAAGAAGGAAACTGGGGTCCCATCGGAAGACACGAGGAGGACACCAAAGTCAAGGAGACGACTTGATGATGAAAGATCAGCCTCCAGCGAAAACAGCAACCACGGCAGACGATGATGACATCGTTCAAAACCGTAAAGAATCAGAGGTAAGAGGCAAAGTACATAGTATACATTCCTGTCTGACCTCCACCAAGGCTCAGTTGGTAGCAAGTTTGAAAGAAAACAACTAAGTATATTTATGTTGGTCGGTTAGCTTAGTGAAATCCCGGTTCATGCAGGATTCAGACGTGTTGCCATTTGATGGATTTTAGCCAGTTATCCAGATCCCCACCACAGTGAAATTGGTTCTTCTTCCTTGGTTAGAAAATTGTCCAGGGGCCAAGACTCAATATTTGATACATTCAAACAGTTTTACGTTTATAATTATAACAGTCCACCTGGAATTATTTATAATAAAAATATTGTATAAAAAATAAAAAATATTATATAATTATATTTATTTTATAAAAATACAAATATATAAATATGTTATAAATATTTATATAAAAATATTTATTTAAAAGTGTCATACATTCTGTCCCTTTTTTTCAGGAGCACTTTAAACATCAGACCACATCAAATAACGAAATTTTACAGTTTTTTTTATGATAAAACACTCACTATTAAAGAACAGATTACTTGAAAGTCATGTTGCCAGCTTGTATGTTAAAGGTTTAAATACTTTGGTAGCAACTGGCGGGCCGGATTCAAATGCTTAGCGGGCCGCATGTGGCCCCCGGGCCGTAGTTTGCCCACCCCTGTTCTAAATATTATACGGTGAAAAAGTTCTTTGAACCGAGTGTTGAGATCATTTTCTTGGATTAAAGCAGAGTGCAGAAAAAGGTATATTTATATAATTAATGAATGTGAGTGTGAATGATTATTTCTATATGTGCCCTGTGATTGGCTGCCGACCAGTCCAGGGTTTACCTCGCCCCAGCTGTGATAGGTTCCAGCATACACACGACCCTCGTGAGGATAAGCGGTATAGAAAATGGATGGATGGAAGCGTACAAAATATTTCATGACTTGGGTGTATTTCTTCCCTACGATGAAGTCAGATGCTATTTGTCAAATAAATGCTGCAAATAATAATAAAATCTTATCATGCATGTCTTTAGAATCGTGAGACGGACACCAAACCATCATCCATCATCATCTCCTCAATGTCTGCCAGGTAATAATAAATTGTTTTTGTCTCACCACCATTTCTTCTTTTTGCATTCTGAAGATCTTAATGATTTATGTAATGCTAATACATTTGCACAGTTTTTAATTTTACTTGTGATTTTAAACAGAAGCCTGACGTCTCAGGAAATGACCCACCACGATGGAGTCCTCCTGGGTCATGACAGCCAGAAGAATATTTCTTCAGGTAAACACTCAGTTGATACTGCTCTATCATTTTAATAAGAAGGGAAAAAGCAATTAAGGGACTATATCATATATGTATATATGACATTATTTTAACAATATTTTTCTTATTGCATCTTTGCCCTCTGCAGTCAAACCCTACAACGTCGTCATGGTTGGAGACAGCTCCGTTGGCAAGACCTCCTTCATGAGACGAGCTCAGAACGGGAAGTTTCTTCCGGACATGCCTGCCTCTGTGGGTAAGAGACTTTTATCATTAAAAAATATATATATATACATTAAAAGATGCAGAAAGATGCCTCACCCGTGTATTTGCAAGGTCTGGATACGTGCTTGTGGACCGTGGTCGTGGAGGGGAAACCCGTGGTGCTGCAATTGTGGGATACAGCAGGGCAAGAGAGGTGAGATTTTGGAGTTATGGAGTGAAATATTTGCTCTACAGCACTCGTGCACCATGCTTGACTGTAGGCGAGATAGAAATAATGTTTATGGAGGACAACTTTCACAAGTAGGTCAATTGTGGCTTTATTCTGTGCCAAGTCACACGCTCTGTAAAATTGTGCTTTTTGCCTCAGATGACTTTGCTGCACATCATATGACATCCATAAATAAGTGATTAGTCATTTTCCCCTAAAAGTAGTTGAATTAATATTTGAATTTCATGGGCCGGTTGCAGGGGCCATTAGTAAACACAGGCAATTGCCTCGGGCCCTGAGATTTCCAAGGGGTCTTGACAGTAGCATTGCTGTCAGTGCCAGCTGCTGATGCTTTTCATTACAAAATGTGAGCATTAAAGTAGTATTAAAACTACATTAAATGTTGATTATTGTTCTTATCAATGACAACAAAAGTGTGGAGATGGTTCACTTGTTAGGTAATAATAATTCATTCATTCATTTTCTATCGCTTTTTCCTCACGAGGGTCGCTTCGGGGTACACTCTGGACTGGTGGCCAGCCAATCACAGGGCACATATAGACAAACAACCATTCACATTCACATTTATACCTATGGACAATTTGGAGCCGCTAATTAACCTAGCATGTTTTTGAAATATGGTAGGAAACCGGAGTACCCGGAGAAAACCCACGCATACACGGGGAGAACATGCAAACTCCACACAGAGATGGCCGAGGGTGGAATTGAACCCTGGTCTCCTAGCTGTGAGGTCTGCGCGCTAACCACTGGACCTCCGTAATAATAATTCAAGGACTTTTATTGATTTTTATTAATATTTAAAATAATTTTTAGGATGCATCTCTGTGTGGAGTTTGCATGTTCTCCCCATGGGTGCGTGGGTTTTCTCCGGTTTCCTCCCACATGCACGTTAGGTCTGTTATGTTTGTTTATATGTGCCTTGCGATTGGCTAGTGACCAGTCCAGCTGGGATAGGCTCCAGCATACCCCTGCAACCCTACTGAGGATCAGCGGCATAGAAAATATATGAATGGAGGGATTTGGGGAAGGTATATAAAAATGGCTATGTACTACAGTAGCCGCTGCCCACAGTGACGACCTTGTGTTGATGTGAGAATAAAATGTTGGTGAGTGCAGGGCCCCTATGGGTTTGCTTGGGGCCCCACACGTCTATATCTAAAACATGTCTAATACTTGAGACGGCTGATGTAGATCCTATATCCTTTAACAATCTTTTCTACAGTACATCCCTAAAATCAGCAGAGGTGTCCTGGCAAATACACAATCATTAAAACTGATGCACCAGCTGATTTTTCCGAATGAGATTGCTTTATTTGTTTTTGTCGTTTTTGTTGTTGTGCAATCACATTAACTGCATGATTCTAATTTTCCAGGAAGTTATGTGAGCTTTTGGAATTTGTCTTTCTTGCCACAATCAATCATTGACTTAAGACTATTTCTCAGGACAAATGCAGTCTTCCTCATTTTGTGTGTGTGTGTACAATGATATAGCAGTTTTAACTTTTCACATTGTTTAATTTGTCCTTTTTAAAGATTTCACAGTGTCACCAAGCAGATATTTCACAGAGCTCATGCATTTCTCCTGATGTACGACATCACTTCCTCGCAAAGCTTCACCGCCGTCTCCTACTGGGCAAGCTGCATTCAGGTTACTGTTGTTTGCTCGTTTATTTTAGTTCCTCCTGTCGCAATAGTCAGAAAGGCTTTGTTGGTAGTGTAGCTTTTGGGGGGGTCTCCAAAGCAGGGAAATGTACTTAATGGGGATACTTTTTCTGCAGCAGGTCGGCTGGTAAAAACAAAAGTATGAAAAATGTATTGAAAAGTACTCTGTGTATTTCCTTCTTGTGTCCCACCATTTGTCTGCAGGAGGGGGCTGTGGACAAAAACATTCCAATTTTACTTCTTGGAAATAAAAGCGACCATGCAGGACGTCGTGTTAAAACCGAAGAGGGGCAGAATTTTGCAAAGGTAATGGATCTGTTCCAGGCAGATAATGAACATGTACCCTTAATGTCACGGTCACTTTGGTCTTCATAGACGTTCAACTCCGAGTTCATTGAGTGTAGCGCCGTCACCGGCGACAACGTGATTCAGTCTTTGGAGGCAGTTGCCAGGTAATGAATCCTCTTAAGTGCGTTAAGTACGTATCTCATATTCAAGAGCGTGTCTGCTGTCGTCGTCAGGTTGTTGAGTCACAGAGATGCTGGACGAGAGGAAACCTTGGTGTTACACAAAGAGCCTCCCAAGAAAACAACGAGATGTTGCTGAACACGCGTAAAGTGGTGCAATATGGTACAACTCAGGAATGGTTTTACTTGGCATGGAAAAAGACATGTTGAGGCTTTACTGGCCACATCATTAGATACACTGCATTACCTTGATATGAGGGGGTTGGCTTGAGTGTGTTTCAGATGCTATTTCTGCTCGTTTTATTGTATGCAGCAACTTATTGAAGAGATAATTTTCAGGTTTTTAATCATACTTCAACAAAATCTGCATTAATTCTGAATCATAAATGTGCAGGGATCCGCTGTATATTACAGACGGAGGTCAACTGGGGATGCTCCGATCAGTCGGCCACTAGTCAATATTAGTCAGTACATTTTGGGTCCCCTGCCCGCTTATACGGCACCCCTGGCCAACAGTACTCATCATAAATACATTGAAAAATGTATACTTAATCCCTGTGATGGTCCGATTTTACTCATGCATGATCGGTATCGGAGCATAAACACCCGGTCGGAGCATCCCTAAGGTCAACAAGTAGGTGACAACATTGACACCGTGGTGTAAATTGTACTTTTCCACTTGTCTTGTGTTGCAAAATAACTCTCTAACTGCTTATTAAACCTCTGCACGTTGTTTTTCCACTTTTTTTGTATTTTCATGGGCGTAATTCCAGAATGGTGTTCACACTTAGGACAACAAGTCCCTCAATGCTATGAAGAGCATGACAACTATGTGATGACATCATCAGCCCTCCATTGGCAGGCAAGCGTTGAGACAGCGTCCAGTAACATAGCAAAATAGTGATCAAATTCAGATCTCAGGACTGTCACGTCTCCTTTCCAGTCAACATAACCGTGTTTTCATAGCGCTTCATCCACTTGAATGCATTTCTTCTCCGGCGTCATCGTCTTTTTGATCCTGAGTTTTGTACTTGTGTATCCTTGATGTGCTATTGGATAATTTGTTCTTCTTAACAGCATGGTACTGTCGCACGGCGCCCATTACGTCACCAGGAGTCCACTGGTCGCGGGTTAGAGCATCCTGCAGAGTGAAGACGCCGTCTCTCGTGCGGCGAACTCCCTTGCAGACAGCTGTGCTGCGTAACTCCAGTCCGATCTCGTGCACCACTTTGCGGAGGTATTTCTGCGTTTCATTGAGGCACTGCACCTCTGAGAACACATCAAACAGGATCAGCGCTTAGAACCAGTAAAATGGTTTGTCCGTGTATGGTCGCTGAGGATTATTTACCCAGAGTGAATTTGGGAGGCTGGAAACGAATGCATCTTATGCCCGTTAAAATAGGCGGCGACTTCCCGTCTGGACCAAGCAAGCCTTGCACGGCCATTTCGTAGGCTTCCTGTGAACGCATGTCTACGTTGGCGTATCTGGAGATGGGGGGAAAACATCTATTAAGGACAAACTGGACCGATTTTGATACCTTATGGAGGGAAATTTTTCCTACGTTAACAAGGCCTTCTGATTTGCTCCCTGCAGCATTGCCAAAACTCTGTCCAGCTTATCTTGCGTTATATGATCTGTTGAGCAAACAGTCAAGTTATGTAGTAAACATATATTTTTAAGTGCTTTCATTATTCAAATTCAACAAGATCCAGTGAGGATCGGGTTATGCACTTTCTTATGCAATACATAACTAATACATTTTTCACATCATTCATACCATAGGTGGATCTTTCCACAACACGTCCTGTGTGCGAGAAGTCATCTGTAGCAGTCCCAAACTCACCCTCCAGTGTGTAATCCTGAAAACAGCAAGGCCAATTAAATCCATGTACATTGTGTCCAAATAGTGTACCGATGAGATGTCATCACAGGATATTCACCCTGGTCACTGGGTAGTTGTGGAGCTCATTCAGCACTTTGTTAGCATTCCCGACACCGAGAACTAAAGGAAAATTACACAACTTGTGTTAAAATCACTGCATGAATTAAAAAAAATAAATAAATTCCGGTCATACCCAGAACGCCAGAAGATAATGTATCCAAACGATGGCCTACACCAACTCGAATTTGCTTGAATTCAGGGCCGGTTACTGAAATAACAAATTTTTATTTTAGAGGCTTGTACACAATGCAAATAAATTTATAATCCATAATGTGATCATCAGCTAGGAGACCAGGGTTCAATTCCACCCTCGGCCATCTCTGTGTGGAGTTTGCATGTTCTCCCCGTGCATGCGTGGGTTTTCTCCGAGTACTCCGGTTTCCTCCCACATTCCAAAAACATGCTAGGTTAATTGGCGAATCCAAATTGTCCATAAGTATGAATGTGAGTGTGAATGGTTGTTTGTCTATATGTGCCCTGTGATTGGCTGGCCACCAGTCCAGGGTGTACCCCGCCTCTCGCCCCAAGACAGCTGGGATAGGCTCCAGCACCCCCGCGACCCTTGAAGACCCAAGAATATTCTAGGCGGAATATGTGTGAGCCGCGCAGTGGAAAGAGTGGTTAGCATCTTGGCCACACAGTCAGGTGACCTGAGTTTGAATCTTCGCTTGGGCATCTCTGTGTGGGTTTCCCCCCACATTTCCAAAACTTACATTTTAGATTAATTGGTGACTCCATATTATCCATAGGTATGAATGAGAGTGTGAATGGTTGTTTGTCTATATGTGCTCCAACTGGGATAAGAAAGAACGTGACAAGACCCATAAAATACAGCATGTACATACCCAGAGGGTGTTCCGACAGGACGGGTACAGAGACTACTGTTAGTCCCTTGGGTGTCAGGTTGTTGCTGTCTGGTTGTGGCAAAAAGCGGATCTTCTGAGGAAGAGGCAGCGAAGGCGACGCATCTAAACCTGCAATGTGAGACAAACAGTTGAAGTTTGTTTCAACCATTTTCACAGGAAGTCTAACCTTTAAGGAGCTTGGTCTCGATTGTGTCCCTCACGAGTTTCCATGGGATACCAGAGGGTTTGTAAACACAAAACAAACCCTCCAATCTTCGGAACATGTGAGCAGCAGGGGTTGCCATAGTGACATTTACATTAGGAAATTATCAATATCTTTAAAAGTGATAAACACGGATGATCTAAATGCCATGACTGTAGTCCCTCGCACGTTAGTGTTTGCGCGCATGCGCAATGCCTTGCGCTGGACGACTGCTTACTGACCACAGCGCCTCCTACAGGACCGGGTGATGCTTGGTGTTGGTTATTTGTATTCATGCAAATACAAATATATGTTGTTCATTATATAAATATTCTGTCATTAAACGTGGCATTTGTCACAACAAAAGTCAGGTCGAATGAGTGTTTTTCACAATTCAATACAATCTCGCGAGATCTGATGCACCCTTACAATTGTGTCTCGCGGTATCTTGTCTTGGCTGTTGACGTCACTTTGTTCCGCTAAAAGATACGACAAATACATATTTTTTTAAATTAGGTTCACAGCTTCAGCATAGGTGAGTAGGGTGTAAGTCTACTTAAGGTATTTAAAGGGAATAGAGTATTATACTCTACGCAGTTGGGGATTCATGACCTTTACATGGACTTGACATAGCCGCTGGTAGCTAACCAGGAAGACCGATCGGTAGCCATTAAAACTACCACAACCTGGGTTGTTATGGGTCTGTTGGTACGTGTAACATTGTTAAACACTGTTTTAATACGCACTGTCAGTTGTTTACGATGGAAAAATCTTTACGTTGCCATAGCTGCTGTGTCTTGGTCCAAAACTACTATTTGTAGCCATGACGACGGTATTGACAAGCTTCGTTACTGGATCCGCAGATTCGCCTGACCGCTCAATCAGAAAAAAAAACCAAAAATTAAAACTTAAAGAGTCTATCGGTTACATTACATAAAATATTCAGTTGTGACCGTTAACACAAATGCCACTGTATTGTTCCCTAGGATTACACGTTGTCGGCTACTACGTTACATACAGGGGGAGTGACGAATCTGTCAGTGGGCGGAAAAAGCTAAATCCGGCTGCCATTTATTCTGGTCGAACTATTAACCCTGTTAATGTGTGCTCAATAATTATCTTAGTGTTTAAAATAAAAAAATATATATTTTTGGTGACGTTTGTGCATTTTTGTCTGGACCATTGTTGCATCATTGCTGGTCTTCATAAAAGGTTTTGTTTTCTCATGTAAATGTTGATGCCACAGTTTGACCAGCAGGGGGCAGCGGCTACTGCTTGTGATGCGCGTCAGATTTTTGACAGAATTTTTGAGATTACAATGAAAGTATTTTTAAGAAACACTTAAACTGGGTTGAAATATTACTTTTAAGGCTGAATGCATTATTATTGAATGTAGATGTGTCAAAATTGTTTACCAAACCGCTTGAGGAACTTTGTCTTTTTTTTTTGTATAAAGTTCTGCATGTTCCCACACTCAAGTTTAATTCAATTGCCGCAGGATAACAAACATGTTCACAGTGCAGGGCCCTAGAATAGTTGCCCACTTTGACCAGTTGCATGATTCAGTCTTCATACCACCATTCTCTGTCTGTTACTCATTGTCTAGAAAGTTCCCCCGAAACAATACATTCCCTTATCCTACATTTTCATATCAGACACTCTTAAACGTCACGGCAGCAAATGTAATTATTATCCCAAATAGCTTCACCCAAGTGTTTGGGTTGGTTGAGACTATTCTTTCACTTTCTGCTCTCATACTGCAAGATTCTCAATGACAATAGATGCCATTTAAAGACAAATGTCCATATATGAAGTTGCCTTGTGTCATACCTCTGCAGGTGTAATGCGTGCTCCTGTGCGGTGGGTGCTATGGGACGTGAAAGACACACTGCTGAAGGTGCGTTCCTCAGTGGGACAGCAGTATTGCGATGAGGCCAAACGAATGGGCCTAAGCCTCAGTCCCGTGGAGGTAGACGCTGCTTTCCGGCAGGCGTATCGACATCATTCCAGCACATTCCCAAACTACGGCATCGCTCAGGGACTGGATGGACGGTCTTGGTGGAAAGCGGTGGTGAAGGCCACCTTCTCTCAGTGCAAGGTGTGTGACCCGGCCCTGCTGGATACAATGGCCCTCAATCTCTACCAGAACTTCAGCAATGCAGAGAACTGGGAGGTAGGTGCAACGTGATGTGGTTTTCTTCCATGTGTCTGCAACTTCCAGAGCCCAGAATATTATTCATGTTGTTTTATTTGAGGTATTTCCAGACGCAAAGACGGCTCTGGAGAGCTGTTCCTCGCTAGGACTGCATCTGGGAGTGGTTTCAAACTTTGACAACCGCCTTGAAGCCATTTTACGCGGTTGTGGGCTGCTTTCTCACTTCAGCTTTCTGGTGACATCAGAGGGAGCAGGCGTGGAGAAGCCCAATGCGGCCATCTTTGATCAGGCGTTGCTGAAATGTGGCGTGCCGGCTGCCAGCGTAGCTCACGTCGGGGACCATTACGTGAAGGATTACCTCACGTCACGTTCGGTTGGAATCCATGGCTTCCTTTTAGACCGAAAAAACGAATTTGACCAACGTGATATCCCTAAAGAGCATCGGCTCTCATCACTGGATGAGCTGCCTGCACGACTTAAACAGCACATGGACGAATGCTAACGTAAGCATGAGTATAATTATCATGCTTATTATCTAGTTATTGGGGCAAAATAAATCAATAAATAACCAAAAAAAATCATAAGGAAAAACTGCTGTAAACAAACTTTTTGTCACTACAACCAATTAACTACACGCGTCACAAGAACAAAACATTACAAGATTTCTCCTTACAAAATCTTAGGGCATTGAATTGATCGCAACTGGATGGTCTTGGTTGTCTTTGAAGAAATCTGAGCAGGCGCCATCACTCCATGCTCAAAAACTAGGTGGGACACACACCAGTCAGACTAGATAGGACAACTCTCGTCTGAGAGCTCGATGCAACATCCAATCTATTTATCGTCTGAGGGACAATAAATAGTTCCACACAAGAATGGATTCTTCAGAAAAAAATGTTTTGTGGGTACTAGCATGGAATGATAATACATTCATTAATTAATCACACAATAAACAAAAATGAATTCAATAATTGCCAGCTTCAATATATTGCAAAATGCATGCATGTCTTTTTTTTGTGCATTGGTTTCAGCACCTTGGTGCGTTTGTTCCATAGAACAACGGCATGAACAGAGTGAGCCCTTTCATCAATCATATGGCTGATTTGTCTCGGCGGGTGGAGGCGGGGCCGCTAGCATACACAGAGTGAAGAAGAGTGTAACGTAGTAGAAATGAAATTAGTAGACGTATAAAATCCCATCTTGTTCTCGTAGATCTAATCTAGTGTATTGTCTTGCCTCCTAAACTGACACCTAATCAAATAACTCTTTTCATTGCCATTATTTTGTGTTTTAAAGAAAGAGGATTTGATTGGACACAAAAATATCAAATTACTTACTACATATTTCCAGGTCGATGGCATAATACTTTCATAAAATGTATTTTCCTAAAATAAAATGTACTGTAGCTGTCAGTTGTACTCGTGTCGACTGGTTTGTTGCGGTTGTCAGCAGTGAGAGCGAGGCACAGTACTAGCTTTGTCAATACTTTTTTTTTTTTTTAAGCCATCTGGTCTCGTGCAGATAGTGAGTGTTGGACTATGAGGATCAAATCCCGACCACAATGGCTGTGTGATTCAAAGCAGAGCGTCTTGTGGGAAACGGGGGATCGTCAATGTGAGCCCACAATCAGATTCAAAGGAATGGAAAGTGTCAAGTTTCAACTCTCTGCCTTTAAATGTGATGTTCCAAACTCTTATTTTTCACCTGTAGTTTCACCTCTTGACATTTGTACGTTGAAAGATATTGTCGATCTCTGGGGAAGAGCTGCTTAATTCAAAGCTGGTTTAGAAGCTCAGCCAGACGGCTCTAAAAGGCTGTGCAGAAATCCAATTGTGCGCATAATGGGATTGTAAAAGCGGAGAATAAAAGCCTGTGCGTGCTGCAAGAAGGGATGTGTAGAGGCTGTTTGCTAGGGGAGAAGATTTGCGATTGAACACATGCATGTTTGTTAACCAATTGACCCATCAATGTCATTAGAGCCTCGGTCACAACCAGTCGTACGGGCTCCTGTGTATGGCCGGTCTAACTGCAAACAACGCAAGAAATTGCTTACGTTTTTTTTTCCAGGTTGCAAGACTAGTTTACGCACTTTGTACAGCTTCACATGTCTTTTGTATGTTTTGCAGGAATGTCGTACGTCCCATCTGCCTCAGATTTCGTGCACTTATGGGTTGTATTATTTTTTCATAGAAAATAATGAACATGGGCTGCACGCTAGTTGAGTGGTTAGCGCGGAGGCCTCACAGCTAGAAGACCCAAGTTCAATTCCACCCTCGGCCATCTCTGTGTGGAGTTTGCATGTTCTCCCTGTGCATGCATGGGTTTTTTCCGGGTTTCCTCCCACATTCCAAAAACATGCTAGCTTAATTAGCGACTCCAAATTGTCCATAGGTATGAATGTGAGTGTGAATGGTTGTTTGTCTATATGTGCCCTGTGATTGGCTGGCAAACAGTCCAGGGTGTACCCCGCCTCTCGCCCAAAGACAGCTGGGATAGGCTCCAGCACCCCCGCGACCCTTGTGAGGAAAAAGCGGTAGAAAATGAATGAATGAATGAATGAATAACAATGAACGTGGGCTGCACGGTAGTGAGTGGTTAGCGCGGAGGCCTCACAGCTAGAAGACCCAAGTTCAATTCCACCCTCGGCCATCTCTGTGTGGAGTTTGCATGTTCTCCCCGTGCATGTGTGGGTTTTTTCCGGGTACTCCGGTTTCCTCTCACATTCCAAAAACATGCTAGGTTAATTAGCGACTCCAAATTGTCCATAGGTATGAATGTGAGTGTGAATGGTTGTTTGTCTATATGTGCCCTGTGATTGGCTGGCCACCAGTCCAGGGTGTACCCCGCCTCTCGCCCGAAGACAGCTGGGATAGGCTCCAGGAGGATAAGAGGTAGAAAATGACTGAATGAATGAATGTTAATTTCCCATATAGCAAGCACAAAAAAAGCAGCCACAGACTTTTGCAAATTTAATTGTTCATTGGAAAAGAAAGAGCAACAAAGAGTTGGTCCAAGTGAAGGGTTATGCAACAGCTAGACCTTCTTTTGTATTGGAAATGCGTGTAAATACACAACATGGTGTGCGCTTGCGTTCTCACACATCAGTGCTGTAATAGGAGACAACACGAGGAACACTCTGCAAACATGGAGACACGGAAAACAGAAAGGAGCGTATCGTCCTCTGCTTCTCCTTTGGCGTCGGTATACCATCACATTCACTTTGAAATGGTAGAAGCTGCCACGTCTAAATGTCAGTTCAACATTATTTTTAGAATCCTTTCGCCGATTTGGGATGAGCATTTCTTTGTCTCGTTTTTTTTTTTAAGTATCAAATCCAAAAATAGAGGCAATGCCAAAACACACCACTCATGGAATCCAATTCAATAAGTGCACCAAAATATAAAAGCTGTGATTTTAAGATACCAAAAGTGTAGTTTAAGGAAGCATTTAGCAAGCTTGCAGAAAAGTGCCATTGAAGCAAACGT
Source organism: Doryrhamphus excisus (assembly GCF_030265055.1). Taxonomy (NCBI): domain Eukaryota; kingdom Metazoa; phylum Chordata; class Actinopteri; order Syngnathiformes; family Syngnathidae; genus Doryrhamphus; species Doryrhamphus excisus. Next base: position 40,612,188 of record NC_080466.1, read on the forward strand.
AGCGGAGAATGAGCACCCGGTGTACACGAGTGGTGTGTTCCTTTTTTCCGGCTCTCGCTCGTCCATCTAATAAAACCTCTTGACGAACATTCCAAAACTAAAACTGACATTTTTACTCTCATCATTACAGGATACGTGACGTTGGAAAAGAAATGTCCAGGGATCTTCTTCCATTCAAGTCCATCAATTCCCACTTCTGTCAGGTGAATTGTGTTTAAAAACAGACACTAAAACTTCAGCATCTTCTGTGCTTAGGAAAGTGTGCCAAGTTAATAAAAGACATAAATAGGAATTGGGGAGTCGGGGGTGGCGGGGGGGGTTATGTCATGAAGTCTCTCCTTTTTTTTTTTTTTTAAATCCGCAGAGGATGTCCTTGTAGAAGACGACTTGTGTCCTCACAGTTCAGTGTTTATTTCCACGCTAGGATAGAGGGGATTCCCACGTTGCCGCTTTGCACAAAGTCAGTGGAAAGTGAAAGTGGAAGTGACGTCCTACCTTATTTCATTCAATTCCTGCGTCAGTCCCACGGAAGATGTTGCTTCTTTGCTTTAGGACGCTTTTGGGCCCGACTGGAGGACGCTCCACAATGCTGTCTTTTCACACCACTGAAAGGGAAAGAATCACATGACCTGTGACCTCGGATAGACAAACTCATTGGGTTAAAAAGGCCGTCTATATAACAGTAGAACATACTTACTCACGGTGCAACAAAATGAAAACACAACACATCCAAGTTAACCCACAACGTAACGTGGATGATTAACAACCACTCAGCACTAAACATAACTTTAACTTTATTTACAAGTACCCGCAAGGCATGCTGGGTAGTCCAGTGATAGCAAGAACAATATGACATTGACTATCAAGGTTATTCTCATGTCCCTACTTGTTTACGTCCCTGATGATCCCCACAACATATTTAGCAATTTTGCAAAGAAAATGTGTGTACCTAATTATGTGGCCAGTGCTTCCTAATTACCCGTAGCATCCATCAGTTCTCTTTAATCTTGTATATATACGCTAAAAAACAAGAACAGAAAGAAGGTACCGCTCTCGGAAGGGTAACATGGCGCTCCATGCTTCAGGATGTAAACGGATTTTTCTTCAGGGATGAAGTGGTGAGGGCGTCGCCTCTTGCGGCATTCCTGCCTCCACCAGCAACTGCAGCACCGAGGGAAAAAAAAATAGAAAAGCAGTCAGTACGTCAAATACGTTAAAATGTCTTTCCGCCATCTTGCTTACTTTAGCAGCGTGCACAAGACAATGATGAGGACGCAGCCGATCACACACAACACCAGCACTGTGGCTACGGTCTGCTGGTGGTGGTTGGTGGCGACGACAGCCAGCAGGTCTGCGTGCTCGCACCTCATCCCAACGAAGCCGGGATGGCATCTGGAACATGAAGGGAAGCAAGGATGGATCAGAATGACTTGAGGATCAGTCATAGACGTGGAGAATGGGGTAGGATTAAAGAGTTCTTCCTACTCCTTTTTACACATGTTGTATATGATGCAAATGCAACCATGTGATGTTCCTTAATTGTGCTTTGATAACCAATGATCGCCATTATCTTAAAATTAGCGCCATAACTCCAAACCCCCCACCCTCGGCCATCTCTGTGTGGAGTTTGCATGTTCTTCCCATGCATGCGTGGGTTCTTTCCCGGGTACTCCGGTTTCCTCCCACATTCCAAAAACATGCTAGGTTAATTGGCGACTCCAAATTGTCCATAGGTATGAATGTGAGTGTGAATGGTTGTTTGTCTATATGTGCCCTGTGATTGGCTGGCCACCAGTCACACCGACAGCTGGGATAGGCTCCAGCACCCCCGTGACCCTTGTGAGGATAAGTGGTAGAAACTGAATGAATGAATTCCAACCCTGATGTAGGCCATTTTTTTCATCAAGTTTTACAGCATTAAAGGGAGTCATTTTTTCCCCATCTCCACTGGTGTGAATGACAGTAAGAAAAGCTCTGACTCATTTCAGGGGAAGTCGTTTGGATGTAGAATGAGAAAGACTTCAAACAGTCCCACGTGTTAATCACTTACATACACGCTGGCGTCTCCTCCAATATCAGGAAGCGGCAGGTCCCGTGGAAACAGAAGTGGCGATGGGAGTCAGGGCAGTCGTCAAAGTGAGAGCGGACAGCCGCTGCCACGAACTCTTGACAGGAGACAAAAAGAAGTCTGTATTACTAGTGAGATATATGATGCATTAAAACTGTCATCTGTCATCTGTTATTATCAAAATTAGATACTTCAGTGCGGTCTGATTTGCATTCACAACAAATCATGCATAAACATCAAGCTGCGTCTTGATTGGTCGGGGTGTGTGACATGTACGTTTTACGTTTATTGTGCACCTGGACTTTGTTTTTCACCCTCAAGCAAAGTGGCAGTGATGTGCGGATCGATACTCAAATATAGATTTTTCCAATATCATCTTTTAATACTGTAAAATTGATTCTTAAATGAAAATCGATACTTTTGATACTTCGGTCATTTGAGATATTTTGTCGATGGCCAATCATAAACTGAGCCATGTGTGTACATTCATTCATTCATTCATTTTCTACCGCTTTTCCTCACAAGGGTCGCGGGGGTGCTGGAGCCTATCCCAGCTGTCTTTGGGCGAGAGGCAGGGTACACCCTGGACCGGTGGCCAGCCAATCACAGGGCACATATAGACAAACAACCATTCACACTCACATTCATACCTATGGACAATTTAGAGTCGTCAATTAACCTAGCATGTTTTTGGAATGTGGGAGGAAACCCACGCATGCACGGGGAGAACATGCAAACTCCACACAGAGATGGCCGAGGGTGGAATTGAACCCTGGTCTCCGAGCTGTGTGCGCTAACCACTAGACCGCCGTGCCACCATGTGTGTACAGTTTTTGCATATTTTTTATGATTTTGTCCTGGTTTTTCCTGTTGTATATTAGCTTGGGTTGACTTGAAAAATCACCTACATTAATATCTAACCTAAATTAATGAGTAAATGTATTAATTTGAATTATTATGCTACAGGGCGGCACGGCGGTCAAGTGGTTAGCGCGCTAGGAGACCAGGGTTCAATTCCACCCTCGGGCATCTCTGTGTGGAGTTTGCATGTTCTCCCCGTGCACGTTTTCTCCGGGTACTCCGGTTTCCTCCCACATTCCAAAAACATGCTAGGTTAATTAGCGACTCCAAATTGTCCATAGGTATGAATGTGAGTGTGAATGGTTGTTTGTCTATATGTGCCCTGTGATTGGCTGGCCACCAGTCCAGGGTGTACCCCGCCTTTCGCCCGAAGACAGCTGGGATAGGCTCCAGCACCACCGCGACCCTCGTGAGGAAAAGCGGTAGAAAATGAATGAATGAATGAATATTATTCTACATTTTAAATAATTCATTGTCTCCTCTGTACACTGTATCAAATGGTTCTGTTTTTACAAACATCATTTCTGAACCCGTGTATAGAGATGCGTACGTAACGACAATGATGAGAATGCTCCCATCCACGATACGAGTAAGCACTTCCCATCAGTTTGTCCTCTGACAGACAGCAGTCAATGACACCAGGTGACTATCGTAAATGTAAAAATAGCCTAAGCCTGAAACATTGTACTTAAATCCTAAAGCTGACACCCACGCCACCCACTGAAGCCTTTTGTCCTCCGTTGCGTGTGGCTTTGTGCTGGCTTACATCCACCGCACTACCTGGGCGGGACGAGCAGAGCAGAGATAAGTCAAAGATAACAATAAGAAAGTGTATGTGGGGCGAGGAGAGGCTCTGCGCCAAAAAAGACAGCTTCGGTTTTCACCCAAACAATGGGACAGAAAAAAAAAAGTCTGATTCCATCAACGCCCCCGACGAGGGCAAAAGGTTGACATTTTTAGAAGTTAGGTGTACAGTCAGGCAAATTCTTACATCGCTGACTCAGTCCGCAATGTCAACAGTGTCACATTCAGGTTAGCATGATAGCAGCATGACAAGTCACTCACACGCTTCCATTCCATTCCATTCCAGGGCTAAATGGGCTTGGAGCGTAGCCTACATGCATTGTCTGCTGCTGTCGGGCTCGGTGAAAGCCCTCTGTTGTCTGCGAGCCGTCGGCCTCCCCACCCCTCTCCACTTCCATGACATTTTCACAGAAGAAGGAGAAGAACACTGGGACGGGATCCATCCAGCCTCCGGGGCAATTGAGGTGTTGTACGGATCATATTGCGACGGCTTTTGTGTTGAAAAAGCAGCTCATATTAATGCCGCATCATTGTTGATGCACCGCAAGGCTAAGAGGATCAATTAATTATCAGTGTGTGATACATTGTCTGCGTAGGCGCCGCGGCCTCGCAGGACCGTTGAGGACCACAAATCGGAACTAAACCGAGAAAGCGGGTCTGTTCTGTAACCTACTTTTCACAGGCGGGGTGTTAGAAGTTGTCGTCGCGCCATCAGGTGTTGATGAGCCGCTGGCCAAACCCCGTGTAGCCATCATTGTGGGCGTAGACGGGATGGAGATAGTGGCGTCTGAAACGCCGCTTCGCTTTGGTCCGAATGAAAAGTTCCAACCTGATGAGAAATGGAAATGAGCACCGATGAGCGACCAAACATGAGAAAAATCTATCATCTCCTCACCGCGCTCAAACACTTACTCTCATGAAAAACCTGCGTCTTCATAGACATGGTACACGCCACCATTTAACAAAGCAGGCTTCGCTACACATCTTAAAATTAGGGCTGTCAAAACTAGTGTGTTTCAACTTCAATGACATGGTGTCTTTGAACGCAACCCATCTTTAATCATAATAACACTGTTAAAGTTTGAATTAATTGTTCCCGGCCGAGTGGTTAGCATGCAGGCCACACAGCCAGGAGCCCCGAGTTCAATTCCACCCTCAGCCATCTCTGTGAGGAGTTTGCATTGTCTCCCCATCCGGGGACTCCGGTTTCCTCCCACATTCCAAAAACATGCTAGGTTAATTAGCGACTCCAAATTGTCCATAGGTATGAATGTGAGTGTGAATGGTTGTTTGTCTATATGTGCCCTGTGATTGGCTGGCCACCAGTCCAGCGTGTACTCCGCCTCTCACCCGAAGACAGCTGGGATAGGCTCCAGCTCCTGCTCCTCATTATATTATACACGCATATTTCAAACCCGAGTTTCAAATGGTGATTAATCATGATTAATGAATTCGCAAACAATGATTAATCTGAAAAAAAAAATTGACAGCTCTACATAAAATGTATATGTTAGTCAGGTACAGATGTGGAAGTGGTAAAGTTTGGTCATGTTGTGGAATGTTAGCACTGTTACCCATACGTATAGCTATGCTAGCGTTGCTAACATCTGTGTCTTCCTGTCCCACTCCTTAATGTTATGTAGACTAAGAGCGCTGCCAGGAATTCGGGGTCCCATGAAAAAAAAAAAAAAGACGTTGGGCTCCCTGGGCAACTGTTGTCACCACATCTGTATTTTTTGGAATTGTGGTAACTTTTTCCTCCCGGAAACAACGACACCCTTACTGAAGACACACACTCTTGTCAAAAATAAGTGTGGACAAGCACAGTCCATTTGCATTAAATTTTGCCACAGACACCAAAAAACAGTGTTCCAGGTATTAAAAGCAAATTTAAACAGTCTTTTTTATGTTGTTGCCAGACTTACTGGTAACAGTGGAGACGGCTGCACGGCGGCTTGCCGAGGCGTTAAGAGCAGCGGCGGCGGCGTCAGCACCGATAGCGATATTGCCTTCCAGACCTGTGGAGTTGCTTTGTCCTGCTCCTATTGTAAACAGTGACCCTTTAGGAAAGAAAGGCAAAACCCTGAAGTGAATAATACTCTGATAGCACAACAAATCCCTGCAGAAAAATTCAGTGAAAACTCACCATTTAGTACCACAGACATACTAAAAGTACCTGATGGAATATAAAAAGGCTGTATTACTGTATTGATCCCCCCCGCCCCAAGACACACTTAGAAAGACAAACACCAGGTGACACATATGCCAAATAGCCTGAGGTTCAGTAAATAGGTTATGATCATGTGAGCTTGTCTTTGGGGTGATATGATGCTTTATTTAGAGGAGCAAAACAACAATAGAACACATTAAAAGGATGAAAGCACTAAAAATACTACACTAGTGCCTGGCACACTGTCACAGCTCAACCATCACATGGAACCAACAACCTGAGCCTTTTCAGGAGATGATAAAACCATTTTGATTGGCACCTTCAGAGGGTATTATTTTAATATGTGTCCCATGTGGGAGGTGCTTATTGTATCTGGATCTCATTATATCGTGCACGTGTACCTAATGTTAAGTTTAACAAATGAATGAAAAAAGTTGACGGAGATATGTTTCATGAATATTTAAAAGGTCACTAAAAACGTCTTTATCACCCCCCCTCAATATTTGTTAGATGCAAGTTAACATTATGGATTTCTAAAATGCAACATTTACTTGAATTGAAAAAAAAATGAGCACACTCACCGCTGATAAGGAAAATCGCATCCCAGAATATCCGAGTCATGGTTGACCACTTTCTGGTCTCAACTGAAGCAACTTGTCGGCCACTTTGAGCTAAATGAGTCCTTAGAAGGCGCACTTAAGCTTCCCCAAATCAACATTTAAAGCCGCTGATAGCACACACGTCATAAAAGTAAGCATGTTCAGCAGGACGTTTAAACATGACTGTGTTCAATTGAGGAAAGCAGGGAAATACGCTCAGAGGCGGACCAATCAGAGGCGAGGATACGAGGAGGGTAACACCTCATTGGGTCTTCCTTATGTCACCTTTATGTTTGGGCGGGGTTTAATGCTAACAAGACACGCCCTCTAAGTAGCAGTCACAAAACAATTAACATCTGTATTTAGCGATACGGTTGTGTTATTTAAAAAGTTATAAAAGTTATAGGGCAACACAATTACAATGTTAATTAAAATCATTGTGTGTGTCAGCAGGGCTCTGCATGCTGTTTTTACAGACCGCCTAAAAAAAAAAAACAAAAAAAAAACAAAAAAAATCACAAATCAAAGATCGTAGATATAACAGAAGGATGCTGTTGTTTTTAAGGTTCCTGCACAAACAGGACTTTTCTGCTGTATTTAAGTAAGTAGTAATAAAAATAAATGAATATTTACTTAAAAATGGGACCTACTGCACCTCTTCTATATGATAGGAGCATTTTGCTGTCTTTAAGGATCTACTGTAAAAACACAAGACGAAGATCCTTTATATTACAGAAGCACTCTACTGTTTTTGGACTTACTACAAAAAAGCTACCCGAAGATCGTCTAAATGACAGGAGCACATTGCACAAAAAAAGTTTTACACTGGATATGCACTTCTGGGTCTTTTGAGTATTTTAGTTAGCTAATGTGCGAACCTGGTTGGACACTTGTTGCTAGGAGCCGTTAGCCAATGAGAAATATCATTACATGTAGCCACGCCTACTTAACTGTCTCACTGGGAAAACTGGGGATGAAGTGACAGAGAGCCTTCAGTAAAAGACGCCGAGAGCTCAAGAATCGACAGCAAGTCATGTTAATTAGTACACTTTCACTTTAATCACCACTCCAACATATACCGTAATGGAACAACAGCAAAAAAAGAATAGCAGTGCCATCTGCTGACTGTTGTAGAGTCACCACTGATATGACGTCATGGAAGTCGCAGCACTACACACAGTACATTGCGTGGTTTATTGTACAAATTATACAATATGGAAATAAGTTGAAATACTTTATTATATATTTAATATGTATAATATATTTATTATTTCGGGACACATTTCTGACTTTTTTTCATAAATTTGACTAAAAAAGTGTCTTTAAAGGTCTGCAAAACAAATGGAAAAAATTAAATTATAATATAAATTGTGCATAGGTGTAATTAGCTGTTTGTGTACGTCTTATGTGATTGGCTGGCGACGAGTCCAGCCTCTTATCTTCCCTAATGACAGACAAAAAGTAATGGCTCACTTAGTCCCAGACGGTTTGTTCATAAATGAAGTGTGATGAGCAACAAAGACAAATATTATTTTATGCAAAATAGCAGCTTAAAAAGAACTTTCTGACCTTAGGATTTCGAATCCAATGGCGGATTCTTTGTGCATACTGACCGTTTTAGATGGATTACAATGTGCGCTATAGACAATGGACACCTCCTAGATTGAACTTCTTTATTCATTCCATTGTCTTTCTTCCCTTTTGTCCTTCTCTGCTCCACCAGGGTGGGAGATGAGAAGATCTCCAGGGTTGAATTTTCATGAGACAATAAAGTGACACAGCAAGGCTTTTCTCCAACTTGGAAAATGACCGTATCAATGTCATCCACTCAAACAGTAGTGCGGTCATTCGGTGTTGCTTATATTCTCATGGTCTCTGAATATTGCCATGATATGCTGTGATGTACTTATTTACCAGTTTATACTGTAAATTAACTTTATTTCGCTTCGTATTGATTGCACATGTTCAAGTATAGGACCAGTAAATGTCTTTTGGTTCCTCATTGCCGGTTAGTTATCATGCGTGACTGAAACATGTGATGTCCGACAAAGTCAACCATTCACATGGATGTTAGTCTGCAAGAACACAAAATGCTCACATTTTAACAGCATGTGCCGTTTCTCTATTGTTTTATCTCAAGTTGCGACTTGAGTTATTTTTGATGTTGTCTGAGTTTTTGGGATGACATTATAATTCCCCGATATCGTATCGGCACCCCAAAGTGTGTGAATGCTTCCATCATTCACACGTATGTGCTAAATGTTAGCATAGTTACTTTTTTGTTTTTTCAAAGATATACGTACATTTACATAGACGGTGTTTTCATGTTGGGTGTTAGCATGCTAACAGTTTGCATGTTAGCATTGTTAGTATGCACTTCAAATTGGCATCATGATAGGTGTTAACAGGCTAACAGTTGCAATGCTAACTACAGCATTTCAGTCTGGCGTCAGTTAATCAAGGCTAGGTGTTAGCATGCTAGCTAATGTATTTTATTTATATTTTTTATTTTCTTTATCACTTGTACTTTTTGAAGGCTTATTTTAGGAATACTGTGCTTTTTATTATGTATAAAGTTATCTTTTTGTTGAAGGGACAATGTCCGTTATTATTAGCATATCCATTTTTGATGTATTCGATTGTGACGATTGATCCCTTCAGCACCAAGTAAAGCAGTTTTCTTGTATTTTTTTATGTGTGTGTTTAGTGGTGATTTATTCATGGAGCTCTCTTGAACCGGCAGCACGGCAAGCAGGGGGGTGACGTCACTGCAGCCAATCAGGAGAGAGCTGCCTCCACTACCTGATGGGCTCAAGTCTGCGGGTTTGTAGCTGGACTTGCCAGAACTCTCCTGGTTGAACTAACTTGAAGATGTCACAGGCTGGGCCACAAAAGGTAAATAAACTCAAATAAACTTCATTTATTGCAGAAGTTTAGTGAATTCCTGAAATGCTGTTGGTTTAATGAAATTGAACAAAGGATAAGTGTGAATGTTATGTCATCACAGCAATACTTATACCTGCTTATGAGAGGATTTAAGCAGCAAGAGACTTTGGACAAGCTCAAAATGTTGTTTACTGTATAATGGGAATATTTCAGTCGTGCAGCTTATATGAAAGAACTTGGAAATAAATCATTTGCATAAATAAATAAATGTGTGATGATGTGTATTTATTTTCAGAGCAGCTCTTTGACGCTGGTGCTGATGGTTGCCTCTGCAGCCATTGGAGGGACGCTTCAGTATGGATATAACCTAGCCATCATGAATGCACCCACTACTGTGAGTTGCATTGAAAAAACATGTATAGTTTGAATACTCACCAGCCATAAGAGCAGTAAAATGTTTATTGTTGTACTTTTGGTTACTTTTTTGTACACACCGACCTCACTAATGGCCTCATTGTACTGCAAAAACTGCTTGTTTGACTTGATTTGATTCGATATGGTTCTTACATCCTGGCGGCGTCCTCCTCTTACAGTTCATACAGACCTTCATCAACGAGACCTTTGTGGAGCGCTTTGCTGTCCAGCTGCAGGACTACCAGGTGACTCTGATCTGGACCATCATCGTCTCCATCTTCTCGTTAGGCGGCTTAGCGGGGGCTCTCATCGCCGGACCCATGTCTATTCGCTTTGGGAGGTACCGAGATGCAAAAGCATGAGGAAGGATGAAGACGATTTCAGTGTTGTGTCAATGTTTAACTTGTGTGGACTACGGCACACGGACGTAGACGACAATAAATGGACAAAAACTGCCTGAACGCCACAGTGGAACCTCCAGAGTTGAACCATCTACTTTAAATTTAGACATTTGCTGGGAAAAATACCTCAAAAGTTTGTATTTTCGAAACCATCATCATGTGTGGCATCTGGTAAGACTTCAGCATCTAAAGCAGAGGTCTCCAAAGTCTGGCCCAGGTGCCAGTTGTAGTCTTGAAAGTCAAACAGTGTCGCAAAAATCGTGACTTTGGTGGTTCCACTGTTTGGATTCCATATGGTCATTTAGGGCAAGACTCCATTAGGGACGCCATTCATTGGATGTTTCTCTTCCTGTTGCAGGAAAAAATGTCTGCTGCTCAACAATATTTTCCTTCTAAGCGGCGCCCTCTTGGCTTTGACGAGTCGAGCTGCTGGGTCTTTTGAGATGATCATACTATCACGTGTCCTTATTGGAATAAATGCAGGTACTTTATGCTATGCTATGCTATGTTTAAGACAAGTGTGATAATCATTGGGTGCTGCACATTGGCCGAGTGGTTAGCATGCAGACCCCACAGCTTTGGAGACCTGGGTTCAATTCCACCCTCGGCCATCTCTGTGTGGAGTTTCTGGGTTTCCTCCCACATTCCAAAAACATGCTAGGTTAATTAGCGAGTCCAAATTGTCCATAGGTATGAATGTGAGTGTGAATGGTTGTTTGTCTATATGTGCCCTGTGATTGGCTGGCCACCAGTCCAGGGTGTACCCCGCCTCTCACCCAAAGACAGCTGGGATAGGCTCCAGCTCCTGCTCCTCATTATATTATACACGCATATTTCAGACCCGAGTTTCAAATCGTGATTAATCGTGATTAATAAATTTGCAAACCATGATTAATCTGGAAAAAAAAATGCCCTATGTAAAATGTATATGTTAGTCATGTACAGATGTGGAAGTGGTAAAGTTTGGTCATGTTGTGGAATGTTAGCACTGTTACCCATATAGCTATGCTAGCGTTGCTAACATCTGTGTCCTCCTGTCCCGCTCCTTAATGTTATGTTGACAAGAGCGCTGCCAGTCTATATGTGCCATGTGATTGGCTGGCCACCAGTCCAGGGTGTACCCCGCCTCTCGCCCGAAGACAGCTGGGATAGGCTCCAGCACCCGCCGTGACCCTCGTGAGGCTAAGCGGTAGAAAAATGAATGAATGCTAGTGTTTGTCTTGCAGGGATCAGCATGAACGTGCAACCAATGTATTTTGGCGAAAGCGCCCCAAAGCACCTTAGAGGGGCCGTGTCCTTGTCCTCCGCTGTTTTTACAGCCTTTGGAGTCGTGCTGGGACAAGTGGTGGGACTCAGGTGAGGATGATGTCATAATAATAATCATAATAAAGCACAGTAACCAGGATCTTTTACTTCTAGGGAGATTCTGGGCAGTGAGCCGTGTTGGCAGTATCTCCTTGCTAGTAATGCCATCCCCGGGTTCATTCAGCTCCTGACCCTGCCGTGGTTTCCAGAAAGCCCCAGATACTTACTCATAGACAGGGGGGACAAGGAGGCCTGCATTAGAGGTGAGTACTAAGTAACATCTTTGAAAGTGAAACTCACAGGAAGTCATAGAAATAGTCCGTTTCAGGGTGAAACTGTGTCCTATTTTAAAGTCATTCAAGCCATTTAGACCCAAAGTGTTACGGACTTAGTTCATCCATGCTTTCTAGGAATCACCAAACCTTCCTTGAGTAGCTTCTAATGTTCAACCTTCTACTCGGTTCCCCAGCTCTGCGGCGACTGCGTGGCTGCGACGTCCAGAGCAGCGAGCTGGCCGAGATCCTGGAAGAACAAGCCGAAACCAAGGGCATGAGGCCCAGCCGTCCGTGGGAGCTCTTCGGCGACCGCGCCGTGCGATGGCAGCTCATCTCCGTCATGGTCATCAGCAGCGCCATGCAGCTGTGCGGCAACGACTCGGTATGACCTTCCCGTGTAGCGCTGTCACCGAACACCACGCACACGGGATCAGATGTTGCAGTTTGACGAGACATTTGAGAAGGTTTCGTGCGGGTATTAAAAATGAATAAAGATGTGATTGACAGCTTGAATGTCGACCCGAGGAAATCCTACGCTTGATGGACACTTTATTAGGTACACAATGATTTTTATTTCATCTATTTCTGGGGTGGGCAAACTTTTTGACTCGCCAGCCGCATTAATTTAACAAAATTGACGGGGGGGGTGGGGGATTATGTAGTATTTTACACGTAACAGTCCATTTTTACACCTATATTTTTACACATATTTTACATGTAAAAGTGTCATGCAATCTGCTATATGTGCACTTTGAAATCATTTATTTGATGTAAAGTGTGTTTCTCCATGTATTATTGTTATTATTATTATTATTATTGTTATTTTTATTAGAATTATTATTATTATTAGTTATAGTAATGTTATTATATTATTATTTTGTTATAATAATATTATATTAATTATTATATTAATATTATTAACAACAATATTAATATAATAGTATTATTATTATTATTATTTGTATTACTATTATTGTGCTTGTGCTCCTTTTTCCAGGAGTATTTTGTAATATTACTACCATTATTATATTAATATTATTAACAATAATATTAATATAATAGTAGTATTATTATCATTATTGACAACATTATTATTATTATTATTATTATGTGCTTGTGTCCCTTTTTCCAGGAGCATTTTGTAACAGACCACATCAAATAACGAAATTGATAAAGCAGCTACCTCAACCATCAAAAAATTGGCCCAAGCCACGATGCCAGGTTTTATGTTGAGTTCAAATGAAATATTTGGAAAAAACAGGCGGGCCATATTGAAACAATTGGCGGGCCGGATGTGGCCCCCGGGCCGTAGTTTGCCCACCCCTGATCTATTTGCTCATTAAGAGGGGTTTGTTTTTAAAACGGTGACACAGTGAGACTCCTCTCAGAGAACCGAGAACCTTTGGGGCCTCCAAGACCAGTTTCAGGAGATTTTCTGCAGTTCCCTTCAGTTTAAGTGCGTGCTTGTCGGATTTAGAACGCATTAACTGTATTCACCTCCGCCTGTGTTCAGCCTTTCAAGTGTTTTTCGTGTGTGCTTCAAAGACATTGCGTTGTTTTGCAGATCTACTTCTACGCGTCGTACGTCTTTAAAGAGGCTGGGATATCCGATGACCAAATCCAGTACATCACAGTCGGCACGGGCACGTGTGAGTTCACAGCCTGCATCTTGTGTGTAAGTCGCTGCCAGGGGCCTCTTATGTAACACACGTGCACACCCACAGACGGGGTAAGCTAAATCTAATCTAAAGCCTTCTAATTTCACATTCCACTTCACTTGAATACATCTTTCTTACTAATAAGTCATATCATGTTGGAAAAGTATGGCTGCTCGGAGCATGTGTCCGAATACAGTTCACCTTGCTGGGTCTACTCTGCTTCTCCTGGTAGTAATGATGTGGTGGTAGTACCTGATTAGGACAAATCAGCATGTATATATGGTCAAATCCTATTTTATTCCAGTCTTGTTCTTACATGCGCAAAGTACACTTCAATCGGAAAAGTTTGAATAAAAAGATACCATGCATCTCTAATGTGTAGTATTACTATTAGTCAAATATTAGATGATACTGTATTATATGTAACTCCCATTGATGTGCAATGACAGACAGCAACTAGTTATTTAATGTACTGATGGATTTATTACAAAAACCAACATGAGAACTAAAAAGGGTTCAAACAGATACAAAAAATACAATAAATCACTGGTCACATAATACAATACAATAACATTATGTCTCCAAATTCGTTTTCATTGAGCTTTTTTCTTTACCGTAATGCAAATAAACTTGTCACAGTCAAACAGTCAAACAACCATCACGTGCAACACAATGCATGATTAGCATTAGCTGGTACAGCAAACTAACCAAACACGAATAGACTGAAAACAAAAAGAACACAAGACACATGTACTACACCTTAATGGCTGCACACATGCCTTAGGAGGGAATTATAGATGTATTCCTTCACTTTTTTGGCACATATTAGCTTGTGAGCTCTTAATAATGCGGCAAAACAAACGTTAGCATATTTTACTATGGGTGTGACTATTAAACATGTCCGTTTTACCGACAATTAGTTCCGCCTCATTCACTTACATGTAGCTAGGTAGGAACCAAAAACGAAAATAAGTAGGAACTTAAAACAGCATATACTGACTCAGAGGCGGTTACGTATATTATATATACACTAATGTATAATTATTAATTAATATTTTAGTACATAATACATCAAATTAAGGAAATATAAATGTATGAAACATCAAGCATTGATTCAGTGCATTGAATAATTCAATGAATTCAAATAATGGAATAGAAAAGAATTGGGGGGTGGGGTGGGCGCAATCATCATTGGCTGGCAGAGACGCCACTCCACGGTATCGTAACGACTGTCGTTTTGCACCACAAAAGAGTGGTTGGGGCGTACCGCTCCTATCCTATCCTATCTAGTATTTATCCTCTGTCAACCCCCAACACTGAAAAGCTGTGTCACACATTTTCAGAACCTGCTGATCGAACGTAAAGGTCGAAAGTTCCTGTTGATGGGAGGCTTCATCCTCATGACCCTGTGGGCGGTGGTCTTCACCATCGCTTTGTCTTTCGAGGTATGTCAAGTGGACGATGCGGCGGTTTTGTTGCGTGTCACTCGTGTTGATGATTGGTTGTGACGCATGATGACAGCACCTCATATCCTGGATGCCTTACCTGAGCATGACCTGCATCTTCACCTACATCCTCAGCTTCGGCATGGGTCCAGGTCCGTATGGGACCATCCAGCATGCTGGGGACTTTTCATAGACTCACTCGCCTAAATGTTCTTCTTCCAGCCGGTGTGACGGGAGTTCTTCCCACTGAGGTCTTCAATCAAACGGCTCGGCCGGCGGCTTACATGATCGCCGGCTCCATGATGTGGATCAACCTCTTCATTGTTGGGATGATCTTCCCATTTCTAGTGGTTCGTATGTGCCGTTGCTCTACTCATGGACTAACGTTGCCAGGCAGTAATATGTTTGAGTTATCCATCCATCCATTTTCTATGCCGCTTGTCCTCGCTGGGTTCGAGAGGTATGCTGGAGCCTATCCCAGCTGAGTTGGGGTACACCCTGGACAGGTCGCCAGTCAATCGTAGCGCATTGAGTTCCTGTCTGATGAATGCATAACTTGTTTGAAGTAGTTTTTGTCTCTTTTTCCTTAAATTAGCGAAATGGTCTTCTTCTCAGTTAGCTTTCTTTTTTTTTTAAATCCAATTCCAGGGTATTTTTTAAATTATTTTTAATAGTATGGTCTTTCAGTGTCTTTTTATTCAGTCCACATGTTTTAAATTAAATATCATTATTTATTAATTGTAATTATGTGATGTGTTTTTAGGAGTTAAATGTTTTTTTATTTTTAAATTATTTATTTATTATATTGTTTATATTTTAGTATTTTTGTTTATTTTTCTGTTAAATTGCTTAAGTGTAATTATTATTTTTAATACAGTAATATTGCAATATTTTAGTCTCTTTATATGAATTCCGGTATATTAATTAATTAAATGTTTTTCTTTATTTTAGATTGAATGCATTTCATTATTTTTTATGATGTACTACATATTTGATTATGGTTTTATTTTATTGTGCTGGGGTTTCAGCCTCTTTTACGACTTTGGCGCTCTCTGGCGGCCATAGTGTTAAACTGCAGCCGCCCACATTGAGCTTCTGTATGTGTCTGCTTAGTGTCAAGTCTGACTTCTCCACTGTTGTGTTTTCTTCGGCAGAGTGAGATGCGCCAATATTGTTTTGTGCCTTTCGGTGCCGTGTGTTTGCTGTCTGCGCTGTATGTCGGCCTTTTTCTGCCGGAGACCAAGGGCAAGTCTTTATCGGCCATCACCAGTGAGTTCCACAAGCTCAACTTCAAAAACCAGGAGAGAAAGTGCAAAGGTCAAAGTCAGTATCTGGCGGGCCAAGTGCATGCTTCCACAGCCTTGTAGAAACCTTCCAGCTTCTTCGCCACTCGGTGGAGCTGATGAAAAGAACCCAATATTGCATCATGTATTATATGCTAACGTCAAGGCGTGTGTGTAAATGGGAAGTCAATCATCTTTCATACAAAGTATGTGGGGGAGGATTCGTTTCTATGTACAAGAGTTAAATATTTCTTTATTTATATCATGTATTCATTGTTTGCCAATAAAAATATATTCTATTGTTCCTACTTACGTCACTTGTATTTATTTATTCAAAAGACACACACACAAAGGAAAAAAACTACAGTACACAGGAAGTTTTGAAAGTGCGCTGCAGTATGTACGTTTTACCAGCAGAGGGCGACAGTGTACAGCTTGACGGCATAAAAGAAAACATGATTGTCAACATATTCTAAAATGTAGCAATATTGAAAAAAATGAATTACTCTGAAATGGAATGTAATATATGAGTTGTACTTCATTAGAAAATGCATGCAGTTATTAAAACAGATTAAAGAACTCAATTGCATTTCATTAAAAAAAAGTTTACATCAAGGAAAAAAGCCGGAAGAAGCTTGAAGTTATGAATGTGTACTGCAGTATCTGTGCAGTAACACCAAAGGGCGACAAAAGAGGAAGACAAGATTACCACAGCCTTGTATGTTTGCTGCAGTATCCAATTCTACCATCAAAGGGCGACAGTTCATAGCCTGGCACTGAAAAAAAAGAAAATGATCAATTCACAGGTCACAAGTTGCTCCAGGGGAAATACATACATACATACATACATACATACATACATACATACATACATACATACATACATACATACATACATACATACATACATACATACATACATACATACATACATACATACATACATACATACATACATACATACATACATACATACATACATACATACATACATACATACATACATGCATACATGCATACATACATACATACATACATGCATACATGCATACATGCATACATACATACATACATGCATACATGCATACATGCATACATGCATACATACATACATGCATGCATGCATACATGCATACATACATACATACATGCATACATGCATGCATACATACATGCATACAATCATGCATACATACATACATGCATACATACATACATACATGCATACATGCATGCATACATACATACATACAATCATGCATACATACATACATACATACATACATACATACATACATACATACATACATATATTCATACATACATACATACATACATACATACATACATACATACATACATACATACATACATACATACATACATACATACATACATACATACATACATACATACATACAATCATGCATACATACATACATACAATCATGCATACATACATGCATACATGCATACATACATGCATACATGCATGCATGCATGCATACATACATACATACATACATACATACATACATACATACATACATACATACATACATACATACATACATACATACATACATACATACATACATACATACATACATACATACATACATACATACATACATACATACATACATACATACATACATACATACATACATACATACATACATACATACATACATACATACATACATACATACATACATACATACATACATACATACATACATACATACATACATACATACATACATACATACATACATACATACATACATACATACATACATACATACATACATACATACATACATGCATACATACATACATACATACATACATACATGCATACATACAATCATGCATACATACATACACACATACATACATACATGCATGCATGCATGCATACATACATACATACATACATACTACATACATACATACATACATACATACATACATACATACATACATACATACATACATACATACATACATACATACATACATACATACATACATACATACATACATACATACATACATACATACATACATACATACATACATACATACATACATACATACATACATACATACATACATACATACATACATACATACATACATACATACATACATACATACATACATACATACATACATACATACATACATACAATCATGCATACATACATACATACATACATACATACATACATACATACATACATACATACATACATACATACATACATACATACATACATACATACATACATACATACATACATACATACATACATACATACATACATACATACATACATACATACATACATACATGCATATATGCATACATACATACATACATACATACATACATACATACATACATGCATACATGCATACATACATACAATCATGCATACTTCAGTGCAGTTGGACTATGTTCTTCCGGAATAGAATATACATATATATATATATAATATATAAATATTATATATATATATATATATATATATATATATATATATATATATATATATATATATATATATATATATATATATATATATATATATATATATATATATATATATATATATATATATATATATATATATATATATATATATATATATATATATATATATATATATATATATATATATAATATTTATATATTATATATATATATATATATAGCAAACATGATCCGTGTCCTGTTTGTTACATTTTTGCTGTTTGATATTTTTGATCCGCTTTACTCCACAGCCACGTGCTGCTCACAGAATTATTAACGGATGACACAACAACAAGGTTTAATTATGCCATCCAATCTGTCACAAGACATCCTTCGTTTCAGTGGTTGAGTAGCTAATGTTCCACTATTCAGTCCTCATTTTCATACTCATACGTTATTAGTTGAAAGCAAATAAATAACATTACACACCAGTAGGGGGAGCCCTGGAGCGAGAAAGCCCAATTGTTCCTTACTGTTGCTTTAAAAACCTGCCTGCATAGATCCTTTATCATTGTTGAAGCCAGCATGCATGTTTTTGGAATGTGGGAGGAAAGCAGAGTATCAGAGTATTGAACGGTACGTGTATTTGATCTTTTACTAATTGTGTTGCTGATAATTGTTCCATCCCTGCTGCTATGGTTATCATCATCTCCAATTTAGATGCTGTCTGATTTGAGAGTTCTCGGCCCTCCGATCAAAGAGCGCTTTGGTTGAAGTTGATAGGTGAGGGACGGGAACGTCCTCCCGGAGGAAGCTAATGTCTTACTAGAACACGCCGCTGCCGGACGAACCGGGTTTCATCTGGCGCTGCCATTTACGTCAAAACATGACAATGCTGCCCCGACGACATTAATGGCCAACCAAAGCCTATTGATGTGTAACCGCAGGGCGGCGTCCTTCATATATTCTCCTCTGCTGAGGTCAGCATCCACGGGGCTGCACCGCCAACATGGAGGGAGCATCAAACAAGGTAGGAGGAAACGTGTCCTTTGATGGATCATCAAATTCATTATATTTATTACTTTAAATGTATTTATATTTACTGTGCATTGCTGAATGCACTTTTATAGAGTCAAATTCACTTCTAAGAAGTGAAGGCCGCTCTTTTAATATTTGCATTAAACATCAGTAAAATCATAATACAAATCCATCATTCAGACAACTCAGTTTTATTGAAATGTGTTTCATTTACCAAACCTCTTTTTGAAACGTTGAAGCCCATTTTTATTTATATTTAATTTTTTTAAATTAATGTTTAATACAAGTTAGAGAAAAAGTTACATTTCAATTTTCTGTTTATGTATTCTTTAAATTTTATAAAAATGCAATACATGGTGTAGAAATTTTTTTAATTTTTATTTATTTTTTATATGCAAGAGATGGTATAGAAAAACTGCCTTTTTTATTGTTGTGAATTTTTCTGTTTTTTTTTATTATTTATCAATATTATTACCAATATGCAATACAGTGTATAACAAAAGTGAAATTTATTTATTTATGTTTTTAGCAATATGCAATACATGGTATAGGAAAAGTGCCATTTATTTTTTATAAATATGCAATACATGGTATAGGAAAAGTAGAATTAATTATTTTCATTTTTTACATTTAGTTTTATTTATTTATTTTATTTTTATGAATATGCAATGCATAGTATAGAAATAGTGATGTTTTGTATATTCATTTATTTTTTTAAATAATTTAATATGTTTATTTAATATGTTTTATATTCATTTGTTATTTTTATTATGATCAATATGCAATATAAACAGACAGTAGCATTTAACAAGTGCCATTTTAAAATTTGTATTTATTTATCAAATCATTTTATATTCTGTATTTATTATCAGAAAAATGCCATATTTATTATGGCACTTATTATATATTTATTATACCATAAGAATAAAACACTGAGTAGAATGTACTCAGTAGAACTAAGTAAGACTACCATGACTAGAATAAGTGAGTACTACTAAAGATGGTGAGATGTGGAAGCATGAGAATGGACAGAGAAGAGGAAGCCGAAGTAGTAATAATTAAACCCACGCCAGTGAAGCATGAAAGCAGTATAAAAGTACAAGATAAAGTCGTGTCTCATTACATGGAATATCTAAACCAAAGTGTTTCTTTCTGCTTTATTGCTACGTCAGCTGCAATACTGGAGACTTTATCTACTGGCCGTGGCGCTGGGAGTCGGCGGGTCCTTTCAGTACGGGATCCAGGTGTCGGCCGTCGCTGCTCCAGCAGAGGTCCGCTATGACGATAATGATGATGATGATGATATCATCCATTTAGTGCTCTACTTCCACACGGCAATATTGCGATACGGTGGCCCTAAAGGGTCCAAAAGGATGCAACCAGTTTAAAAAAAGCTGTGTTTGAATCTTTCCGTAGCACGTTAAGAGCTTTGTCAACCGCACGTGGCTGCTGAGGTACCACGCCCCCATGGATGACTCCACCAATCAGCTCATCTGGTCCTTCATCGTGGCCGTGCTGAGTTTGGGGGCGTGGCTCGGCGCCATCCACAGCGGAAGCCTGCCCGTCAAATACGGCCGGTAGAATCAATCATTCAATCCATTTTCTTATTCGTCATTGGAGTTTCCTGTTTTGGAAAGTGCATTTAGTATACTTAATGTGCAAAATGTATCAAAGTGCTCCTACAAAATTGGCTTTCTTCTATTCGTCCACCAGATGGCGCCACTTTTCCCCATTCAAAGCATGCAACAAAGTTTATCATCCTTTTAAAGCTTGTTTTGACATTTCTCATATCTCATACAGTAGAAAAAAATAACAACACATAAAAATCCATGTTGCCAACCACTGAGCTATCTTAGGACGTAAATATGATCATAATAATCATGTTTTAAAAATAATAATTAAATACAAATCTATGCAATAAATGTTATGAAATTATTTATTATAAATTATTTTCTGATTTAAAAAAACTGGAAAATTATACAAACCTTTAAAGTAGGAGGGTCCCAAGAGAGGCCTCGGAACCAAACCCGGCACGTTCTAAAAATAGAATCTCACAAGAAAACAAAAACAACAGCAAAAATGGAAAAAAACGGAAGTAATTTCACAAGACCAAAATCAAAATATTAAGAGAAAAAAGTAATCTCATTAGAAAAGTTGTAATTTTATAAGAATAACACCATAATATTTTAAAAATATATATATAATTTTAATAGCATAAAGTTGAAATATTAAAGACATTTATTAAAAGTAATATCAAGTATAATATCATGTGAATAAAGCCAAAATACTGTGGTCATAAGTCATAACATTACAAAGAAAATACAAAAATTACATAAGAAGATAGTTGAAATGTATGGAAAATTTAAAAAATAACAACAACAAAAATAGGGAAAAAAGGCCAAAGATGAAATGATGCTAATAATAGAATATTTCACCTGTAGCACAAAACTGAGATTCATTCGGGCTGATAAAAATGCAATATCGGTTGATATTTTTTCCCAATCATGAAAAATAAGATTTCAAAAACTGCATGAATGCGTTAAAATAAATGTGTCACAAATTCATAAAACTAGCAGGTCATTTAATGTAAAAATGTGTGTAACTATATCAATATTAAATAAGTTACTCTATGATTTGACTGAGCTGTTTTGCAACATTTAATGTGATGATAACATTGCCACCAAAATAAATATTGTCCGGCAGGAAAAAAACGCTGCTGTTCAACAGCGCGGTGGCCGTGCTGGCCGCCTTACTGATGCTCTTCAGTCGCATGGCCGAGTCTTTTGAGATGATTTTGCTGGGCCGCTTTCTCTTCGGATATAATGTTGGTACGTCCTGATGATATACGTATATATATGTTGTTTTTTTAATTTTCTTATTGTTGCATCATGACTGTTCTTTGACGTGTGCAGGTCTTGGCGTGAGCGTGCATCTCATGTACTTGGGTGAAAGCTCTCCGAAGGAACTGAGAGGCTTTATGACCCTCACCGGCTCCATGTTTATCGCTTTCGGGAAGGTCATGGGTCAAATCATCGGAATCAAGTACAAAGTATTTTGATGCTTAATACTGAACATGATAGCGTATCATAGCGATGAACTCGCAAAGTGTGCCCACCTTGGTTCATGCCATAGAACAATGGCATGAACGGTAGTCATGCAGTCCCTGCAGAAATTTTTTTATCAGCGCACTACATATGGTAAAGATAAAATACATTTATTATTAATGAGATATATTATCAAATAAGTGTAAACACCCTGCTTGAAGGCATTTAATGCATTTTCACTGAAAGGGTCAAACTGAACTGTGGTGGAAATGCAGCATCTGTAAGAGCTGTCATCTTCAAGCATCATTTCTTCTACGTCTACCCACGATTGTCTTACAAAAAAGTCCAATATTTCACAAAAGGCGAGCTTGACTGAGAGAAAATAACATGACGTTGTCCTCCATTTTGTCCAACCAGGGAGATAATGGGCACTGAGGAAATGTGGCCCTTCCTCTTGGCCATCAGCGGTATTCCCGCCATCGTGCAGTTGGTGGTGCTTTCCTTCTTCCCTGAATCTCCTCGGTACCTTTACATCGACAAAGGAGACTCTGAAGGCAGCAAGAAAGGTGAGTGATGTCATGGAGTGTCTTTTTGTAGTATTTTTGTTTTAGAATAGAAGAAAGTGATGGTAGCCATAGAACCAGGAAATGGAAAAGAATGGAATTTGAAATACAAAGGACATAAACTAAAACCAAAGCAGATGCTAGCATGAATACTCAATACAATTTCACAATTCTGACAATACCTATAGAATTCCACTAGATGGCAGCATTGCACTCCAAACACCATATCATGTGACCTTCATATATGACAGCGCTGCAGTGGCTGTGGCAGGAAGATGACTTAAAGCTGGAGCTGGAAGACATGGAGAAAGAGCGTGAGGGCGCTCGAGGCGAGCCGGCGAAGACGGTGAAGGACGTGCTGAGCCATCGCAGCGTCAGGTGGCAGCTGCTGACTCTGACCATCCCCTGCGCTGGCGTCCAGTTCTGTGGCATCAATGCGGTAGGGTGCTACCTTTACTGGCACGCTTCTTCGGGACATATGGATGAAACGCTTTGCTTCTCTTTTCCAGCTTTATTTCTACGCCTTTGACATCTTCCGGGAGTCAGGGGTGCCCCAGGAGCAGATGAATTACTTGGCGATTGGGTTAGGCGCAATGGAGCTCATCACTGTGACGCTGTGTGTGAGTGTCTCATCTCTGTAGGCGTCATTCAGGTGCACCCCAAATTTAACTAGAAAAATATTCAGTATTTTTAAAAAATAGAAGCAACTTGTGACAATCCACTAATTCATCCCGCAAAATGTTTTTCTAACAAAATTATGAGCATTATAGAGGGGGATGCTAATAACATTTCAGTGTCTCTTAGTGGTGTGTCGGTCATGAACGAACAGGTCAAAAAAATAGTTCTTTTTTGGGAACGGAATGAACGATGTCACCGCCCCAAAATACCTGTTCATTTTGTTCAGTTAAAAAAAATTTTTTATTGGCTATCTACATGCTTGCCTCTTATCCTATCGTCCCGCCTCGCTCTGTGGGTGGGTGGGTGGGGTTAGCTGACTGAACGACCAAGAGTCACTGCGTCGGATGAGGGGGGGCGTAACGCTGGAGCGGGGAGCTGAGACGCTCGGATCCGGAGCGTCATAAAGTAACGTCATCACGTGTTGTTGCGATGTTGAGTCGGAACGAACGTGATCATGAGTGAATGGACTGACTCGACACGGCTGACCGGGTCGATCACAAATGAATGAAATGAACAAAGTGAACAAAATGAACAAAATAACAAAATGAACAAAATGAACAAAATGAACAAAATGAACAAAATGAGCAAAATGAGCAAAATGAGCAAAATGAGCAAAATGAACAAAATGAACAAATGAACAAAATGACCAAAATGACCAAAATGACCAAAATGAACAAAATGAACAAAATGAACAAAATGCAATATATAGTGTGCATACAGGGAGTGGGGATGCTCATAGCCTTTCAGTGTCTCTTAGTGGTGTGTCAGTCATGAACGAACGGGTCAAAAGAACTAGTTCTTTTTTGTGAACGGAATGAACAAGATCACCGCCCCTAAAATACCCGTTCAGTCCGTTCAGTTTCAAATGTTTTTTTTTGATTGGCTATCTACGTGCTTGCCTGTCTTATCCTATAGTAATGTGGGTGGGTGGGTTTAGCTGACTGAACGACCGAGACCGAGAGTCACAGCGTCGGATGGGGGGGGCATAACTCCGGAGCGCTGTCATAATACTTCAGATTTCAAGGTACGTCATCACATGTTGTTGCGATGTTGAGTCGGAACGAACGTGAACATGAGTGAACAGACGGACTCGACACAGCTGACCGGGTCGACCACAAATGAACGAAATGAACGAAATGAACGAAATGAACGAAATGAACGAAATGAACGAAATGAACGAAATGAACGAAATGAACGAAATGAACGAAACGAACAAAACGATCAAAACGAACAAAATGAACAAAATGAACGGATCTTTCTACTGAATGACCCGGTTCACTGAAATGAATGGTTTTGCCCACCATTCGTGTCTCTACCCAAGTTTTTTACACACTGTTAGTCCCACAAAACACATTAGACGCTAAAATGCTAAAGCTACTTACCATTGAACAAACCGTTTTTGCTGTAACCACGAAATCCAGAAGAAATACAACTGAATAGGTGCAGATTCTGGAAGCTCTACAAAGCTTTGTGTGCTGGTTATTGTGTGTAGCTGCTCTATAGGAGTCAACATGATGCTTTCTAACTGCTTCCCTATTGGCTGTGCTTCAGTCCTTCATCATCGACCGTGCGGGCCGGAAGAAGCTGATGGGCTATGGCTACTTAATGATGGGGGTCACCATGACTCTTCTTACCGCCATGCTGTCCATCAAGGTATCTTCTCTCCCACTGTGACCTTGTTACACGATACATGCTAGTACTACACTAGTAGTACACTGCTATGTTATGTGTTAGCATACTAAGTGTTTTTTTTACAGGATAGGTATTCATGGATTCCATATTTAAACATCGCTCTGATCTTTTGTGTCATCTGCATGTATGGATTTGGACCCTGTGAGTTCTGCTGCACAAATATAAATATTAATATTAATACCGCCTTTTTTTTTTTTTACTGAAGTGTATTTTATTTTGTAAATTTGGATTCGTTTTCCCCAGCCGGAGTGACTATGGCGCTTCCCTCGGACCTCTTCCTGCAAGCATGGCGTCCCCCCGCTTTTGTCATCAGCGGCACCGTCAACTGGCTCAGTTTGTTCCTGGTGGGCATGTGTTTCAGCTACGTGGTGGTAAGATCCTGGTATCTTTGTCTTCTTCCTACAAGTCACCGCGCTGTGTTAACATTGCATCGCACCGTGTCCACGTGTCCACACAGGACGGGCTGGGTCAGTACTGCTTCCTGATCTTTGTGGCCTATTGCCTCTTTAGTTCGGCCTTCATCATCTACTTGGTGCCCGAGACCAAGGGAAAGACCATGGTGGAAATTATGGAGGATTTCAACAAGCTTAACTACAAGAACAGAGACATTGAAGTGGCCACTAAGTTGTAACATCTGACCTTCTATTTATTGACTTGTTTCTGGACTCATGAGTCAGCATTCCGAATGTTTTATTTGTGGGAAAACCCGCTCAGTCATGCTTTTTCTCTCTGAAAAACACATCTCAGTCAATTCTTTCCCATAGGACTGCAATCTATATGTGGCGTTCATCATCTAATTTGTGTAATTGGCCACGACTTTGGTGTGAGTGGAGGTATTAAAAACTAAGTGTGTGTGTGTGGACTGGTAAAGGGGAGATTTTTGGTCAGTCATAATAAATGTATGACACCATCTCAAAAAATGAAAAATGAAGTTCTAGAATTAGTAATGGAATATAATGCACACCTCATTGGACTTCCAATAGTCATCTTTGTTATATGGCGGTTAATTGATTCCAGACCTGACGGCCCTAAATTTGTGTAGGATTTAACGTTAATAAATGGCATATTTTTGTAGTTATCATAAGACCCTATTATCTATTCTATCTTTGTTTACATCACATTGTTCAACTGGAAGGCGCAGGCTACAGGATCACTGCAGGGACACCAGAGATGGCCACGCCTTTAACGGTAGTGAGACTGCAATTTACTGTATTCAGTCGAATTCAAAACAGTTTTAAAACGGAGCAGGAAGAAAGACAAATAGCCTAAAATATACCACTTCCACAAAGAATAGGAGGAGAACTTCTCACACTGTTATGTCCGATATGTGATATTAGATATCGGGCCATCCATCCATCATCCATCCATCCTCATGAGGGTCCCAGGTGACTTTGGGGTGAGAGTCAGGGTACACCCTGGATGCGTTACAATGCTCGACTAAGTGG
Source organism: Doryrhamphus excisus (assembly GCF_030265055.1). NCBI lineage: Eukaryota > Metazoa > Chordata > Actinopteri > Syngnathiformes > Syngnathidae > Doryrhamphus > Doryrhamphus excisus. The sequence goes on from NC_080466.1 coordinate 40,639,299, forward strand.
ACTCAGGCCTTCATCCATGCATGTAAACATCGTGGAACACAAACACAACAATGGAGAAACTAGTATACTAAAGTATACTTTCCTCCCCAACAAAGGTGACCAGTACCCGGCTTACGGGACAAAGTGGGGGAAGTCAGTTGACGACTTCATGTCACAAAATCTGAATTATCCCTTGAACATATACTATTAATAAAATTGACTGTCAAGTGTTTTTAATTTGTTGCTATGTCAAATGTAGATTCATTACAATACGTTTTTAATACATCTTGTATCACTATTAATAATACTACAATGCTGTGAACCATAAAAAGAGGCTAAACTACAAATCTTCAGTGCAGTCATATTTCCTTATGTCAACAATGTCATATTTCAGGCATAAGGTGTGTAAAATAATGAAAAAAAGACCGCACCAAATGTGTCAAACTAAAAAAAGTTCAGTGTTTTAAATAGAAGTTCAAAACAAAAAGCCAGATGTCTATTCCCATTTCATTTTATTGGCTTGTCATCTCCGCGGCAACAAGAGAGACCGAGTAACAGAGTACAAAAACAAAGATCTATACTGTAGAAAAGTATGCTTATACTGAAATATGTCCAAAGAACAAAACATATTTTAAAAGCTTTGTGTGTATGTCTGTGTACATTTTCTCTATATGTATTCTGTAAAATTTAAATAATAAAAAAAAAAAGGAATGTCACGGTACAATTCTCCCAAAAGATGACGTTTGAGTCCACTGCTGTGCACAGTCAGTATTTGGAAGGCACTTTGCAACAGACCAAAAGCAGAAAGCCAAAGAATAAAAAATGCATCTTTTACATTTGAGTACCAATGGGAGTGAAGCATCTTTCACTTTGCCCCCCCCGCCCAAATAACAACACTAGCCTTAACGGAGTCACAAAAAACAAAAAGATAACTTAAGAAGCGTCTAACACAACAGACAAAAGCAACAAAATATGTTTATGTACACGTCCACCAGTGACACACTGCTTCAATATTTAGATATATTTATAAGATGGTATATACATTTGATACAATACACTATAGAAGCATAAATAATATAGAAACTCCAATCAAAACAAGAGCAACATCGCACACATACACACACTCGCACACTTCGGCGTTGCATCAGGAACCTTTTGTCATCCTTCCTAACTAGACAGGACGTCAGGTTTTGTCGACAAATACTTCCACAATCATATACTGCGAGGTTCCGTGAAACGATGCAGTACAGAACGCTCATTTTATGTCACGCCGATGACTAACTCGTGTCTATGATTGGTCCTTTGGGTCACATTTTCTTAGCGGCTGCCATTACCGCCCCTTTCATGCAGACGTGTCGCCAATCAGCCATCACAGCAGATCTGATAGAACCTGGCAAAGCGGGACATTGACTTTGTGGCGCCATCCCACCTCTGTTACCACCAACCGCCCAGTCCACTTAGTGCTGTTTCAGCACAGTTTCTGTCAAACTTGCTTGTTCTGTATAAAAAGGCACGGGTGAATAAATGCCGGATCAACTGTTACAGGGCTGATTTTGCGGTATTTCTGTGTGAAAGGGGCGCAAACAACGCGCGCACACTCACATCCCATCCAACATAACTTAGAACAAGAGCTTCAAACTTGACAAAAACTTGACATACGACACAAAGAAACAAAAAAAAAGTGCACCCCAAAAGCAGGGGCATAAATAAGTTAATAAAATAGAATCTACATTTCATAAAATATATATACTGATCATTTAGCTGACCTTGGTCCTCGATAAAGGAACACGCATGGATGGAGCACAAAGAACGGGGAACATTGTCGTCATTTTGGGAACAGCAATGATTCTGACAAGCATGTCTGGAGAATGTGCTTGAAAAGTCAAAGAAAAAGAAAAAAAAAGTGCCTTTAACTTTCGTCTTCTGTCGGTTGCTTGCTCTTTTGTGACTCAGGCAAAAGGGGAAACATGCTAAGTTTTGTGTTTGCTTGCATTGGACACATTGAAAGAGTCTTGTCGGTGAAAGAGCATTATAAATAAACAATCAAACCCCGCCCATTGTTCTGAAGGCTAAGACGATAACGCAACAGTACTCGGATGCATCCGTTGATTCGTCACATGTAGAGAAACATGTGAAAGCCGTTAAACAAGAACAAAAACAACTCATGTCTCATCCTATGCTCCGTATATTTTTCTTCCTTTATAAAGATAATTACAACAGCGTATATGCACTTTCCAAAATGTAGAAAAAGTAGGAATCATATGGCAGTCTGACAAAAATACACACATTGAGCAAGAGAAGTAGTCTTGAGGCAAAGACGGAGCGACCTGGCTTTGTACGGAACATGGCGGACCGAGCACATCACTTCCCTCCAAAGTCCACTCCGCTTTGACCGGCCTCTGCGTCCACCAGCGACGACGCAAAAGCCGACTGGACTATCTGGAAGCCGAAGGACTCCAGCAGAGACATGCTCTGCTGAGGAGAGAAGGGGGTCAGCTCGCTTAAACTGGACCCCGAGCCCGCCTGAGCCCTGGGGGTTTTGTGTACTCTGTGCTGGTGTTTCTTGAGGTAGGACCGGGTGCGGAAGGCCTGGTCGCAGATGGCGCAGGTGAATTTCTTCTCGGGGTCCGTCTTGGTTTTGGGACCCTCCGGGGAACCGAGGCCCCCCTCAGAGACTCTGTTGCAGGCCAGCGACGGCACGTCCAGCTCCGGCCTGTCCGTTTTGTGTGGAGATTTCAGTTCTTCACCGTTGGACAGTTCCCCAAATGAAGGATCCGATTCTTCGGAATCCAGATGAGGACACTTGTCAGCATTTTCCTGCCCATCTAAGGCAAAAACAGGAAGTGGGCATGAGAGGAAAGAAGGGAAAATGAAAGGAAAGAAGCATTAGGACAGCAGGGCTCTTTAATAATTGCATTTTTGTGCGTTTCCATGGTAAAGGTCGCAGGTCGCAGTTGGACACATTTATTAGTGGCCTTGTAAATGATTTATAATTAAATAGCTATTCACACAGCTAAGTAAAACTGATCCAAACTGAATTGTACCTTCTCCAAGTGGGATGGCTTCCTTGAAGCCTGGCTACAGCATGAAACCATTCACTTAAAAGTCCATTTGTCCACTGAAAGTGTCGCTAGGCCAGTCAAGCATCGTGCACCCGCCCCACCCCACCTCCTGCTGGACTGTACTGACCTGCAGCAGGCCCGTGGACGGGGAAAGCGGGCACCCCACCAGAGCGACACTCCCAGAAATACGGAGCCCCGCCTGGCTTCCCTACTAGCAGCTCGGGCTGCTGGCCCAATGCTGGAGGGCATGATGGCTGGGGGAGGATTGGAGGTCCGTGATAGCGAGCCCCTGTCTCGGGTGAGGAGAGTACCAGCTGTCGACTGGCGTCTACAACGGCACCCAGTCGGGGGGGGGAAAGGAAGGATAGACATAACAGGCCACCACAGAGACACAGTTACTATCTGAAGGGCTTATAAACACAACATGCTCCCCAGGAAACACTTCCTAGAATAACCCTTCAACCTTCCTGGGATCATCACACAACCACTAAAATAAGTCGGCAGTAGACTTGCCTCATCACTACCATCATCATCATTTTGACAATGACATCCCATAGACAAGATGCACATGCCAGGAACATGCCGGTGTACGTGCTCATTAATGATGCACTTGCACACAACCATATAGATTACTTGTTTAACACAGACCCACACCTACAGTATTCCCCCAACGGGAATACACCCCCCACATTTCTTGTATATTGTATATATACAGCAGCATAGATGTACCGTCCACTGAAAATAAGTCAACACACAGTCATTATCGTCTAAATAGCTGGCAACACAAGTGGTTAGCAAGATATCCGTGTCATGCATGCAGTCAAACACAAAGGTGGTAGTGGTCTGGCGCTGCATGAGTGCTGCTGGCACTTGAATGAATTCCAACATGTACTGCGATCTCTTCCCTTGGGAAACTGTGCCGCTTAACAGTTTCCCAATGTGAGTGGAAGATGAAGGTGGAGGTGATGGAGTGGCCAAGTATGTCTCCTCTCCTTGTGTGGAGTGTTAGCAGACCACAATGACTGTGTGTTGACTTACTGTATCCATTGAGAAGAAACGGTTGCTAAAATGTGAGGGCTGCACTCACTTTTAGGAGATACCGCAGCGTACAAACTAGCTCTTTGTAACACACTTTGGCACACGTAACCATCTCTGTGCTATTACATCTTTGAGGTTCATCCAATAAAGAATGCAGTATGACCAAACATGCAGTAGTGTGCATTGTGGACAACCTGGCAATGGACCAGCCAAGAAAAGACACAAACCATATGCAGCCATGGCCATGCCGGGCACACACGCACACACAAACAGGAAAACTCCCCACATGGTTCTTCTTCTTCATAATAATAATAATCTAATGTTGATGACAGAGAGATTTGATCTGCCCAAAGGTCTGTCACAACTCTAGATGTAGCACACAATGTTCCTGAACTACACACTCATACACACACCTGCACGCATGAACACACGTACGCAGTGAGTGACAAGCTCAGAGCAGCACAGCCTTGTGTTTTCAACAAAGATGCAGCAGCACAACCAGTGAAAGAAGCCGGAGATGTGAATGTTTTGGGATGGGCCGGGCGGTGGCTTGCCTTCCACTGAGCACTGGCGTCCCATGTGGTAAGGGGCGCCGTTGTGCATCTGTAGTTCCCCGCTTGGCTGGGGGAAGGTGTGCAATGTGGCTGAGGGGGGCAGTGGAGAGCCATGATGAGTCTTTGTATGCACCTTAAGGTAGGAGGCAGTGGAGAAACCTGGGACCGAGAAGAGCACAAACAAGGCAGTCGTTTGCAAACTCCAAGGCCTTGACCGGGGCGCCGCGTAAACCGAGGCTGTCCACAACCAGCTCGTGGTCGCCTGGCATGGTTTGACCAGAACAACACTACTAATTGACTGGATGAAACCATCTAGAGAAAATGACAGCAGATGTCCTTTAAACTATGCAGCCACGTGTCATCCTTGCTACCACAATCTAGCATAATAACTTGATTCAAATGACATTTATCACACAAGGTCATTAAAAAATAAGAAAAATCAGCATAAATCAGGTGTCTCTTCACATTCCGTCGCTTCTCAGCATGCTTTTTGGCACTTCTTTTGTAAAATGTTGCAAAAGTCAGAGCAAAAGAGTTAACATAACTTCTATTTACTACCCTCCAATAGTAGTAGTAGTTGTCCTGAGCATGTGACATCTACCTACTGTGTGTTAAGTGGCTGTGTGGTGATTTTAGCATTATTTTATGACACCGTAAGGCACACTGTTAAGTTGCGCAATGACCTTCTCTTTATTGGTGAGTTAATCACTTGGTTCAAAGTTGATTCCAGCCTCCAGCGGCCGTTGGCTGAGTTGAGTTTGAGACCCCTGGTATAGATATTTTCATTGTGAACTGTTTCCAGGAAGAATTGGCCACAAATTCGCACAAAGCCGTCAAGCACGACATCACGCAAAACACCAGCATGTCACACGTGACCTCAGTGTGCCTTAGTTCAGTGAGCATCTAAAGGCCTAACTGTTCAATTTATTAGCTAGAATTAGGAGGACACTACCCACTTACGGTGACGGTCAGTAAAATGTACTAGCGAGAGCTCTGCAGTATTTTAGGTCCTTTTCACACAGCTTGCTAAAGCTGGCATTTCCCTGCCTATTTTCAGTGTAAACTAAATAAGAAATAATAATGAAAAAATATTCTGTAACATCACGCCTTCACTGGGTTCTGCATGTGCAAAAAGCAAAGACGGATAACTGCATACGCTTCTCTTGCGGCTCTGATGCTGCAATTGTGAACAATATCTGTGTGAAAGATGAGGCCATGATATGAGCAACAGAAGTATCATGGCCCAAGCAGAGCTTCTTGTGTAGGCTTTTCAGAGTCGCCATACTGCACTGGAGCTTGTGACCGGCCGTGGACTGAATTACCTTTGTTGCAAATGCCGCAGTAGTTGTGCGTCCCTTCGCTGTGTTTCTTGAGGTGGTCCGTCATGTAGGCTGCTCGGAGGAACTTGCCGCAAACTTTGCAGGGAATTTTGTCCTCGTGACATGCGAGGTGTGACCTGAGGCGATCTCTTGTTGCAAAAGAGGCATTACAAATCTGCAAGAGAGGAAACAACACAAGTTGTTGAAATGTTGAAAAACTCATCAACTCATCAATTTCTTTTGTATAAGGATCCTGCATGTCACCTGGCACTTGTGGGGTCTCTCTGTTGTGTGGACTTGCTTGATATGCCCGTTCAGGTGGTCTGGTCTGGAGAGTAAATTATATTTACCTTTTTAATCTATGTTCCAACAACACATCATCGACACAAGTGATGAAAAATTATCTTCCGGTGAAAACATCCTGAACTAGGTCTGTCAAAATAACAAATTTCGATGCCTAGAGACCATTTTTAACCAATGTAAAGATAATATGGCATAATAATGTGAGTATATCATATCAAAAGGAATACATTTTAGTTTCTCAAGACCATTTCCCTTGTAATTCGAATGTAAAGTACTTTGAAATAAAATAAATTGAACATTATAAATTAAACAGTGACAAAATGTGTTCTCTTTCAGCAAAAACTGCACTTAAACAAGAATCAATCACAACATTTCTGATTCTGAATCAGTGTCATTTTTGTTCATGTCTGGATATTGACAAAAAAACAATAACAAGAAATAACCCATAAATACTCTTAAGTTCACACTGTGACGTCAACATCCCACTCCTTGCATGCATACACGCCTTGTGTTACCAGTATTTGACGCAAATGGTAGTCCCATCAGATATTGACTGGTTTTTGGTTGACACCAGTACAGTTAAACTGTGCAATTGTTCAGTAACACAGACTTAGATTGACTTGTGGACATCATTTGAGAGAGATGGGTCTTTTATGTACATGGAGAACTTCTTAAATCTTGGATTTATGAAAATTCGAGCGAAAACAGAAGTATTTTTGTTGGGTTTAAGAGTCAAAAAAAGTGAAGGTACACTATGAGTCCAACCTCCACACCGGCAGGGGGCAGTGTACATTTTGGAAGAGTCCCTGATTGAGAGCCTGAAGAAGTGGTCAGCGTTGTTGAAACCAAAACAAATCGCCAAACATAAATGCAGATTTGGAATGGCATATATGCTAGTTTAACTAAAAATGGAGCCAGACACACCAAAATAACGTTCTGTGTCAAACTAAAACGAATGTGAACCAGTGAAACGACACCACACACATGCCATATTGCTATTGTCAAAATGAGTTCTCCTCTTAACGACACAACCACAACAAAGACGTCACAGAATAAAGTGAAACTCACCTGGAAAAGCCTTTGCCGCAACTTTGACACACGTACGGTTTTCCCACCGAGCCGTCGTGGGAGCGCACATGATACGACATCCTGTCTTTGCGTTTGAAACGCAGTCCACACACGTGACACGCATAGGGCTTCTCCCCGGAGTGGGACAGCTTATGTCGGTTAAGGTGGTAAACGTCGCGGAAAACTTTACCGCAAATGTCGCAGCCGACGTGCCGCCGCGTCCTCTCCCTCTTGCGGCCGTTGTCCAGCGTCAGGTCCCCGGGGAAATGTTCCCCGTTCTCCTGGCCCATCATCCCTATGTTACCGGAGCGTCCACCGATGTTGGCTCCGTGTTGGGCTTCGTGGTTCTTCAGACGGGAGGCTTCGGTGAAAGCTTTACCGCAAGCCCCGCACGGGAAGAGGACAATGTCTTTCTGCGTGTTGTGGTGGAAGGCGACGGGCTCTTCTGACCCGCCTGCCTTCTTCGGTCTCCCCCTTCCCCGCTTGGTGCCGTGATGAAAGGAGCTACCCGTTGTTACAACCGGTAAACCTTCCACTTGCTGGAGGATGTGCATCGATCCATCAGCGGCGTCCCCCAGGAGTCCACTCCCATCCACATGTCCATTGTTAGCGAAGCTCTGCCCATTCACCTGCAGCCCGTTCACCAAGTCCTCCTGCTGGGCCACCGTGAAGCCCAGCTCCGTGGATCCAACGGCCTGGAAGAGGCTGGCGTTTCCTCCCCGTGAGGCCGGGACGAGGATTTGCACATTAGATTGTTTGATGACCTCCTGGCAGATCTCGATGACGGATCGCATCAACAGAAACTTGGCAGCTGTCATCAGTTCGGGGAAGCTCTCCAGCCGCACCACAATCCTCGACGTGTACGCGAAGTCCAAGATGTCTTTGAAAACTTTCGGGCTGATGGTGTGCATCTCCAGCTCCCTGGCTTCCCCCCCACCGCTGAAGACCGACTCGAAGTACTCGCTGCACGCCGCCAGCACCGCCTTGTGAGCGGGGAAGCTCTCCTCGCCGACGCGCAGGATCACGTCGCAGAACCTGCCTCCATCTTTCCTCTGGACGTTGAGGTTGTGTAGCATCTCGGCGCTGTGCTTGCTCACCTGGTAGGTGTACGAAGAAGTCCAAGATGGCTCCGCTACTTTCTCCATGCCGAATTCATCCACCGGCGAAAGGTCGTGAGCGGCCACGGTGGAAGAAAGGACGGTAGCTAGCCGAGGCGAGCCGTCGGTTAGTTAACAGTTAACGCTTAGCTAGCAACAACCCCCCCGCTCCTTTACGTTCAGATGCTAGCCTCGCAGCAAGCTAAAAATGGCAGCCCCCCAGCTTCCTGTGAACTTTGAACTCTTTCTTCACGGGTGGGGGGTCGGTCTCTTTATGTCCGGAAGACTCAAATGTTTACATTGAGCCAATTGTTCTTTTAGTTATTTGATATCCGTTTCGCTTTCACATTATCAATATGGACGTGCTTCGGGGGTGTTTAAAAAAAAAACGCTGGGAGAAAATATGAATACGCAGATCCCCTCCAAAGACGCGGTCTTCACTTCCTGTTGACACAAACCCCTCCCCCAAAACTTCCGCTCGACAATCGACATGTCGCCCTGGCTGGTCCTCAGTTGCCTTCAGCTTATCATCTTCCCATCAATTTAAATGGCCACATAATTTGGTGAACAATGCAATGTCCTCAAGTGATCTCATTCCAATGTTTACATTGTTGACATGATTTTAAATAATTGCCAGTCATTCAGTAGTCCCACATTTAATAAGTTATTTGAGAACATGGTCTTGCATCAAATAATTAACTTCCCTAAATTTATAGAATCCTGGCCCGAACTAGTCCCAGAGTTTGAATTCTTTTTCCCAAGTTGTGAGCTTGAAATTGGAGGTGAATCTATTTCTCATTTTAATTTTAATAACTGGGCTCATGCTGATTAAGGTTTTTAATGTCACAGCCATCTAGTCCAATCAAACCCAAACAGCAAGAGTGGGAGGAAAAACAGACAAACACTTTATACCAAAATGATTTAGTCAATTTTATTTATTAATTCTATCTGTGCTTCATAACTTAATAGCACAAAAAATGGAGTCCCCTACACCTCCAAAAATTGTGATCCTGCCTCTTCTTGTGGCAGGATGATGGGAAGGGACACAGTTTCAGAAGAAAACCAAACAAAAATACACAGAAGGCACAACCAGCTGTCCCTTGGAGTCGCCTTGAAATGATCCAGCTCATCACATCTACAGAACTGAGCCAGCATCAAGGTAAGAGTACACAGCAAAATCTCCTCATCCAACACTTGCAGTAGCTCTCAGTGCAGTTCTTGAGGGAAAATGAATGTCACAACAAGAGTGATACAAGGTCATGGTGACAGTCTCTACAGCATTTAAACTGCACAATACTTTCACCTCCTCTATTCCTAGAAAAGAAACCATTGCTATATACAGGGGGACTAAGAAAAGTTCCCATCATCTGTACAATTGTGAATATACATAACTTACTCCCAAATTTACTACGAGTCTCATACAAAAAAAGAGGGACAAAAAAAGTCACTTTGCTGCAGTAACAAATCTCCATTGCCTGACTTCCATTTTGTGTCAATCTTAAAGAGCTTGGGGTCAAAACAGACTGCAGGTGTGTGCAGCAGCTTTCAAATTAAAGTTCACATTTTAAATGCATTGATCAGGGAGGGTGGGGGGGTGGGGGAGATTTCGCAGTCCGCCTCAGTGTTAATTTTCTTATGGCCGGAACTCCAACTCATCAACACTTATGACCTTAGCTGGCATGGAGGGAAGTTGTTGATCCAGCACGTCTGATCCAAACCACTTGGAGAGGCCTGGAGGGGGGCTCCTGCCGTGCCGCTGGGGACCATTTGTTCGATGCGGCCCTTGGCTCTGAGACTGTGAGCCTGGGATGCTCTGATGTACTGCAAGAGGAAAAATGTTTAAAACCACAATCTATTTTGATTTGATGAACAAGATGGCATGTATATGTGCTAGCATGTACTTGTGCATACATTTAGAATAAACCTTTGAGATGCAGCACTTGCTTTTACTCACTTGGTCTCTGCTGCTGCATTACTGCCAGCTGCATCTGACTATTTGCTCTGGGAGGTAGAAGCGGGTGCCCTCCCGTGGCACTGAGAGGGTACATCGGTTGGCCAAGTATTGCGGGAGGCAAGCCCTGAAGCTGAGCAAGGTCATGTGGATATATACCTGATAAGGAGCGAGACAAAGTTGCGTTTGTTAGACCGCAATGTTAAGGACCCAAGAATGTTTGGCGTTACCTTGGGCAAGTGCAGGGGTAAGCTGCTGGGGTTGGATTCCCTGTGCAATCATTCGTTGAACCACATTTGGGTGGAGCTGGGGAGGAGGGCGCACCATTGGTACATGGGATAGTAGCGGTACCGGGTAGATGGGACGAGGGAAAGTGGAAGATGGCCCTGGCAGTGCCGCGGTAGACGTATGATGTCCAGCAGAAAGAGGCCTGAGTCGCTCCTGGTCCTTGTTTGGCAAGCTCTGAGAGGTGGACTTCATTCCACCAGACTGGGCAGCATTCCCTTCCACGGCATCCGGATGTAGATTAGGCAAGGTTTCTATCAAGATAAGCATGTCCAAAATCTCAACACTCAAATTCAAAATATGTACATTTAAAAAGGCCTGTACCATCTTGTGCTGCTGCCTCCTCTTTGGTCTCTGATCGACCTGATGGATCATCTTTGCTTTTCTCTTTCGTCGCATACATTTTGCGGATCACTGACGTGGGTGTAAATGATGGAGACAGCTAACAAGAAAATAAAACACTTTAGCATTTTGTATCTATGAAACATCAAGGAACAACTTTGTGGCCGAGGAGCATAAAATGTTGCTTACCATGCTGGTGACAGCACTGCCTGGTGAGTTCCTTCCAGCAGGCTGGGCCCCTGGGCCAGGGGAGCGGTTAACACGCTGTGGACTGAAACCAAGAGCACATTAGATACAAGTATGCTATATATGCAGTAAATGTTAGCTTAGGAGTATACTGCACAACCCATTTGCTTAGAAGGATAGTTCCTCACCGATTTCGAAAACATTTGTCCTGTGGGAGCCTGTTGTAGCCAGACTGGTATTGATGGTGGGCCTGTAGTGCAAGATCGTGGTGAAATGCTAGTGCCTCTAGATCTGCATGATTCACTGGCATGGAGAGCGCCCTCATCTGGGAAACAGGAAGGAAAACATGTTGAAACAAATTAATCAAATTCTGTCCAAGACTGTCACAAATGTTAAACTGTTTTTTTTATAGTTTTACATACAGAAAACTTGAAATGCATATAAAAACATAGTTGAAAGGAATAAAGAATTTAAGGTGGCTTTTACTTCCATTGAAGACATAATTGTTCCCAAAGACACCAAGAAGATGCATGCCATATTATACACTAACCGAAGAATGCACACAGAGGCAAAACAAAAAACACGCCAACCAGGGTGGACGCTAACAGAGGTTCCACTGTACTAACATCAAGTTCCGAATAGTAGGTCTGTGAAAGAAACCCAAGGAAAACAATTGTGCTACCTGCTGCTGAGCTGCAGATCCAGGGCTGATAGACCTGTGTATATCAGCAAATTGTTCAGGCATCATGGGCTGAGGACCAACTGGGAAGCCTTGAGCTACCAAGAGGAGAGAAAAGACTTATCCAGCTTGTTTGAAACAACACATCACAACATGTTTAACACATGCCTATTACCTGCTGAATGTGGTAACCGGCTATTGAAGTAGTCGGGTGAGAGTGCCCTCTGTGGAAAGAGAGGTGGCGAGGGACCCTTGTGCAGCAGGCCATGTAGCGGATTGGGGGCCGCTGGGCCTTCAGAATTGCCCAAAAGGTTGCCAAGGAGTGCGGGTGAGCCACTACGAGCCGGTCCTCCTAGGAGCTCCTGTGATGCAACACACATTTGATCATTTTATGGTAACTTACACCCAAAATTACAGTGTCATTTGAGACATTCGCAGGGCTACTAATTGATGTTCTACATTTTGACTCATCTCAAATACCTGGAAGATGTTTTTTGGCTGCTGAGCAGGCATCTTAGCTTCAGGCAGAGTCACCACCGATTGGTCTGAAGATGGCTGAAATCATACACAACATTGAATTTGTGAATGCAATGGAACCCCAGCATAACAGAGGTTTCGGATTCTGAAGCCAATTTATGCCCATCACAGTCTTAATAAAATTGTTTGCAAAAGTTCTCCAAGTTACAAGTTTAGTTTTTCCTTTACCAGTGAAACATGTCCAGTCTAAAGTAATGAAATTGAATTTAAATGAGAAATACTTGCATTGCTTGAGCCGGATTTGGGGTGAGTTGGCAGGGTTCCACTCGCCTTCATGCTGCTGACCAGTTTATTAAAAGCAGACATGTCAGTGTCACGCGCGCGTGAGCGGACACTGGGACCTCCAGTTAAAGCCTCCTCTAAATGCTCGGCCATGAAGGGCGTCCCGTTGCCTCTCTTTGGTGGGGCCACCTTTTGCCTGTGTGGTTCTGAGCCTAGTTTCATGCCCTTCATCTCACCCTCCACCTCCTCCAGGGACAGCACTGCTCCAGAGTGAGCTATGGTTGAGATAGTAAAAACTTAAATCACCATCACTCCATGTTAATGCCAATATAAAAAGGTCTAATTTCTAGAAACACGAGCATTTTTATTCAACAGAAGTTTCACAAGGTTACCAAAGAACACTAATAAAATTCATTCAACTATTAAGTGCACACAACATTTTTACATAACTGAAGTAACACTCACTGCTTTCCCGTAGGCGAGCCTTGTTGACTGAAAGTGTGGAGAGAAGAGGCTTCACGTCTATTTTGGCCTTGTGCAACAGTTCCAGTATGTCCACTTTCTCTTTGCCCTCCGATGATTGAATGGGTGTGAAGTATGAAACAGGACCTTGACCAGGAGATGTGCCGAGCCCTTCAAGACCTTATAGCGAAGGTAGTCGCAAGATTAACTTGAAAACTTGACTTATACCCTGCATTGGAACAAAGAAATCTTACCTGCTAGTTTTTCCAGCTCCTCATGCGGCGTGGACCTCAGGCTGCTTGAGCGGCTGCCTGAAGGGCTCAAGTTACTGGAGAACCATTGACTGAAGCGGCTTGCTGATACTGGTCCCTCCCCTAAAACATCCTCGATCATCTAAAAAAGACAGAAGCCAGAGACTGAAAAGGTGAGTGGGCAAAAAGGTAAAAAAGTGCCAGTCATGTTTACGCTGTTTTACTGCATCGCTGGAGTCGTGTTATTCACAGTACAAAAAGATGAACTCTGGCAAGACCTCCTCACTAGCTAATTTGAGAATTAAATATATAGCCAAGTTGATGGGCATAAACTTAAAAATAGAAATGATCCCATCAACAATCCTCATGAGTGATATGAACACATCTTTTCAGTGCATTGTAAAAATATAAAAACTTCATGGCAAAAAAAGGATACACGTAAGGGACGTAGCATTTCCGCATATAATCTTCAGGAAAAGCCTCACAAAGTGCCACCAACTGTCCAATTATGTAATGTGAAGCCAAAGAACTGTGAAAGTTACCCCACAACACCAGCTCACTACTAGCTGGTGAGAGACTAGCTTCATGACACACACCAGCAGTGTGTCAGTGGCGTGTTCACAATGCCTCAGGCTACACTATATATTGGAGCTGCCGCCACGCTAACGTTCCTTTTTATGTTGCAATGTGAAATCAATGCACCCAGGAAGGCAGTTCCAGTAATGCTGAAAAATGACCAAAACACAGCAAGTATTACATGTCTTTGTAGGCGGAATACGGTGTGCCCCATTAAGTGCATCAGTAAGCCGCGTCTTTTTTAAAATCTTTATAATGCACATAACCATGTCAGAGAAAGGTGAGTTGTGATGAAGTTGCAGCAGCAACTTCTAGTGATGCTTAGTACCACAGCAAATAGATGGATAGGTACATGGAACCTTGTCATTCTAAAAAGCCAAAAAATCCATGTGCACCCCAGTCCTTACAGATGCCAGTCCTGGCATGGTCTTCTCCAGGTTAAAAAATTCATTGAAGTCAAAGTCTCCAGCCGACTGCTCTGGCAGCACATCTGGGTGGGGAACCTCCTGATCGGCTGTAGGGCGGACACTGACATCTTGCTCCTCTGGCTGTCCATTGCAGGCCACTGATGCACATAAAACATGGCAAATTAAGCAGCAGTATTTTGAACATACCTAAATTTACCCTATTTGAACGTACTCTCTTTTACAGACTCAGTCCTCTTCCTTGACCGCCTCGACTTGCGTCTGTCATCCTCCAGTATTTTATCATCAAATCCAATGAGCTCTATAGTCTCAGACTGGCTTGTCGGACCGCCAGAAAACCATTCTGGCTCCTCCTCCGCATACGAGTCATTCCTTCTCCTTTCGCTGAACACACGCTTGTCTCCAAAGTCTCTCTCTCTCTGGGACAAAGAAAAGACAAGTCAAGGACAAAACATGGGCTTGGTCTACCCGTGTCAAGTTATTTGATACCTGGCATGAAAAAAAAAATCAAGGCAGCATATGGCCATCTTTTAGTTTATGCTCATGCAAGATATGACAATACATACAGTATGGAAGGTTTGAGCACAAACATCAAGTTCATCGACAGAAGTCTGAATGTCTTGTTTTAACGTTAGCATTACTTGTGTGAAGTGTCTAGAGGTAACTTTTGTTGTGGACTACTTTATATGTAAAACTGACTTGACATTGCAGTACCAACTGTAACACTTAATGTAGTAAGACTGACTTGGAATGAAATCAATCTGAGCCAACCCTGTATCTTTTATCCTTGAAGTCTCGCTCCCGTTCCCTCTCCTTCTCTAGGCGGGCTTCTCTCTCAAAGGCTCGGGCAGCAATGATGCGTCCACTTCCAATTCTACGCGGTCCTCCTAAACGGAGACTCTCATTCTCCTTGTTTTCGAGGGGGCTGATTGGTCGGGAGGAGTGTACGGCAGGTGCAGCATTGCCTTGGCATCCACCTCCAAAGCTGCGACGCTGCGGGCTCAGTATGACATCCAAGTCATCCTCTTTTAGCCGCTCACGAGGATCTGAACAAAACCCAGGAAACTGGCTTAATTTTAGCTGAGCACAAACATCTTACCAAACCAAACAAGAATTTTAGCTCAAAGGGGATCTATTGTGCATTTACAATTTTGGACCTAGAAATGTTACAATGTTATATTCTTGTGTTAAACACTGCCAAAGCATCAGATGAGGTTTAAGGACTCTGCACGCCCTGTTTTAATCATTGAAATCCCTTTACCTGGGATTCTTCTTTTCAGTGGAACTCGATCCTCTGAATAATCCTTCTTCAAAGCATCCATTGGAGAGTTGCGTCCTGAGGTGGGATACAGCGAGGCATGCCACTTCTCAGGGTCCCAAACACCATCACTGCGCCAAAACAGACATTACAATAAACAATTGGGAAAATCGACTCAAGTACAGTCTCACTCAATTTTTTTTTCCAATATTCGCCATAAATTCACTGTATTTGAGGCAGCCTGAGGCTCATTTTTCTCACCTTTCCAGCATGTAGACTAAATATGTAGCAGTGTTCTCCCTCTCTCCCTCAACACCCTCCATCCCGTTGCTGTGCTCACGACTTTGCAGTGTGTAACCCCCCCCCTCTCATCACTCAAGTGTTGACACAAACGGCACAACACATTTTGACAAATCACATGCAGCTTCAAAGAAAAAAAGGCAAGCAGGAAAAAAAAAAAAAAACAGCCGATGAATTCACTTCAAACACCTTTACAAGTGTGGATCCCGACCTAAAGACGAGCGCGCGTCATTACTAGCCACAGTGGCAAGTAGTTTGGAGATACCTTTCTTTCAATTGCTACCACTTCCTGGTGAAATACATCAACCAGTGGTATTAATGGTCCTGTGGCACATAAACACTGCAAAAACACCAATTAGATGGCTCCTGCTACTAACCACCACACATAGATTGCACTCCTGAGGGAAACACTTCAATTGCAATCCAGTTCTCTTTGATCAGTAATCGATCATATACCATGCATACTTCAAAACCATGTTGTAGGCTGCACCACCATTGAAGTTCAAGGCCGATATTAAATGTAGTGAATAAACTTAAAAGGTGAGTGCTATCAAACTATATCAGGCAAAAGACCTGAAATTACAAAAATCAAGCCTTTTCTAACACAGCAGGGGAGAGCGGAGGAAACAGAAAATCACATAATTCATGTGTAGTGCAGAACCAGTAGCTTGTCACACCTAAGAATTAAGTCTTACCTGTCATATTTCTCTGATAGACATTCTGGCCTTTCATTGGAGATGGGCAGCTCTTTTATATAAAGAAGCTCTTCCTACATATTGACAAAACAGAATTAATTACAATCAAAACATCCAAAAATTAAAACGTCCCAATTGTCCCCCCCCTCCTGCACTTCACAACCTTGGTATATCTGTATGGAGCTGTTGCTGGTTTCTTAACTTGATCCGCAGCATCACCACTTCCATTCTTCTCTTCAACACAAGCGTCACCATCCATGGTAGATTTCAGATACAGGAAAACAGCCTCAAGGCAAACAATGACTCTGTTGGAAGTAAAGTTAAGAGTCTTTATTCAATGTGCGCCCTATGGCATGGCCCAATAGAGTACATGCTTTTGGTTAGATGCATTAAAAAAAGTATAAATCTTAAGGGTCGATGTTCAGTCAACAACAAAGAAAGTACATTGCAAATAATGTTGGGGAAAAGACATCAAAAGGCAGAAAAAAAGTCCAAAGGCCCAAAGGTTGTCCAAGCTGCAATTCTGACGCTGACGAGTCCCGGCAAGTCCCAACTATCCAATTAGCAAGTTAATTGATTACACCTTGGAGGCAATGAGAGGCAACTATTGCAAATGAGCAAATTGAGAAAAGACGAAATAGGTAGCAAGATAATTTAGCAAAACTACATTCAGATCAAGACAGTAGTTCTAAAACAACGTAATTGTTGTTTTTCTTTTAGAGTTCTGGTAAACATTACGCATCGTAAACGCCATCTGAACACCATGTTTAGTACACATTGTACAGACATCTAAAACACTATTCAATTAAAAACGACTCACCGGAGTGCCGGCTATGTAGGAAAGTGGTTGATGTCAGCTAGCTAGCTAATCTAGCCCCTTTAGCTAGCTAGCTAGCCAACTAGCTGGGGAATGGGATAAAGCCCACCCACGGAATCTTATGCCAGCTAGGTTATTGTAGTGATGTAAGGAAATTAACTGTACTAGGGTGACTTAAATAACTATACGGTCTTATCTTATTAGCTCTAAATAATCTGAAATACTTGTCTACACGCTCTCTCTTCCCTGAGTCGTAGCAGCAATTTTTCTCTGATCGCCGCTTTAAGAAGGTCCTCGGAACCCTGACGCAGTGCCCCTCGCGCCTTTGTAGAAATTGAACTCGTCTTATATGTTTGATATTTACCACAGAGAAAGCTAACAACACAACATTAAGCTGCTGGTGAGAAATATACCAGGAAGGGAGAAAAAAGAATTTATAACAAAAAAACAGTGTAGCCGCAACATGTTCAAAATGTACAGTTGTTACAGGCAACTACTCGGACAGCTAATCGCAGCTTTGGAGTGTGCTTGATTTGTAAACTTTTTGGAGCGGTGTTGGCGCCTTTGCGTATCTAAATCCTACGGTCCAAGTCAGTTAGAGCGTCATCGTCGTTGACAGGTTAATAAATTCAACAAACCCTGTCGGTCATTTCTGGTCACGTGACAAAGAAAAACAAATGCGCGGCAGTTAAGTTACCCTCACACTTCATTTCATACACCATTATGAGATCTAACTAAATTACACACAAAGACACACAATTACACAGCATTCACCATCTCGATTTTAAAACCGATGTGGTTACTTCTTATTTCTGCGCGATATTTTGGACCTATAATCTTATGGAGCACTTGTCTTCGTAATAATGCAGAATAACTCAAGAAAGTCGGCGCCCTTACAAAGAGCAAGATCACAGAGAGTCAAATTTGGTGTTGATACAAAAGTTCACTCACTTCAAAGTAGAAGTATTCCTTACAGAGTCGGATATAATTGGAACAAAGGTGGAAGGCTGAAAGAGTTAAGAATAAGGTGCAAAGTTTGTTACGTTTGCATTTTGTCTATTTAAAGGTATTGTCTGTTTGACCTCTACAATGTCTATAGGCACTTGGCAAGGAAGTTCCTTAAAATATGGATGCAGAACACATTTGGACAGATCCTTCCTCATGTAGCCAAGTAAATATTCATAATAACGAAACAGGTACTGTTCATTCTTGTTTGGACATTCCTGTTCTAAGGTTATGTGTATTGTGCAGGTGTCACTACGACAGTGTGCTGCAGAGACGAACATTTGGGGGATGGAGAGACGAGTTGTGGGCTTCCAGGAAGGAATGGAGTCTGTCACTGCGCGCAGAGTGTCATCACAAGTCGGTGCCTGACACTGTTATACAGGATTAGGACTCTTAATGATGGTGTCTTTCATGAAGGTATTACCTGCTCCAGTTGACGTTCCAAAGCTGGCAAACATATCTGGCACTGCAAGAGGAAAAGAAGAGCAAACTCCATAAAGCTCAATGGTTCGGTATGTTTTCGACCCAATCTTTAAATTTTAAGCTGTCTCAAATGCAAGCACTGTCTGCCAGATGAAAGGCGGCGGAAGCGGCGATTTTTGGACAGGTGGGAGAATTTCATCCAGATGAGACGGCTGAAAAGCGGAAGAAACCAACTGGCACGAAAGCATCACAGGCGCACAAATCTTTAGTATGTGAGAGTTGATCTACAGCTGCAATGTTGTGTGGGTGGTCACTTTTTAATGCATTATTTTTTCAGTTCAGTGTGGCGTCTATGGCAGATAAAGTTGCAGCAGCGTCAAAAGATTTGCAATATGGAAGACCAAGCCTTGACTCACCGGACAGTGAAGCTCCAGAGCAAGGTGAAGATTTCTTGCAGAGTACCCTCTTGCAAGAAGAAACCACTTGTACTTGCATGTGTGCTTGTGTGTGCTAACCTGTTCTCTTTCTATCTTTTGTGAAAGGCTTTTCTTCAGTGGAAAGAAAAGCACGCTGCCGTTTGTTCTCAGAGAGAGAACGAATCCAAAGCCTGGCTTCACTACATCAGCAGTATGAAAAATAAATCACTGCGTGACTGGAAAAGTTTTGTCCGCTTTCGCCAGCACAAGAGACAGTCACAAGGTTATCTTGAAGATATTTTTGGCAAATTTTCATATAAAGCATCACCACTGAGCTTTCATTCACTCGGCCATTCAGCTATCGCTACACACGTCGCCTGTCTTCGCCTGACAAGGTTGAGCTGGACTCTGTGGAGGAGCGCTTGGCGTCACAAACAGACTGAGGAGGAGCGTTTGCAAGGCGCATGGCAGCTGACCATGCGGGTATCTCAGCGTCGAGCCTTGCTGCACTGGAGAGCGTGTATCCTCTTTAAAACAATTTAGTCTTCATGCCCACTAACTGTAACACTTTACAATAGGGTACACAATATTACAGTAGTTAATTAGGAAGGAATTACTCATTAGTTCCTCAATAAGTACTGTTTTTTTGTGTACCTTATTGTAAAGTGAGACCCCCACTCTGACTACCAGTTTGATTCTTGAGCTCCCCCGCAGATGTAACACGGCGTAAAGAAAAAGCACTTCGAGGCCACATGGCAAGTCGACACCATCATAAGTGCCTGCAGGTAAGCTGTGGAGAGGGAAGCCTTCGTAACCGATTAATGATGTGTGCTGATGACTGTTTGTTCTTCTTTCAGCGTGCTGTACTGCGGGGCCTGTCACTCCACGTGAGCCAGAAAAGGGCGCAGCAGCTGAACAAAAAGGCAGCTGTCCAATATCGTCGCCAGACTGTAATTATTAGGCACTTGGTGAAAGCTAAACTACATTTACAGTAGATCCGCACTAGTCACAGACACACATACACAAATGGTAAAAAGCTGCAATTCATGGATGCACCCATAAAAAGAAACCCTAGAACAGGGGTGGGCAAACTTTTTGACTCACGGGCCGCATTGATTTAACAAAACGGGGGGGCAGACTACATATTTTACACGTAACAGTCCACCTGGTATTATTGTATCTGTAAAAGTGTCATGCAATCTGCTATTATTATTTATTATTTTATATTTAAATATTTTATATTTAAATATTTTTATTTAAATATTTTATATTTAAATATTTTAAAATTTATGATTATTATTATTATTATCATCATTATGCTTGTGTCCCTTTTTTCAGGAGCACTTTGTAAACAACAGACCACATCAAATAACAAAATTGATAAAACCATCAAAAGGTTGGCTCAAGCCATGATGCCAGTTCGTATGTTGAGTTTAAATGAAATACTTTGGAAAGAACGGACGGGCCGTATTCAAACACTTGGTGGGCCGGATGTGGCCCCCGGGCCGTAGTTTGCCCACCCCTGCCCTAGAATATACCTCTCACTGTTATTAAACAAAACAGACCTTTACACATTAAGAAACAATTACAGGCTTGCAGTAGGGGCGTCACAATATCGACACTACTAAGTGAAGTACATGAAAAAATACATGACAATATATTGCAATTTATGCTACGTTACCTTGCAATGATCCTCACAAGGTTACACTCTTCTGCACGCTGTGTGTATGCGGCCAGCCCCGCCTCCACCCATCAAGAAGAGAGACTGTGACTGAAAAAAGACACAAAACACTCTCACATCGTTCATGCCCTTGTTCTATGGAAGGTGCTGAACTCTCTTCTTGCCTGTGTGAAGGCCAGAGACGAGGAAAAAAGGCGTGGCAAGGCAATATATTGTGTTTTTGTGATTATTGATTATCATTCCAAGGCTAGTGCTCACAATACATTTTTCCCTGAACGAGAAATCATGTTTAAATCTCACAAGATCTGGTGACATGAGATCTTGTGTCCGTTTAATACATGGCCTGTTTTATTATTTTACATAGATGATCAATAAATATTGGAGGCTGTGGAAGGACCGGTTGGAGGAGGCTGAAGACGAACCTTTCCAAACACTGACAGACTTGGCGCTGACAAACTACCGGTACTTTTATTTTCTCTCTCTCATTCGTAATATATGGAGCCATGAAACAAGTAAATATAATTCATTATTTACGACTGCTCTGGTTTGTTATTGTTGTTTTCTGTTATGGCAGCACAAACCTGTTGAGTCGCTCTTATGACAACTGGAGAGTTAAGCTTGCACAGCAAAGACACTTGCAGGTATTTCATGTTGGACATGCACACACGTTCAGCGTAAAAATGGCTGTGTTGAACCATTTTAGCTTTAATGGATGTAGTGACTTGACAATGTGACAAAGCATCACAATTCTCAAGATCTAATCAAAATTCCTGTAGAAAAAGTTGACTACATGTTGTAAGTAGCATGCATGGGACTGAGGCATGTGTAGTGCAGTCGACTGAATTTTCATTAAATCCTATAGTTACCTTTACACTCAAAATACCCAAAATATTACATATGATCAGACAAAATAAGCCATAAATAAGACATAAATACAACTCCGGCTCATGTGGGTTTATTGGCTCTTCTGATGCAGGAGCTCGAGTGGCGTGCTGATGTCTGGTTTGCAGAGCACTTGTTGCCACACTACTTCTATTCCTGGATTGAGTTTACTCACCAAAGAAGGCTGAAGAAAGACAGGACACACAGGGCGGATGTCTACAACAAGTGAGCGAACAATAAGTGCTTGCACTCGTTTCCGTGTCCAGACCTCCATACGAATCATCTGCTCATCTTCAGGCAGCGCCTGTGCACTTGGGTGTGGTACTCTTGGCAGGAACGGTTGGGGAAACGCAAAGAGGAGATGCTGTCGCAGCGAATGGTGTGTTGACACTCAGTGAGCCTGTAGTGTGAATACCGTGTGTGGTTGTGTAACTGTGATGCGTTCCACAGGCCATTCTTCACGATGAGCAGCGTCGTCTGCAGAGAGCCTGGGCTCGATGGAGGCGACGGACCCAGCAGGAGAAGGAGAAGCAAGGGTGTCGGCGCATCTCAGTGACACAGCAGAAAGACGCTACTCCTGAGTTACACGGCAGGTGAGGGGAAGAGAGAGCATGTCCACAGACAGTGAACGCTAAATTATAACCTAAGCTGTAATTCACATACTTCTCCACTAGGTGGCGCAAATGCATACAATTTGTGTGTTGGAAAAGATCCATACATACAGTACATACTAAATAGTGTACACTTTATATTGCATTAGATATACTGCGCTCTGAAACACTCAACTCAAAGCTATTATTATCAAAATAGTATTTTGACAATAACATAACTTGTCATATTACTGCATAGTTACAGTAGTAACAATGGTAAATGATTCTGATTTGTATACCAGGAGGAGCAGTGAGGAGCAGGCTTGTCGTCAAGGCAATCTTTGTCGCATGAGAAGAGCGTTGGACAAGTGGAAAAAGGTGCTTGTCCTCTTTACTCATGGAGTCTACTTATATAAATATAATGAGCGGTACAAGTACATATACTATCATGTTGATTCATTGATCATACTGTTTATAATTTATATAATCCGCAATAACCATACTCTACTCTAGTCACTTCACTGCAATACTGTACATATTACTGTTATTATATATTGTCACATCCATACTGTTTATAATCTGTATAATCTACAATAGCCATATTATAGTCATTTATACCCCTGTACATATTCTCACTGTATCATAGTCATAGCCTGTATAGTTTTATTTACATAGATCTGTCCATACTTAGTACTAATGTACTTATAAAATTGCACTTCTGGTTGGATGCTAACTGCATTTTGTTGCCCTGTACCAGTGACATGAGCAATAACAATAAAGTTTAATCTAATCTAATCTAAAAGTGAATTGGAACGGCGACTAAACAATACTATTTCAGTTTGTTCAGGGACAGAAGTTCCAGACAAACAGACTGGAGCGGATGCAGCGCTGCCATGAAGATGGAGTCGCCAAGCACAGCTTTGTGGCCTGGAAGGTGCACTCACACCAGCATATAAATCACATTCAATAACAATGGGCTAGCTTGGGCATTAAGCAATATATACAATAGGAAGATTTCATTAGCTTGTTTCCATATGAGTTATTTGTTGTACTTCCAGGGCCAGTACAGACTCAATGTGTCTGAGCAGACAGAGCGAGCACTCTGGCACTGGGCCCTCACTCTTCAAGCCAAGGTATCACCTACCTGCTTCATCAACTCATGCCTTAAAACCGAGCGCAGGATGGCGGAGGACAGCTGACCTGGTTTTGATGCTTTTTTTTGGGGAACCCTTTTCATGCTTGACGTGCATGACTTTTATTTTCTAGGTTTTCTTGGCTTGGAGAGAAGAAACGAAGTGTGCCGTGTTCATCAGGGCGGACGGTGCTTTAAATCAAGGCAATAACTATCCACGTCCAGGTGCGTATCACATAATTAGAGAGAAATACAATGCTCTTTTTCGGTTCATATGCTGATTAGAGTACTTTCAAACTTTCAATAATGGACTTCCATCCATCAATTTTTATGCTGCTTATCCTCACTGGGGGCGTGGGTATGCTGGAGTCTATCCCAGCTGTTTTCGGTCGAGAGGCGGGGTACACCCTGGACTCGTCGCCAGCCAATCACAGAGCGCATATAGACAAACAACCATTCACACTCACATTAATACCTATGGACAATTAACCTGCACAATTAACATGCATGTTTTTGGAATGTGGGAGGAAACCGGAGTAACCGGCAAAAACCCACACAGAGAAAACATGCAAACTCCACACAGAGTGGAGATTGGACCCAGGTCTTCCAGATCTCCTGACTGTGTGGCCAACATGCTAACCACTCGGCCACTAATGGACTCTGTCAACAATTTGTCACATTTTCTGAGCTAACTGAATTTGGGCTTTCTATGATCTCTAAGCTGTTTATCAAAATTATTATTATTATTACTCTCTATTGAATCTATCCATAGAGGAGCTTGACTTTTTGACTTCAACTATGGAAGCAGCCGCTGTTTGTCGAACTCTAACATGAATTCCTTGCATAATATCCATAACGTCAACACACTGTTTATATCACCAGCGGAGCCACTGAAGAGGCAGACAGAAAAATCCCAGGAACATCACAACACCCAAGTGCTCCTTAAAGCACTGAGAGCATGGAACAAGCATCACCATGCCCGCCTCAAGTATAAGGTAAATTATTGTTTTATTTACCTTCAACCGTTCTTGCCGACGATGCTGTTCTCTCACCACAATGTGATGCTGATGTAGGTCATGAAACAACAAGGAATGTTGGTGCTGAGACGGAAGATGTACCAGAACTACTTTCAACTCTGGAGGAGGAAGGTGTGTTTTTCCAGATACGAATGTTCGAGTACCTGATTTACGTCACACATACAGTGGATACCTAAACTACTAAAGGAAGCAATAATAATAATAATAATAATATTAGTGCATTTTATTTAGAAGCACTGTTCTAAAAACGGGCGGCACGGCGGTCGAGTGGTTAGCGTGCAGACCTCACAGCTAGGAGACCAGGGTTCAATTCCACCCACGCATCCCCGTGCATGCGTGGGTTTTCTCCGGGTACTCCGGTTTCCTCCCACATTCCAAAAACATGCTAGGTTAATTGGCGACTCCAAATTATCCATAGGTATGAATGTGAGTGTGAATGGTTGTTTGTCTATATGTGCCCTGTGATTGGCTGGCCACCAGTCCAGGGTGTACCCCGCCTCTCGCCCAAAGACAGCTGGGATAGGCTCCAGCACCCCCGCGACCCTTGTGAGGAAAAGCGGTAGAAAATGAATGACTGAATGTTCTAAAAACTCAAAGGCACCTTACAGTAAAGCAAGAAAATGAGTAAAACAAAAAAACAGTACAACACAGCAGTAAAATACAGGAAACGTCAATCATTTGGAAGGATGATGTGAGGGTTAAACATTGAAAGCCAGTTTAAATAGGTTTGTTTGTTTTTCTCCATGACAGCAGATGACGTTACATCGGGTAATGACTTGAGAAAGAGTAGTCACTTGAGAAGACAAACTCACTTTTGCTGCAAAACCAAAATGGTTTACTTGTCCTTCAGTTTCAGGACACCCTCCAAGTGGCTGAGCAGACGGAACAAGCACTCTGGCATTGGGCCCTCACTCTTCAAGCCAAGGTGTCCCCCGCCTGCTCCTTGCGCTCTTACTCTAAAAAGCAATGTTGACAGCTCGTGTTGACGTGTTTTGGCAACCACGTTGCAGGTGCTGGATGGGTGGAGGCTGTGGGTCACAGAGCAGCGCAAGAAGAAGATTGAGGCGGTGGAAGCTGCTCAGGTCTACGGTGATCACATGTCCGACATCAAGCGGAGCCAAAGGCGGCACGACGAAGAAGCAGTGCGTTTATGGTTTACGTCTGAAAAAGTAACAATTTTATACACTGTGCATATTTTTTACAGCGATGGCTGCGTATTCAGAGCGTGGTGAGGTATTGTTTCATGAGGTGGAAGCAACGAGCTCTTTGCAAACCACTCGCAGCGCAACCACTGACCACGAAGGTGACATTCTGTGTCACTGACTTGAAAAAGGATTCTCCAGCTGACTGCGACGCAGACGTCCTGGACCTGTGAGTTCAGCAAATGACTTTTGAATATTCTTAACACATTCATATATGCTTCTTTTTTTCCAGAACATCTCCAATCATACGACGACAGCCTCGTCGCTGCACGGAACTGTTTGAGCCTCCTTTGAATGTTTTACAATATGAAGGGTATGCAATATTTGTTATTTTTTTTAGGCAAGGCAAGTTAATTTGTATAATGAATTTGATCCACAAAGCTATGAAATGCCATTTACATTTTGTACTTTTTATGTCCAGCACACTTTTGGCTTCCCCAAGACTCTCGGAGCACAGTTGCCCCTCACAGAAATATCTTCCTGCACTGTTTTCTACCTCCCTCCGTCATCCTTCCATCCCTTTCCCTGCCGCACATCAAATGGGAGATGAATGGGATGTGTCCCTTAAGAAAATTCCACTTTCCACTGAGGACGCAACCCACACACCTCGTGACCTGCTACTGCCTCCTGCTGCGTTCATGAGCACAGAAAAGACGGTAATAATGACTTCTTCGTATTTGGCTTCACTGTCACCTTTCACCTTATATTTTTATTTAGGACATTTTGTTGGGAAATGGGAGCATACGTCTTCAAGACGTGCATCCGATTGCACCGAGTGGAGAAACTGATGAGCCGTCTTCGCTGATAATCGAGCTAAGGAGCATCCAACAGGACATGAGGAGTTTCCAGCAGGACAGGAAGCAACTCAGGTGAGCGCTTATGGACAGCAGTTTGCGTTGCTCTCGTACTGTTGTTGACTCTTTGGCTGCTCAGGCTCTGGCAGAGAACAAAAGATGTGTTGCAGTGTTGGCTGCAGACCAGCGGAAAAGATGAGGACGTGGATAAAAATTCAGTGTGTCAACAGATGAAGGAGGTAAACAAGAAAAGCAAATTAGTAGGCCTGTCACAATAAATCAATTAACCCCATGATAAATAAAAACAAACAATAATTTTGCGTGTTTGTTTTCCTCCTCGCTGTCTACCAAACAGGCTGAATGATGAAAGGGCTAAAGTTTATTGTTTTTGATATGTGTACTTACATTATTATGTCATATATTATCATTACATTCATGAAAAAATTGTTTATCGGCCATATTTGTCATCGTGACAGGCCTACAAATCAATGTCACTTTCCCCAAATAGATTTGGTGATTTTGATGCATGTTGACAGATGGAGGAGCGCATCGACAGACTGTCCCGTGAGCTGGAAAAACGAAGGCCCGCCATGCGCTTGCATGCAGAAAGAGTCCGACGTTTACAAACTGCCCTCGACTCCTCAGGTTTTTCTTCACTTTATAAGCAAGCGCAGATGTAAATAAATCACTTTGAGGAGTTTGGTCAAGATTGCCAACATGTACGCATTTGTTGTACTCGGCACGCATTGTCAGTTTTGTGATTACAGCTGTTTCGGTGTATTGTCAACATTGTAAAATTGCATGTCGCTTGTACATAACAAAGTACATTTTATTCTGCGTTACACTCTGTATACTGAATGGCAATAAAGCTTTATTTGAATTGATTTATTTAGAATATTGACAAGGGGTGCAGGATAATTACTGGGCTGATTATGTTGTCATATCGATGAATCCCATAACATTAAAAATATCCCTCCAATAACCAATAATAGAAAAGCTACAATGAGTCGAGTTTACATGTATTGTGTGGGTGAACAAATCAAGCACTCCTTTTTTTCTCCTGCCTGTGATGTTAACATCATAACTTCCCCTGAACTAACTTGTGAAACATTCACTTTCCGAGGAAAATATGTAGTGAAAAGTGCAAAAAATTTGCCAGGGACCTATGTGTCGTCACACCGACTGCTCGGTGTGTGTGTCCGAATACAATGCACCTTGCTCGGCCACGCCAAGTGGCGCCTCCCGCTCTATATTCTGGTTTTCCTGACCTCCATAGCGGCACACGGGCTGCTTGGCGCATGTGTCTGAATATAGTGCACCTTGTTGGGCCACAGCAGATGGCTCCTCCCGCTCTATTACTCTGGTTCTCCTGATAGTAGTAATGGGGTTGTAGTAGTAATTTCATATTTGATTAGCACATGTCAACAGGATCCATTGGTCAAATCCAAATTTGTTAGAGTCCTTCTTACCTCCAGGTGTGCACAAACTACAGTTAATCTAAATGAAAAAGTAGATATAAAAAAGTGATGTATTTATATAGTGGTCTTGAATGAGGCTTGGCTTATAATAACTGTTGGAGAATGAGGCCCTTAGCTTCAAAATGGGTGTTGTCCTGTTTACTACCGCTGTTAAATGCTTCCATTTGTGTGAAGAAAAAATAAGTATTTACCCTGGGGCTGCTGTTGCACAGTTTTATTCCTCCCAGTGCGTTGGTGCCTCTCGTGCTTGGAACATGCAATGAAGGAATCCTGATGCTTTTGCTCTAAAACCATGTGTAGCATTCTTGTTCTCGTCAGACTACTAGGACACAATGAGAGGGATTTATGTCATCTTGCTGTTCGTCATTCTTGTCTGCTACACCTCGAGTAAGTGTAAAGTTGTTTTTATTTGACACAATGTTGATTTACAATCAATACCGGACATAGTAAGGAAGACTAACATCTTATCACGGCAGCTAAGAAGGTGCGTTGGTGCACAGTGTCCGATCCTGAGCAGAGGAAGTGTGCGGAGATGACCAAATCCTTGCTGGCTGTGCTGCCTCCGGCCGCTATAGCCGCTTTTGCCAGACTCTCTTGCATCCGTGCGTCCAGCACCACTGACTGCATCAACAAAGTCAGGGTGAGCCACCACCAACTGCTTGTGATGAAAGTATCACATGGAGAGTTAATCATTCTTACATAGGTCGTCTGCTTTCAGGCCAATCGTGCAGATATAGTGACACTAGACGCAGGAGAAGTTTACTCTGCGATAAAGCAATTCGGCCTCCAAGCTGTTGCCAAGGAGATATACAGGGATGGTAAGTTTATTTCCTTTATTCATTTCCTTCCAAACTGCAGTCAGAATTGATACCTTGTGTCCCTCAGGAGATTGTGTTCTGTCTGTGGCTGTGGTGAGAAACAGGAGCTTGGATATAAGGTTCCTGCGAGGTCTCAGGAGTTGTCACAGTGGACTCCGATGGACGGCCGGATGGAGTCTTCCACTTGGCTTCCTGCTATCCCGGAACTACATGAGCTGGTCGAAGGAGAGGCCGCTTGCACAGGGTGATGATGAGTACAGTTTGTATGTACCTGACTATGCCGATATTGTTGAACATGAGTGCGTATGCAGGCATCGTACCTTGAGCTTTGACCCTGTGGTACATTTGGATTAATTGTAATTCCTTTTCTATTAGACGAGGAGGCGGTTTTCATGATTAAATTGGCTGGTGTGAGCAACTCCAATGATTAGTTGCCAACATTCGACCGTATGCAAGCTTTATATCCCGCCATTTACTGCTTTGAGTATGTCAGCTACACACACTAGTTACGTTTGTTGTCAAAGTGAAGGATTGACCCTTGTTCATCGCGGTTGATTGGTTCCAGACCCGACCGTGAGAAATGATTTCCGCTAACTAGGATTCAATATTAATAAACAGTAAGATAAACATGTTTGTGACATTGTAAGTACTGGTTTTAACATTATCAGAGCCCTGCAAACATGAGTTTTTTCACTATTATTCAATCACATACTGCAGGGACATAACAGACGGCTGCCGCTAGCATAGCAAGCTAGTGAGCTAACTGGCTGCCCACTCCAATTGACTTATTCTAAAGTTAAGAAAGCCTTTCAAACGGAATGAGGAAGTCCTTAACTATGAACCTTTACATTATTACACTAGCTTTGTACTTTGCAACAACGTCTTTCTTGAATTTATTAGCGTTTCTCACCTTCTTTGTCAAAGTTCTGGAACTTGCCAGCACAAATATGTACAAATATGCTTAAAAGGAGCAAAGAAAGGAGACAGATACTGAGTTGTTCATCGTTCTGTGTGTGTTCCATAAGCAAATAAAACCACACACACATCATAAAGATGATTAAAGGATTTACTTGCTGAAATCTGTCTATAGTGTCCCAACTCCAGAATAACCACTATCCATTCCAAAAAGCCAAAAACCTACCACTTCCACACTGAATAAGGGGATAACTTTTTTTTTTCACTTTTATCTCAGCCTAGCATGTCCATCTCATCCTTGGCATTGGTTCCGTGTCAAATAGTTTGCTGTCTTAAGAAGACAAAAATGTTTTGGCATTGTTACTCCACAACACTGATGTGGAAACAGGAGTTCAGAACATTTCTTGTTCTTCCCAGTAGAATTTGTTGCTCCAAAGCTCCATAGGCAACTTTTTCATAATGCTACACTGACTTGTTTATCTCCGCTCGGGCAGACGTCAGCAGCTTTTTCAATGCCAGCTGTGTTCCTGGATCTGCTGCCATGGCGCCACATCTGTGTGCGTTGTGCCAAGGCCAGAAGTCTTACATACGCCAAAAGAACTACCACTGTGAGACGTCCCACGGCGAACCGTTCTACAACAGCCAAGGTGCCCTCAGGTCAGATACGATACAGTGTAAAGCTAATTAGGATAGATATATATAATTTTAACTCTGCTTTTGCTGGGCATCAGATGTCTGAAAAGCGGTGCAGGGGATGTTGCATTTGTGGACCACTTGGCACTTGAAAGTATTGGGAGTAAGTATTACAATATGATTTAATTCTAATTATTATTATTAAAAACCCACATAATCGGTCCTGTCAGGCGGCGAAACGGACACATTGAGATTACTGTGCACAGACGGCACACAAGCTCCTCTCAGCCGCTACAACACATGTCATCTGGGACGTGGCCCGGGTGCTGGCGTGGTTACACGATACAGCTTTCGCAACGTGGCTCGCAAATTTCTCCTCATGCTCCAGGTATTCTTTATTTACTCTGTTGCACAACAAATGTAAGATTTACAAGTCCATTTTACAGAAATGTTTTTTTTTAAAAACATTTGGCATTTGACTGCAGAATTTTAAAACACCTTTTATAGCCATCGTAGTGTGTTGCATAATATAAATTCTCCAATTAACGCCTCTCGAAAGATGTTGTTTGGCCGTCAAGGACGACAGAGACACCTCTTCCAACTCTTTGACTCATCACCTTTTGGGGGAAGTGACCTTCTTTTCAAAGACGCCACATCCAAAGTGGCTGTTCTACCCGACGGCGTGGACGTCAGTCAAGTGTTGGGACAGGATTATGTTGCACTGCTCAAAGGTCTTGGACATGAAGGTGCTTGCTCCTTGAGTGTGTGTGGTCCTTGGCGTTCCTATCTTTGTGACCATGTGTGTGTGCGTGTGTGTAGGGAGCTCCCTGGACGACAGTGTTGTGCGATGGTGCTGCATCAGCCACACAGAGGAGAAAAAATGTGAGCAGTGGGCGTTGAGTATAGAGGCAGCCCCGCTGGTGTGTGTGAGAGCGGCGTCCATGCGGGAGTGTGTGGAGAAGATTAAGGTGAGTTCATGTAAGCAGCATATTGCTTATTGTCATATGTAGATACATAATTGATTGTCATTTGCTTCCAGAGGGACGAGGTGGATGCTGTCTCTCTTGATGCAACACACGTATTCTTTGCAGAAAAATGTGGCCTCGTCCCAGTAGTAACAGAATATTACGGTAAATGTCCTCCGTTATATGAGCTATATATGCCAAAGGGCCTGTTTCATGGTATTTCAACCATTTGATCTCACAATTGTGGGATCTGTCAAGGAAGTCTAGGTTGCAGTGTCGTCAGTAGAAGTCAGTGTTACAAAAAACTCTGTAAAACAAAGCGTTCGGTGCTCAATTCCAAATGCACAAACCTCATTATCTTATGTGTTAGCATCGTTTTAACACGGTAATACAACATTTCAACATTTATAGGTCAGAAAAGATGAAAAGCATAATAGGTCCCCTTTGAGGAGTGGGTGCTAACATTATAGACTCACATTGTATCAGCAACATCATGCTAGGCTAACCTATTTGCTGAAGAAAAACTCATGTCTGTAGCAGCTAGGAGACCAGGGTTCAATTCCACCCTCGGCCATCTCTGTGTGGAGTTTGCATGTTCTCCCCGTGCATGCGTGGGTTTTCTCCGGGTACTCCGGTTTCCTCCCACATTCCAAAAACATGCTAGGTTAATTGGCCACTCCAAATTGTCCATAGGTATGAATGTGAGTGTGAATGGTTGTTTGTCTATATGTGCCCTGTGATTGGCTGGCGACCAGTCCAGGGTGTACCCCGCCTCTTGCCCGAAGACAGCTGGGATAGGCTCCAGCACCCCCCGCGACCCTCGTGAGGAAAAGC
This sequence comes from Doryrhamphus excisus, assembly GCF_030265055.1. Taxonomy (NCBI): domain Eukaryota; kingdom Metazoa; phylum Chordata; class Actinopteri; order Syngnathiformes; family Syngnathidae; genus Doryrhamphus; species Doryrhamphus excisus. The sequence goes on from NC_080466.1 coordinate 40,671,510, forward strand.
GGTAGAAAATGAATGAATGAATGTCTGTAGCAGACTAATGGGTAGTTGGCAGAAGCCCAGGTTTTATTTTAAGATGTGTAGCAAAGCATGTTTTGTTTTGTTTTATTTTACAAGGAATTATGTTTTTCTTTTAAAAACAGGGTCTGACGACACATACTGATAAACTACTTTTTTTTTGGTTCCCTTGTGAGGAAAAGCGGTAGAAAATGAATGAATGAATGAACATTATTTCATATGTCTGTTTATATTTTTTAACAGGTAGAGAATATAACGGATCCACCCACCTAGAGAGAGATGGTAGGACTAAAGGTATGACAAACTTCAAGAGCCCTATACTGTACAGTACAGCAGGGGTCACCAAGTAGCCCCCCCCCCCCCACACACACACACAGACACACAGACACACACAACCACTTGAGGCGCCTAAATGCCTGCTATTGTTTTTGGTTTTCAGGGAATAATGTGAGAACACTAGAAAGAATACTGGATACTACTAGCATTTAGCCTCTCTCCTGGACGTTTATGATGAGCTGATGAATGGTTGATCTTATCAGCAGCAATATGGTTTCCTGTGAAAGCTAAGCAATGATGACTGCACCCACTTCCTTGTCATCTTGTCAACACTCTGACCACTCAGACCTGTCAGCTTGTCCTTTTGTGGCAGGGCTGAAATGCAGTGGAAATTGAGTTTATGGCATTAGGTTCATTTTCATGACTAAGAGGGACTTTTCGATTCATTACCTTTCATCTTATCACTTTTCATACCACCCTGGAGTATATGCAAATTGCCATTATAAAAACCGAGGTAGCAGACTGTGGAAATGAATGCCTTAATGTCTTCCATGTAAGAACAGTGCATGACTCCCCCATCAGTGTTGCCGCCGGTGGTGGGCGTGGCACTGTCAAAGCGGTCCAGCAGAAGCATCACCATGGGGAATCTTGGAGGTCGTCGCTCCTGTCACGGCCACATGTACAGCCCCGCAGGATGGTTGCTGCCGCACGCGCACATGCTCAGCCGGGCGGGCAACGGCAGCAGCGCCACCTGCGGTCCACACCAAGGTGCTGTGGATTCCTTTGTTTTACCACTTCTGTTCCTTCTTGTAACTTTCTGTAATCTTTTTGTCCTGTTAGTGTACAGCCACGTGTTTTGGAAAGGGTGTCTTCCTGGCTCGCAGGGTAATCTGTGTAAAGTGTGTATTGGAGGCACCGGGGAAGCTGCAAGCAAGCGCTGCGCTGACAACCACAATGAGCGTTACTATGGCAACATGGGAGCTTTGAGGCATGTGTTTCCAATGCTATTTTTTTTTATTTTTATGGCCTTTCAATCATTTTTTTGCCCTCAGCTCCTTGTTAGAGAACATGATTTTACAGTCCCTGACAAAAGTCTTGTCGCTTATCCAAGTTGTAGGAACAACAAATAATAACTTGACTTGTAGTTGCTCAATTGGAATCAGAAATGACTTATATGAAAGGCAAAGCCCTCTAGATTATACTTTTTATATCAAAATAAAGTTTTGTACCATTCATTGAGCTTTATCATTTAATTAGGACATAAAGGTCAGATTTTGCTTGGACAAAAGTCTTGTCGCATACAAAAAAATGTAGAAATAATACATATACTTAATGTTGAATACACAAATATGCTACAATAACATCAGAACATAAAGTCATTGTACCTTGGAAAAAAGAATTAATATTGTGTATGGCTTCCATGAGCTTGGAGGACTGCATCCATACGTCTTGGCAATGACTCAAATAACTCATCTGGAATGGCCAAGAAAGCAGTCTTGCAGGACTCCCAGAGTTCATCAGGATTTTTCGGCTTCATCTTCCAAGCCTCCTCCTCCATCTTACCCCAGACATGCTCAATAATGTTCATGTCTGGCGACTGGGCTGGCCAATCCTGGAGCACCTTGACCTTCTTGGCTTTCAGGAACTTGGATGTGGAGGCTGAAGTATGAGAAGGAGCGCCATCCTACTGCAGAATTTGCCCTTTCTTGTGGTTTGGAATGTAATGGGCAGCGAGAATTTCTTGATATTTCAGGCTGTTGATGTTGCCATCCACTCTGCAGATCTGTCGCACACCCCCATACTGGATGTATCCCCAAACCATGATTTTTCCTCCACCAAACTTGACTGTTTTCTGGGTGAATCTTGGGTCCATGCGGGTTCCAACAGGTCTTCTGCAGTATTTGCGGCGATTGGGATGCAGTTCAATGGATGATTCGTCAGAAAAATCAACCTTCTGCCACTTTTCCACTGTCCATCCTTTCTGCAAGCTGTGGGCCTTGGCAAATGCAACACGATTTGTTGGCTGTTGATGGCAACATCATATCAAGAAATTCTCGCTGTCCATTACATTCCAAACCACAAGAAAGAGCAAATTCTGCAGTAGGATGGCGCTCCTTCTCATACTTCAGCCTCCACATCCAAGTTCCTGAAAGCCAAGAAGGTCAAGGTGCTCCAGGATTGGCCAGCCCAGTCGCCAGACATGAACATTATTGAGCATGTCTGGGGTAAGATGAAGGAGGAGGCTTGGAAGATGAAGCCGAAAAATCCTGATGAACTCTGGGAGTCCTGCAAGACTGCTTTCTTGGCCATTCCAGATGAGTTATTTGAGTCATTGCCAAGACGTATGGATGCAGTCCTCCAAGCTCATGGAAGCCATACACAATATTAATTCTTTTTTCCAAGGTACAATGACTTTATGTTCTGATGTTATTGTAGCATATTTGTGTATTCAACATTAAGTATATGTATTATTTCTACATTTTTTTGTATGCGACAAGACTTTTGTCCAAGCAAAATCTGACCTTTATGTCCTAATTAAATGATAAAACTCAATGAATGGTACAAAACTTTATTTTGATATAAAAAGCATAATCTAGAGGGCTTTGCCTTTCATATAAGTCATTTCTGATTCCAATTGAGCAACTACAAGTCAAGTTATTATTTGTTGTTCCTACAACTTGGATAAGCGACAAGACTTTTGTCAGGGACTGTATACAAAAAGTACTGAAACACACAAAACTTTGACATGTGCATTCAAAAGTTTGGAGAAGGTCAAATTAAGTTGACCTTTAAAGGTTCTAGTGCATTTGGGCTTCATCTTGAAATTCCACTCGAAAGTCTAGTATCCCTAACCTTCTTTCCCACAGGTGTCTGGTTGGAGATCCCAGTGGCAAAAGCTACGGAGATGTGGCTTTTCTTGAGCATCACAACCTTCAAGATAATATTCTCAGTAAGATATGATGAATATTTCATTCACTCTACAAATGTGAAAAATTCTGTTGTTTCATATTTCAGGTTTGACTTCCTCCGGTTGGGCGCAAGGGTGGACGTCATCAGACTTTGAGTTGCTGTGTGCAGACGGTCGCCGGGCCTCACTGTCCGAATGGGAGAGCTGCAATCTGGGAGTGATTCCACCTAACACCATTGTGACACGGCCGGTGCTCACAGCACGAGTTCAATGCTTCCTCATGAAGTCCCAAGTGAGCGTACCGGCACCGAATTTACATTTTGATTATGACAGCGCTTTTATCGTACTGAGAGCTGTGTCTAAATTCGACCCTAAAGGAAACATTGGCACCCAACACAAACTCTCACTTCAAGCTCTTTGAGTCTCATCTTTACGGAGAAAGTGATCTACTGTTCAAAGATGCGACTCGTAGTTTTGTCCACACAAGCCACATGGACTACCGCTCCATCCTGGGAGAGGAGTTTTACAACCGTGTGGAGGCTGCCTTCAACTGCACCCAATCTGGTACAAACACATTCACTGTAGTGCATGTTATGAACTCAGCCGGTCCATAATTCTTGCATCCATTTTCCTTACAGCAGACATCTTGAAGCTCTGCAGTCAGGACATGTGCAGCACAGTCTAATGGATCCTCATATATATATATTTTTTTTTTTTAAATCAGTGAAAGCATGAATCTGAAAGTATTACAATTCATGGGATGTGTTGCACCAAATGTGTTTCTGTTTAGTCGATAACACTTCGTTTAAAAAAAAAAAAGCAAAACAAAAAGCAATGTTATTTATGCCAGGGAGCACAACATTCTCACAAGTACTAAAGAAAATACTTGCATTATTTTTATTTAGATTAACTGCTAAAAGTGAAAAAATATAATATATAATAATATATAATAAAATAAATAAAAAATATATAATAAAATACATCTAGTGAACATCAGTAAAAATGTGGACGAACGTTTTAACAAATATAGGTTACAGTTTATTATAAAAAAATGTTTTAAAACGTGTATAATCATATTTGGCTGTTATATTAACGAAAGCGCATTGTGATCATTTGTTTGACTTCATGCTCCATGATGCATTGCGGGTTCATTTAGTGTAACACAAATATTGGCTTCCGGTTGTCTTCAATGTCACTGACGACGCGACGAAGGTTCCGTGGATTATTTTTGTCTGTGTTTGCTGACAAGTTATGAAATAAGCACTTGACACTCTCCAACAAGGTGATTCTGAGGCGTTCTAAACACTTTCTACTGCTGCGAACGTCAATAATAAGCTGTTGTCGCTACCTGTCGTGTATAAAAGTTAGCTAGTTATTGTAGCGTTGGCTACTTGCTAACATTGTACCTTGCTAACATTGTACCTCGTTGACAGCATAAATGTTGTATTGGTTATGAAAATATGACGCCAATATTGGTGGTTATGTATAAAAAATTGTGTTCATTTAGTGAAAAAGAAAAAAAAACAGCGTTTCTGTTAAATTGCTTGCATTACATTGAAATATTAGAAACTCCTAATGTATTCTACACTACTGTAAACCATAATAATAAACATTGTTACAGCCCCTACAGTGCAAATGTATCTATGAAGTGCCTGATGTCTTTATGAGTAATTATGTTCCCAATCTGATGCAGATGAGACTACCATGCACGGTTAGAGCACTGCCCCCACCATCTTCAAGATCATCATCTTCAGCCCTTGCAGGGTTTGTCCCTCCTTGCAGTTCTATAGACTCTCAGTCCCTGCAACTGCTCCAGGACTTTGTCTCTCGGACCTCACGCCTGTTTGCCATCAGTGGCGCCGGTCTCTCCACAGAGTCCGGCATCCCAGATTACCGGTCGGAAGGTGTGGGCCTGTACGCCCGCACTGACAGGCGGCCCATGCAACATGCAGAGTTTGTCCGCAGCGCCAAGTCTCGTCAGCGCTACTGGGCAAGGAACTTTCTGGGCTGGCCGCAGTTCTCGTCCCATCAGCCCAACGTGGCTCATAAAGCTCTGCGGAACTGGGAGGAGCGAGGCAAGCTGCACTGGCTGGTCACACAGAATGTGGACGCTCTTCACTCAAAGGCAGGCCAGAAAAGAATAACTGAGCTGCATGGATGTGCCCACAGGTGACCGATAGAGTAGTCAGTGTACAGTTTAGAAGGCAGTATAGATTTACTATCTTGTGAAAATACTGTTAATACTGTAACAACACAAGACAATACCCCTCAATAATTATCTGGCTGCTCATTTGTGTTTCCAAAAATGAATGCGTGTTGACTCATTTTCAGTGGATAGTAAATCTACACAGCTATACAAGCAGTACACAGACTACTTTCTTTTCGCTAGTATTACCCCTTGACAAGCTATACTGTTAAAATACTTTGGTTTTACTCACTTTTTTGAGATAATGAAATGTGCATTCTCAGGGTGGTGTGTCTAAGCTGCGAAAGCATCTCTGAAAGGGAAGAACTCCAGAAGCGTTTTGTAGAGCAGAACCCGAGCTGGAGGGCGCAGGCCGGGGCGGTGGCTCCAGACGGTGACGTCTTCCTGGAGGACGAGCAGGCTCTCCACTTCAGAGTTCCTTCCTGTAAAGTCTGCGGAGGGATACTAAAGCCGGAGGTTACTTTCTTTGGCGACACGGTGAACAAAGCCACAGTGCAGTTTGTGCACGGAAAATTAGCAGAGTCGGACGCTGTGCTTGTCATCGGGACGTCACTACAGGTGAGTGTCAGTCGAGCATGAAGAACTACTTTTTATCCAGGTGATTAAATGTACCTCTTCCGTAGGTCTACTCAGGATACAGATTTTTACTGGCAGCTAGCGATAGAAAAATGCCCATCGCCATCGTGAACATCGGGCCCACCAGGGCAGACCACTTGGCTGAGCTGAAGGTGAGAGGGCGCTGTGGGGAAGTGCTGTCTATCATTCAGCCTCTCGGACGGTAATGGCCACGAAACACGGACGCACTGTCTTCAAGGGCAAAACTACCTCAACTGCACGACCTAGAAAATCAGCATGCAACATTACGTACCCCTGCATCATCTCATGTGGGGGTGTTATTACAGACAAATTATGGGTGGAGGGGTTTTAATAAATTTTCTTATACATTTTGAATGCTAAAACCTAGCTCCACCCCAGGCAATTGCCTTCTATTGACATATTTAAGTACTGTACAGTAGGCTATCCACAAGGGGGCAGTGTTGTGTGCTACCTAAATAGTTACAGTAAATGACTTGAATAGGAATCATGCGCTTTTCTTTCCGGCATTAAACACCCAAATAATGGAAACTTAGTTTAAAACATGGTTCATTAAATGCGGTAGAAATGTGGGTCAACATCCGAGCATCCGATTTAGATGCACTTTTGGAGGTTTGTCCATCATCCACAATCCTTGTGAGACATGAACATACGTCTTTCTCTTTTCTGTGGGTTCCAAAGATATACAAACAGCTAAAAGAAGTCAGCTAAGAATGCATCTAATCGGATGTACATATTCCACCTATAAAGCCCCCTGGAACTAAAAACACACCAATAAAATTGTGGATGGCGGGTAACATTCCAAAGAAAGTGCATTTTTTTCACATTTTATAACAATTTTAACCTTTGGTGCTAATCATTTAGCTGTGAATCTCTGTACATGTTTGTAAACAATGTATATATGAACCATTTTCTATCGTGTACAGAAGTAGGCAATTTCAAATGCAGCTAATGCAATTTTGTGAAGTTAATTTGAAAACCATGAGGTTGCTTACAGCCACACCAACCTCCTTGAAAGCGCTATAAAGTGCTATATGAATAAAGGAGACGGATCTTCTTGGACAGTTTAATGAAGTCACAAATTCAACGCAAGGTGGAGTCACAAACAGACCGAAGGTAGAGTGACTGATGACTGACGGACAGCTAGATCTTGGAATACATTTTGCTGCTGGAATCTCTCTTGAAGGCCACGCTTCCAGTCCTCCAGATATGAATGCGTCTCAGTCTGCAGATGGACGGGGATGCTGAACGAGTACAGGCAGCATTTGTGGCTGGCGGCGTCTGCCTGCCATGTTGCGTGCGCCGTGGTGACCAAGAGGGGGGTCATAGAGAGGCAGTTCTCAAAGCTCTCTGTTTGATCGAACCAGTAGGTGACAGGGTAGCCCAGTAAGAGTCCGAAGACAGCGCTCAGATTCCACTCATCGGACCTCTGCGCCACATAAACGCCTTTGTCATCTGCTGCATCGCACCCTCTGAGGAGAAAAAGGAGATCTTGCGCAATGCTCTTCAGCCCTCCTTTGACTGCATCAGCAATAGCGGGCTTCTCCAGTGAGTGACAGACATCAATCACCGCCGGGCCGCCATTTTGAAGCACTCGCTCAAGAATGGAGCAGACTACAGGTGGATTAACAATGAGGCTGCTGCCGTTCAAGTCCAGTGTGACGAGGGACTCGGACACAAGCTGGGATGACTGACACAAGCGTAAATACTGATGCACCTGCTCTGCACTGGCGCTGTTGGTGTCATACAGCAGGGAAGGCTTCAGAGACAAATCCACAGCGGAGAGCTGAGCAGCCATGTCCAGACTCTGAGGGACCGACAGAGATTTCCTTCCAGCGGACAAACATTTACGGGCCGCGGCTATGAATATCTCCAAAGTGTCCATAGTTGATGAATCGGACGCTTATTTAAATGTGAGACTGAATATATTTATATGGACTTAACAGTCAAAGAGGAGAATTATTTATGGTAACCACAAAAATGTAAAAATGCAGTAATTAACAGTTAGAGATGATACATTTCAAACTAGAATTAACAATGAAAAAGTCTTCCCATCCCGTGGTTCTTCTTAGCTGGTCCAAGACACCTACAAACAAAACACTTGATTCAATAAATATGTTGTTTCATCACACTACAGGAGGTCCTTGGTGTTCCACTGATCGATCAGCCACTGATCAATATTGGTCGATTTCGGTAAAACGCATGTGATCAACATATGCTGATAAATGCCTTTTAAAGCCAATTGGCATGCAAACCCTAGGTAGGGTTGCCAACACCCGTAATGAGCAGACCAGGGACGTACTTTGTCAAAACTACAGGACTCCATTAAACAGTAATGGCTTCAACTTGAAACAGACTACACCAATCGATGCCAGAATGACGCTGATGAACATTGGCTGCATGCTCAGTCCAAGCTGCTGCAACGCCCAGACCGTCATGAAGTATACAGACGGTATCTCTGAACATCTAAGCATCTGCTCCTCTAAAATGGACAGTGATGACGCCCAATAAGCCGGACTTGGACTCATTTTAGCCCTCATAGGAGCGTAACTGTTAAGCAGATTGAGAACCTCCTGCACACTTAGCTTTGCAAATGCAAACTTACCATCATCCTGGATGTTACAGGGTTACGTGGAAGGCTGAGGGGCCATCAAGTCAAAATCGGAGAGATTTCTGGCAACCCAAACGCCAGCTGCAAACAACCCCAGGTTGACAAGAAGATTCCTGTAAAGTTAATTAAAAGTCAGACATCACAAAAATATAATGAAAACGACACAGCTATTATAACTTGCTTTACAAATACCTCAAATATTTGGCTTTGCAAGTACCACTGTTTTTGCTGCCATCATAGTATAACTTCTACTTGAAGTATTGACTTGTGGTGTACAAGGTGAGCAAAGGGCATCTTCATTTGACTTTATTTCAGCAAATCTTTGGTAAATTGTAGTTGTACAATTATTTCCATATTTTACTAAACAAATCTGACGTTCCTGAGTGGCTCACATCATTTAACAAGCTCAAAGAATATGGTTTTCTTTATATTTGTCAAGGTGCTGTGCCTCCCCTGGTGTGCCTTGCACCTTGAAGAGTAATTTAGGTACAACATGGTCATAATTTGTATATTCTCAACGGGATTATACATAAAGAAATTATTACTGACGTACACTTGAGTCGCTATTTGAAAATGACCATATTAGTTTTAAGTCAAACGCCAATTAACACGAGTATCAAGGACAAACTGCTCTACTGATGCTAATGCTAGCATACAAAGCTAACGGCCGCATTGGTGGAATAACACCTAATTTTGTCAACAATAACTCACCTCCTGAAATCATTTCTATCTGATGCAAAGCGACAGGCCGAACTGATCCAATCCATAACGCTTGACGAACCAGACGGGCTCTTTTTGACGCTGGCTCCGCTCATGATGAAAGCCGGTGGGACGAAGCAGATGGCGACAACGAGGAGGAGCAAACCGGAAGTACAGCTATGCTAGGTACGGCGAGCGAAAGGGCACACAATACTTACGTCATTACGCAAAATCCACAGCCGGTGCTAATGATGGCTGCCACTCGTTACCGCCGCTTCCTCAAGTTGTGTGAGGAATGGCCCCTGGATGAGACCAAGAAAGCCCGAGATTTAGGAACTTTTCTTCGGCAGCGAGTCGCAGCTGCCTTCAGAGAGGGTGAAAACACGCAGGTAAATCCTTCAGACGGGCTTTTTAGTCGCTACTTACACAGAGCTAAGCTAATTCAGAAACAGGTTAGCTAGGGATCGACCTTGCTCAACCTTTTTGTTTTTGAAAGTACATGAAGCTGGGACTATTCTTAAATGCATAATAAAAAGATCTAATTATTTCCCGAAATTTTTTATTATATGGCTGTAACCATGTAATGCGAGAGGTTTGTCGTATGATGGCTCTACGAGTGATTTTATTTATGCTCTGTTGTTTTCCAGGTTGCAGATACTGAAAAGTGTGACCAGATGTATGAAAGCCTGGCAAGAATAAATGCAAACACATACAGACAACGAGTAAGTCAAATAACAAACTTCAAATGTACTTTCTTAGCTTTCTAAATGATTAGAAAGAAGCAATTGCACTCACTCACAGGTGCAGTTTCATTGTTTTCTATTGATCAGTTATACATAACTAAATAATGGAAAGTCTGCTTACCACCACAATTTAAAAAAGCCTGTCATGTTAACAGATTCCACAATACAAAGCAAATTAATCAGTTATTATTGTCAACGTATGGAAGCTTGAGCAGGCTGAGCAGCCAGTACATGGTGTTCATTGTAGGCACTTTTGTCATAACATCACCAAAAATAAGCAAGGGACACTTGTGAACTTAATGCCCTTGAAAGCTAAGTCTCACAAGTTAGCTAAGCTTATTTGAAAAGTAATGTTTGTTTATTTCTCCTCAAGCTACTGCACCTCCCACTAAAACATCTACGAATGTGATGTTGTGAGCTAACTTCCTGTCGTGTTGAGCTTTTGTGTGTCTGCTGATAGTTTCCTCGTGTGAGAGACACAAGCTTCACTGGGGTCACGGCAGAAGAATGTAAATTACTGCTGTCAGGTACGAACACACAAACACACACAACTGTAACTACTTTCTTTGCACATGCTTTTATTGTCCTCTTGTTTCCTGCTACAGGTAGCGTGCAACAGACTGATGACGAAAAGAAGAGCTTGTGGAGAACGTTAACGGAGAGGTTTTCTTCCAAATCAGATGACAGTCCAGAGAAAACACATGAAAAATAACCTCTTATGCAATTTATTGTTGTTATTCCGCGTAGAGAAATAAAATGTTTATTGGTATTATTATGGACTCTGCATATTATGTTGTATGAGCGATTGCACTGCGAAGGACCTGTTGAAACCGCAATACTTTGTGATTCGAACATCACTCATTCACTCCATTGAGGTTTTTCAAGAATTAATGAAATGATCGCTATGTGTAAGAGTTGCAATGCGGTGTAAACAAAGAATAGTAAAAGTGTGAAGGTGACTTTTGGGGTGTTATTTCATATTCAGAGTGGTGCAATGATGGCAAAAATGTTTAAAAGGTAATAAACAGGTTTTTCTATGCTCAAACTACGAAAACATTCAATTTATCAATATTGAATAACACTAAGTGCAGACCATGTAGTTACAATGCCATCTAGCGGACGGAGTTGTAACTACTCGCCATTGCTGGGTTTCATGTGACGTCACGTCCTGTTATCAGCCCCGCCTCCAAGAAATGGCGGACGAACAAGTGTATTCGAAAAAAATACTGCATTGATGTGCCGTTCTCGCATGTGGAAGTCGTGGAAACATGTATTTCGGGAAACGCTATTACTAAGAGGGTTAAGGAAACGCCGTTAGCAAACACCTTAGGCGATGTTTGCTTCTAGCAACACGTAAATAGTGGGTAAAATGAGTTATGGAGCTTAAACCAGTGCTGCGAAACTACGGATGTATTCATCCAAACTGAGTATAAAGACGCCATTTGACATGTCGCAGGCATTAATTTCATAATGTCTGATGTCTAATGTCTTCACACATATTATGTACACTTAGACAATCGGAGCAAATCGTTGTTATGCTTTAATCTCCGAAACATTGCCTAGCATAAAGTAACGTCTGCACATGCGCATTTAAAGTAACTAGGTGGTTGATCAACAAGCTTTTTATTTCAAGGAATCGGCTCCTGTCGAGCGTAACCACGCCAAAAGGAACAAACACCACAGTGTCCTTCCTCAACTGACGCCAGCTAACAAGCCCCTACCACTAACCGTGGTGCGTTCACGGCAACCGGAACACAAACAATCTATAGCAGCATAACTCCAGGGTCGCTATGCACTACTGATGTGCAGATCGATACCGAAATATCGACACTGCCGATACCATCTCTTGGGGCTCTAAAATACCCAATATCGATACTTTTGATACTTCATTCATTTGAAGTAAAACTATGACCTGTTGTAAACTGAGCCATGTGTTAGAATTGGGGATAGTTTTCATTCTTGTACTAGTCCTTAATAATTAATCATTCATTTTCATTGTTTTATGAAGAACTTTTTCTTCACGTGGTTGAACTCAGAAATATGGAACATTACGTGAACGTGAGTATGTATGTGTATGGGAATCCCTGCTTTATTCCACAACGTACCTGTGCTAGCCTCCTGTGAACATTCTTGGTTACTACCATCGTAATGTGCAGCAGATGGATCCACATGGTTTAAGATGAGCACCAATCATTTATTCCATGTTATTCCATTCCATGATAGAAAAACATTTTATATTGGATTACTAAGACATAAAAGAAACAGACGATCATGTACTTCTAAGAACAGGCTGTTACGAAGACAAGAAGTTTCTGGTTGGAAGAAAATAAGGCAAAGTCATAAACAAACTAGTATAGTGATGTCAATCCAAAAAGTGGCTTCAAAAATCAAAAGTTTTGTGCAATGAAAAATACATTTGAAGATCATTTGGAAGCACCGCCGGCGAATTAAGGCTGGTGTGGTTTGTTTTGTCCTCAAGTACTAATACTACATCTTCTACTCATCTTTTGTCTCGGGGTTGTCCCTCCATATGCAGTAGCAGAGGGAGGTAGCCAAGCCCAGCCAGGCCAGGTAGGGCGCCAACAGCAGAGCGGCGGGCCGGCTGATGGGATACCATGACCACATGGTGGCGCCAACGGTCCCGGTTAGAAGCACAATCTCCATGAAGGCCTGACACGGGTGACACCAGACAGGTCAGACATGTTCTCGGAATGAATCCTTCCACGTAAAGCTTACCAGTTTGAGCTTGTGTGCACCGAAGAAGATGGGCGTCCAGGCCCAGTTGAGAGCTAGTTGCAGACCGTAAAGTCCCAGCGGCACCAGCGCCTCCTCTTTGAAACCTCCGAGCTCTTTCCACACCAGGTAGGATCCGTAGCTATGTCACCAAAGTCCAATTAGAAACACAGAAACGCTTGAGGAATGATTCTCATTCCAGTCATGATTCTCACCCCATTCCTGTATACAGGCAGGTCCACACCACTGGGAAGGCTGCATTTGGGGGCCGCCATGATGGTTTCTGCAGGGTGGGGTACCACGTCTTCACCTCTTTGCGTGTGACGTACCCACCATAGAGCCCCCCAAGGTGTGGCAGGGCAGTCATTCCAACCAAGGGCAGCCACATTCTCTTGTCAAGGTCCCCTGTTATGCAAGAGTAACTTTTTGCATTATTGCCAAACTGTAATTAATACACGACTGATCAAAATCTTAAGACCAGTTGCATCTATTATGTTGAACAAGTGCAAAGTTACAGTGTATATGTAAAAAGTACAAATAAGTACACAAAAGCCGTAAGGGAACAACATTAGGAAGCATACAATTATGCAACATTTCCTTGGTGAGGCGTTTCTCCATATCTGGATGAGTTGACAATGCTGCCCTCTGCTGGACAATACCAAACACAGCAGGTAAGGTAATGTTACTCTTTGACTTTTACATTACTTCACTTTAAAGTACATTATCGTCATTTAGACACATGCAAGGTGCACAACAGAAATGATTGATACTTTTTAATTTTATAATAGTTTTTCACGTTAAGTAAAATCATAATTTAGTCATTTATTTTTATGTTATGAGAGGCTCACGTGATGGCAAATTGGCCAGACTGTTGTACTTTTATTAAAATTCAATAGTACAAATAAATTAAAATGCCTGAAATAGTTCAAGCAGTAGAAATCTTGTCACATTCTAAATAAAATTAAAAAAAAAATAAATAACCAGGGTATTTTACCTCACTTTCTATATTAACGTGTTAACGTGATTTGGAGAAACAACAAAGATTGCACTGACGACAAGATAAACTACTGAAAATGATTTTGTTACGCAAATAAATTGTAGCGTAAGTCTCAGCGAGTCAGTTTCGAAACAGGGCAAAGTTTCATGAAGGTTAGCAGCTGTCTTACCTGTCTTGTTGTTGCTCCTCAGAGAACGTTCAGTGATCTATGTTCGTCTCAGGACGGACGGCGGCCACAACGGGCTGTGGCAGCGTGATATCAGTAAAACAATATCGTTAATGGGCAGGGCAGCGTTATCGAAAGCGACAGTATGTGGTCAGTCCCTCCCGAGCTAGCATGTCACAAATATGATTACAACGCTGGCTTGACTTGTCTTAACTTCCGGTTTCGGCAAACATATCCACCAATCACAGCGCAGTATACTAAGACGATGACATATTCAAGATGGTTCACTACAGTTCACCTGAGAATTAAATACAGGACATGGACGTCAGAAGTATTTTAGGGTACTACATTTTCCTGTTCCCTGAATTTAAATGTATTATATTATATAACACAATATAACAATGCTGCCAAAATAATTTGATATAATTTCCTTTAAAGGAAAAGTGCACTTTTAAAAAATGTTGCCCATCATCCACAGACAACCCTTATGTAAGATGTCTTTCTTTCCTTTAAAACCTCCAGCAATGTTTGATATCCAAGCCGTGAGCACATAATAACAGGTACATTTAGGTACATGCTCCAATATTTAGCATTACCTTTCGGTAGTAGCCTGAGGCATTGTGAGTGAGTTTGTGGTGATGCTAGCCAGCTAGTAGCTAACAGGTGGCTAACAGGTTTAACTTTGTTAAAAACAATAATAACAATGTTGCTGTAGTTTGCCTAATATGCACGTCACTTTAGATGTAAATTGTGCATTTTCTGTGTTTTTTCAGTTTTTATAGATAGGAATAGGTGCATCCCATTACATGCATTCTTAGCTGCCTTTTTTTTAGCTGTTTTTATATCTTTAGAACACACGGAAAACACTTTATGTCTCACATAACGATTGCGGATGATGGGCAACATTTTTAGAAAGTGCAATTGTCCTTTAATTACATACATTTGTTTGAGCACAATAAACAGTAAACAGTGCAGAATAAGTAAACAAAACCAAAAAGAACAATTTGCTCTCATTTAAATCCAGTCATCTTCTATCTATATTATCTATAAATATAAATAAAACAATATAGTTGAACAGCACAACAACAAACTCATTGATTTGTGGGGGAAAAAACAGAAGAGAACTAAAAATATCGATAATACCAAGCTGCTAGCACTCCGATATCAGTATTGTCGATGTTTGTATCGATCCGCCCACCCCGACTCCTTACCTTCTTGTCAGCCTCGTTGTCTGCTGGTGCACTTTGACCCCAGCTGCTCGGCAAATGTCATCCAGCCAGAAAGGGCCTTGCTGCAGTAGTGGGGGGGCGTCATAAGAGAGAGAGAGAGAGAGAGAGAGAGAGAAAAAAATAACAACATTATCAACCACGGTTCTCTCACCGCATCTTGGCTCCACGTCTCCGCGGAGTCGAGCGCCACATCCTCGCCGACCAGACGCCGCCAACACCTGCCCGCCGCCTGCAAGCGCGCTCGGCGTGGGGAAGAGCAAATAGACGGTGGCTGACATGTGAGTAGCCGAGAAGCATTCTCCACTCCGGGTTGCTAGGTGCTATGGTAGCTGTGGGAACGAATGACGGTTTGGGAGCTCCGTGGCGGATAATGGGGAAGACTGGCTGTGATTTTCTTGGATGGATGGATGGATGGATGGATGTAGGAAGGGAGAAGCCCATCGCTTCCCCGGCTAGATGTCAAGTGTTTAACGTATGCTGGTGTGTGGACTCCATCCTCGGTGAGATGTGGAGGCCCGCCTCGGAGCGCTCACTCTGCGGCGGCGTGCATGTGTTTTAGTGGCCGGGCCGAGGAGCACACACAGCGGGGTGAAGGCGTCTGCCTGCCTGCCTGCAGATGTGGTTGATGTTGTCACACCAAAGTGCAACATTGTTTAGAACTTAGTGACGCGCAGGTTACTTTTGCACTTTATTAGAAAGAAAAAAAAAAGATGTCAAGGTTTGAATATCTCTGTCTTTAAACTTGATGTCTCAACACCTTTGTAGTCATTTACTTAAGCTGCTGAGTCAAAAACTGAGTCAGCCCTCATTGACTTGAAGCAGTAATAAGAAAAAAGGGAAGAATAAATTCAATATTTGTCATGTTGTCTTCCAAATCAGCCATGTAGGATCATTTATTGGCTTACTGACTCAGACATGGGCTTCTTTTTTTGCACCGTGGGCATGCATAGTATAAGCCAACAGTCATCTATTTTTACATAAATGATATTTTTGGGATATAAGTGGCTAACAATACTGATCTTGACAGGCGTCAATCCCAGCACACGTATGATCAATGTGGTTGATTTAAAGTCTTCAATTAATATGCATGTTTTGGGATGTGGTAGGAGGCCAGAGTACAACGGGAGAACATGCAAACTCCACACAGAGATTCCAAACCCTCACAGCCACCATGCTGCCCTTCATTGTAGATTGAAGGCAAGGCCAGCCACAGCAGCTTGAAAAAAACAAGAAAAAAATCTTTTTCAAACCTGCTTCTCCGTAACTTCAGTTATTCATTTTCCTCACGAGGGTCGCGGGAGGTGCTGGAGCCTATCCCAGCTGTCTTCAGGCGAGAGGCGAGGTACACCCTGGACTGGTGGCCAGCCAATCACAGGGCACATTTCGACAAACAACCATTCACACTCACATTCATACCTATGGACAATTTGGAGTCGCCAATTAACCTAGCATGTTTTTGGAATGTGGGAGGAAACTGGAGTACCCGGAGAAAACCCACGCATGCACGGGGAGAACATGCAAACTCCACACAGAGATGGCCGAGGGTGGAATTGAAAACTTCAGTTATGTCAAAGGCAAAATAAATAGTGTTTTAGTTGGTACAGTCAGGAAGTACTATATGGCGTAGACGGAGACTTTGAAAAATAATCCCAATCGTTAATGAGTACCTGTAAAAAGTCTGCAGTGGAATTTTCATAGTATCCAGATTCTCATCATCAACATTTTGCTCTTCCAGGGCCAAGAGCATGATGCCTCCCCTGAAGATGCCCGTCCAGCAAAGCAAGTGGCTTGTGACGACGACGCCCAGCAGAAGATCCTTGGACTGAAGCGTGCGTCCCTTCACACCGATGGCCTGGACTGAGTAAGAAGTGTGTTGGATGAGAGTTTGTTGTTACATGCAGTTAGCACTAATCTACGTATGCGTGTGTGTGACTGTGGTAGGTTTCAGCTGGCCTGCTGAAGCCATGGGGAGCTGTTGGAGTTGTCTGTACAGGGACCCCATCCGAGACAACCATCTCACCAAGTTTAAGGTTTGTGCCATTTCATTCCAGTATATCATTTTAATGGGGAATCCTACAGAAGGTTAACTTGGTTAATACTTTAGAGTAGTCAGTGTACAACTTGCAATTGTTGTCTAAATATCTGGCCACACATGTGAGTACACCTCACAGTGAACAAATTGTGCCGTGGTTGTGACTGTCATGGCCGCTGCCTTAATCATCTTAGCCATGGGCACATATAGACAAACAACCATTCACACTCACATTCATACCTATGGACAATTTGGAGTCGCCAATTAACCTAGCATGTTTTTGGAATGTGGGAGGAAACCGGAGTACCCGGAGAAAACCCACGCATGCACGGGGAGAACATGCAAACTCCTTAATAAAGGACAATTTTCGGGAAAACGTTTTTTGAACAATTTGTTCAAGAATATATGCTTCATTGAAAAAAAACAACACAAGCAGAATTACATTAAAAAAAAAAGTCCCTTATTGGCTGCACGGTGGTTGAGTGGTTTGTGCGCAGACCTCACAACTAAGAGACCAGGGTTCAATTCCACCCTCGGCCATCTCTGTGTGGAGTTTGCATGTTCTCCCTGTGCATGTGTGGGTTTTCTCCGGGTACTCCGGTTTCCTCCCACATTCCAAAAACATGCTAGGTTAATTGGCAAAAATTGTCCATAGGTATGAATGTGAGTGTGAATGGTTGTTTGTCTATATGTGCCTTGTGATTGGGTGGCGACCAGTCCAGGGTGTACCCTGCCTCTCGCCCGACCCTTGTGAGGAAAAGCGGTAGAAAATGAATGAATTGTCCCTTATTACCCCTAAAATTGTCCCTTATAAACCCGTTTTACGGTACTGTATTATACTTTTTGTCATCATATGATGCTATCAGGGCGGCACGGCGGTCGAGTGGTTAGCGCGCAGACCTCACAGCTAGGAGACCAGGGTTCAATTCCACCCTCAGCCATCTCTGTGTGGAGTTTGCATGTTCTCCCCGTGCATGCGTGGGTTTTCTCCGGGTACTCCGGTTTCCTCCCACATTCCAAAAACATGCTAGGTTAATTGGCGACTCCAAATTGTCCATAGGTATGAATGTGAGTGTGAATGGTTGTTTGTCTATATGTGCCCTGTGATTGGCTGGCCACCAGTCCAGGGTGTACCCCGCCTCTCGCCCGAAGACAGCTGGGATAGGCTCCAGCACCCCCGCGACCCTCGTGAGGAAAAGCGGTAGAAAATGAATGAATGAATGATGCTATCATTAACTCCTTTTTTCCGTCCCAGGTCGTCAATGTGGACGATGAAGGCAATGAGCTGGGCTCTGGCATCATGGAGCTCACTCAGACCGAGCTCATTCTTCACACACGCAAGAGGGACGCCATCAGGTGGCCGTACCTCTGCCTGCGCCGCTACGGCTACGACTCCAACTTGTTTTCTTTTGAGAGCGGCCGCCGCTGTCAGACTGGACAGGGTGAGTGAAAACGGAACAAAACAAGACATTATTATTCTCTTTTGTAAAGGCAGAATTTTACTGGATTGAGCGGGTACTACTACTATGCATATTTAATCAACGATTACTCAGAAAAGTAACGCTGTACTGCTTCTTGCAACTTTGCGCATTTTGTGTGTGTGTCTTCCGAAATAAATGTAACATCACCCACCTTGTTCTTGTGTCTCCATGATCAGGGATCTTCGCCTTCAAGTGCGCTCGCGCTGAGGAGATCTTCAACCTGCTCCAGGAGCTGATGCAATGCAACAGCATCAACGTGGTGGAGGAGTCCATGATGATGACTCGCAGCGGCCACACGGCAGAAATGGAGATGTCTCACACACCGCAGACTCCCAATAGTCAGTCACACAGCCAGCTTACACCCGTGATGCTTCGCCAGGTTTCGTTTCTTTACAGCGTGTGTTGCAAATGTGCTCGCAGCTCCAGCATTCCCCGTGCAGGCTTTTCCCAACGGATACCCCGGTTATCCAATCAGAGGAGAGTCCTCCCAGCCTTCCCTTGCCGAGGAACACGGACACAACCTCATGGGCTTGGAAGACCAGGTTAGACACAACCATACTGCTGTCTGTTCATTGTGACCGTTTGAACTCGAGGTCCGCTTTGGTTTCTTCCAGACACACACCTACGTGAACACTGTGACCATGGAGGGCGATCTTGCCATGCGTCACTGCGTGCACGCCCTCCCTGAGGTGCGGCCCAGCACTTTCCCAGAAACGACACGCGGGGCCATGCCAGGTGCGGGTCAAGGGAATACTCAGTCCAACCTGCGGTGCTGCCCCCTGGAGGAGCATAAAGATCCTCAGGTGTTCCTCCAGCCGTCATCACAGGAGGTGAAGTTCATGCTGGGCCCCACGCCAGCGCAGCGCCATCTTCAAAGAGAGAGGGAACGCGAGAGGGAGCGGCTCGCTCACGGCCCCCACAGCCTTCAGCCAGCAGAGGGCGCAACAGGCTCAGAGACGGACGGAGACGAGCCCTCCTTGCAGATGTGCAACTCCCTCTCCTATCACCACTTCCATCATCACCCACACAGGCACCCGTGCCACGAGCACCCGGACAGCTGCCAGAGCGCCGAGCTGACCTACGAGAACATCAACGGCCTGAGGAGCAGCCGCAAGCAGCGGCTGAGTCCCAGCAGCGTGTCCCAGTCCGTGGGCTCCAGCAGCAGCAGCAGCACCGGAGACAGTCACCCTCACTCCCTCCTGCACCCCCACCGACCGTCCTCGCTTCCCCCGCAAGGCTATGGCTGTGAGAGGGCCATGGGCGGAGGTCACCGCCGGACGGCCTTGCTCAACTACGAGAACCTACCCTCGCTTCCCCCCGTGTGGGAGTACAGCGCCCTGCAGCGTGACGACGAACAGGAAGAAGAAGACGACGAGGCAGACGAGGAGGAGTACGAAGAGGAAGAAGAAGACTTTGATGAGTACGAGTTCTCCGAAGGCCCCGAGACCACCAACGGCTACCACCAGGATGGGCGGGGCATCCACAGGGACGCTCTTCAGAACTACGTCAACACAGAGCAGGTGCAGCCGCCAAGGCTGCGACACAGCTGCCCCCCGCATCCAAGGCCATGTCAGCCCGACAGAGGGGGCCGCATTTTTAGCTTTGATTTCCGCAGACGCTCCAGGTCAGGGGTCGGAGCCTGCGAGCACGGCCACATGCCTCAGCCGCGGCTCAACTACATCCAGGTGGACCTCAAGGGAGAAGCTCTTGGTGGCGGCGGGGGCGGCCCGCCGCAGCACCAGCGTCTGCCGCCCAAAAAATGCGGCCCGCAGGCTCCCAGGCGCAGCGAATGCTACGCCGTCATTGACCTGAAGAAGACGGCGGCCATGTCCAACCTGCAAAAAGCTCTGCCCAGGGATGACGGCACTTCCAGAAAGACTCGTCACAACAGCACAGACCTGCCTCTGTAGACCACGTCCACCATGGAGGAGCGGACTTGACCACGGATGGATCTTCATTTGAGCACACCGGACCCTTCACTGTCATCCGTCCTTTTGGATTGTGGCGCTGACTCGGACGGTAGCAGGGAGCCTCTGCCATTCGATGCTGTTATTTATTAGCTACGTGTTGTGACGTTCTCTCTGGAGTTTCACTTTCAAGTACTCTTTGCCGGATGTTTTTCCGTCATACCCGGCAGCGAACGGGAGCGGAGGTGTCTGTGTGGAGCCATTTCCATCTTGTAACGTGACTTACGGTCCCCGCACCATTCCCACTCTTCTTGTTGCGTTCACGTACTTCCTCGGCCAGGCGGCATCCACGCTTTGCAGAAGAAGTGTTTGTACCTCATGGTAGGTGGCAGCGTGGTCACTTTAAGCAGCTCCTTATTTCTTCATGAATGCCCGTAGAGCAGTTTGCACACAATCCTATGGAATTGTATTCTTCGGGTTCTGGGGACGTCGGGTTCTGACTGAGAGGTTGTTTTTTTTTTTTTTTTTTGGGACAAGTAGCACAAAGTGAAATCAGTGAGCCTCGTCCCTCTCCCAAGTAGCATACCTGCACCTCCATCCACAGCGTATTGCACTTTTGAAGATGCTCTTTGTTTCCGCAGCCTCTCCACCTGAGCCGCACGTTCCTCGTATACTCAAAAGAAGGCAGGAGGCCACATTGTTTCACTGACGTTGGGCCAGCATTTGTAGTTCTTTCAAGGTTTGGAAGACGACATCCTGTGTAACCTCATAGACGCTCATTAAGATCACCTCAAATGTGCTGATTCGACACTTTGCCCGTCATCAGGTATGAACGGTCTGCTTCAAAGGTAAGCAAGGTTATTTTTTTATTGGAAATTACTCTCCGCCATCTGTAGAATATTTATTTATTTATTGCATTATTTATGAGTCCCTCTTTTAAGTGTATTACTATTATTTTCCATGTGACAACCAGCAATTGAATTGTTATTTTTTTTGTGTTTGTGTGTAATCCAGTTGTTAGCCTGGAGACCAAAGTTTGGAATTATAACTGTGCTTGGTTCTATTGTGACAATTTTAAAAGAGACTTTATTTCTACTTTTAAGTGCCAAAATCAAACATAATGAAATCAAATGTGCCAATTGTTTTCAAAAATATATGATAGGGCTGGAGAGACGGTGTGAGAAGTGTGGGGACGCAAACTTGAAAAAGAATTCATCTTTTTTTTTTTTTTTTTTTTTGAAGATGAATTTAAAAAAAATGCACATTTCACCTCATTCACATCAACTGTCATTGTGGCGCAAGACGTTAATGATGATAATAATAATGCTTTTGACCATATTGTTAGGTCCTTAAAGTAGCATCATCCTGTTCCATGTAACATTTTCTGGTCAATACTTAAATACTGTATTTAATATTGACTCACTTGCAAGCCGACTTGACATATTAGCATTAGCACTACATCTACATAAGCCATCAAATGCATATTCAAAGGTTTTCTTTGCCTTTTTGAGCTTTTTCTGAGGGGGGCTTCTGTGCTGCACAAGTCAGAAGAGGCATACAGTGGAACCTCTGAAGTTCTGGTATATTCTATTAACAAAACAATTTGTCCACAGGGATTAGTTATCACTTAAAGGGGACATATTATGCTCATTTCTTGGCCCTTTGTATTGAGTTGTGGACTATAGAGCAGCTACACACCATAACCAGCACAGAAAGTGTTCTAGTGCTTCCAGAATCTGCACCTATTCAGTTGTATTTCTTTGGATTTCATGGTTCATGGTCTGTTTTAATGTAAAACTCTGGTAGAGTCACTAATTGTGGTGGGAAAAGCTATTAGAAACCCCACTCAATTTATGCTATAATGCTATGCATATAAATGCTTTTGCTCTATTATTTACACAAAATAAACAGTTAGGATAAACTGATAAATTGTTACTTACTGCTTGCCCTTCTGACTCTTCCACACGACTGCGTAAAATTGGAACGGCGTCAGGCTTCAGCAAGTTTGTCGGCTAGTCCAGCTACATTCTGGTCCTTGTTCACAAAACAAAATGCCGTTGACAGATTAAAATGCATTTCTTTTGCTGGTAGGGAATCAGGAACGCCAACCACCTCTTGTTGTAAACAAACAGCAGCGCAGGGCTTGGGGGAGGGCAGAGACTTTATATATATAAGGAATTCCGCCCCTCTGTGATGTCACAAAGAGGCAGTTTTACCCCGCCTTTTAAAACCGAGCGTTTTGAGCCATCCCAAACTTCTTTCAGGGCTCACTTCCAAATGTGCAAACCTCATTATCGGAAACTTTGACATTGTTTATCACGAGAATATAACAGTCGAACTACGTTTATAGGTCGGAAAAGTGGAAAAAAGCATCATAGGTCCCCTCTAAAGGGATAGTTTGGACGACAACCATATCAGCAGTGTAGTCCATCAAAGGTGACTCTCAATGGCTTCAGTTTTCATCTAAGCTTTTGGAACGGATTAATTAATAACAAAAGCCGAGGTACCACCGTATATCCCAACACAGAAGCCTTAAAAATCCCAATTCTGAAGTTAAAATTAATATTTAAGTTGTCTTTAAAGGCTGTTGACTGGTGTTTACATTTGCAATAAGTACCTTTTGACATCAGAACTAGGAGTCTTCATGTCATGGACGTCTGCCTTCACGTCATAGATTATGGTTTGTCACGATTGTACGATATTGTGCTTACATTGTCATGGACATTTCCAGTGCCATACACTCGCTCACTGTCCTGAGCCTTTCAGCGTGCCAACGTTCCACACTTGACAACAAGACATCTTGGTCAAAATGTCTTTAAACTTGTTTATAACCTCGCAAGCACCCAAACTGCTACTTCTCCTATAATCAAGTCCGCTAATAGTTCCACTACACACACACACACGATCTCACCAAGCGTGGTGTTTACGCCTCAGGCATGCGACACCCGGGGCTGGTGGGGAGAAGGGGGGGGTCACCCACGGTCAGCGTTGCTCTCGCCCGTCGTTATCTGGAGGGCAAGGAGCCACAAGTCGAGATAACAAGTGGTATTGTTGGAGTTCCTCATACTTAATTTATCGAGCGGGTTGTTTAACTAAAAGGGCTTGCTCTGTGTTTACCGTTTCAACATCACGCCGCGTTATCTCCGATTCCATTGCCACACTTTTCTCACTGTGCCTTTCACATGGGGGAACATGGCCGCTGTTTGCCTGTCGTCAAAGAAAAATGCAAAGAAAACAGTTTGGCATATAGGGGGAAAAATGTCATCTTTCATTCTTCCAGCTGGTATATTTGATTGGCAGCAGATGCCTCCTCCAACATCAATAGCAAGGCACCCTTTTGCTGCTTGCTTTGTATGGGGGAAGAAGTAGCGCCATCTGGTGGACAAGTGTAACAAAATGAACTGATATGTGGCGATGACATTGGTTAGCCTTGTTACTTCACTATCGCATACTCCAGGAAGCCGGTTCTCTCAACACATAACATGGTTTCACTTTTTATATTTAAATAGTTTTACTATTTTTTACTTATTTCGGAAATTTTAAAGGAACTGCTAACCTAAAATTCTGTTTGTCATCACAGGAGATGTAGCTAATGGCTTTTAAGCTTCATTTACACTTGCACGCACTTCGTCTCCGCAGTGGCCAATCAGCAAATTGGTCATTAACAGGTGTGAAGGCGGGGTAAAATGTTCAAAATTAGTGGCACGCATTATTTCGTAAATGCAATGTCAACGCATCTCCTATGTGCCAATAATGCGGGCGGTGCGCATTAAAGCGTTCCTCTGCGTGTCTCATTCACATGAATGGGTGACCACTTCCACCACCTCTTGGAGCAATTTGAGGGGGAATTGTCTTGTAATTTCTGGAACGTCTTGGATTTTTGGGTTCATTTATCATAATGCCCAAAGCAATGTCTTCTAGTCAGACTTAGACAGTCCTTATTGATCCAAAATAAATCAAATGCAATGCAATATGAATAAAATATAATAATATTAAAATAAATAAAAGGGATATAGGAAGCAATATTTGAATGTTTACTGTAGAAATATTGTAAATACAAGTAAATGGACACTTTATATAAGTGTAGTATAAAATATAGTTTAAAAAATAGCTTTCTTTATTACACAAGCTTATAATATATAAAATAGAGGAATTAATGAAGCTGGGGGTGATGTCCGATGTTGCGCGGCATCACCAAATAACGGCATGGATGCGGGACATGGTGGTAACAATGCGTACCCATGCAGGTAAAATGCACATCGCGTGTACTCTTGTCATGCACTCGACGTAAACCGCATTTGACAAGGTGTAAAGTCGTGGGTAAGTGTGCGTAATTCATGCGTGAACAGAATGCAAACAGTGCACAAACTAGTCCTCACGCTTTTCATAATTAATTAAATGACACGTATTGCTATGGCAAATTTGGTGACAATGCGGAGGCAAAATGCGTGCAAGTGTAAACGTCGCTTTAGCCTTGTAAAGTCAGGATGTTTATCATTTAAGTCTTACCTCGTTAATTATTTGAGATGTCATCTGTTTCCTTAAATAAAAACGTCCGACTGAGCAGTCTGTAGCATTTAATAGAACGTCACGCCTTGTTAGCCGTTTGACAGCTAGCATGCACTCCAGGAAGTCACTTCTCCCAGCTCAAAACAGTTTTAAACGCACACGCAAATCATCATTTTTTTATATTTTCTGCTGTTCTAATATGTTATTTTTCAAATTTCAAAAGAGACGATAACCAAAAATCCCATTTGTTATCACTGGAGGATGTAGCTTTGCTTGCTAACAGTGCTTAGCATTAGCAAAGTCAGGAAGCTTAATGGAAGTCTTAATCAAATGAATATAATAGTTTAATGTTACCTTTACTTAGTAGGAATATTGAATATTCTCCCAATGAAAAACAATAGCGTAACATCTTTGGCTTTTTAAACTTATCATTTGTAGCTCTTCTAATATGGAATTTTTTCAAATTTAAAAAAAAGATGCTAACCTAAAACCCTCATCACTGGAGATGTAGCTTACCTGGCTAACATTAGCATTATAAAGCCAGGAAGTTTATCATCAAACTCTCATCAAATTAATTCTTCTAAATTCCCACTTTTCCCTGACATGACAAATCTTCTCATTTTGTAGCATTTCAGAAAGTAGAGTTGGGAGATAATGTCAACAAAGTTAATTGTGCTAACCTGAATTCTTAGCAGCTAAATTTCTGACGAATGACTAAATGTGACGACTCGTTTTTTTTTTCTCTTTTTTTCCTTCTTTGTTTTTCTGATGTCAAGATGCTAGAAACGTGAAAGGCAAGACAAAAAAGTCTTAACAGCAACATGTCATCCTCATCAGGGCAATTTCATATCATTCTTACTGTAAACATGAGAACCTCATGGCCATGTTCATGCCACAAAAGAAATATTTCTCAAAATATCTGATAAAATGGTATATATTGATATTCTGTATGTGTTTTTTTTGTTTATTTTTTAATACAACAGTACAATCACCACCATTGTAGGAGTGTTAGGGAAAAAGAAAAAAAAATCACAACGTTACGAAAATAAAGTGGTAATATTCTGGGGTGCAAAGGTCCCTAAAATAGTTACTTTTTTCTGAGAATAAAGTCAAAATACTAAAATTGTGGGAATTTTGCCCATCACCTACAACCCTTATGTGATACATGAATACACATCTTTTCTTTGTGTGCTAAAGATATAAACAGATATACCAGCTAAAAAGAGGCAGCTAATTAATGCACTTAACAGGACGCACCTATTCCGCCTGGAAAGCCCGCCTCCAAAAATTCTCCAACAAGGTTTTATATCCATGCTGAGCATGCTGTAATATTTGCAGTATATTTCCCGAATTTGATGATTTTAAGCATTCCCGGAACTTCCTTCCTGGATGCATAGATGCATTCTTAGCTACCTCATTTTAGCTGTTTTTGCACCAAAAGGAGAAAGATGTGTGTTTGTGTCTCACATAAAAATTACCCCCCAAAAAAGTGAAGTTTTTTTTATTTTTATTGATGACATTTTTTAATGGTTCTCCAACTTTTTTCCACCAAGTATCACCTCAAAATGTTAGTACCACCTTTTTTGCTACCTCAGTTTATTATTGTTGTTTAGTTTGGGATATGTGGCTTGTACTCGCAGGCAGTTAACCTGTGGCGTTGGTGAATAACTGTAATACTTTTTGTTTTGTATTATTATTTCATGCTTTTTTCAAGTAGCAGTTTAAGAATGGAGGACTATTTCACCGTTCGTCACATATTAATTAACACAGCTTTAAGTACATCCATCCATTTCCTGTAACGCTTGTCCTCGCTTTAAGTATGTATCATATAATCGTACAACTTTATTATTTTTAAATTATGACTTTATTCCACAAAAATGTAACTTTTTTTTTGTCATATTTTGACTTTGTATTGGTAATAGTTGTCATACTCCTTGGTGCCACCAGGGGGTGATGTATTGTACATGAAGGCTGCTTTGGCCTGGCTTTGTAACGACTGTGTCAGTTCCTCCATTGAAAGAGTGCCAAATCTGCTTGAGCATGTCAAATGTTTGGACCGAGGAGGGATGGTGGGGGGTGGGATGGGATGGGGTGGGATTGGGACGGGACAGGGTGGGATGGGGCACCACTGCTTGAGACACGAATGCAAAACTGGCAGTTTAAATAATTCATGTTGAAGCCCGAGCGGCACAAAGGGTTCTTTATGTTTTTGTCTCATTTTGCAATTGAAAAAAAAAAAAAGAAAAGACAAAATGTTTCTTCAAGTGTTTGTTGAATGTCTGTGTGCATCCATGGGTGACGGTCTGATATAGCCATTAGAAGCCCATTTGCTTCACTTGTTGGACTGTCAAAATGGACATTGGTGGGGGGGGGGATTTTTTTTTCTTCCCCCTCCTACCCTCTTTAATCATTCCACACGCAGATGAGTTCCTAATGAAATGTCCTAAGAACTTAGCGATACAGACACGTTGGGGACTTTTATCATTTCTAGAGTGTGGATTTGTCCAAAATGTACAAGTCAATGTAATTCCAATATTAAAAATGATGCCATGAAAATATCTTATTGTGCATTAAACAGTGTCAACTTTGCTTTTCAGACCTTTTTGGTGTCTCTCGAATGAATGGACAAAAGCACTTTGCTTTAGGTCTCACTTTTCACTTAACCACAGTCAGAACTTTGTTTTAGTTAAAAGGAACTCTGGTACGGTTGCTCGAAACCCGACCCAAGACTAGGATAGGACCAGTATTAAAGATAACTGTACTTTAAAAACATCAACACATATTTCTTTCCCTTTATTGTGCATTTTAATGAGAGAAAATGAGTCGGTATGAGCTAGCTAACAATGCACATCTTTGCAACCTACCTATTTTGACGCTAAAAAAAAAAACGCAGACGGTGTTCTATTTACATAACTGATGAGCTACAGCCATATTGTTATTGTAGCAGCTAACACAACACCTCGCTCAGCGTCAATCACACGGACTGGATGCATTTTGTAGAACTGGAGCCACAAGTCATGTGCTGGAAGACACAGCCATCCCCATGAGAGCGTTTATTTATATATTTATAAGCCGTATTTTTGTTAACCGCTTTTTGTACCAAGCATATTTTGCCATCATACTTATATCCTCGGTTTGCCTACCAATAAATCACACCGGAAAGGTAAAAGGAGACCGCAACAGTAAGTATTATATGTACTATTATACACGTTTTAATATGCAGCATGTATATAAAACGTTTTGTAGTCCAAATAGATACATCTCAATGACGTGCATTGTTAGCTAGCTCATATTAACTCATACACGGGTTTCCTCCCACATTCCAAAAACATGCTAGGTTAATTGGCGACTCCAAATTGTCCATAGGTATGAATGTGAGTATGAATGGTTGTTTGTCTATATGTGCCCTGTGATTGGCTGGCCACCAGTCCAGGGTGTACCCCGCCTCTCGCCCGAAGACAGCTGGGATAGGCTCCAGCGACCCTTGGGTCTACAGAAAAGGGAAAGAAACGTGTTCCAATTTCACATAAGCATTGTGGATGTTTTCCTAAAAAAAAAAGTGCAGTTTTCCTTTTAAAGTGACACAAATGATAAATATGTAAGAGGAAAATATGTTGGAAGTACTCTGTCTTTCTACTTTGCTCTCTTTATGTGTATGAGAAACGGCACTTTTTAAAAGTATATTTGACAAACATTTTGTGAAATCTAAGCAGGGAACACAGAGTGGAGCACGTTTATGTTGACGCCCCTCGGACCGGCTGACTCACCTCGGTCGCCCAAAAAACGCAAGCCTTGCCCTGAACCTTTGCTCGGGTGAGAAGAAATGCTTTTTGTTTGTTGATGTGGTTTTCATCCATTTTGTACATATTTTTTTATTGACTTCTTCTCTTCACGCTGCTTAGCAGGAGCGTCACGAGAGTCGGCGAGATAAAAAACGTGCCAAGATGTGCTTTCACTATCCCAGCAGGTGAAACAGGTGACGTAAATGGGCACAGCATTGTGTGTGTGTGGCGAGGAGGACAGTGCTCCAAGAGGTTGGATCACAACCAACAAAGAATTGTTAGCACGAACAAAACCTGCAGTGGGGAAAAAAACGATCCGAAATCTACTGGAAAAGACGACCCGGACCAGCTGGACCAGAAAGACAACTGTCCATTGAGTAAGTCACCATAGCTAT
This sequence comes from Doryrhamphus excisus, assembly GCF_030265055.1. Classification (NCBI taxonomy): domain Eukaryota; kingdom Metazoa; phylum Chordata; class Actinopteri; order Syngnathiformes; family Syngnathidae; genus Doryrhamphus; species Doryrhamphus excisus. Next base: position 40,700,793 of record NC_080466.1, read on the forward strand.
ATATGTAGTCCATGTCGGCGTATAGGAACCAAACATTGTGGGCTAAAACTTTATACATCATTTGGTTCCTAGCTGTTCCTATGCTCGTTCTTGCTTCCCAGTACAGATGGGTGTCCTGTGGCTTTGTTTTAGAGTGGGCTGTTACCTCTTGGTAGGGGCATGAAAGGGGGCAGAAAAATAGTTCTGTGTTATCTGCTCCAATAACAATGTCGCTGCTTGGTTTATATACAGATCCGTTTTTTTTGTGCTTTACAGTTAAAATAGGTGTGTCCCGTGACATGCATTGTTAGCGCCCACATGCTAGCTCTTTTTCTCTCTTTAAATGCACAGAAAAGGGAAAGACGTGGTCATGTTTCACATAAAGATGGTGGATGATTTCAAGAAAAGGGCAGTTCCCCTTTAAGAAAGTCACCCCGAGAACTCGCCGGAACTACTTTCTTCAACGCCAAAAACTGACCCATGTGATGAAGTTGGCGGGAAGGTCACTGTTGATGTACTACATCACTGATGGGGATGTCATACAACTTTATGTCAAAACATTCCGGTGCTGGAGCCTATCCCAGCTGTCTTCGGGCGAGAGGCGGGGTACACCCTGGACTGGTGGCCAGCCAATCACAGGGCACATATAGACAAACAACCATTCACACTCACATTCATACCTATGGACAATTTGGAGTCGCCAATTAACCTAGCATGTTTTTGGAATGTGGGAGGAAACCGGAGTACCTGGAGAAAACCCACGCATGCACGGGGAGAACATGCAAACTCCACACAGGGTGGGATTGAACTCGGGTCTCCTAGCTGTGAGGCCTGTGTGCTAACCACTCTTAGGACTTAGTTGTGTACTTTACTTGATATTGTTGGAGTAACAATGGACAGCAGATGTTGCTATGGGAAGTCCATCAGTGATTCTGAGACTAGTTGATTCAGTACCGTGGTGTGAACAGAATCCGGATTTAAATGGTTGGAATTGATTATTGGAGTTGACTTGGGTTTTGAGCTGGGCAGCGACGACATGTTGAAGAGTTTGAAGAGGAATGGGGGGGGGTTGGAGATTGGCTGGAAGTTGTCCATTATGTCGGGGCTGAGATCAGGTTTCTTCAAGATGGGGGTGATGGCGGCATGTTTCAGCGAGGGAGGGGAAGGAGGGGGTGAGGTATTTGTTGATGACTGATGTGATGGGAGGAGACAGACTTTGATGTAGCCAGATGGGACGGGGTCGAGTACACAGGTCAAGTTTTTCATGGACTGGGTGATCGGGGAGAACTGGGAGAAGGGATGGGGCCGGGGGGTCGGTTGGTTAGGCTAGTCGTGAGTGACAGATCCAAGTTCTGAAGTATAAAATAGATGTTGTTCAATCGCCCTCTTTTTGACTCACTCGCCCAATACGAGAGTGGCAGACTCTTGGACATTTATGGCATAGAACCAGCAACCTTGTGCTGGTTTACGCTCCTTCGGATCTTCAATTTGAGCATAATGGTGTGAGTGAAGGTTTTGTAGATACATTTTGGGGTTACACACTAAATGATGAAGAAATATTGTTTGAGGAGTTGTCACGGTGGTCTCGTGGTTAGCGCGCAGACCTCACAGCTAGGAGACCAGGGTTCAATTCCACCCTCAGCCATCTCTGTGTACTCCGGGTACTCCGGTTTCCTCCCACATTCCAAAAACATGCTAGGTTAATTAGCGACTCCAAATTGTCCATAGGTATGAATGTGAGTGTGAATGGTTGTTTGTCTATATGTGCCCTGTGATTGGCTGGCGACCGGTCCAGGGTGTACCCCGCCTCTCACCTGAAGTCTGCTAGGATAGGCTCCAGCACTAGCAGACCCTAGTGGTATAGAAAATGGATGGATTGAGTTTTCTAATGGTGGAGAACAGGGTCTCAGGTGTGAATAATAGTAGACAGTTTTGGCTCAGAGAGACCATTTGGGTCCGGGTGTCGGAATGTGGCAGTTCTGGTTTTGATGGCTATCCACAGTCAGCATTTGCTAACTTTATGTTGATGAGATTGTTTTTGTTGATAAGGCTGAGACAGACCTGCGGGTGGTGCCATCCGGCAGAAACGAAAAACCGTATGGCGAAAGGCAGCCTTAACGCGGTTGAACATGTTTGAACAATCACTTGCTTTGGTTTGGTGTCCTGTTGTTTTTCCCGGGAAACAAGGAAGTGGTCCAGAAAGTTTCTCATACAATACTCAAAGTGTTTGCCAGAGAAAAAGCCGCTCTGTGTGAAGAAACAAATGATGGCGACTGAGCGGATCACCGCTCCCAAACCTGTCGTCACCCGAAACAAGCAAACCGGAACAATTCACTTCATTTTCTAACATCTACTCCAAGTCCAGCCGTGTGTAAACTACTTCACAGACGTCATGTACACAACAGCATAGTCCTCGGGAGCTCTGGGGATTTATGGCAAAATGTAAACATTATACAGACTAGCTGTCTTTGTCTGTTGTTTATATATACACCGATCTTGTTTTATAGTTCTCGGAATGATGTACTCCAAGAGGAGACGCTGAAAGAACGACCACAGTGAGTCTGACAAAGACTACACTTTCTTTATTCTCAAGAGAAAGCACATTTAGTTTCGTTTTGTATCATTTCTCACCTCATGCTACGTGGTTTCCTGGTTACGTACACACACTCCCATAAATGAGTAATACTTTGTACAAAAAGTTACATGTAGTCCTGAATCCCTACACTGAGGAATGACATCATTTTTGTTAACTTTCTTTTCATTAGTCACCCAAACGTTAGGGAGGCTCTTCGGAATGGAAAGTGAAACCCAGCAAAAAAAAACCAACAAATCATACGTACATATTTAGTAGCTATGCCTGATCTTTGACACCCATTTGTATTTTCCTCAGCAATAACAGTGACATCATTGACTCAAACAGGCATTTAAATAATACAAATAATATAATAAAAATATTTAAAATAATACAAATATTTATATTAATATTATATTATTGTTTATATTAATAATATTTATATGTTTGCTATTTTTTAATAGAACTCAAGTTGAGAACTTGAACGTTCTTTACACAGTATTAAGACATTTTTTTTATCCTAACATTGCCATCTTTGATTTTGGAATATTACAGTTTTATTCCTGTACTCTTTTTCTCATAGTATGACGACTTTTTTTGCAACGTTTTTCTCTGACATTGCAACAATATTCTGATAACTTTGCAAATTATCATGTAGCATTATGACTTTTTCTCACAGTTTACAATTTGTTATTCTTCTCTTATTTCAGTTGCCCGTGCATTCTTGTAACATTACATCTTTATTATCTTTATTATCTTTATGCGGGTTATTGTGTGTAGCTGCTCTATAGGAGTCATGGACTCCTATAGAGCATAATAGGTCCCCTTTATTTCCCATAACACGACAGTACATTACGACTCTACGATTCTTGGAAGGTTTCAACCTTATTCTTGTAACTTTTTTAATCTGTTTCTTGTAGGATTGCAACTTTATTCTTTATTTATTCCGTGACTTCCACTTTAAGTCTTGAAACGCTGACACTTCATTCCCATAATGTTCCAGCTTTTTGTTTTTGTGTAAGATTATGATGTTGTTTTTGTGACGTTGCAAATCTTGTAACCTTTGTACTTGTTTTTTGTAATAATACGACTTTATTCTTCAAACGCTTCCAACTTCATCCTCGTAATCTTGCAGCTTTTTTTGTGCTACAACTTTTTTCTCCTATTTATTTATTTTTTTTCTCCTAACATTGCAACTTTATCCGTTTACCATGACAACTTATTTCTCATCGCAATTCTTTATTCATAGAAGTGCGAACTTATTGGTGTTAGTAAGTAGCATGTAAGGAACTACTCATTCCCATGATTGGCCAGCAGGGGGCGACACCTCCAATTGTACAAAATGACCTTACTTTTGTCACATGATGCGGTCACAGCTGTGACAGCATGTGGCGTCATCTTGGCAACGTGCGGCTGTCATCATGTCCAAATGTGAAGTCTTTGCTACTTTGTGAACTTGAACTTGTAGTTTTTAGACATGTGTGTGTGTGTGTGTGTGTGTGTGTGTGTGTGTGTGTGTGAGAGAGAGAGAGAGAGATGGATTCGACACTCGCATGTGAACGTGAAACAAATGAAGTCACAGTGCCGCATCTCCCTCCTTGAATGCGGCCTGTTTCCTTCATTCGGAATTCTTTCCACAGTTGTCCAAACAGACCACAAGAAGGCAGACAATACCTGCCTGCATGCATGCATGCATGCATGAGTGCTACTCCACACCCAGATGGAGCCCAATTCCATCTTGCGGTAAATATTATAATGTGAAATTTCCAGTTTCCAAGTGGAGTTTGCACTACAAACAGATTAGCGTCTGTTCATAAACACTGGCTATATTTAGTGTCTTGTTAAGTGCACACTTTTACAAGGGAGTTTGTAATAACACAAATATTTTACTTAAAATCGGGAATAAAAGGTGGCAGGAATGCGGAGTCCGTTGACGGAGTGTGCGTCTGTCCCCTTTGGGACCAAAATAGCCAATTAGCCGCCTCCTCTTGATTTAGCCAGGCTCAAAGCTCAGCTGTTTCTACCCTTCTAGCAACAAGAAGGACATCAAGGAAACCAGTTGAAGGGTGCGATTCCGATGAATATGTCTGCATCTGCTGGTGGGAATGAAACACACACCGGAATAAGCTAAATTCGTTATTTATTATGACTTGCGGCTTTAAGGCAGAATTTTGCTATGGCAAGCCCCCTTGTAGCGGCTTGTTGATCTTCTAAGGCCGTGCAGTTCTCCACTCAAACACCAGGGGCAGTGTTTCCCTCTGTGTTTTCTCTTTGAGCAGCTTTTTAGCTTACGGCGTAGCCGTAAACATTAGCAACTGAACCGACATCCACATAAAACTTGTGGTTCCTTGTTCTGTCGCGGTTTCACAAATATGAATTAATTAATACATAATCACTGTTTCGTGATTGGCCACCCATTATTCATTCATTCATTCATTTTCTACCGCTTTTCCTCATGGGGGATGCTGGAGCCTATCCCAGCTGTCTTCGGGCGAGAGGCGGGGTACACCCTGGACTGGTGGCCAGCCAATCACAGGGCACATATAGACAAACAACCATTCACACTCACATTCATACCTATGGACAATTTGGAGTGGCCAATTAACCTAGCATGTTTTTGGAATGTGGGAGGAAACCGGAGTACCCGGAGAAAACCCACGCATGCATGGAGAGAACATGCAAACTCCACACAGAGATGGCCGAGGGTGGAATTGAACCCTGGTCTCCTAGCTGTGAGGTCTGCGCGCTAACCACTAGACCGCCGTGCCGCCCCGCCACCCATTATTAGTCCACAAAATCTATATATTTAAACAAATTAGGCTTAGATTTCTTTCCATTGAACTGTGGAGTAAGTGATTAGCACAGGGAAGGATTCCACCAGGAAACAGTGCAGCTATGGAGAACAGATATCAGGGAAAGTGGAATCCTTCTGACTGAATGCTGTTGGAATGTGCTAAGGGATGACCCTGCTGTTTTTGTTCCACAAAGTAGCTTTTTAAAAAATATATGTTTGCTGTCACTGTTTTTGTTGTTGTGTCACGTCTGTAGTTCATACTGTTCTGTCCTGTGGCTCATAAGAGCCTGTCAAAGATTAATTTCTGTTATGCAACAGACAATATAGGTTATCTACCTATCTATAAAGTCAGATCTAATATTAATAAATTTAATATTTTCATAGTTAAAGCAAAGAAAACCTCAACACACATTTTTTAAAACCATTACTAGAGCAATGTAGAGATGAAATAACACCCCTAGAGTCACCTTTACACGCTATTATTCTTTGTTTACACCACAATGCTAATGAGCGGGCTACAGGATCACTGCAGGGACACAAGAAACGGCCGAGCTAACTAGTTAGCCTCCAATTTATTTATTCTAAACTTAATAATAATTCTTATGTGAAACATGAACACATATTTCTATCCCTTTTCTGTGCATTGTAGCGTGAGAATATTAATATGAGCTAGCTAACAGCAGACATCATAGGAAGTAACTATTTTGATGCTAAAGCCCTCACAAAAAGAAGTTAAAAAATGTTCCATTTCTATAACTTGTATATTAACCAAGCTACAGTGATAATATTATTGTAGCAGCTAACATGAAAAACAATATTTATCTGGCGGACTAACGCGACGCCTCACTCAGCGTCATTCACAGACGGATGCGTTAGATAGCTAGCTCTCCATTTCGCTACAAAGACTCAACAAGATGCTGGTTTTGCCGTCAGCGTTTTTTACGTGAGTACTGGTAAGCACACGTGCTGGAAGACACAGCCATCCCATTGTAAGTGTTGTCGATGTATCTGTGCTGTCGTTGTTGACGGAACTAGCAGAAGTACGTATCAATACGCAGAGAATAGACGTTTGGGAGGCGTTTTAAATCATCAAAATACAGCAAGATACGTGATTACAACGTGAATATCAAATGATAAGACGTTGTTAGAGGGTCTCAATGACGTTCATGGTTAGCTAGCTCATCTTAACTCGTTTTCTTTTGCATAGAAAAGGGAACAAATATGCATTCATGTTTCACATAGGCAACATTCCCAAAATTGTGCAGTTCCCCTTTAAGAAATGGCTTTAAACTTTTTTCGCTACCATGTTAGACCCGCCATGGCTGAGTCCATGTGATGTAACATCCTGTCTCATCGATGCTTAGTGACACCTAGTGGCCAGAACAATGATTATTTATTTATTATCTTTACAAAAAACGCATAGCGAGGGGGCGACCGGTCCAGGGTGTACCCCGCCTCTCGCCACGAAGTCAGCCGCCATAGACTCCAGCATACCCCACCCCACCCTCACCCGAGTGAGGATAAGCGGCATAGAAAATGAATCTATGAAATATGATTTAATAATGTTCCGAGTTGTTCTGTCCCATTTCCAAAGTAGGCTGCCGATAAACAGTATTGTGTATATATATATATGAGACTGTAATAACCTAAATACAAGCGTCTGGCAGCACTTCATAACCAGATAAGCCCGATGATAAAGTGCAAGAGTTCAAGGGAAAAAAAAGTTGGTGACCATAAAAGCTGAAAAGAGGAAGTAAGCAATAGGCTATAAAAAGACTGCGAATGTCGCGGGCTTTTAAGATAACACAGCTTATGATTAATCAAAATGAAATGTAAAAAAAGTGATATAAAGTCATATTTATGTCAAGATAACATGTTGTCTAAATAAATCTCACCGAGTTAAAAGGGCTGCAAAACATGAAACGATGATAAAATCTGCCATTCAGCTCTGATGATGTTTGCATAGAGAAAAGGCTATTGTCATTTTGTGTTTTTTTTTTTTTTTTTTTTTGCACAATTTACAGCTCAACACGGCAAATTCCCGGTTGGCAGATAAAGGCAGCCTGTTTACAGCTACTGACATAACAAGGGACGGCTCAGCTGATTTGGTTTAGTTGTTAGCAACTGTGCTAATCTCAGTGACTGGAGCGACTCCTGTCTCAGTGGAAAAATACAGCAGGGAAGTGGTGTCTACCTTGAACCTTTGTCAGAGCCAAACACTCTTTCAAGTGCGGCCGCATGGTGTGGAGCGCAGCAGCGTCTCAGAGAGAGCGACCAGAGCCTCTTTGATTCACACTCTGGCTTTGCTCATGACTTTTTGTTTGTCCAGAGATCCTGTGGTGCATCCAGCCGAGAGGAATACTGATCACTTTGTTGTTGCTGGAAGCAAGTCTCGCGGGAGGGCGCTCAGTGATGGAGGGGTAAGTACTGAGTCTTTCTTCATTATCCACCATGCTGCCCGGCTACATGTATGACTTTTCATTCTGGGGGGAATTCTACCTCGATAAAACAAGTGCCGTGGCTTTGCCGGGAAAAAACACTTGTTGCAGGTGAAAACTTTCCATTTGCCGGTAATCCGGCCAGCTCAAGTTCAAGCAATAAATTAACAAAGAGCCTGATCCCTGCCAAATAGTGGTCAGCTGAGTGATTGTGTCTCGAATGCGGACGCCGTGCCACAAATATTTTGTCAGTCTTTGTGCCAAGCGCAGAGACGGATGTTTGAGATCGGATTGCGCGCTATTTGTAATTAATGCCCTTTTCGATATGCCAAGGGAATTCCTGAAAGGAAGCAGCCGCGACGCGCCGGCTCAAGGCGGCAGCCTGGTGAAGAAGACCCAGCTGTTGGACCGCGGCAAGTGGGCCAACAAGTTGGAGTTCCTGCTGGCCGTGGCGGGGACCCTGGTGGGCTTGGGAAATCTCTGGCGCTTCCCTTACTTGTGCTACAAAAACGGGGGAGGTGAGCTCGACTCCCACATGAGATGCAGACTCATTCCGCCTGTGCTTCTCATTTCCTGTTTCCTGCCAAGCGCAGTTAGTCATCATGCAGATTTAAATGATAAGGAAGGTGCCCTGAGTAGCGGAGTGCACGGGGTCAAGGGAAGTTCCCACACTGAACCCCCACCATGAAGTGTCCAGTCACTCTTCTTCTTTTGTCTTCCCAGGAGCCTTTTTGGTTCCGTATGTTCTGTTTCTCCTGGCTTGCGGCATCCCCATGTTCCTCCTGGAGACGGCCATGGGACAGTACACATCTCAGGGATGCATTACATGCTGGAGACACTTCTGCCCTTTGTTTGAAGGTTAGTGTTGTGACCAGAATTGAATTATTGAACAGGAAGTTACATAATTTAGCAGGTGCGAAACACGGCGCCGTCGTCGCCTCCTCAGTCTGACAATCGTCATCATAATTATTTATGGTAATGGTTTAATTTGATTCAAACATGCATCAAGTTACAATGGAATACACGGTTCCAAAGTAGTAGTAGGAAGTAGGAAGAAGAAAAACTTATTCAATCCTAACCCCCAACATTTACTCACTTCCTGTATTCCAGATATTATTATTATTATTTGTATTTATTATGTGTGTGTGTATATATATATATTATATTATTTGTATTTATTATGTGTGTGTGTATATATATATTATATTATTTGCATTTATTATGTGTGTGTATATATAATATAAAATAATAATAATTATTATATATAATATAATTAATAATAAATATAATTAATTAATAAATAATAATAATTATTATTATATATACAATCATATACAATATAACTAATAAATATAATTAATTAATAAAAAATATATAATAATTATTATTATATGTTAGTAATATATATATTATTAATATATATAATTGTTTTTATTATTATTTGTAAATACACAAAGAAGTGTAAGGTAATGTAACCATATAGCGATATAATGGTGATGTTTTACAACAATCCAGTTCATCCAATAAATACAAACTTACAAATAGTTGCAAAGAGACACAAAAATATTGAGACATGGTCAAAGATAAGATAAAAAAGACTACATTTGGGGGGAAAAAAACTATTTGGACCTCAAATATAAGATAAAAAGACGAGATATTGGGGGAAAAATATAGAAAACTAGTGAAATGATCTGTCGATGCAGCTACTTCATTTTACTTGCCAAAAAGTCTTTACAAAAAAAGGTCTAATGGTTCCAGGAATTAAAATCACAAGCAGACATGCTCGTTTGATAAGATGGTAAACGGTTTTTAACTTGTATAGTGCTTTTCCACCCCCACCTCCACCTCCTGACGCAGCATCAGGACCAACTGGGGCCTCACTATCTTGCCCGAAGATATTATACTTCCACATGATCACAGGAGAACCCGCAATCAAACCCGCAACTTTTAGGTTGGGAGGCCACCACTCTACCGCCTGAAGCATGACGCCTCATCATTAGTATTTATTTTCTTGAAGCAGAACTACAGTAAACCTCGGATATATCGGATTCAATTGTTCCCACTGGTTTTGTCCGATATAAGCGAAATCCGTTATATGCGTATACCGGAAAATGTCCGTTTTACGCATATATCGGATTTATATCCGGTATATGCGTAAATGGGATTTTATCCGTTATAAAAAGGCACTTCCTTGACTATGTTTCCAATGTACCTGGACGCGCAGGCAACGCTGCAAATGACGTCGTATAGTGGCCTGTCACGATTCGGCGAATCGCAGCGCCACGATGCGGCCATCCGATATATGCGAGGGAAATTTAATGGAAATGCATTGGAACGGGACTGGAGATTTTGTCCGAAATAGGCGAAATCCGTTATAAAAAATCCGATATATGCAATGAATTTTTATTGGAAATGCATTACAGAAAAATTGGTTCTTTTTTATCTGTCCGTTGTGAGCGAATTTCCGATATATCCGAGTCCGATATATCCGAGGTTTACTGTAGCTCTAGAAAATCTTGAATAAGTCACTTCTAATGTTGTAGAATCTCTCATTCTAAAATAAAGGCAAAGTTAATAAGTAAATAGTCCTTAATACCAGACAAATTATCCAACATATCCAGAAATATGAGTTTTAATCTTGGCAAGTGGCAATGCTGCATTCATGTACAATTGGAAATCACAGGAAACAAACCCCAAAACATACACATGCAGCCCAACTCAGGTGATATTTACAAAAACAACCTCTGGCTCTAAAGCAAAACCCCCAGCCTAGAAGAAGATGCCTGTAATTCCTTCCAAAATCAGTATTGTGTGAGCACCTGTGCGCCGTATCAGATAGGACATTCAAACCTGAGCGACTCGGGTGCCCGACAAGACCAGGTGCCGCTCACACGGGACATTTTTAATACTATAATTGTTGACGGCAGGTCCGTGGCAGCTTCTTGGGTTTCAGGGTCCTAAACATGTGCACAGACAGCGGGGGCTTTGTTACTGCCTGCGAACGTTGAATGAACAGACAATGTCGGCCATGTTGGAAAAGACTTTGGCGCGTCACGAGCGTGTCGCACCAAAGCACCATGCTATTTTAAACAACAAGATCACCTCACTTGTACCGGGATCACATTAGAACGCCAAAGTCATTTTACAAGCCGGGTTTTGTATGCAAATGAACGACGGCAAAGGCAAATAAGAATGCAAAGCCGACGTTCAGACAGGAAATCACAGCAAGTATTACAATAGCAGGGATGGGTCCATTCTCTTCATGCAATAATTCATTAAAGTTCATATAGTCTGCCAAAACTGAATTTTTAATTTTCAAAAATTCAATTTGATGCACTTTTGATGGAAGAGACGCTCGAATACTGACTTTTGACGCTTGTCTCATGACATCATAAAGGAAAAACCTCCATCCTCAAGGCTAAGATACCACAGATGCTACATGTATCATCTACCGATACCGATAAATGAGATAGATACTTTCTTCATCTCCAACACAAATTCACATTTTCAGCGGCTCGGACTTAAAAATCACAAAATGAAACAACTTAGGGGCAGGAGTGATCTCCTTGGTCCTTCAGTGGAGCAGGGCAGTGATAGTAATCTGCCGCTGAAACAGCTCTTCTGGTGGGAGATGATGAGCTCTGGTTCCCATCAACTATATTTTTCTATTGATGGTCAGGGACGCTATTAGACGATTCCAACGACCTCTGGCAAATAGGGAAATATTTGGGTGGATTGTCGCGATTTGTATTATTATTATTATTATTATTATTATTACTTGTATTCCATTTATTTCAATCGTACGCTATTTTATTTAGCGAGCACATCTCCACTCAAAACAGTGTGGCTGTCATATTTATGCTATTTTGTGCTCATTTGTCGTTACATAAAAGACACAAAAGTCTGAATTCAACAGTTATGATAAAATGAAAAACTACAAAGAGATAAAGCTAATATTCTTTCACACTTTGGTTTGTTTATATTCGCACACAAATAGGGTATGGAGGACAAGACATAAATAGTACAATGACAAGAATACAGCAAAATTACCCCATAAATGTGATATTCACTTCCTCGTGGGACAAAAACGAGCTCCAAACTAACCACATTGCTTGTTTGTGCTTTTAAATTCCTGCATGAAGGCTTCCAGTACACTATTGTATGATCTCTGATATGTACAATTGTTGAAAAATACTCTCATATGGGACCATTAAGTAGTGCCGTCAACATGTTTGCTAAGTATATGATGACACAAAAATACTTACTAGAGAAGCTCAGCTGGCCACATCCCTAATTTTGTACAAATACAAAAAAAAATGAAGTTTTAATACTTCTACTAAACAATCCACTATCTCGTATCGTGCCTTGGCGCCACTGTCAAGAACCTTGCAGTTATCTCTGAAGGGCTACGTCCTCTCACTCAAAACTCAAGGATACTCACACTTGGTTTTTCCAGTTTGGAACTGGTGGGTTAAGTTCAGGCTACCCACAAGTTTAGCAAAGACAAAACCCAGGAAGCAGACATGTAGCAGAAACACAATTTAACACAAAGCAACTGCTTGTGTCAATATTGACTTGATTCTGGTCTTTTTTTTTTTACCTGTGTGGCCCTAATACTAATCCGAAAAGGTTGAACTGAGGCAACTGGAATGGGTGTGGCCCCTGGGGTGGGGGGGTTTGGGGGTTGTTGGTGTGTTTTGCACGGCACGGCTGGTGAACGACTGTCCATGTCTGGTGGCAAAACCGGCTCGTTGGTGGCAACTCTTACCCTGGAATGAGACAATCTTTAGGGAAGTGACGTTAGGAGAGCCAGCGAGCTACTTGTAAGTCCCAAAGATCAACCTCCGACTATAAACACAGAAAATATACACATTTACTATACTTATACATGTTAGTATCGATGTACTATGTTGTACACGTATATCAGGGGTGCACACCCTTTTTCGGCATGCAAGGTACAAATACACGTAATCTACCTCTTGACTTTCACCTCAAAACCCTCTCCTCCAAAGATTGTCTCATTCCACAAGAAGAGTGATGGCTTAATGAGCTGTTTTATCATTCTAAAGTTAAAATAATGCAAGGTACAAATACACGTAATCTACCTCTCGACTTCCACCTCAAAACCCTCTCCCCCAAAGATTGTCTCATTCCACAAGACGAGTGATGGCTTAATGAGCTGTTTTATCATTCTAAAGTTAAAATATCACAGTGATGTGTGTCCCGATTGTCCCGATTCCAGCTCTGGAAGACGTTAAATAGTACCTCATAGACACCGGTTTTGCCGATGGAAACGTGCCAAATGCGAGGTGAGCCGTGTCAAGCCAAGCCAAGCACAGTGGCATAATAGACGACAAAAATCCTGCCGCATAATGGCTGTATCGGCATTTTTACAAGCGACCGTTTGGGGCCTAGAGAAGAAAATAATACTGTACATGCAGCTAATGCTAATGCTAACACACATTTTTGTGTTAATATAACACTAAAATATATACATGTAAATTAGGCAAAAATGCATATAGACAAACAACCATTCACACTCACATTCATACCTATGGACAGTTTGGAGTCGCTAATTAACCTAGCATGTTTTTGGAATGTGGGAGGAAACCGGAGTACCCGGAGAAAACCCACGCATGCACGGGGAGAACATGCAAACTCCACACAGAGATGGCCGAGGGTGGAATTGAACTTGTGTCTCCTAGCTGTGAAGCCTGTGCATTAACAACTCTATTTTTGTGTTTATTTAACACAAAAATATATCCAAGTAAATTAGGCAAAAATGCATTATCCATAAGGGATACGCGTTTATGATGAGTATCCGGCTCATCCCTACGAATGGACTTCCAGGATTCCTGCTGTTGCACAGTAGCTGTAATTCAAAAACAAATATTTTACCTGGACTTACGCCCTGCTCGCTGTATACCGGGGTCGCTGCCAAGTTCAAATCCGCTAAATAACACGACAAAATTAAATATTTCACTTGTAATTGTGAAAGTAATAGACTGTATGCTAAAGATAAAAATAACGCTAATATTCCTTTAAAAAAAAAGTATATATTTATTCATTCATTCATTTTCTACCGCGTTTTCCTCACAAGGGTTGCAGGGGGTGCTGGAGCCTATCCCAGCTGTCTTTATGCAAGATGCGGGGTACACCCCGGATTGGTGGCCAGCCAATCACAGGGCACATATACACAAACAACCATTCACACTCACATTCATACCTATGGACAATTTGGAGTCGCCGATTAACCTAGCATGTTTTTGGAATGTGGGAGGAAACCGGTGTATGAGTTAATATGAGCTAGCTAACGATGCACATCATTGAGATGTATCTATTTGGACTACAAAGCCCTCTAATACGTTTTATATACATGCTGCATATTAAAACGTATATAATAGTACATGTAATGCTTACTGTTGAGTACCCGGAGAAAACCCACGCATGCACAGGGAGAACATGCAAGTATAATTGCTGCCAAGTACAATTTCAAATCCGCTTGTAATTGTGGAAGTAATATACTGTATGCCAAAGATAAAAATAACGCTAATATTCCTTTAAAAAAAAGTATATATTTTAATGTAATTTTTGACCTATGTGTCCAAAAATTACACCGAATTTGACATCTAACAATTTTTGAAGTCTTAACGATTAAGTTTGCAATACACGATTGAACCCGACTGATCCCAAGAGTATCGTTTCAAGGGGGCGTTTAAAGTGGAGGAAGCCTTTCATTGTCGGCATGGCTTTCTATGAAGCGTTCAAGCACATTTCCATTGTTGTACGTTTATGTGGCCGCGACATGGCAAACAATAGCGGGCAAAAAGGTTGGCCTGTCGGTCTCGGCGGTGATGCATTACTATGTTTTTCTATTCTTAACAAGCCGACAACGTGCGAGTCCGTCAACACTCCTTTTGACTTTTCCCATGGGTGGCTCTCAGCCCAAGTCCATTCCTTCCTACTGAACACATAAATGCTTTTAATGGGCCTATTAATATGGTACAAGATTGTAGAAATAACTCAAATGGCTGTGGCCTGTTTTTAGCAATTGGCAACGCTCATAAATACTGCACTTGTTGGAAGCGGGTTCGCGCTTGTGACATGTGATGCTCGGAGGTTATTTACAGCAGGCGGATGGCGTCCAAAGCAGCGCTGTGTCCGTTCCATAAAACGTGTCATCTGGATATCAACCATGAGGTTTTCATAGCTATATACTATGATGGATATCAGACAGAATATACCAGATTAAAAAAAAATATTATTATTGTTGACAAACTGGACATCAAGTCTACAAAAACAAGTCGAGCCAAGCGAGTGAAGGCCGAGTGAAACTCGACGCCTCAATGACGGCGTTGTGAGGTGCGTTTATGTGGTGTCTTTCCTTCTCGTATGTCAGCAAGATCTCAACGTCACCCTTGTGACCATCACTTAACGTGGGCAGGTGTGTGCCAGATGGCGAGAGACAAAGCAGAACCACAGAAGGCAGTTGGCCCCGCAGCTTGCGTCACCGTCACACTGACCCGCCTTCTCTCCTCAGGGATTGGCTACGCGACCCAGGTGGTGATCGCCTATGCCGCCGTGTCATACATCGTCATCCAGGCTTGGGCCTTTTTCTATCTCTTCTCGTCATTCAGTTCCGAGGTTCCGTGGGCCAGCTGCAGGAACCCCTGGAACACAGGTAAATTATATAGAATTATTTTTTATTATATATCATTTTATTGTTTTGTTATGAAACCCCAACGTTTGAACCCACAAGTCTCATGGCTTAATGAGCTCAAAATAAAAAACTAGCCACTTTAAAGTTTTTAGCCGAATCACCAAATTCGGTACACACCTTTAGCGGACTGACAAGCACAAGTGTGTCAAATTTTAGTAATATTTGTTGAAAAACATGGTAATGGTAATGGTTTAATTTCATTTGAACATTGAGTGCATCCCATAATCAGTTCACAGTTCCACATGTCCAAAAGGAGTAGGAAGAAGCAAAGCTTATTAAATCCTACCCCTCCATCTGGTAATTTTACAATCAGTAACTGTTACATTTGTTCACTTCCTGCTTTCCTAATATAGTTTAAGGATTTTTTTTTTTAATTTTTTGTCATGTATCGAAGTACAAGGTGATATGACCATACAATAACATAATGGGTACCATAGTAACCATCAATATAGTGATATATATAGCACATCATGACTGGTTCAAGACTCTTCATCCTTGTATTTAGCAAACATCAACTGCTTGTATTGTTTCTTGAATCGGCTCATCGTTGTGCATTGTTTGATTTCCTTACTCAATCCATTCCATAGTTTGATTCCACATACTGAAATGCTATGGCTTTTTAACACAGTCCTAGCATAGAAGTGTTTCAAATGTACTTCTTCCCTGAGATCATATTTCTCCTCTCTTGTAGAGAAGTATTGGATGACATTTTTAGCTAATTGGTTATTTTTAGCCTTATGCATTATTTTAGCTGTTTGAAGATGAACTATATCAGCAAGTTTAAGTATTTGTGATTTTAGAAATACAGAGTAAGTATGTTCTCTGTTCTCATTATGAATTCAAATTGACCATTTGAATCATGATTAGAAAACTTTGAGTATATTCACACTCCTGATCAAGATACAGTAAACCTCGGATATATCGGACTCGGATATATCGGAAATTCGCTCACAACGGACAGATAAAAAAGAACCGATTTTTCTGTAATGCATTTCCAATAAAAATTCATTGCATATATCAGAATTTTTATAACAGATTTCGCCTATTTCGGACAAAATCTCCAGTCCCGTTCCAATGCATTTCCATTAAATTTCCCTCGCATATATCGGATGGCCGCATCGTGGCGCTCCGATTCGCCGAATCGTGACAGGCCGCTATACGACGTCATTTGCAGCGTTTGCAGCGTTGCCTGCGCGTCCAGGTACATTGGAAACATAGTCAAGGAAGTGCCTTTTTATAACGGATAAAATCCGATTTACGCATATACCGGATATAAATCCGATATATGCGTAAAACTGACATTTTCCGGTATACGCATATAACGGATTTCGCTTATATCGGACAAAACCAGTGGGAACAATTGAATCCGATATATCCGAGGTTTACTGTATTAAAAACAGATGAAAAAATGGAAGAAAATACATTTTACACTGATGGATCTTAAGGAGGTTCCTAGTAGAGCTTCAAGAAACGGGAATGAGAACACTTTTTTTGAGCAAGCAAACATGCATTAAAGTGAAAGACTGTTCATCAGCTCATTAAAAGTTTAAGACCGTAGCTCAAAAAGCTCTCATTCATTCATTCATTCATTCATTTTCTACCGCTTTTCCTCACGAGGGTGGCAGGGGGTGCTGGAGCCTATCCCAGCAAACCTAAATATGTTTTAAAAACATTATTAGAGCCCTCCAGACATGAAATAGCACCCCTATAATCACCTTTGCACATTAATTCATTCATTCATTTTCTACCGCTTATCCTCACGAGGGTCGCGGGGGGGTCAGTAGCATCACTACTCTGGTACGCAGTATTAATGTGAGGGTCAATACTGAAATATCGATACTATCAACACTTTTGATACTTCAGTCATTTGAGGTAATCTAATGTGTCTGTTGAATTGTGAATAAAGTCCGACAGGAGCCAATCATGAACTATGAAAAAAAAACTCATTGGAAATTGCAAGAGGTCAGTCTGACTCATGTTGTTACCTTACAAAGGATGCTAAACTCATCACACATCAACTTAACACTGTAAAGTTCATTCATTCGTTAATTTTCTACCGCTTATCCTGACGAGGGTCGCGGGGGTGCTGGAGCCTATCCCAGCTGTCTTCGGGCGTAAGGCGGGGTACACCCTAGATTGGTCGCCAGCCAATCACAGGGCACATATAGACAAACAACCATTCACACTCACATTCATACCTATGGACAATTTGGAGTCGCCAATTAACCTAGCATGTTTTTGGAATGTGGGAGGAAACCGGAGTACCCGGAGAAAACCCACGCATGCACGGGGAGAACATGCAAACTCCACACAGAGATGCCCGAGGGTGGGATTGAACCCTGGTCTCCTAGCTGTGAGGTCTGCGCGCTAACCCCTAGACCACCGTGCCGCCCTCAAAAAGCTCTAAATTAAAAAAAAAAAAAAAACACTCATAGCTGTGCCAAGAATGGGTTTGGGCATTCTTGGTGCCCGTATCTCCAGGAGGCGAGTTGGAATGTTGCTCCATGTGGTGAAGATGGCTTCACGGAGGGCATCCACTGTCTGGAACTGATGTCCATTTTTGTAAACTTCCTTTGCCATCCATACCCAAATGTTCTCCATTGGATTTAAATGAGAGAATGACTTGACTTGACATGACACAGGAATACTTGAAACCTCCATTAAGATCCAACGCTGAAAAATGTAAATGCTTGGAATTTTTGAACTTGTCTGTTTCAAGTTTTCACTTTTTTATTTGTGTGTGTCTTTTTAGAGAACTGCGTTGAATTCGACAAAAAAAACATGTCATCCAATTGGACAGCAGCTGCAAACGCGACCACTCCTGCAACGGAGTTCTGGGAGTATGTTTAACTTGATATTTGAATCTCATTTGTCATCACACTCAGCTATCATAGATATTTTAAAAGCAAACATGACACGGTTACAGGTCAATATGCATTGCCATTCATTTTAAAAAATGGAGAATGAAGCCGGAAAAGTAACGCCCAAAAGTCCTGCTATGAATACACCAGTCAAAGCTCCTGCTTGCTATTTCTTCATTTTAGAAGATTAAGATTTAGCAGCGTGTAAAATGGCTGCTTATGCTTCAGCTCATGGAATCCCTGCAAAGTAAAAGTGTTCACATTTTCCAAAGGATGCAAAGTAGGAACTGTACTACTGTAAATCAGTAAGTGGATGGCCATAATGTAGCTTCATTCAGATTTAGAATGTCCTCTACAGCAACAGGACTGCATTATAATAATTATTTTAATTATAATTATGGTAATATTCTGATAAATGTCAACAAAATATCATGTAAACTTTATAAGAATCCTAAACTGAAATGATACAGTAGAAGCAGTATCTGAATCCGCAAATTTGGTTTTGATTTAAAGGAAAACTGCCTTTTTTGGGGGGAATTTTGCCATCCATAATGAATCCGTATGTAAAACATTAAGATTAAGATATGCCTTTATTCGTCCCTCAGTGGGGAAATTTGTATTGCACAGCAGCAAGAGTACAGAGTCAGTTAAGCAGTACAAAATACACAATATAGAAAAATAAACAATATAAACAACCCAAGTATTAACAGAATCAACAGTTTTACCCAGAGTTATATACAATACAGTATGTAGATAATATGAAACCAGATGAGATATATGACCAGTCTATACACTGAGATCTTATTACAGAGTTAATATGAGGCATTATGGAAATACTTCACATAGAACTTAGTATATTGCATTTAAAGCCCTTAATATTGCACATGGAGGTTGATCAGATATTGCACAGTGAATGGGGTCTGGAGTAAATATACTGACTATAAAAGCAAGTATTACACAGATGTATATAGTGGTGTAGAAAACATGAACACGTCTTTTGCTTTTCTGCATTTGCAAAGATCTACTGTAGAAACTGTTAGCAAGAACGCACGTAATGAGGCGCATCTATTTTCCCACAACCAACGCTCCATTTACGTCATATGACCTGCAGGGCTACAGAGACATTATTAACATTGTTACGCCCAAGAACTACATTGTTAGTATAGTGACGCTTCGCCACACCACAACAGCTACCGACTGGCTTCACCTCAGGCGACTAGCGAAAGGTAACGCTACATATTGGAGCTGCCGCCACTGCTGCTAGCGTTCCCAAAAACAGTCGCACTTGAGGGAAACTGGCGTGCACGACATGGCGGCAACCCGCAAAGGCACTGTTGATTCAGTCTCGACTAGTTTACGGTCATTGTTGCTATGGCGACTGCTGTATAAAAACCTTTCAAACAGGTGACCCCATTCCTTTCCAAGTCAATCAATGATAACGGGCTAAGAACTGACACTTGCGGGACGCCACATGCCGGAAATGCTCTTGATTTAGCTACCCTTGAACACAACATAGTTAATTTAAGATTATTTCCTTGCTGTATACAAACCTTTCAAACAGGTGACCCCATTCCTTTCCGAGTCAATCAATGATAACGGGCTAAGAACTGACACTTGCGGGACGCCACATGCCGGAAATTCTCTTGATTTAGCTACACTTGAACACAACATAGTTAATTTAAGATTATTTCCTTGCTGTATACAAAGCTTTCAAACAGGTGACCCCATTCCTTTCCAAGTCAATCAATGATAACGGGCTAAGAACTGACACTTGCGGGACGCCACATGCCGGAAATTATCTTGATTTAGCTACCCTTGAACACAACATAGTTAATTTAAGATTATTTCCTTGCTGTATACAAACCTTTCAAACAGGTGACCCCATTCCTTTCCAAGTCAATCAATGATAACGGGCTAAGAACTGACACTTGCGGGACGCCACATGCCGGAAATTCTCTTCATTTAGCTACTCTTGAACACAACATAGTTCATTTAAGATTCTTTCCTTGCTGTATACAAAGCTTTCAAACAGGTGACCCCATTCCTTTCCGAGTCAATCAATGATAACGGGCTAAGAACTGACACTTGCGGGACGCCACATGCCGGAAATTCTCTTGATTTAGCTAACCTTGAATACAACATAGTTAATTTAAGATTCTTTCCTTGCTGTATACAAACCTTTTAAACAGGTGACCCCCATTCCTTTCCAAGTCAATCAATGATAACGGGCTAAGAACTGACACTTGCGGGACGCCACATGCCGGAAATTCTCTTGATTTAGCTACTCTTGAACACAACATAGTTAATTTAAGATTCTTTCCTAACAAATACTTGTAGTTTTGTGAAGTTGACTGATTTCTGTGGGCTTTGGGTAACAGTCTACAAACGTGTCAACTGTTGACTACATGAAATACATCTCTCGCCAGGAAAAAATACACACATTCAGACCAAAAATGCCATATCCTCGCGTGACTCTCGAGACAGAAAATGTTTTTTGTGTCTGGGAAGCAATCTGACGTTAAGCTCGGGGATTCAGGGATCTGTGTCCATAATGCGGAGTAATGAACACGAAGCAGCAAAAATAATGACATCTTGCTTCATTTCAAAGAAATTCTCCCCAGTGTGTAACCTCACCTCCCACTCATGCAAATAGCATGTTTGTGCGGCGGTATGCACATGTAGTAAACCTTAAGACAAGGTGTTACTGTTTCCATGACTTCTGACCAAGGTTGGGTGATATTTATGTACCAGTATACTGCTATAGATAAGAAAATGGCCTATTCCGGTATAAATAATAAATGCAAACAAGCTGAGTTGATGGTGGATCACATCACCATGAACACTAAATCGCCTCGTCCCCAACTAGACAAGTAGAAATGGTGATAAACACCAGCAGGGTTAGCTTCATTTAGCATGCTAGTGTGGTTACCGGACTCGGGCTACATGAGTATATTATATCTTCACCGCTTTAATGTAAAGAGCTTGGCGATGACGTGTTTATTCTTGTACCCAACTCGTCTTACAGACATTCTCACCACACAGAGGACACTCGATCGTCAAACTATGTCAACAAGAGTCTCGTAAAAATATCTACATGTGGAGTTGGAATTGCATGGGTGACTACATCTTCTTTAATGAATGACAAGCAGTAATGTCTGCTGAGGCTGAGATCCCATTTGAAAAGTTAGCTTGTTTGTTAGTAATAAATAAATGTGCTTTACAATATGGCAAACCTTATATGGCTTAAGGTTTGTAGCTTTTTATGCAAATGTACGCTGAATTTAAATGGTGGTATACTGTATGCTAAAGTTCATATTACCCAACCCTAATTTTGGGTCATTTTGGGTATTTGTCAATCGATACGCACTTGACTCTTATCTATGTCAAGTTATGTACCGTACCCAGTTATGTACCGCTTATCCTCACGATGGTCGCGGGGGGTTCTGGAGCCTATCCCAGCACCAAACAACCATTCACACTCACATTCATACCTATGGACAATTTGGAGTCGCTAATTAACCTAGCATGTTTTTGGAATGTGGGAGGAAACCGGAGTACCCGGAGAAAACCCATGCTTGCACGGGGAGAACATGCAAACTCCACACAGAGATGGCCGTGGGTGGAATTGAACTCGGGTCTCCTAGTTGTAAGGCCTGCGCGCTAACCACTCGACCACCGTGCAGCCATGCATACAGTCCCCACATTTTATTGTATCTTTTCATTGGACTCAACACGCATTGTCAAATGGGACCGGGATTAACTTAAGTGGTTCAGATAGCATCAAGCATCCAGGGCTGCATGAGTGCTGCCGGCACTGGAGAGCCACAGTTGATTGAGAACCATGAACGCCAACGTGTATTTTGGCATACTGAAACGGAAACAAATGCCCAGACCTAAACCCTGTACACTATTATACTGTTAGTTTTACAATGACTACTTTACATTTTATCCAAGTGTCATTTCTTTAGTTTTAAGCCATAAAAAGATATATTCGATGAAGTGTATATATGCACATCCTGTATACAGAATCCATGAGTTAAAGCGTACTCTTGGAGTGTCACGCTTCCAGCCACAGGAAGGCCGTGTGGGGGGGGTCATCCATCTGTCTTCCTGTCAGCACCCATCTAACATTCCCATGCTGAGCTTAAAGTGAGACAAGGTCGAAAAGACACAACAAAATGACAGAAATATCCTTCTTTACATTTGCGGCGAGCTGCATGGCGGTCGAGTGGTTAGCACGCAAAACCTCACAGCTAAGAGACCAGAGTTCAATTCCACTTTCGGCTATCTCTGTGTGGAGTTTGCATGCTGGATTTTCTCCGGGTACTCCGGTTTCCTCCCACATTCCAAAAACGAAACAACTCCAAATTGTTCATAGGTATGAATGTGAGTGTGAATGGTTGTTTGTCTATATGTGCCCTGTGATTGGCTGGTACACCAGTCCAGGGTGTACCGTGCCTCTTGCCCGAAGACAGATGGGATAGGCTCCAGCACCCCCCGCGACCCTCATGAGGATAAGCGGTAGAAAACTAATGAATGACTTCATAACAGCGACATACAGTGGAACATTGGTTTGCGTTATGACTCTTTTCTCATAAATGTAATTTTTTTTGTAAATTTGTCTTTTTTGTAAATTAACAACTTTATTATCGTGAATGTACAAATTTGTTCTTGTAATATTACAACTTTTTTTACAACAATATCATGAAATATCTTGAATACATAAGCTAACAAGTGTGGTGTGGTGCCCTGTGATTGGCTAGCCACCAGTCCAGGGTGTACCCCGCCTCTTGCCCGAAGACAGATGGGATAGGCTCCAGCACCCCCCGCGACCCTCGTGAGGAAAAGCGGTAGAAAATGAATGAAATGAACATTTGCGTCAACGCCAACACTCCATTCATCTGCACCACCTAATGAGATGTAGTCATTTTACATTTGATCAACTTTACTGAAGCATTTGTCAGATCAACCTACGTAGTTATTGACACTCCCAACTTTTATACTGTTATCTACAGTATACCGTACACGGTACATCTACATCAGAGGTAGGGAACCTATGGCTCGGGAGCCAGGTAGGGCTCTTTTGATGACTGTATCTGGCTCTAAAGCATTTCTTACCACAATAAAAATGCATTTTTGCTAACATTTTAAAGTAAACATCACAGAAATCACTGTTAAAAATATTCAAACTCAACAACTTTCTTATGCATTTGAATCCGTCCATCTATTTTCTACTGCAATACGGCCAACCATATCTATCTTTCCTGATGATATTTTCCAGGTCAAACACCAAAACTCGATTATTACTGGGTAATGCGGTAGTCTACCTCGGTCATTGAGATGTCAACATGTAAATGTAAACTTTCCTCCTTTAGTCAAATAGTCACCTAGCTAAAGCTGCAGAACCAAGCCTTCTGATGAAGATGGCCAAAAGAATGAAATACGTGTACGGAGTACGGTGCAAAACCATGCAGCAGCAGAAGTTGCATTAATGGCAACATGTATTAGATTTATTATTAGACGCTGCGCTACTCACGAAAGTGTGCTGGCCACACCCCATTGGCGTGGGATAGTGTGCCTGGTCTACATAATTAGAGCCCATTGCCTGGTCTACATAATTAGAGCCCATTATATCTAAAACTGTTGGTCTTACATAAAAATGCACACATTTTATTGCATTCAATGTTTAAAAAATGTATATGGCTCTCACAGATACACATTTTTAAATATTTGGCCTTCATGGCTCTCGTAGCCAAAAGGGTTCCCGACCCCTGATCTACATGATTCCACTGGTTGTCTTAAATACATTTAGTCAATAACGACTATATTTGTGTTTTAAGGAGACGAGTTCTGGGTATTTCCAAGGGTATTGAAGAGATTGGAAGCCTGAGATGGGAGCTGGCCTTGTGTCTCTTGTTGGCATGGATCTTGTGCTATTTCTGTGTTTGGAAAGGAGTGAGGTCCACTGGAAAGGTAACGCTCCCTTATCTTTCCCATTTATGTGATTACGTTCTATTTATCAATCAGAAACCATATTGAGCAAAGGAGCAATCCAGAAATATTTTGGCTAAAATCAATTGCTTCTGACACATTTCATCCCTGTGATTTTGTCTCTTTTAATTATTTCTCATCAAATTAGTACTGAAATGCATCAGCATTAACCCTCATTTTCTTTTGTCGACAGGTAGTTTACTTTACAGCCACGTTCCCTTATGTAATGTTAGTAGTTCTGCTGGCTCGTGGACTCACTTTACCCGGTGCCATGGATGGCTTAATTTTCTACCTCTATCCAGACCCGACAAAATTGGTGGACCCTCAAGTAAGTAATAAAACGCCAGGCCTAAAAATTCAACCATGACGGGAGGCGATAAATCAGCCGCCTCTCTGAAACAAAAGGCTAAAATCCTGTATTTGATTTTAAATTCACACGTTAATCTTATAGTTGTTTGCTCATGGGATGAGTTTACATCTGGATTTCTTCCATGTTTACTCAGGTTTGGATGGATGCGGGTGCACAAGTCCTGTTCTCTTTTGGGATTTGTCAGGGAAGTTTGACCGCTCTGGGAAGTTACAATGAGTTTAATAATAATTGTTACAAGTAAGTATTGTCTTTCACATTTGAATGAACAGAACCATAGACCACATACGGTTTAGACACACCCGAATATGTTTGTCATTGACTCGTTTACATTTTCTTGATCTTAACGATAAGTGTGGCAAACGCCACACTTAGAAAAGTAAGAAATCAGGAAGGGGGCCAACACTTTTTCACACCACCGTATGTGGCTGTTATTTTTTTGTTGCACGTTTTGGGGAAGTGTGTTCTTTAGCCAGCGTGTGAAGGTCTATCGTCTGTCTTTTAGCGCTGTTTATAAAAGGACCGGATGTGACCTTTCAAGGTCAATGCTCTTCCAAGTGTTTATCCTGCCTCTCCTGTGTGACCCAACATTGAGTCATTTGATGGTCAGCTTATGAAACTACTGGTTTTGCTTTCATACTCTACAATATATGGAAAAATGTCATATATGTAATATAAATGATTATGTTGTAGGCTAAAAAAGGATTATGGGGGGTTCAAAGTTTTATTTTTTGTGGTTCTTCTGAATCGAAACTGCCCTCTAGTGGTGGCGGAGCTGTAGTGCAACTCATTGCCTCTGATGAAATTAATGTCTAAATCAGCGATTCCCAAAATGTGGGCCGCGGCCCTCTGGTGGGCTGTGGTGGTACTGCAGGTGGGCCATGAGAGGTCATTAAAAATATGATTCATTTGTGCAAATGTTTTTTTTTTAATAATTTTTATTGTAAAATATTTATTGCACAATTTATAAGCCTAAGTAATAACATATTGAGTGTTATTGTTACAATATTTTAGGAACATTATGCAGTTTATGAGTGGAACGTAGCTGTCTGGTCATCATGCCAGTCTTGAATGCAGTTATGAAAAGTATGATTAATTAATTCTGTTTTGTGTGTACACCACAGATTAATTTTGGGCTTGCTTTATCCCCCTATTATTATTACTGTTATTATTATTATTAATAGTAATTTATTTTATATTATTATAAAAATAATAATAATAATAATAACAGTAATAATAATAGGTTATAAACTGTTATTATTATTATTAATAGTAATTTATTTTATATTATTATAAAAATAATAATAATAATAACAGTAATAATAATAGGGGGATAAAGCAATAATAATAGCAAAGCTATTATTATTATTACTGTTATTATTATTAATAGTAATTTATTTTATATTATTATAAAAATAATAATAACAGTAATAATAATAGTTAAGTACTCTGAGTATGCAGAATTTTGTCTATGTACTGTTTATAGGACTAAGGTGGGCCACAGACATTTTTTCGATATTCAAGTGGGCCCTGAGTTGGTAAAGTTTGGGAACCCCCGGTCTAAATAATAATAATAAAATAATGGCAACGTCTTCTTTCCTTAGGGACACGTTTGTTCTGTGTTTGGTGAACGGCGGGTCAAGCTTTGTGGCGGGATTTGCCATCTTCTCGGTTTTAGGATTTATGTCCTATGAACAGGGACTGCCGATATCTGAAGTGGCTGCTTCTGGTAAGTAGTGGACCTAGTATTACATACACAACTATTAAAACTAATACTAACAGAATCATGTGTCTCAATGCAGGACCTGGCCTTGCGTTTATTGCATATCCACGGGCCGTAGCCATGATGCCGTTGCCTCAGTTATGGGCCATCTGCTTCTTCATCATGGTCATCCTTCTGGGAGCTGACACACAGGTCAGCGCCCAATGAAACGTTCACGAATAAATGTACACTCGTATGTGGGTTCCATCTCATCTCATTTTGTCTCCTCCGGTAGTTTGTGAGCCTGGAGTGCCTGATGACTTCCGTGACGGACATGTTCCCGACGGTTTTCCGGCGAGCTTATCGGCGAGAACTGCTGCTGCTTTGCCTCTGCTCCGTTTGCTTCTTCCTCGGCCTCCTTCTCGTCACTGAAGTGAGAGCTGCTACTGCTAACCTTTTTAGAATTCATTTTTGAACATGTGTTGTGTGCAGTGTGTCGTTGTGTCATGACCTATGCGCACTTCCTGCAGGGGGGCTTGTATTTCCTTCAGCTTTTTGACCACTACGTTTGCAGCGGCAACAACCTTCTGCTGCTTTCAGTGTGTCAGTCCATAGCAATCGGATGGATATATGGTAAGTCATCTGTTTGCATTGTTTTTTTTAAATACAGTGGTGCCTTGGTTAACACCATACATCCCTTCCAGAAAGTCCAGCTCAAACCAAAATGAACTCTAACCAAAGCAAATTTTCCCTTAGAAAAAAAAAGTAAATCCGATGAATCTCTACCAGATGGCCAAAAAACAATTTATAGACAATAATTGTATTTTTACATGCAGAGAATGATGTAAAAAATAACAAATGAATGTCCAACTGAACATTTAACATCACTTTTAACAATCAATGAACATAACAACCATAATTTGCAAAATGTAAAAACAAAATCAAACTAAATATCCACATTCTAGAACAGGGGTGGGCAAACTACGGCCCGGGGGCCACATCCGGCCCGCCAAGTGTTTGAATACGGCCCGCCCAATCTTTCAAAAGTATTTAATTTAAACTCAACATACAACCTGGCATCACAATTTCGTTGTTTGACATGGTCTGTTGTTTACAAAGTGCTCCTGAAAAAAGAGACACAAGCACATAATAATAATAAAAATAATAATTATTATATTATTATTATAACTATTATGATTATTATATTTATTATATTAATGCTAATTATTATATAAATTATATAATAATATTGTTATATTTGCATATTTTACATATTAATAATATAATAATTATTATTTTAATTTTATTTTAATTATTATATTTTATTATTTTTTAAAATATTTAAATATAAATATAAAATAATAAATAATAATAGCAGATTGCATGACAATTTTACAGATACAATAATACCAGGTGGACTGTTACGTGTAAAATATATAGTCTGCCCCCCCACCCCCCCTGTTCTAGAACCAATAAACATGAACCTTGCCATTTTTGTAAAATTGTTATGTAAAATCCGGACGCTAAACAAGCACTTGAACGCAAGCTAAAATTTTGAATGTTAACCAAAAAAAACAGGTGTATGTTAACTGGGGTACTGGATGGCACTAAATACTCACAAGTGTTATTGTGCATATAACCTCCCTCCAATGTTAGTTTGCATCACAGTCAAATAATATTTAATAAATCACTAGAAAGCATTAAATGCCAAAACAAAAACATACTATTATTTAGCACCTAGACCAGGAAGTAAGGTGGTGATTTTCCATCCTGTCCCTAAGTTGACTGTAGAAATGTCCGTGTTATGGTGACACAAGCAGCCCTGCACACCATCGCGTATGAGATGTTACTTTTGGCACGAACAGTAAATGCCAAAAGATCGAGCCAATAGACTTGTTTGGCTTGGAAAAGTACAGGCTCTGCGGGGGAGGGGGGGGGGGAGACCCCCGAAATACACGATTGCATAAACCCCTTGTCAATCATACCAAGGCCGAGCCAATCAAAATACGTGGGCGTGAACTTCTTTTAAACCAGATGCTTACCGCTAGCTTTGTCAGCATACAAAATGAAGGAGCGTGAACTAGTCCTTGCCGTCCACAAAAACATTGTCTTCTGTTCACTAAACTGGTTGTAAAAACGAGCTAAAACTGCTCCCATTGCTAAGGGACTATATGTACTAATCTCCTATGCTGTGCCCGTCATCACGTTTCCTTAATTGACGCCGTTTGACCCCTACGTTGGTGACGTCACTTCTTTAAACGGCGCTGATTGGCTCGCATCTTTTGTGGCTGTCACAAGTGCACCATGAAAAAAAAAATGATTTTTTTTTAACCTTTTATATTCACCCACACTTCCAAGAGTATACGTATGTGAAACTATGAAAGTAAAAGTTTTTTTTTAATTTATATTTTATTACAAACTTCAATTGTACAAAACAGTATAAGCAGAATTACAGTAACATAAAAGTGCAATTCTACAGAACAATATCAACATAAATAAGAAAATGTAAATAAAGAAGGGGGATATTGTTTGAAAATAAGAACAACAAAATAAAAACAATAGAAAACATGTGGTATGTTTTCTATTGTTTTTGTAAATAAAATGTAAATAAAGAAGGGGGATATTGTTTGAAAATAAGAACAACAAAATAAAAACAATACAAAACATACCACATGTTTTCTATTGTTTTTATTTTGTTGTTCTTATTTTCAAACAATATCCCCCTTCTTTATTTACATTTTCTTATTTATGTTATGTTCTTCATATGAATTGTTTTTAGAACGTTCTCCAATGTATGAAAGGTTTTCACTGCTTTTCTGTTTTTGATTATCAAGCTTCAGTGATTCATATCCTATTTTCAGTTCAGAAGAAAACTGGTTAATATTTGGCTTACATAACATCACTCTGGATTTGTGAATATGGAATTTTCCTAATAAACAAATAAATTTCTGCAAATCTTTACGAAGGTTTATGAAAGTAAAAGTTCACCACACAAAAATTAGGTAACTGTATTTTTTAGGGTTCTGCTGTCCCCTGCTGGAACCTACTGACAATGCATGTTTTTATATAGCTTATAGAGAGGCAATTGAATTCAAATGTTATACAAATTGATGCTACACTTAAAGCAATTCATTCAGATGCTTAAAAAAAGTCAAGTATACCGAATATTATCTTAGCGTAAACATACTGTATATAATCAACTGATGGTTTAGATAACCTTCTTACCAAAGACGCCTGGAGTCATATACATTCTGTACATTGTGCACATTCTTTTAATTTATCTCGGCCAATAGACTTGGCGTGCACTTCTTTTGAGTGTCACACTCCCGCGGCTCTTAACGCACTTTGTCTGCCAAATATTTTGTCCTCTTTTCTTCCTCCCATCACTCCCATTTAAGCTTATCTGAGCTTGAGGGCCATTAGATTCCAAGGAGGACTTTGGCGCTCTTAGTTGATGCTCATGCATGCTTTGCGCTACCCTTTCGTTAACAGGATTTTGTTTTTGTAACTCAAGGGTTTAAGGATTTGGGTGAGAAATAGATTTTGTCGGGTTTCACACATGGCACCAAACAACACATAGGCACTTTATTAGGTACACCTGCACATACTCGTGACATTATATGATTGTATTGGTGGTTTTAGTGTGCATATAATGAGGTATAATCCATAAAAACAACCACTTGACTGAACATTTATTTTAATTCACACTCCCTCATAAACACATTATAAGGGGACTGTCTCATATGTTTGTTATGAATACAATTTTTGACAAACAGGTGCAGATCGTCTGTATGACAACATCGAAGACATGATAGGATATCGTCCATGGCCGCTAATGAAGATTTGCTGGCTTTACATTACGCCCGCTGTTTGTTTGGTGAGTTTGAATCCGTCAATCCATTTCATAAAACCTTGTTTTGGGTTTTTTTTTCTCACCAAGCTTCATCTTGTTGTTCTTCCCTCGAGCTTGAAATGATACAAGAAGAGGAACAAGGAGGAGGTGGATGGGAAGCAATTAAAGATTGTAACTTTGTGACGTGAGGAATTTGATTAAGGTGCTGGTGTCGGTGCCAGGTGGGTTAGGATGAAGGGAGTGAAGGGTCTGCTTTCCTACGATAGTGCTGAGTGGTTACTGCAAAGAGGAAGAAAAAAAACAAAAAAACGATGGTACCAAACTTAAAACATGTCATTTGGCCTTTGCTTGACTCATTAATGGGCATACCTTATTGGAAATTCAGACTTGTAAGCCCAGAAAATGATTTTTGGCTAAAAGAAATGACACATTCTCCATATTTTAAAGGGGACCGATTATACTCCAATAGACCAGCTCTACGTGATAACGCACACAGAAAGCTTTCTAGATCTTCCCGATTCTGCACCTCTTTTTGCAGTGTTCCCGAGGACTTCCAGAAACATAGTGCAGGCAATCTGTAGCCCATATAAGGAAGTCTGGGTTGCATTGAACTCGTTCTGAGCCATCCAAAACGGCTTTCAGGGCTACCAATGAATGTTGAATGTCAAAGGTGATCCAATGTACTCTAAAAAAATACTTTGAGCCACATTTGGTAATGGTAATGGTAATGGTAATGGTAATGGTAATGGTAATGGTAATGGTTTAATTTCATTTGAACATGCATCAGATTACAATTGAGTGCATCCCATAATCAGTTCCCAGTTCCACATGTCCAAAAGGAGTAGGAAGAAGCAAAGCTTATTAAATCCTACCCCTCCATCTGGTACTTTTACAATCAGTAACTGTTACATTTGTTCACTTCCTGCTTTCCTTATTTTTATTTTTATTTTTATTTTTATTTTTATTTTTATTTTTATTTTTATTTTTATTTTTATTTTTATTTTTATTTTTATTATTTTTATTTTTATTTTTATTTTTATTTTTATTTTTATTTTTATTTTTATTTTTATTTTTATTTTTATTTTTATTTTTATTTTTATTTTTATTTTTATTTTTATTTTTATTTTTATTTTTATTTTTATTTTTATTTTTATTTTTATTTTTATTTTTGTGCTGCTTGTATTGTCTCTTGAATTGGCTCATCGTTGTGTTTTGTTTGATTTCCTTACTCAATACATCCCATAGTTTGATTCCACATACTGAAATGCTATGACTTTTTAACATAGTCCTAGCATAGAAGTGTTTAAAAATTTTGTTCTTCCCTGAGCTCATATTTCTCCTTTTTCTAGTTCTAGAAATCAAATCTTTATTTTCCGTCACATTTTCCACCCCATGAGTGAGGTCCTCATAAACACGGCAGGAGTGAATTGAAATGTCGATGTTGACGTTTTGAAGGTTTTTCCTTGTTTTCTTTCCCTGCCAGGGTACCTTCATCTTCTCCGTGGTGAGATACAAGCCTCTCAAATTCAACAAAACCTACGTGTACCCGACTTGGGCCTACGCTTTGGGCTGGTTCCTCGGGCTCTTCTGCGTCCTGCTGGTACCGTTGTGGATCCTCTTTAAAGTGACTCAAATGAAAGGCACGACATGGCAGGTAGGCGTTTGCTAAAGAGTGTGACTCTGACACAAATACTCAACTTCAGACTCT
This sequence comes from Doryrhamphus excisus, assembly GCF_030265055.1. Lineage (NCBI taxonomy): Eukaryota > Metazoa > Chordata > Actinopteri > Syngnathiformes > Syngnathidae > Doryrhamphus > Doryrhamphus excisus. Next base: position 40,732,778 of record NC_080466.1, read on the forward strand.
TTTATCAGAACAGATATTACTGGGAACTTAGTAGACTACAGCGTGAACGTAGCCCTCATCTACTGGATTAGCAGCACTCTGACTCAGTGGTTGCCTCGGCAACACCCAGGCTGGCCCACAATGACCCGACACGCCCCTGGTTTGGCAGTACCGCCACTGGTGGCACAGGGATAATGAAAGCTCCACCAGGCCTTTTGTGGCCCAGCTTGATGGCTAAACCAAAGAACCTGCGCTGTTCTGTTGCGACGGTGCCAAAAACAAAACACACCACCACCAAAAATCAAGTCAGAGTGGTTACTACGACGAGTGCAAGGAATTTTTCACACATCTCAAACATGTCCTTACTTTAAACATTGGGGGTAAAAATCTTTTATTTCACCAATGAAAGCACAAATGCTGGGTTACAAAATGTGCTGAGTGGGCGGGACTTTAGGTAACATGGCTATGGGCCAACTCACAGCTGCAGGCAACGTGCTGGATTTAATAGTAGTAATAAGTCGTATTATTATTATTATTATTATTATTATTATTATTATTATTATTATTATTATTCCAAGGATGAGTGTGTCATCTGTTGGTGACACAAAATCTGAAATTTCATTGACATTAATATTCATTCATTCATTCATTTTCTACAGAGGGTCGTGGGGGGGTGCTAGAGCCTATCCCAGCTGTCTTCACCCCCTGGACTGGTGGTCAGCCAATCACAGGGCACATATATACAAACAACCATTCACACTCACATTCATATCTATGGACAATTTGGAGTCGCTAATTAACCTAGCATGTTTTTGGAATGTGGGAGGAAACCGGAGTACCCGGAGAACATGCAAACTCCACATAAAGATGGCCAAGGGTGGGATTGAACTCGGGTCTCCTAGCTGTGAGGCCTGCGCGCTAACCACTCGTCCTCCGTGCAGATGTATTATTCATTCATTCATTCATTCATTCATTCATTTTTTACCACTTATCCTCACGAGGGTCGCGGGGGTGCTGGAGCCTATCCCAGCTGTCTTCGGGCGAGAGGCGGGTTACACCCTGGACTGGTCGCCAGCCAATCACAGGGCAGGATTTTTATTTTTATTTTTATTTTTATTTTTATTTTTATTTTTATTTTTATTTTTATTTTTATTTTTATTTTTATTTTTATTTTTATTTTTATTTTTATTTTTATTTTTATTTTTATTTTTATTTTTATTTTTATTTTTATTTTTATTTTTATTTTTATTTTTATTTTTATTTTAAAAATCTGAAATGTCATTGACATTAATATTATTGCTCTTATTGTACTGAGCAGCCAGACCCTTTCCTACATAGCGGTTAGTTCCATTTCTGGTTCTGTGGTTATCATCACACTATTCTAGTCAATTGTGGATTCATTGCTGTAGCAATGTCGTGATACCGTGCTATGATACCCCCTAGTGGCTGAGAGCAGTATCAGGACGATATCGGAGCAAAATGACTGGATGTAAGTGTATTAGTTAGCTCAGCTGCACGGTGGTCGAGTGGTTAGCATGTTTTTCCCAACACAGTCAGGAGATCAGGAAGACCTGGCTTCGATTCGTTTGCATGTTCTTGCATGCAGGTGGGTTTTGTCCAGGAACTCCAAAAAGGTTCCTCGTACATCGGTATGGATAAATAAATAAAAAAATGGATGGATGCTATATATAGTAAAAAAAAAATTAACCCTTTGGAGGGTAGCAAAAGGTAGTAAAAAATTTACATACATTTGTATTTACTATTATATCTCACCTTAAATATAATTTCACTTTTTTCCACTCCAGCGTGACATTTGTGACTGTACAGTCGTTTCTTTTAGTGGAAAAATAATAATGTAATGAACCCTTTTTACAACTTAGAATGAAACCGTTTCTTGCGTCACACATTTATTGGCGAATGAAATACAAACCATCGACAAAGGTGAACCGAGCAGGAGTGGGCGCCCCTCCGTAACGCCGTACCAACGTACCATGCACGTCTGAAAGCTGTAAAAATCCCTCCACAATGCAACCCAGCTCTTGGCCAACATCGCCAAGAAGGCAGGGTTTGGACACGCTCTAGTTAGATGTTTGCTATAACGCTAGATTTGGTATCGATCTGATACCAAATAAATACGATATTGATACCGATCTTTTTTTTTTAAAGGGTTGCATTGTGGAGGGATTTTTAAAGCTTTTAGACGTGCATTTGTGTGATTTTTTTTTTTTAGGGCCAATGTGTGAATATACTATGTGAACATAAAAAAAATGACTGTACAGTCACACATGCCACGCTGTAGTGTAAAAAAGGGATATTTTATTTCAGGTGAGATATCATAGTAAACACAAATGTATGTAAAAACGTTACCTTTTGTTCCCCTCCAAAAGGTTATGGAATGTAGCACATTGCCATTTTGTTTTTTTACTTACCAGCCCAAACAGGTGTAGCTAGGTGTCAAATGTATATGTTGCTCTTGAGCAAATGACATACGGTTGACACCTTTAATGTTCAAACCTGTCTGTAGGTGTTAAAATTGCTGTCCGTTTGTGGAACTCTGTCTTTTTTGCTTCTGGCGAATTTGAGTGTCTTGTTTTTGTGTCAAGTTCTGACATTCACGTGTTAATGTTGGGTTTTTTTGGGGGGGGGGGGGGGGGGGGGGGGTTTGGGGGGGGGGGGGCACGGCCTGTTTGCTTCTTTTTCAAACTCCAAACAGAACATATTCTTTTATCATTTATTCAGTATTCTAGCAAAGGAACCCACCTGGTCTTGCTATTGTTTTATTACAGTATGTGTTATGCATTATTTATGAGGTATTATGTTGTTTACATTAATTACCAAAAATGGATGGATGTCAGGAAGAGCATAAACATGCTAAAATATCCCAAATGATTTGGTGGCCAAATCCAATTCATTTGTATAGCATTTGTATTGCACTCTCCCAGAAACGATACAAAATTAACATTTTTGAAACATTTGATGAATTCATCCCTCGCCACATCGCGATTTCACTCTCCTACGATTTTCAAAATTACACTAATTTATAAATTATGTAGTAGAGGTACCAGTTACTAATCAAAATATGCATATTTCAACAAATTATATGACAAAATAAAGCAGTTTCAAGAATAAAGATGGTTACATTAACTAAAATACAAAAATATGACTTTAAGAAGACGCATTCAAAATGTGAATGTAATATTCTACCCTGGTCACTAGGTGCCAGTATTTCGAGACACATGTGATCACCTTGATCACCTGTTTAAACTCCAAACAGAACATATTCTTTTATCATTTATTCAGTATTCTAGCAAAGGAACCCACCTGGTCTTGCTATTGTTTTATTACAGTATGTGATATGCATTATTTATGAGGTATTATGTTGTTTACATTAATTACCAAAAATGGATGGATGTCAGGAAGAGCATAAACATGCTAAAATATCCCAAATGATTTGGTGGCCAATTCAAATTAATTTGTATAGCATATACACTAACGCTCAAAAGTTTGGGATCACTTGGACATTTTTTTGGGCCAGTCTAAGATTTTTTTTCTTGGCAGTCCTGCCATGAAGTCCAGCATCCTGAAGTTGGACACCTGAAGGTGACAACCTGTGAGGCGTCTTTGTCTTAAACTACACACTCTCACCTGACTCCGCCCCCAAAAAACAAATTTTCTGGAGCAAAATGTGTTTTTTTTCAGACTATGTTTAATTTCTCCATGTGGAGTAAAAATCAACTCATTTTGCCTTGAAAAATCACTGAAGGGCTTCACGGTGGTCGAGTGGTTAGCACGCAGGCTACACAGCTAGGAGACCCGAGTTCAAGTCCGCCCTCGGCCATCTCTGTGTGGAGTTCGCATGTTCTCCAAATTGTCCATAGGTATGAATGTGAGTGTGAATGGTTGTTTGTCTATATGTGCCCTGTGATTGGCTGGCCAACAGTCCAGGGTGTACCCGAAGACAGCTGGGATAGGCTCCAGCACCCCTGCGACCCTCGTGAGGAAAAAGCGGTAGAAAATGAATGAATGAATGAATGAATGAAAAAATATGATTTTTTTTTCTCAATCTGCCCACTTTGTCTCCACAGAATCTCAAGCAGCTTTGCCGCCCTGAAAACCATCCCCACGACTCGGCAAAGCAACCCGAGCAATACCCACTGAACCCCAGCAAAGCCCTCGCCCCGGCTGCCAACGACTACAAGGGAAGCGGCGGCGTGGAGATGGAGGTGCAAGTATGAGACCATGAACATTTTCCCTCAACGTCTCTCAAATTGCCGTTCTTGTGCCACCTTAACAGGTCTCCCGTTTATCATGTTAGTGGTTATGTCAGTTGAATAGATCATAAGCTTCACTCCAATCAACGTTTTTCATGTGTCAGTATGCCAACGACGAGTGTGTGCAGACACGGGACTGCTGCTGTAATGTTCTCATGAGGACGGATCACAAAGTACCAAAGCTGAAGCACTATATTACGCTTTTAACAGGACTGTGTTTTCTGAGTGTAAGCTCCGTGTGCACGTGCAAACTCCCGCAGTGACACATTCCAAAAAAAAAAAAAAAAAAAGACCTGCTACCACACTCTCATTTCATGGACAATGCTGCAGTGAAAATACAAGATTTTGCAGTAAAAACACTTCTTTTTGCCTGTTTTATGGCAATTTATGGCATATTTTTTTTCAGGTGACACATATAATGTGCTATTTCATGTCCAAATTCTTGCTACCGTTATTCCTTCAATGACTTCACACAAAACCGGAGACTCATAGAATGCAAATAGCGTATTTTCCGGACTATACGTTGCACTTTTTTTTTTTAATAGGTTGGCTGTTCCTGCCACTTATACTCCAGAGCGACTCTCATTTTCTACCGCTTTTCCTCACAAGGGTCACGGGGGTGCTGGAGCCTATCCCAGCTGTCTTCGGGCAAGAGAGACGGACATGCTGGACTGGTCGCCAGCCAATCACAGGGCACATATAGACAAACAACCATTCACACTCACATTCATACCTATGGACAATTTGGAGTCGCCGATTAACCTAGCATGTTTTTGGAATGTGGGAGGAAACCGGAGTACCCGGAGAAAACCCACGCATGCACGGGAAGAACATGCAAACTCCACACAGAGATGGCCGAGGGTGGAATTGAACCCCGGTCTCCTAGCTGTGAGGTCTGCGCGCTCCAGTGCGACTTATGTATGTTTTTTTTTCTACCTAATGATGCATTTTTGGCCTTGTGCGACTTATACTCAGGAGCGACTTATAGTCCAGAAAATACGTTTTTTTTTTGTATTTGGCATATTTCAAGATATGAATTGGACTTTTAGCCGAGATGGGGTTGCCAGATTTCACTCTCCCGGGCCACTTGGTCCAGGTCCTTCTGGCGGATCTCGAGGCTTCCCCAGGCTAGTTGAGAGACATAGTTTCTCTAACAGGTCTTGGGTCTTCCCCGAGGTCTCCTACCGGACAAACATGCCCTGAACACGCCTTCCGCCCCCCAGGGAGGCGTCAGTTGTGACCGAGACTGTAGGCGAAGGTAGTAACGTAGATCGACTGGCAAATGGAGGCAAAGCTCTCTTTCGGCCGACTCCGCACCAATCTGGCTGTCGATCTCGCCTTCCGTGAAGACCTTGAGGTACTTCAACTCCTCCACTGAGTTGTGAGTGTTAATATTCTATAACTTGATTATACTGTTTAACAATCAGACGTGTGTATTTTAGGGATGAAAAATCAGACACATCCATGCCTGCTAATAAGTTCTCACAAATGTTTACTGACTCAACATAGTGTTTATGTCTCCAATACAATCAATACAATCCATAAAACACATATATCACCTGTTGTTACAAAGTTCCTCTTAAAACTTTTTATCTTGTTTTCCCACTCCAAGTAAATGTATGCTGGCTGACTGTATTAGAAACTGTTCTTTCTTTCTTCATACAATTCAGATATTTATGTGTTTTATTATGTACCTGCTGAGTTTGACAATATTAAAATGATGAAGAAAAACACACACGGCACATACATTACAAAAGCTGGGCATTCATTTCATAGATTTTAGTATGTTAAGATATTTAAATGATGGACAAATATACTTCATGGTTCATGAAGATGACAAGCAAACATCCTGCTGTTGTGTTTTCTATTCATCCATTTTCTGTGGTGGTCATAATTATGACCTTATCGCATGACTGTGATTTTTTTTTTTTCATTTCAAAATGTCAACTTTTTATCTTGTGATTATGATTTTTTCCTCATAATTGAGATAAAAGTGAAAAGGATTAGCTTTAAAAAATCACAATCATGAAATAAAGTCATTATGAAAGTCAAAGTTTAGATAAAAAGTCATAATTATGAGCTAAAATGTCGAAATTATGAGATCAAAAGTCATAATTATGAGATAAAATGTCGAAATTATGAGCTAAAAAGTCATAATTATGAGCTAAAAAGTCATAATTATAAGATAAAAACCTCTGAATTATGATGTAAAAGGTCATTATGAGAGTAAAAACTGAATAAAAGTCAAAATTACATGATTAAAAAGTCATAATTATAGAATAGGAAAATCATAGTTAAGTCAAAAGTCCTAATTATGCGATAAAATTCGAAATTATGAGATAAAAAGTCATTATGAGAGTCAAAATTGAGATAAAAAGTAAAAATTACAGGATTAAAGAGACATCACATCGGAAAATCAGTTGAGAAAAAGTCAAAATGATGAGAAAAAGTCATAATTATGAGATAAAAAGTCAAAATGATGAGGAAAAAAACGTTATGAGAGTCAAAATTTTGATAAGTCAAAATTACATGATTAAATGTCATAATTATAGGATAGAAAAATCATAGTAAAGTCAAAATGATGAGGAAAAAGTCCTAATTTTGAGATGAAATTCAAAATTATGAGCTAAAAAGTCATTATGAAAGTCATAATTGAAATGACAGGATTAAAGAGACATCACATCGGAAAATCAGTTGTGAGAAAAAGTCAAAATGATGAGATAAAAGGTCATAAGAGTCAAAATTTAGATGTCACGTCGCAATTAATCAAACCATAAATAGTACATATATCACAATATTACAAGACGTGACATTAGATGGAGGCATTTGGCATATTGCTGTGGAATACCATTATTATGAAAAACATAACCCAGTTAGCACTTTATCGTGACATGCCATGTATATTATTAATGAACAACAAACCCTTTCCTGGGCTGAGACAAGCTACCTAGCTTCCTGTTTTAGCTTTTCTTGGTGTATTACTAGTTAAAACAATATTGAAAGACAAAGGCCACAATACTGAGAAATTACATTAGGCTACACCAGGTCACCTGTGTCATGTCCGACATCATGGAGTGAAAAGTTCTCCTCCCATTCCATGTGGAAGTGGTAAGTTTTTGGCTTTTTTGTACTTCTTCCCAACTCTGTTTGCAACACTTTGAGTTGAGAATACAGTAAATAAATTGAAGAATGAGTAGTTAGATCCAGTAGAATGCGCATTACAGTCACTCTAGGCGTGGTATTTTGTTATTGGAAATCCGGGGTGAAAAATGTCCACTTGCTCAGTAACGGCAGCATCCAGCAGCTCGACTCTGATGTCATTGTGCAAGGTGAGGTGCGGTTCGTTATTCAACTACCGGCAATTGATCATTAGTAGTAGTAGTAGTAGTAGTAGTACATATAAACATTTTTTTTTTACCTTAACTCAAAATATTTTGTGTTCTGGAAGAGTATGATAATGTATTTGTTATACTTCTTAATACGATGCAGTGCTACACCACAGTCAACTAATTATAATCATTAATCTTATAAAAAGAATACCAATATTTTCATATTATGTACAAAAACGTCTGTTGTTGTTATTTTTAGATGGCTGAAAAATCCACACTAAAAACTTCACACACTTTATCTCTTGTGTGTGTGTTTTGTTTCCAATCTAGAGGTCCCCCTTGTGGCTGGCCGAGTAACGTGTGTGCATGTGTGTGTGTGCGTGTGTGTGCGTGTGTGTGTGTGTCGTTACATAGCTCTGTTACGAGACAGTCCCCATCCAGTCCAAGCCATCCAACCAAGAATCGTCAGTCAATCTCAGTCAGCAAGCGGCATGGCAGACTCCCTGGGCAGACTGTGCTACGTCCCGGCAAAGACATCCCCACAGAGAATCAGGGAGCGTGGCAAGTGGGCAAGCAAAAAGGAGTTCATCCTGTCAGTGGCCGGTGCCATCATTGGACTTGGGAACGTTTGGAGGTTTCCATATTTGTGCTACAAGAACGGTGGTGGTAAGGTTTTTTTTTTTTTTTACTTTCAAAGGATGAACTTTTTGTGTTTTATGTACATTTAAAAATACAGAGTGGGAGTTTTTTTCCCACAATTTGTCACACTTACTCATACTCTTGAGTGTTAATTTTGCCAGCTGAATATTGTGTTATTAGAGGCTAACTCATTTTGTGTTCCGCCGCCTGTGTCCTTTCTGCTTCACTTTTGATGTGAAAGGCCTTGACAGCTTCTAAAAGACAAAAAAATAACATGACACACATGTCGAGACTCACATTCTTGGCAGAGCGCCCCCACTTTTTATCTTCTTGCAAAAGGCCACTCAATTGGACAGGGCTTTTCAACCGGCGACCCGTGGGCCGATCCTGTCACCGAGAATAGCGGTTCCCAAAGTGGCGTACGCTGAATAAAAATGAAAAAAAAAAAAAAAAATTTGCGGTGAATACTCAAAATTCCGAGTGCACCTGAACGCCTCACAGTGTGAGGAGACCCAGCAGCAAGTTGTTCATTGCTCTGTGTGCATCATATCAACAAATAAGTACATTTGAATGATGATTTTATGCATTAAGAGTGTTTCATCATTTATATCGGCGTTCCAATGAATCCCTGCACGGTCCCAGCGGTGAAAACCTGGCACTATGAGTGGAAATTCACCCGAAAATTAGGCTTTATTGTTGGTTGTATGAATTTTTGTATTTCAGATACTATTAATAAGGTGGTAGTGGTTCTTTTAAAGTTGGGACACCAACTGTCAGATACTCAACAAGCAGGATTAAAACTGCTTAAAACTACTATGGTGCATTCAGGTGCATCACATAACTCCTCGGACACTGACTTGCATATTTGCAGTAGGACCTTAAAAGCAGCAGAGCGCACTTTGACTAGTGTCTGTGGAGTGGGTTCTGTCATATAGAGGATCTTTGACTAGCATTTTTGTTTTGCAGAGATTCTCAACTGGTGGGTCCTGAAAAAATAATAAAAATAATGATAATAATAATGATATAATGACCCGATGGATGAGTGGTTCACGCGCAACCACACAACTAGGAGACCCAAGTTCGATTCCACCATCGGGCATCTCTGTGTGGAGTTTGCACGTTCTCCCCGTGCATGCGTGGGTTTTCTCCGGGTTTCCTCCCACATTCCAAAAACATGCTAGGTTAATTAGCGACTCCAAATTGACAGCTGGGATAGGCTCCAGTACGCCCGCGACCATTGTGAGGATAAGCGGTAGAAAATGAATGAATGAATAAATGACCCGATGTCCTTGAATGCACCTAACATTCTTGTCTGTGACACTGTGACACTGTGACAAAGTGGGCGACTTTGTCAACCTTGAGTAGGAAGGGAAAAGACATTGAGTGGCTTTGTCTGACACACAGCTGCAGATATCCGCTGAAGAAATGACAAGAAAATTGCGCAATGTTTTCAACTCAAACTTGTCATGTCGCTTATATTTAAAGGGACTGTTTGCGACATAAGATGAGCTACAGCGGTGAGATTTTATCCTCTCTTTATGGCTCGCTCTTCTCCAGCGCATATCTGCTACTGTGTGCATCCCCACAAGATGTCCTTGACTTCCCACTCAAGCTTGACACCATTTGTTTTTGCACAGGCATAGTCCCACGACCCACTGAAGACCACTTTTGGGTCCCAAGCCATCAGTTGAAAGACAATGATATATCGGACCTTTGACTGAAATAAACATGCTAAATAAGGATGGTATCATTTCCAAGTCATCTGATAGCAGAGCAAAACGGGTACTTTTGAAACCGAGCCATCCATCTGTCTGTCCGTCCTTTGAATATTTATCGCAGAAAACTTTTTTATGACTTTCTAAATACGGGTTTTAACATTATTCGAGCCTTGGTGACAGGAAATAACAGCTCAATAGTCACTTTTACACTCTTAATTTTCATTGTTTACATCACATTGCACAGGCTATGGCATCACTGCGGAGACATAAGAGAAGGCTAACTAGTTAGCCTCTCTATACTCTGTTCTAAACTTAAAGGAAAGAAGGACAAAGAAGGCAAAAACTTACCACTTCCACACAAAATGAGAGGATTTTTTTTTTTTCAACTTGATCCCAGTCATGGCATGTCGGCTGGTCTCTGCTGGCTCAGTATTCGGTCTCTATGCAGTGAGAAAGTTAATGGTAATGGTTTTATTTATACTGTTACATTTATACCGTTTTTATTTACAACATATTGCGCAACTGCAGGGTCTTGTGACACATGCTAACTCGCAAACTAGAGAGCTAGCGACCTAAACGGTAGCCTCCAAGCTATTTCCTTTAAACTTAAAATGCCAAAAACGTACCACTTCCACACTGATAGTGAGGATAACTGTTAACAGTTATTTAACCTTTAACATGAACATCAATCAAACGTAATATTTTTTTCTGGGTACATGATACCATACAGCATCCATATCAAACTTAAACTTTCATATCAAGGCGGGGGGCCTCAAACTTGTGTAATGCGGGCCACATGTTTGAGACCCCTGTGTTTGATCATACCTGGCAATAAACCATTTCTGATTCTGATTCTGACATGTGAGAGAGATGATGGATTTGCAGCACATTTGGTGTTTGTAATCCATATATTATTGTTGAAACATCATTCAAAAGTCACATTTGAATAATGGGAGCCCTTTAAGAAAACAAATAAGCGGTCTGACTTCAATGGGGCTTAAGATGACAGCTCGCCAAGATTCTGACACCAAAGCGGGCTCAAAGGAATGCGGTCATAATTAGTGGGATTAGTCATAATGGTGTATAAAACACCATCGTGTATTCTCTCTCTCTGCTTGTTGATCCCGTCTTGTGTGGCGTTCCACACCTGTTCGCAGGAGCGTTCCTCGTTCCTTATGTCCTGTTCCTTGGAAGCTGCGGTATTCCGCTGTTTGTTCTGGAGACAGCTCTGGGCCAGTACACCAGCCAAGGAGGGATCATGTGCTGGAGGAAGATCTGCCCCTTGTTTGAAGGTAAAGACGTTGATCCCAACTGGTGTTAAGATGAAGAACCTGAAGAGAAAATCCCAAAGTGGTTCTTTTAACTTCAGTGGTTGTTTTCAGGCATCGGATACGCCAGTCAACTGATCATTTTCTATGGATGTATCAGCTACATTGTCATTCTAGCCTGGGCCTTCCTCTACCTTTTCTCGTCTTTCACCGGAGATTTGCCGTGGGCAACGTGTGATAACGCATGGAACACGGGTACGTACATCGCAAGAAGGCAAAATGTCCGCATTGTTTCGTTGTCGCACTGATACCATGAAACATCTGTGATACATTTCAGACTCTTGTGTGGTATTGAGCAACTATACCGCCAACTGGACGTCCAGTATGAACATATCCTCGTCTGTTGTAGAGTTTTGGCGGTATGTTTTTTTAGGGTTTTTGTGGGTATTCTTTGGCCATCTAGGCCTTTAGGAGTATATATAGGAAGGGACTACAACAACAAATAACAACAAATGAACTCATAATATGTATGAAAGGTGTTTGATGGTTGTGTTATTGTATTATTGTATTATTTAATAGGGGATTTAAATGGCTCCTGATAAGAAACTGTTTGGATTCGAACGGATGCTGCAGTTTTAACGTATCACACAACTTCTCAGCATGAGCCTACAAATGTAGTTTTTTTCTTCATTGACAGTACAATTATGTATTTGTAGTTTTTAGAGAGGATCTGATTCATACCCTGGCCAAATTTGGAGTTTAAGTGATAATGAATATGAAAGGTGGCAATAGACAAGATTCTCGATTGGAGAAACAAAATGTCTCATGGGAACTAATCAATGATTCCATCCATCCATTTTTTTGTACCGCTTGTCCTCACCAGGGTCACCATGCTGGAGCCTATCCCAGCTGTCTTCGGTCAATCACAGGGCAAACAACCATTCACACACACATTCATACCACCGTACAATTAACCTAGCATGTTTTTGTAAATGTGCAAATTCCGAACCTGCACGGCGGACGAGTGGTTAGCACGCAGGCCTCACAGCTTGGACACCCAAGTTCAATTCCACCCTCGGCCATCTCTGTGTGGAGTTTGCATGTTCTCCCCGTGCATGCGTGGGTTTTCTCCGGGTACTCCGGTTTCCTCCCACATTCCAAAAACATGCTAGGTTAATTGGCGACTCCAAATCGTCCATAGGTATGAATGTGAGTGTGAATGGTTGTTTGTCTATATGTGCCCTGTGATTGGCTGGCCACCAGTCCAGAGTGTACCCCGACGCTTGCCCGAAGACAGCCGGGATAGGCTCCAGCACCCCCCGCAAGGATAAGCGGTACAAAATGAATGAATGAATGAATGCAAATTCCGAACCTGGGTCTCCTAGCGCTAACCAATCATCCACCGTGCTATGCTTATATGGTTAATGTACCGTATTTTCTGGAAGTCGCACAAGGCCAAAAATGCATAATTAGGTAGAAAAAAACATATATAAGTTGCACTGCAGTATAAGTCGCATTTTTTTGCAGGTAATTTATTTTCCAAACTACTTGACCAAAACAGACATTACGTTCTCTTGGAAGGCGAGTTCTAACAAATAATAAAAGAATAGAGAACAGGCTGAATAGATGTAAGATATGCTAACACAAAGGTGTCCAGTGTTAATGCCAGTTTTTTCATTTATAAGTCGCTCTGGAGTACAAGTCGCAGGAACAGCCAACCTATGAATAAAAGTGCAACTTATAGTCCGGAAAATACGGTAATTAGAATTTACAAAATGTCATACATTCACCAATTTTAACAATTAATATTGCTTTGTTGTGTTAATTCCATCTATATACACCCAATTAACAAATATAAATTCATTTTAAATGAAAATGTGGCCATGGTATGAATCATTTTGTATTTGCTTGTGATACGTGATCAACAAATCTATCTCAGTTATCACCTCAATGCCTCACAGAACACGTTGTTTGATCGTACTCAATCCTTTCCCAGTCAGTAACAATACACTGATCCTTACAGACGACGGGTGCTAAATATATCCTCTGGCATCGAGACCTTAGGAAACATCCAATGGGAGCTTTCTTTGTGCCTCCTTCTTGCTTGGATCATCTGCTACTTTTGTGTCTGGAAGGGAGTACGATCCACCGGGAAGGTAAGGAAGACTGAAGTGTTTTTATATGAAAACTATACGGCAAGGCACCAATCACTTCCAAAGCGTAATACAATCAATAAAGTATGTGACACTAGTTGCTGGTCAGAGTTCGTAGGGCTCAATAATAACTGCCCCATAGCTCCGTTTTGACATTTGAAAAGGTGATTCTATAATTAAAAGCAAACTAATATTTTATTTTGCAGTTTTGCTGTTTTGCTCTCTGACCCTTGAAGGCCACCATACCCAATACTTCAACGATAGACACTAATACTAATAATTTTTATTTCAATGTTACTAAAGAATAGTCTTCTCACTTGCTTGAGTCGCTCACCTGTTGAAGGACTCGCAAGGTGGTCCAAGTGGCTAATTAGCATGAACCAACCATAACAGGCTGCTCTGAACAGGCCCCTTTAAGAGAGAGTTTCAAGTGTCCTATTATTTGGAGTGTTTTAAACTAAGCATTCATTCATTCATTCATTTTCGAGAGTCACAGGGGTTGCTGGAGCCTATCCCAGCAGGGTTACACCCAGGACTGGTTGCCAGCCAATCATTTATATCAGCGTTCCAATGAATCCCTGCACGATCCTAGCGGTGAAAACGTGGCACTATGAGTGGAAATTCACCTGAAAATTTGGCTTTATTGTTGGTTGTATGAATTTTTGTATTTCAGATACTATTAATAAGGTGGTAGTGGTTCTTTTAAAGTTGGGACACCAACTGTCAAATACTCAAGAAACAGGTTTAAAACTGGCAAACTACTATGGTGCATTCAGGTGCATCACATAACTCCTCGGACACGAGTTGGGAGCTACTGACGTAGAGGATCTGTGACTTGTGTATTTGCAGTAGGACCTTAAAAGAGCAGAGCGCACTTTGAGTAGTGTCTGTGGAGTGGGTTCTGTCACGTAGAGGATCTTTGACTGGCATTTTTGCAGAGATTGTCAACTGGTGGGTCCTGAAAAAATAATTAAAAATAATAATAAAACAAAAATAAAATGATTAATGATATAATGAGAGATGCCCGAGGGTGGAATCGAACACGGGTCTCCTAGCTGTGAGGCCTGCTCGCTAACCACTTGAGCACCGTGCATCCAAACTAAACTTCACACTAAATTTCACAAGCAAAAATTCATAATTTATCATTTAAAAAAAGGTATAAATTCACTCTTATATATATTAATTTCACAATGAAATCCCAACTCTGTATTAAATGTAAAATACATCCAGGCGCAGAGTCGCCATTGTTTCTATTTCAATGATTGTTTGAATACTTAAAGAGTGACAGGTTGAAGTCAGTCAGCCTTTCCTTGTGTAATAATGAGGTATGCACATGTTATTCACATGACCCATCTGAGCGCTTTGCATCGGCCCATGCATGATTTCCCTCGACCCTCGTTTTATTTGCCCATTGGAACTAAAGACTTTAAAGATTGCTTCATTTTTCACACACGCTTGTATAAAGGAGAACACTATAGAGGCAGCCTTCCCAGCTCCGACACGGTTGGCTCCTATATCCTTTAGACGGGGGGGCTCCAACCCCCTGTGAATTTCAATATGAACAGTCTGTTTTGGAATGTGGAAAGCACCTCAGGACAGTTGATTTATGTTGCCATTAGCTTTACATTGTTGGAGTCACGTGTTTTGGTGGCAGGAGTAGCCAATCCCGTGCTATTCTCACGTGGTTTAGGTTTCAGGTTGGATTCTCTGACCTGAGCTCCGGCTGTGAAATTGTCTGTTTCCAGTTAGTCTGCTTATTTTGTTGCGTTTTCCGTATGCACGGCTACACATTGTATTCAAACAATATGTACAAGAGGAACATTATCACCCAGCAGTGGCGTCATTAAGCCTATTTTAGGGGGGCTTCGGCCCCCCCTAAATAATTTTTTATTGATTTAAAAAAAAAAATTATTGATTTTTTTTTTTTTACAAAAAAATATCTGGGTGGCACGGCGGTCGAGTGGTTAGCGTGCAGACCTCACAGTTAGGAGACCAGGGTTCAATTCCATTACTTTCTGGACTATAAGTCGCTCCTGAGTATAAGTCGCACAAGGCCAAAAATGCATCATTAGGTAGAAAAAAACCCATACATAAGTCACACTGGAGCGCGCAGACCTCACAGCTAGGAGACCGGGGTTCAATTCCACCCTCGGCCATCTCTGTGTGGAGTTTGCATGTTCTCCCCGTGCATGCGTGGGTTTTTCTCCGGGTACTCCGGTTTCCTCCCACATTCCAAAAACATGCTAGGTTAATTAGCGACTCCAAATTGTCCATAGGTATGAATGTGAGTGTGAATGGTTGTTTGTCTATATGTGCCCTGTGATTGGCTGGCCACTAGTCTAGGGTGTACCCCGCCTCTTGCCCCGAAGACAGCTGGGATAGGCTCCAGCACCCCCTGCGACCCTCGTGAGGAAAAAGCGGTAGAAAATGAATGAATGAATAAATGAAAAAAATATCTCACAAATTTAGGGCAAAATAAGGCAAAAAATAGGGCAAAAGCAGGCTAATACTAGCTTACGACTAGTAGTAGTATTAATAATCCAAAGAATAATAATGATGATAGTAATAATAATAGGTTAATTAATAATATAATACTGATTATTATTATTATATAATTGTACTTGTGTACAAGTTGTGTACATTTAATGGTGGCTTAAAACATTGAGTATCTCGACTAAATCTGTCCAAAAGTGGGAAAGTTATATCCCGGTTCTTGTTCCTTATTTGTTTTTTTGGATTTTTTGGATTTTTTTGAATGTCTACTACGTTCATTCATATATTGTGCATCTCCAGGGGGCTAAGCCCCTCCCTGTCCTTAGAACCTAGTGACGCCCCTGTCACGCAGTATTCTAAGAGTACAAAGGACGGTGATTAATTTGTGATAAGCATACATTATAAACAAAATTGGACACAAGACGCGTAGATGTGCGTGAACTGAAGCTTTCTACCACAAATCCAGTCCTCCTTCGTTTATCGTGGTTAATTGGTTCCACACCCAAAGTGTTACTTATTTTATTGGCAGGCAACCTCAGACGTTACAAGCGCATTGAGGATATCGTATGACACTTAAATGAGACCAATAATTCCAGATGGACTGTTAGATTTATTGGCTTTAAAAAGTTTTAATGTAAACAGTCCACGCCTGGTTGAGCCCGTTTAAGTCACTTGGCTTTCAAACTTTGCTGTGCATGCAGATATCCATGTCTAATATCTAATTGGTGTTGCACCACCTCCATAAAAGCTACATTTTATGTTGTCCCACAAAGTCTGCGTTTGGTGCACAGGAGCAAAGTGCGCTTTAGATAAAGAAGCTGTGTGCTTTGAGAACACTTTGTCCATCCTGATGCTTGTCAAAACAGGAATGGCAGACACTGCAAGCGCTCGCTCGCTGTCTGGGCTGAGCTGTATCAACACCAGCGGGTCCATACACAGTCAACACAGGCAGACACCGTATGAAATAGAGCGGCTAACCACACTGCTTGTCCTTGGCATCAACACGTCCAATATCTAATCTGAGCGAAGTGATGCTCCGTTTAAAATAAATCATATAAATGATACAGTAACTGTCACCAATTGTTATTTTTATTTATTTTTTTTAGGCTACATACTTCACAGCCACTTTCCCCTTTGCCATGTTACTGGTGTTGTTTGTCAGAGGAATGACACTTCCTGGAGCCCTGCATGGCATCAAGTACTACCTGTACCCCAATCCTGCACGCCTGGCTGACCCACAGGTATTAACCTGCCAATAAAGTCTTAATGGCTCAGCAAAGTGATACTGATACAGACGTTCACGTTGTGACTGGTGGTCTGTAGGTATGGATGGACGCTGGCACCCAGATCTTCTACTCCTATGCCTTATGTTTGGGATGTCTGACCACGCTGGGGAGCTACAATAAGTACAACAACAACTGCTACAGGTACAGCATTTATTCATGTTGTCCTTATCCGGGACGGTTTTATTACCGTGGCATCATGAAAAATGACCTTAACTGAGGCAAGTGTAGTTCTTTGGATGTTGTTGTGGGGTCTTTCGTGACCTCTTGGATGAGTCGTTTTGCTGCGTTTTTTGGGTCATTTTCGGATGGCCGGGGACATTTGTGGATAATGACTTTCACTGTGGTCGGCTGGAGTCCTAAAGCTTTATGGCCGAGGTGGTATTCTTTTCTTTGAGGTTAGGGGTTAGGGTTAGGGGTTAAGGTTAGGGTTAGGGGTTAGGGTTAGGATTAGGGTTAGGGTTAGGGTTAGGGTTAGGGTTAGGGTTAGGGTTAGGGTTAGGGTTAGGGTTAGGGTTAGGGTTTAGTGGTTAGGGTTAAGGGTTAGGGGTTAGGGTTAGGGGTTAGGGTTAGTGGTTAGGGGTTAGGGGTTAGGGGTTAGGGGTTAGGGTTAGGGTTAGGGGTTAGGGTTAGGGTTAGGGGTTAGGGTTAGGGGTTAGGGTTAGGGTTAGTGTTAGGGGTTAGGGTTAGGGTTAGGGGTTAGGGTTTAGGGTTTAGGGTTTAGGGTTTAGGGTTTAGGGTTAGGGTTAGGGTTAGGGTTAGGGTTAGGGTTAGGGTTAGGGTTAGGGTTAGGGGTTAGGGTTAGGAGGATGCCACACTTTGAAAATCCCTGACAAATTATTTATTGATAAAAATATGATTTTTTTTTACTGTCTACCATTCTGATATCATTTTAAGTCACCAAATATGTTTTGTTTATTCCTTCCAGGGACTCCTTTTTTCTTTGCTTACTCAACAGTGGCACCAGCTTCCTTGGTGGGTTTGCCATTTTTTCCGTTTTGGGATACATGTCCCAAAAACAGGGTTTGGACATCACCTCAGTTGCCGAGTCTGGTACGACCTCAGTGGACAAGATGCAAGAAAAAAATCTGCGTTCAGTGGTTTGCGTTCATATTTGTTTGTTTTGTGTGTTTTGTGTGCAGGTCCAGGTCTTGTCTTCATCGTCTACCCCCAGGCCGTGAGCCTCCTGCCGTGGCCTCAGGTCTGGTCTGTGTGCTTCTTCACCATGATCATCTTGCTGGGCATCGACGGTCAGGTCAGCTGGAGCCTCTCTGACGTCTCCTCGGATATTTCCCTGAAAAAGAGAGTCTTCTCATAGTGTTGTCTTCCTTAGTTTGCTGGCCTTGAAAGCATCATGACCTCCATAACAGATATCTACCCTTCCCACATCCAAAAAGGATACCGCAGAGAGTTTATTTTAATGCTCATCTGTGTTTTTTGCTATCTGTTTGGCCTCTTGTTGGTGTCACAGGTGAGAAGTCATATGACATGACTGACATGACATGTATGTGTTTGTGTAAGCCATCCATCCATTCATGCACCGTTACCGTGCCAACTGGGCTGTTACGTTTCTGACAAATACACCTCAGGGTGGCCCTGCTAGAAAACTAGTCACCATCAGTCACAGTGACTTGAAATTTCTCACACAGCTCAATTAGGTCCACTGTTGAGTGGAACCACGGCTAAAATTTGGTTTAGAGAACAGACAAGCACATGTGTGTCAAATTTGAGCAAGATTGGTTGACAAACATGGCCGCCATTAAGTAAAACGTTCTTACAGGAGAACCAGGAGAACTAACAAACCGTTTATGTAATGATTATAAAACTTTGAGGATATATATTGTGTCCTAACTTTGTATTTATTCACTAATTATGATGATATCAATAACGATTGATTTGTTTCATACAGGCTGGATCATATATTCTGCAGATTTTTGACCACTATGTCTGCAGTGGTCCCACTCTTCTTTTGATGGCAATCTTCCAGTCAGTGGTCATTGGATGGATTTATGGTAAGACCGTGTTGTTATTTATATATGACATGCACAGTATGGATATATTGCATGTGGCTATATTAACCCCTTACGTAGGATATAAAATGACCTCAAAATTACAACACGCTTCCGCCTTCAAAATAAGAACCCTGTGCACCGTATCGTGTTCTCTTGTATCTAAATTAAGGTATCATAAAAAGTAGCTTCCACCAACATTGAAGCAGCAAACAAAGTATGTATACCGCCGCTAATACGACGGCAGCTTAACTCAAATATCAAATATCCTGAGTACTTTTAATAGACAAACATGTTTGTGCATGTGTAAGCGAATGCAGCATCACATATGCACTAACAGCATACGTGGAAATGTTTGTTTATAGCAGCTAAATGCATTCAATGTTAATAAAAACCTAATAAAAAAGACGTCGTAATTGCGGTTTTTACCATTATTAGAGCCCTGTAGACATGAACTAACACCCCTATAGTCACCTTTACCCTAATTTTATTGATTGCTTGCACCATAGCATGTGCATGTTTCGTTACAATAACACAGCAGTGAAATTGCCAACGAAATGTCGTTGCCTGGCTCCTGTGTAATAATAAATAATAAATAATAAATAATAAATAATAAATAATAAATAATAAATAATAAATAATAAATAATAAATAATAAATAATAAATAATAAATAATAAATAATAAATAATAAATAATAAATATACTCATACAAATAATAAATAATAAATAATAAATAATAAATAATAAATAATAAATAATAAATAATAAATAATAAATAATAAATAATAAATAATAAATAATAAATAATAAATAATAAATAATATTATTATTATTATTATAAATTAAAAAATATTTCGTCTTGTGTAAAGGTGCTGAACGCTTCAGTGACAACATCAAGGACATGATCGGCTACAAACCTCTGCCCCTGATCAAGTACTGCTGGCTCTACGTCACCCCTGTCATATGCGGCGTAAGTGTGTCAAGCATCATATCTACATTGTGTGTGTCTGTCTGTGTGTGTGTGTGTGTGTGTGTGTCCATCCCTGCACATGTCATGTGTGTCCTTTTTAACAGGGAACGCTTGTGTTCCTGCTGCTGAAATACACGCCTCTCAAGTTCAACAACTCCTACGTCTACCCTTGGTGGGCGTATTGGATTGGTTGGTTTCTGGCGTTATCCTCGCTCTTTTTGATTCCTGTCACCATGATATACAAACTAGCCAAAGGAAAGGGCACTATCTGGCAGGTGGGTACTATTTATTTCTTTTCTTGAGCCCGAAAGAGGCCGTTTTATAAGATTTTGAAGTAAAATGTAAGTAAGCCATGTAGTGTGTTTGTAGCTTCAATGCAAATGAGCTGTGTTTGTGTGCTTTTTCGTAAAAACCCTCAACTTGGAAACTTTGTATCATCTCAGTTCTGAGAGAAGATCACTTGGGACCGACACATTTTACTGCTACAACATGAAAAAGTCGATGCTCTCAGTTCAAATTTAACTTTTTTTATTTTCAAGGCACACAGAATATTGTATTCTATGGCTATATAAATATGGAACCTACCAAAAGACAGATTAGACTCCCATCTTTCTTCAAAAAAAAAAAAGTTTGTTTCTACCTTTTCCAGTTTGGTAGTAATCAGCAGTAGAACATGGGTAAATTTCAGGAAAATATCAGTTCCCAACTAAAAAAAGGAGTAAAACCAGCTTTTTCTAAAAAAACAACATAAACAACACAAAAAAGGTGTAATTTTACATCACAATAACAATTAAATTAGAAATATAACACAATTAATAATACAGTAAACCTCGGATATATCGGACTCGGATATATCGGAAATTCGCTCACAACGGACAGATAAAAAAGAACCGATTTTTCTGTAATGCATTTCCAATAAAAATTCATTGCATGTATTGGATTTTTTATAACGAATTTCGCCTATTTCGGACAAAATCTCCAGTCCCGTTCCAATGCATTTCCATTAAATTTCCCTCGCATATACCGGATGGCCGCATCGTGGCGCTCCGAAGCTAGCTGACATTCTGAGACGTTTTAAAGCAGAGGACATTTTTAATGCCGACGAAACTGGGTTATTCTGGCAAATGCTGCCAGAAAACACCCTGGGATTTATTGAATGAGATCTTAACCTCACTATTGGAAATAACGTAGGCCTGACGGGCGTAACAGGGCCTAGCTTAATTAACAATTTGTTATGCTCAGAGTCCAATAAAGTTAAATTCTCATTACCTTACGTCTCTTTTCATTGCCCAGTCCAGGTACATTGGAAACATAGTCAAGGAAGTGCCTTTTTATAACGGATAAAATCCGATTTACGCATATACCGGATATAAATCCGATATATGCGTAAAACGGACATTTTCCGGTATACGCATATAACGGATTTCGCTTATATCGGACAAAACCAGTGGGAACAATTGAATCCGATATATCCGAGGTTTACTGTAACACAATTAATAATTTTCCCACTTGGAACTAAACTACGTGTGTTTACGCGGGTGTTTGAAGTTTAAATTTCCCTACAACCTCCTGCACGCTACACTCCTCCACGATCTCTCCCCTTTCCTCCTTCCTGTCACGTGATTTTTCCGTTTTCACATGATCTCTACCTATGTCACCTTGTAGCCGACTTTATGTCTGAGGTGAAATACATTAGCGGAGAGTTGCATCATTACTTTTTTTTTGCCTTGTAAACAATGTATAAATATGTTGTTGTTTATAAAAATATAACTATAAACAATGTATAAATATGTTGTTGTTTATAAAAATATAACTACTTCTTTGGTATCGAATGAGTTAACACGTGTTAACCCTGTGTCCCCTCAGCGTATCAAGACAACCTCCCAATGTGCGGACGACCTTCCCATGATGGTGAAGGAGATGGCGAGCCTTCGCGTCGCACTGCACGTTCACGACGACGGCAAAAACAGTAGTATTCGATAAAGTGACAGTCACGAAGCATACCATACGTACATTCAGTAGGTGATACTAGCATTATGTTAAGGATTATAGTGCTACCTGTTAGCCATTCTATGCAGTCGACCCACCAGGCAGAAAGTGTTGGGAGATGATGATGATGATGATGATGATGATGTAGTAGTAATATGTCACAATCACTTTTTTGACCATCTGCTTTCTTCCTAACGCACATACGTATCTCATTCATTTCACTCCTTTATCACGGTTTTTACCCCGAAATTGCCCCACCCATCTCAGATTATGCTATTTCCTCACATAGTGGCTACAAGTGTTTATTTACTCAACTGCAGAGAGTACCTGGCATCTCTTAGAGGTAGTTTTTATTTGTACAAATGCATTTTTTATAATAATGTACCATTATATTTCCTTTATATTATCCTTTGCCATAAATAATGATACTTGGTTATAATGATACTTTTAATAATAAACAAAATATAGTACAGTATATACCGTATTGACCCGGCTAGAAGATGACAATTTTGTCATATCAGTGATATAATTGCTGGTAGATTGTGGTAAAAAAAGTTTCACTGATCACAATTATGTAAATTTAGCAATATAGCTCCTCCTCTGTTGTTTTGCTAACAACCTTTGAGACACTTTGATGCGGCTACATCTCTCCAGGTTACTGGTATACGAGTGACGGGAAGAAAAGCTCTGACCCAATTGATGAGAAGTCATTTGCATGTAGAAATCTCTAGACCCCTGAATATAATAATATATTCGCCATATCGCCGTTTGATTATCGCTCCCTCACAACATCGTGTTTTTTTTTCAGGAATTAATTCATGAATAAATGGTCGCTGTTGCGTGGTAGGCTATGACCTATTATTAGTCAAAACATATTAATATACAAGTGACATGTAGTATTCTGGTCCCTAGGGGGCAGTAATGACACAAAACATTGTTGAGATATTAGCTTACATTACATTACCTTAACACAGCAGGGAGTGAAGTCAGCCATGGCGTGTCTGCAATGATGTGAAAATAGGTTCTCCTCTGAAGTTTTGGCTTCTTATGTTTATTGCGCAGACTTCGCAGCTAGGAGACCCGAGTTTTCTCCAGGTACTCCGGTTTCCGGTTTTCAAAACCATGCTAGGTTAATTAGCGACTCCAAATTGTCCCTAGGTATGAATGTGAGTGTGAATGGTTGTTTGTCTATATGTGCCCTGTGATTGGCTGGTGACCAGTCCAGGGTGTACCCCGCCTCTCGCCCCAAGACAGCTGGGATAGGCTCCAGCACCCCCGCAACCCTCGTGAGGATAAGCGGTAGAAAATGAATGAATGAATGTTTAGATGACATAAATTTGAGGCTAACTGGTGAGCTAGCGATCGTCTCTAGTTGAATAATGAAAAATAACAGCGCAAAGGTGACTATAGGGATGTTATATCATGTCTACATGGCTCTAATAATGTTACAACCTGTATTTAGAAAGTCATAAACAGGTTTTTTTTATACCCTAACTACAAAAGAGGTAACACTTTACAATAAAGTACACAAAAATATAGTACTTAATGAGGAATGAACCTACTTAACACTAACCACTACTCATTAGTTCTACTGTAAATTGATGTGCATCTTCACTAACTACTTTATTTTTGTTTACCTTATATTAAAGTGAAACCTAAAAATATTCAATTTATTAGAAATGAATCCTTCATGGAAATTCATTTATCGCGATCGGGTTTGGACTTAATTGGCCGCTATAAACGAGGCACGACTGTGTATTACTGTCTTGTATTCGGGTCAATATGGTATTAATTAGGGATGGGCGTGATAAATGATTGACAATTAACATGATTTTAAGTAATGGTTCTAATTCTTATTCTCGTTGGTGGTACTTCATGTTTCAATGCTTCCAATTTCAGCTTTACAGATGCCATGTCTGCCCTTGATTTGGTGTGCTAACACCTAACGTCATTGAAAAGGTGGTTATGTCATTTTGGGAGGGGCGGTCTGTTCCTTCATTAAAAAGTGAACCATGCAATCCGTGATTAAGTGGGGTTTGGCGTCTATTGGAGTGGAGGCCACTATTTGAGGAAATACAATCTCTGCAGGCCTGAGCGTGCTGTGGGGGGGGGTTCATACTGTCTATAAGGAAAGTCAGTTTATTTTTGTAGTGTGTATTTTCCACATAGAGCCAACATTTTCTGTCTATACAGAGCAGCTCTGTGCCCGGGTGTTTGCTGGCGCTATGGGGGGGCGGGAGTTGGGGGTGGCATATAGCAACACTTGGCTCAGTTCCCTGCACTGTCGAGTCAGTTAAGTCGGCCTCTTGCTTTGGACATTTCCACTCGATTTCCATTTGGCACCTTCCTCTCATTCTGCGTGAACTTTTTCAGGATGCGAGCCAATCAGCAAGCGTCACTCAAACACAGAACAAACACTTCAAACAAACATTTTCTAATTAAGTGAGCATTGGTTCAATTTCAGCTGAAAGGGAAAAGTTCTCCCTTTTTTTTTTGACTTCTCAGGGAAATGTGGGGAGGTTTGTTGTGATTTGTATCATCATTTCGTTTCCCGTGGGACCTCATTTATCGCGGTCGGGTCCGGAACCAGTTAACCGTGATAAACGAGGGACCGCTGTAGAGACTGCTGCACGAGACTGGAATAGATTACAAGTGATAAAGAGGTCACTATTGGTGCAATAATTGATCATTTCAATTACAAACAGCAAAATTTCACCTGATGGAGTAAAGAGGACTGTGAGAAAGGTGAAGGGTGGTTAGTGATGTCAAGGGAGTTAAGAGCAGTCACCATGAAAAGCACCACTAGGACCGCTTTTTTGTAATGGATTAAGGTTGGTCGACTTAAAAAAAAAATCAGCAGGTGATAAAATACTTATTTTCCCACAATAAATGCAGTCAAGGGCTTTGGAAGCTGTCGCTAGGGAAAAGAATCCAGGCAGAGCTTGAGGCAGAGTGCTCAGTCGTTCCTGTTGAGAAAGTGACTTCATGTTTCGTTTCACAATCATGCAGGTCATGAAAGTGCGCCCAAGTGTGAGTCAGAATGGTTTTTATTCTATACGAGTGTTTTCATACGGCTTTACAACTCAGATGGCACAAGGAAACGTGGTGAAGACGACGGTCGTAAAGCGATGTGTCGCCAGAAGCAGAAGGCTGGTCAACCCTCGGGAAGTGTAGCCTTGTACACAGGAAGCGTGAGGCGTGAACACGTTTGACTTATTTTTAAAGAAGGATCGCAGTAAAGCTGCTCGACCTCCACGCCCAAGGTTGTTTGTGTGGCGGTCGTCGCAGACATAACATTCCAAACGCAAATATGCAAGTCGTTTGCCTCCGATTAAAAGGTCTTAAAATGGAGTGATGACAATAAATATCACCACGATTAAAAAAAAAAATCAAAAACGGAGACACTGTGGGACTAATGTTACAATATATATTTAGTATATATAGTATGTGATGCATTACATACATTTCAAGCTAAATGAGTAAGTGTACCTCACCTGAGTCTGCCTTAAGCCTGCTACTGGCTATTTTTTTTTCAATTAAATACTATATCTATCTTCCTTTTGGTAAATGTTTCTTTGCATTTTGTATTGTTGATTTGTTATTATACACTGTTATGACTTTAAATGTTTTTAATAAAATATATTATGGGTCAATATGGATCTTTTATTCATAAAGTATTAATAACCATGCCATAAATTACTACTTTTATTTACTTTTTTTTTAATTTACCTTTATCTTTTATTTACCTTTTTAAAGGACTAGGTTTCATTAATATTTATATATTCTATGTCCTTGCATGCACTCCGTCATTGAAAATATGGTCTCCATGTCCATGTATGTACTCCCTTTTTTCATTCTTTTGTTGCTAACCAAAAAGAATAACAAAAATCGCCACAGGGGTGCGTCCTCTCCCCTAGTTTTAAGTTTGATATAATGTTTAAGACTTAGTTGTTTATGTGCTGCATTAACTTGCTGTGGTTGTGTTGTATTTTTGTTTTATTGCACCACGAGCAAGTATGTTGTTCTGTTTATAGACAGACCCCAATGTGGCCCACGAGTCATTAAATTTGCCCACCCATGGTCTAAGGTCTCATCCTGGTACCCAATAGAAGCCAGAGCACAAGTGTGGCCCTCCAAAGTGGATATCTGTCCTTCTACTATGTTATGCAATGAAAAACAACTGATAAACACTTATTTAACAAGCATTTATTTAAAAAAAAAAAAAAAAGTGTGTTGGAATATAAAAAAAGATTTTTAGATGGCCACAGTAGCTGAGATGATCCTTACATCATCAACAGGTCGATCTTGACCACTGGTTTCCACCAACCCGATCCGGTTCAGCACTCCTATGCCCTGATGAACTCTTCCAAAGATGCTGTGCTTTCCGTCCAACCACTGAGTAGGTCTGAGGGTGAGGAAGAACTGGCTGCCATTCGTATCCGGTCCTGCATTTGCCATAGCTATGATGCCAGCACCTAACACATCAATTGAATGTTGAATTGACTTCTCTTGTTGTTTTGAATTAATTGCCTGTTTTGGTGTTTCAGCAAAACTTACCCGTGAATTTGAGCTCTGGGTGCAGCTCATCTTCAAACTGCTTTCCAAATATTGAGGCACCACCCCGACCTGGAAAACGGAGACCAATAAAACTGTGCATGAAGCAAGAATAATTTAAAATCTCAGTACACAATTAAGATATTCTTAGATGAAGGAGATAAACTAACCTGTTCCCGTGGGGTCACCACCCTGCACCATGAAGTTCTGTATTACCCTATGGAACTTTGTATTATTATAGTAGCCTCTTCGAGCCAGCTCTGCAAAGTTCTTGCAAGTTTTAGGTGCATGTCTCCAGTAGAGCTCCAATACAATAGTCCCCATCCTGCCGTGAAAAGAGGACATGAGTGTATTTTAGGCACTAAACTAAAAACTGAAATGACTTTAAAAGCCGAAATAAACAAAGAAAACTTTAGAAACGAATGTAATATACATGATATATTTGTAAATAAACATCATTTTGATTAATAACACAGCTAGCTAGCAACATAGCACATCACCAGACACTGCACTGCAAGCTAACAAGTTAGCATGAAGAGGTTAAATAAACACATACGTTGTCTCTAGAGCAACACTGGGTGGCTCCCAGGAATCCGGAGGAATTCCAGACATTATGTACAAAACACACAGTTCAATTTACCGAAAATATTACAATGAGATACACAAGAAGCACCGCGCGTTCAAACTGTTTTCGATGTTTCCGCTTTCGTTATTGTGATGTCACTTCCGTTGTATGTTGTGTGGGAAGAGTGGAGTTGCTGCCCCCTGCTGGACAAGATGGCTTACAGCGCAAAAAATGCGATAAGAAGTGAACAAAAAGGCCACTTTAGTTTTAATCGAAAGGTAAATTAAAGACAAACAAGTAGTGAAGACTGCGGCTGCTTTTGCTTGGCCTGAAACAGATGCGGCGTTGGAAGAGTCACGTGACTAATCAGATGAGGAAGGCTAATCCAATTAGCAGGGAAGCAGCGTGCTTGTTAGGACTCCTAAGCTTCAAGCAGGGTCAGGATATTTGTGTGTGCAGGCTTCAAGCAGAAGAGGGTAAATAAGAGAGGTGAGTCACACATATTTTACCCCGGAAACAAGTAGAATTGAATGTAGCATTGTTATTTTTATTCTGCTGTACATATATAAAAAAAACAAGCAAACAAACACATCATTCATAGGAGAAAATGTTAATCAAAGATCCTCAATTTGTGGGCTACTGTTTTTAGTGACTTACTGGAAATATGTGAACCTACTGCAAAAATACAAGTCAAAGATCTTCAATATGAAGGGAGCGCTCTTCCTTTTTCAAGGACCTACAGTACTGCAAAATTGCTCTTCAAAGATCCTCTATATAACAGGAGGGCTCTCCAGTTTTTTAGGACCTACTGCAAAAATGTTTGTCAAAGATCTTCTATATGATAGGAGCGCTCTGCGGCTTTTAAGGACCTTCTTCCAAAATGGCCATCAAAGATCCTCTATATGACAGGAGCACTCTGCAGTTTTTAAGGACCTACTGCAAAACTACAAGTCAAAGATCTTCTATATGATGACAGTTCTCTGCAGCTTTTAAGGAGCTGCTGCAAATATGCTTGTCAAAGATCCTCTATATAACAGGATCACTCTATAGTTTTTAAGGACCCACAGTACTGCAACCTCAACTCTGACCTACTGAAAAAAAATGCTCATCAAAGATTGTCTATATAGACAGGAGCACTCTGCAGCTTTTAAGGACCTACTGAAAAAAAAGTTATCATCAAAGATTGTCTCAATAGACAGGAGCACTCTGTAGTTTTTAGGACCGACTGAAAAAAAATGCTCATCAAAGATTGTCTATATAGACAGGAGCACTCTGCAGTTTTTAAGGACATACTGAAAAAACGAATTCTTATCAAAGATTGTCTATATAGATAGGAGCACCTGCAGTTTTTAAGGACCGACTGAAAAAAATGCTCATCAAAGATTGTCTATATAGACAGGAGAACTCGGCAGTTTTTAAGGACCTACTGAAAAAATGCTTATCAAAGATTGTCTATATAGACAGGACGCCTTTGCAGTTTTTAAGGACCTACTGAAAAAATGCTTATCAAAGATTGTCTAAATAGACAGGAGCACTCTGCATAAAACCATTGACGAACAATGACAGCGCTCTGATGTGTTTTTTGGAATCTCCTAAGTTATGACTGGAACTTGTGGGCCGGTTCTTATAACGGCTCGTGGGCCGCCACTTGCATAACCCCGATACGGCGTGTTGCATCACATCGTAACGTTTCTCCGTCTCCTCTTAAAGTGCTCCATCATGGCCATTGTCAAAATTCACGCCCGAGAGATCTTCGACTCCCGTGGGAACCCCACAGTGGAGGTTGACCTGTGCACCGCTCAAGGTAAGCCTGCAAGTTATCCTTTCAGACCAACGTCATCGCTCCTGTCTTCTTTTCTTCTTTGGTTTCTTCTCAGGCCTGTTCAGGGCGGCTGTGCCAAGCGGGGCATCCACCGGCGTCTACGAAGCCTTGGAACTGCGGGACAATGACAAATCTCGTTTTCTTGGCAAAGGTTTGTGTTAAGTTTATTCCCGTAGTTTCATGTTCGTGTTTGATGTCTGTGAACTTTGTTGCTACAGGCGTCTCCCAGGCTGTAGAGCACATCAACTCATCTATTGCACCAGCGCTGGTTGGACAAGTAGGAAAATAACCAATCAATGGGAAGTTTTTCCTCATACTGTATCGTGCTCCCATCCATGAGTCACTACCGTCTGTTTCAGGACGTGTCCGTCATCGAGCAAGAGAGAATCGACCAGATGATGATTGACATGGACGGCACGGAGAACAAATGTAGGTGGCACATCGGCTCTGACACTAATGGGTCACATGGGGTCGCACTCAAACAGGACAGGCGTGTTAATCAAAAAAGTAAAAAAGAATAGTGGCGTTCTGTGTTAGCGTTGACAGCCCTACTAATAATTAGGCATGTCTGACGATTATTAGCGGTTAGCACACAGGGCTCACAGCTAGGAAACCAGGATTCAATTCCACCCTCGGCCATCTCTGTGTAGAGTTTGCATGTTCTTCCCGTGCATGCATAGGTTTTCTCCGGGGTTTTTCCTCCCACATTCCGTGACACGTGTAACCCAGAATGGAATGGGCAGTTTACGCATTTCCCGAATTTGGCCCCTGCGCCAGAGTTTGACACATGTGATATAGAGTTTGGACAGCTGACTAGTTTGGTGAAGTTTCATTGAGAAGTAGAGAGTTGTGTATCATCTGCGTAGCATTGGATGTTAATGGAGTGTTTTAATTTAATTTATATTTATAAAGGAAACATACAAAGGTTGAAGAGCACAGGTCTTGGCATGGAACCCTGTAGGATGCCATGAATGGCCTTCACATGTCTGGATTCTTTATTACTAATGGACACAAAGGGCAGATGTTAACATAATAAATTTGTATATGCTTATATGTGTGGCTGCACGGCGGACAAGTTGGTTTGCTCGCAGACCTCACAGCTAGGAGACCCGAGTTCAATTCCACCCTCGGCATGCTAGGTTAATTAGCGACTCCAAATTGTCCATAGGTATGAATGTGAGTATGAATGGTTGTTTGTCTGTGATTGGCTGGCGACCAGTCCAGGATGTACCCTGATGCTCACCCGAAGACAGCTGGGATAGGCTCCAGCACCCGCCACGCCACTTGTGAGGATAAGCAGTGATGAATGAATTATGATTATCGGCCCGATATCAGCATTAAATGCGATATCTGTATCAGATTTTTTCCCGATCATGAAAACCCATCCTTCCATTTCTATGCTGCTTATCCTCACTAGGGTCATGGGAATGCTGGAGCCTATCCCAGCTGACTTCGAGTATACATGATATATCTTTTTTTTTCTATATCCAACAGCCAAATTTGGTGCTAACGCCATTCTGGGCGTGTCACTGGCGGTTTGCAAAGCCGGCGCCGCAGAGAAAGGGGTCCCTCTGTATCGTCACATTGCTGACCTTGCAGGAAACCCCAAGGTCATCTTGCCCGTGCCGGTGAGACTTCAATTCCATGTTAATGCAATATTTCCTTAATATAGTGGCCACCGCCATATTCAAATGAATTAGTGTGGTGTGGTGTCGTAAATATGCTATACAGTATTTGAATATACTGCTCTACACAGCCTGCATTGCTCCATGCCTCCATCAGGCCTTCAACGTCATCAATGGCGGCTCCCATGCAGGCAACAAGCTTGCCATGCAGGAGTTCATGATCCTTCCAGTTGGCGCCAGCACCTTCAAGGAGGCCATGCGCATCGGCGCCGAAGTCTATCACAATCTGAAAAATGTCATCAAGAAGAAGTACGGCCAGGACGCCACCAATGTAGGCGATGAAGGCGGCTTTGCGCCCAACATCCTGGAGAACCAGGAAGGTAATTTGGTTTGGCTCCGTCTTACATCGTACCATGTTTCTTCACGGTTGAACGTTTGACACCGCAGCGCTGGAGCTGATCAAGGAAGCCATCGCCAAAGCGGGGTACACAGACGAGGTGGTGATCGGCATGGACGTGGCTGCGTCTGAATTCTGCAGGGAGGGAAAATACGACCTGGACTTCAAGTCTCCCGACGATCCTTCTCGCTACATCGCTCCAGAGGAGCTGGCCGAGCTCTACAAGAGCTTTGTTAAGGATTATCCAGGTTTACACGCTACACGCTACTCATCACCACACGGGAGAAACATGTGAAGGAACGTTAGCGTCATTCATGTCAGGCCTTTGCGGGCCATGGATGTTTTTTCATTGGTCCGTGGGGGACATTGTAAAAATATCATATTAACAAGACAACTAAAAAAACAACAGCAAAAATTTAAAAATTTTACAAGAATAAAGTGAAAATATTCAGAAAAAAAAGTAATCTAACAGGAAAATAACAGGAAAATTTTGTGTAGAAAAAAAGTTACACATAAAAAAGAAAGTGGGGTAGGGGGAGCTGAAATTTTACAGTAATAAAGTCAAAATATTAAGAGAAAACATCAGATTCTAAAGAGAAAAAAAGTCTAATTATTTGGGAATAAATCCCTCATAAAAAAGAAAGTGGGGTAGGGGGAGCTGAAATTTTACAGTAATAAAGTCAAAATATTAAGAAAAAACATCAGATTCTAAAGAGCAAAAAAGTCTAATTTTTTGGGAATAAATCCCTCATAATATAAAAAAGAAAGTGGGGTAGGGGGCGCTGAAATTTTACAGTAATAAAGTCAAAATATTAAGCGAAAACATCAGATTCTAAAGAGCAAAAAAGTCTATTTTTTGGGAATAAATCCCTCATAATATAAAAAAGAAAGTGGGGTAGGGGGAGCTGAAATTTTACAGTAATAAAGTCAAAATATTAAGAGAAAATGTCAGATTCTAAAGAGAAGAAAGTCTAATTTTTTGGGAATAAATCCCTCATAATATAAAAAAGAAAGTGGGGTAGGGGGCGCTGAAATTTTACAGTAATAAAGTCAAAATATTAAGAGAAAACATCAGATTCTAAAGAGCAAAAAAGTCTATTTTTTGGGAATAAATCCCTCATAATATAAAAAAGAAAGTGGGGTAGGGGGCGCTGAAATTTTACAGTAATAAAGTCAAAATATTAAGCGAAAACATCAGATTCTAAAGAGCAAAAAAGTCTATTTTTTGGGAATAAATCCCTCATAATATAAAAAAGAAAGTGGGGTAGGGGGAGCTGAAATTTTACAGTAATAAAGTCAAAATATTAAGAGAAAATGTCAGATTCTAAAGAGAAGAAAGTCTAATTTTTTGGGAATAAATCCCTCATAATATAAAAAAGAAAGTGGGGTAGGGGGCGCTGAAATTTTACAGTAATAAAGTCAAAATATTAAGAGAAAACATCAGATTCTAAAGAGCAAAAAAGTCTATTTTTTGGGAATAAATCCCTCATAATATAAAAAAGAAAGTGGGGTAGGGGGAGCTGAAATTTTACAGTAATAAAGTCAAAATATTAAGAGAAAATGTCAGATTCTAAAGAGAAGAAAGTCTAATTTTTTGGGAATAAATCCCTCATAATATAAAAAAGAAAGTGGGGTAGGGAGAGCTGAAATTTTACAGTAATAAAGTCAAAATATTAAGAGAAAACATCAGATTCTAAACAGCAAAAAAGTCTATTTTTTTGGGAATAAATCCCTCATAATATAAAAAAGAAAGTGGGGTAGGGGGAGCTGAAATTTTACAGTAATAAAGTCAAAATATTAGGAAAAAACATCAGATTCTGCAGAGAAAAAAAGTCAAATTTTTGGGGAATAAATCCCTCATAATATAAAAAAGAAAGTGGGGTAGGGGGCGCTGAAATTTTACAGTAATAAAGTCAAAATATTAAGAGAAAACATCAGATTCTAAAGACAAAAAAGTCATTTTTTGGGAATAAATCGCTCATAATATAAAAAAGAAAGTGGGGTAGGCGGAGCTGAAATTTTACAGTAATAAAGTCAAAATATTAAGAGAAAACATCAGATTCTAAAGAGAAAAAAAAGTCTAATTTTTTGGGAATAAATTCCTCATAATATAAAAAAGAAAGTGGGGTACGGGGAGCTGAAATTTTACAGTAATAAAGTCAAAATATTAAAATAAAACGTCAGATTCTAAAGAAAATAAAATCTAATTTTTTGAAAATAAATCCCTCATAATATAAGGAAAAATAATGTAATTTTAGTAGCATGGAGTTGAGAAGCACTGGTATAGAGATACCTGCAGTACCAGTACAGTTTAGATATAGTCAACACCAACAAGTTGTTTGGCGCCCTCTGTTGGTTTGCAAGTGTAAATCCCCAGACCCAGACTCCTCTTTTTTCAGGGAAGAGCAAGGAAATTTATGATATTATCTCATTAGATTATTGTAATGATTTTCAGGTCAGTCTTTTTAAGTGGTTTATAGATTTTGCTCTGAATGCTCCATGGCACACTTCCTCTTTAAACTCCTCCTTCGGCTTTACAGATGCCATGTCTGTCACGTGTGCGTCTGACAAACCGATAATACCGTCTTGTAGTCTCTGAATGTGGTAACACTTGTACAAAACGTTACAGATATTAAAGAAACTGGCAGGCATATTCAGCTCGTTCTCAGATTGTGTTGTGATGCGCAGTGGTGTCCATCGAGGACCCCTTCGACCAGGACGACTGGGCGGCGTGGAGCGACTTCACTGCCACCACAGACATCCAGGTGGTCGGAGACGACCTCACTGTGACCAACCCGACTCGTATCTGCAAAGCTGTGGAAGAGAAGGCCTGCAACTGTCTGCTGCTCAAAGTCAACCAGATCGGCACCGTTACCGAATCCATGCGAGCGTGAGTCCGCCTCTTTGTTCCTGAAGACACACTGCATGCAGAAGCAACACATGATCTTGTTCCTGGGCTTCCAGGTGCAAGATGGCGCAGGAGAGCGGCTGGGGAGTGATGGTGAGCCACCGTTCTGGAGAAACAGAAGACACCTTCATTGCGGATTTGGTGGTTGGTTTGTGCACTGGACAGGTAACCTCAACACAGCGTCAAATAGGCTGCACACGTGCCCAGTGGTGCCACACTATGATGATAACCTCAACGCTTTGATTGCACACTTTCAGATCAAGACTGGTGCACCTTGTCGCTCGGAGCGTCTGGCCAAATACAACCAGATTCTCAGGTGAGTCCCTTTTCACGACCAGTTTAGCCAAAGGAGTCCAAAGGAGTCAGTGCCTTGCCAGACAGTTTACCTTGTAGGGGAGTAGAATCAATGGCGGACAGGAAGTGGGTTCAGGGCTATGAGGGTCGCGGGGGTGCTGGAGCCTATCCCAGCTATCTTCAAGCGAGAGGTGGAGTACACCCTGGACTAGTGGCCAGCCAATCACAGGGCACATGTAGGCAAACAACCATTCACACTCACATTCATACCTATGGACAATTTGGAGTTGGCAGTTAACCTAGCATGTTTTTGGAATGTGGGAGGAAACCGGAGTACCCGGAGAAAACCCACGCATGCACGGGGAGAACATGCAAACTCCACACAGAGATGGCCGAGGGTGGAATTGAACCCTGATCTCCTAGCTGTGAGGTCTGCGCGCTAACCACTCGACTGCCGTGCTGTCCAGATGTTTTTTTTGTAAAAAAAAAAAAAAAAAATCAATAACATTTTTTTTTAAATCAATCTGCGTGCTGCCCGTGTTATTGTTATGATGATTATTATTATTATTATTATTATTGTGCCTGTTGTGAGATCATTAACATTTGCAATAATCTCTACTGGTGGTCTCACCGAACAATTACTGACACCTCCTGACCAATGTCACAGGTTGATGGCTTACACTGTATTTGTAGTTTAGTTCATCTATCCATTTATGTACTTCAAAATGTTACATTCGGGCAAAAAATAAGCAAAATTTGCTTAAATATCACAAAGCATTTGAACCGCAATGGAGTGACAGACGACCGTATCGATAGCCATGACTACTGCTTCGCAAAAGGCTGGACTGCATTGTGTTTATTTACCGAGTATAGTCATGTGACACAACAAACACTTCCTGTCCTTCACTTAATGTCTCCCGTGCAGGAACTCAGTGTATCTTTGTACAGTACCCAAAAATCAGGTTACCGACTTTACTGTGAGAAACTAACTTCCTGTTTTGGTCATACAGAATTGAAGAGGAGCTGGGAGACGAGGCTTGTTTTGCTGGCAAAAACTTCAGGCAGCCCCTGGCGGAGTAAATGTACTCCAGGTGACGCTTGAACTCATGTCGGTCTCATCAGTACATTCTAGCTAAAAGCATCTGGAAATAAACTGCATGGGTTTTTTATGTGAAGTCAATGATTAGTTATTTGTAGCTTGTAATTACAAGCATGGCTGCTTTGGAGATGTAGTCAATAAAAGACAATTGCTCAGTGAAAATGTTTCTTGGGATTATTTCAACATAAAATACATTTCAAGGAGTATTTAGTTATTATGATATGATTATTGGAAGCAAAATTGATTCTCCTGCAGATTTTTCAAAACGATACAAATAACTTTCTGCTTTTTAAGCAGCAGGGAAAAGGAGCGCTTGATTTGCTCATCTCGCCTTATTGGCGCCCATGCATCCATTTTTTTATGTCGCTTAATCGTCATTAGGGTGTCAGGGGTATGCTGGAGTCTAACCAAGCTGGCTTTGGATGCGAGGCCTTGGATCTGTCACCTCATTGGAGGATTTAAAAAATTATCAGAGGTAATTTTTTTAAGTATTTTTAATCCTAATTCCCTCATATTGCAGTAAAATATTGACAGTTAATCTTTAAAAGTACTTCAGCCTGAAATACAGTATGTATAGTATTAGTTTATTAATATTTTGGGTGGAATTTAAAGATTTAAACCCTTTAAAAATTGACATAACTCCGCACTTAAGTAAGAATATGCAAAACAAACATACTTTCTTTTTACATATACTGTCAGTAGCAATGTACCCCGACAGAAAACACAAGAAGGTGAAAAAGTAGAGCCATCTGGTGGACAAATGCCACGTTCAGTGGTAAAAATCCTCTTGCAAAATATGTGCATTTCATAATAATAATAATTATTTCCCCCAGGCTACATTTTTGGACACCCCTGTTGTGATGTGCTTTGATTAACAACGAGGACGTCACTAGGAGTGGAAGATATGCGATCTTAGCCCCAAGCGATGTGTCGAGGAAAATCTGGAACACAGACTTTATCAATGAATTGATTCTTTGAAGAGAATTTATCAGAGCTTCTCATCTGGCTCTCTTTTTCTTCCCAGGCTTTTATGAAAGACTCCCTGCCTTGCTTCTGCTATTCAAAAGTAACAAACTGGGCCGATAAACACATAATAATAAAAATAATATTGTATTTTACTTCTTTTGTAAACGTAGGTAAACATCACATTTATTAGAAATTGATATGGGAAAAAAGGCTGATAATGAAGTCCTCATCTAATAAACACTCCATCAGCTTCAGGAGCTTTAACTTCGCTTAACAGACAATTATTTATTTTTTGATAGTTTATTTGAATCTTACTTTGCACTGAACAGGAAGTCACTGTGAGACAAGCCATCTGGGTCCTAATGACCACCTAGCTTTATTTTAATGAAATAATAACAATTTGTATTATATTTTCACAGCATCCCACTTCCTGAGTTGTGTTAAGTACACTAACTGGTTTCTTAGAAACTTTTTAGAAGGGCTCAAGACACCCTAAAATAGATCTAGTGACGTCCATAGTTATTCATCTGCAGACTGGGGCGATACAGTATACACTTTACACGCATGCATCATAGAATACAATAGATTATATTAATGCATTATATAATAACGATTCACTACATGTCACTATAATGCAATGCGAGGGTGTATGCTGTTAAGATTGAGTTTATGTACACTTGACAAGTTTAAAGGCTGCGCTGTGGCTGCTGAGGTCATTGCACTGGAGAGAGAAAAAAAAAAACACTCCCTCCGCTACAGCGCCTCCATTTTGAATAGCCATGTAATAGGGGATTGGCATAGTTAGTGTGTGCGTGTGTGTGTATGTGTCGCCCGCTGAGCTGCGTAGTGTCAACAAGCCACAGCCAAACATCCCTCGACATGGACGACCTGTTCAGCCCTCGGAGGTAATCGCTTTGTTGTTTTTTCGCCTCCCTTTTGCGTGCATTTAATGGCCATGTTGTGTCTGCGAGGCGCCACTGTGCACGGAGCGTGTCAGTGGTCACGAAGTTGTGGCTAACAAGCTAGCCAAATAGCGAGCTAATGTCACCGATCTTGTTAGCAGGCTAGCTAGGTAGCACGGTTTTTTTATGTTTTAACGAAAACGGCACAAATAACAAATAACGGGTCGCATGTATGTGAAAAAAATATACATAGTGTGGCGTTTTGGTTTGCAGACGTGTTTAACGACTAAAACGCCATTTATGGTCGGAGTGTATTTACATATTGGTGGGTCGCCACAACCGCACGCACATACATATGACATGTCAAGTGCATGCGAACGTCGATGAGCACCATCGCCCACGCATAGGAGTGTTTTTGAGTTCACTGTCAGACTGTTTGAAAGCACGCTCTGTTCCTGTAATGTTGACTGCAAGAATTAAAGCCGTGTGATTGATTGACAGGCCTTCGAGTCCGCTGGCGTCGTATTTCACTGGCTTAATGTCAGGAAACATGGCGGGCCGCGGGCTTTGATTGGATGACACTTTGACGAGTGGGCGGGGCCTGGTGTTAATGAGATCACTGAAGAGATGAAGCAGAGATAATCAGCTGAGTGTGTGTGTGTGCGCGCGCGCGTGCATGTTTAATCGCCTGTTAATTCACAGCCCATCAAGGTTGCCTTGATTTCTGCTTGTTCTTAACCACTCTGACACTGTGATCATTTATCACTGCAATGCAAATTGAATTATTATCGTGCTTTTTTTTACATTTGTTATAGGAGCTTGAACAGCACTCAAGGCGAGATAAGAGTGGGGCCAAGTCACCAGGTACACACCCTGCTATAGCTGACAAACAAAATAATTAAATTTACATGTACTAAATGCTTCTTTTTTTACCATACAAAAGTGAAACACTCCTCTTTTCAAGTATTCACAATTTCATTGGAGGAATAATACCAAAGAAAGTAAACATGGCTATACTTTAGAGTAGTCTGTGTAAAGCTTCTACAGCAGTATGAATTTACTATGCACGGAAAATGAGACAATGCACAGCCATTGTTTTATATCTTGGCTGTATATGTTGCAAAACTGTCATGCAGCCCAGTTTCCAATAGGATGGGATCAAGCTCTGCTTAGAACCGCAGCTCCCCAGAGCTGGCAGCACTCATGCTTCATTTTAAAATATGTCCAAATTTCATTTGTCTCCCGAGAAGATGTACAGTAATAAATATGGTTGCTGACATTGTATTGACTTTTGTGATATACAGAATAGTAGAAAAAAATATTATACATATTTCAAGACTTTATAGCTGTTAGTTGTGTTATTAGGAATAACCCCCATTATTTTTGCATTGTATTTGTTTCTACTGTATGAAAAATCAGTCTGTGCAAGGCTCATATTTGACTAGATATTTCCAATTGTTCTGTGTTGCAAGGCAAAGCTTCCCGAGCTGCAGCCTCGGCCCGCACCTGCTTCCCACGCTCAGACGGACAGCGAGGAGCTGATGTGGACGCCCGGCGTCAATGACTGCGACCTTCTCATGTACCTGAGAGCGGCCAGGTCAGTGGCACTGACACTCGTATCGATTGATTCGCAACTTTGGCAATCTTAAGTGACTGCCTTGAAAAATGTCGACAGGTCATTGATTTATTTTCAGTCATGGCAGGGTTGGAGATTGTATTGATTTTTATTTTTTGTCTTTGGGCGCTACATAAAAGTTATAACAGTGGTCTATTTTATTTGCTCTTCTAGGAGCATGGCAGCCTTTGCGGGGATGTGCGATGGAGGATC
This sequence comes from Doryrhamphus excisus, assembly GCF_030265055.1. Classification (NCBI taxonomy): domain Eukaryota; kingdom Metazoa; phylum Chordata; class Actinopteri; order Syngnathiformes; family Syngnathidae; genus Doryrhamphus; species Doryrhamphus excisus. The sequence continues at coordinate 40,771,841 of NC_080466.1, forward strand.
CACGGAGGATGGATGTTTGGCAGCATCTCGGGATGACACCACCCTGAATGCTCTCAACATGGTAGAGAGCTCATCTTGTCTTCATTGTCGTCAACAGATTGCACCCAAATAAGAATGTCAGCTGCAATGCTAAGTCACTAATTGTCATTGTTTTCCCCCACACAGTTACATGCGAGTCATTACGACGCCGCAAAAGCTCTGCAGCGTCTGGTAAAGAAGCCTCTGCCCAAGCTTATTGAGAAGTGCTGGTCTGAGGATGATGTGGTAGGTTAATTACTGTCATTCATGTTGGACTGTTGGTGGAGCATTGCTTCAAATTGTATTGGAGAATTGACTTTGGATTATATCATTTTTTCCCAGAAACGCTTCATCAAAGGCCTCAGACAGTATGGAAAGAATTTTTTCCGGATTCGGAAAGACTTCCTACCGGGCAAAAAGACCGTAAGTGAACATTTTGCATCATGAGAATACCATAAAGCCAAAATACTGTTGTTCCAAAGCGGTATCTGTACCAACAGGGAGAGCTGATCACCTTTTATTACCACTGGAAAAAAACTCCAGAGGCCGCAGGGACGCGAGCTTACCGACAGCAACGCAGGCAGCCATCGTCTCGCAAGGCGAAGACTCGCTCCGCCGCAGCTCCAGTGAGCGCGCCGTCTCGAAATTACTCAGGTGAGCCCGTGTGTGCCATCATCTCTCATGCTAAGCTTGTGGACTTGGACTCTTAAGTCTTCATTTTCGTCTCCAGTTGACGCAAGTTCAGCCAGTGAAGAGGAGCTCGACAGTGAAGATAGCGAGCAGGAAGTGAAGAGCTGCAGCCACTGCGGTACAACACGTACGTATGACTTATATTTGGGAGAAGTGTGGTGGTTGTTAATTACATTTACAACATCCTAAGGCCGCTTTGGCTCGTCATATACAGGTTCAAAGGATTGGCACCAAGGAGGAAGATACAACCCATTGCTATGCACACCCTGCCGCACGTACGAAAACAAGCACGGCTGTCTGCCGGCAGCACCCAAGTCCTCAGGAGCGTCCTTCATGTTTAAGCCTGTCAAGGAGGAAGAGGAGGGGAACAGTAAACACGGCATGAGGACGCGGAGAAGCAGAGCACCTGTGAGCGTGACACTCCCACATCAGTGTTGGTGTTTTTTTAGCAGTAAAAAACCCTGAGAGAAACGCTTTGTCTTGCACATGCAGCAGTTGTCATCTTTAAGAAGCGGCCACCGGAGGCTCACAGGTTCCCCCACCAGAGAGGATCAGCAGGTCAACAGCCAGAATTCACAGAGTGGAACGAGAGGTTCCACCGCAGACAGTAAGAATGACTCCACCAAGAAGACTAACAAGGTAAACACCAACATGGCTACTGTGTTACTTGGGCGTGGCTTGAAATGTCAAAGTAGGAAGTAGGTTGGATGCAATGCTTGTAGAACATTCGGAAAGTATTTGCACTACCTAACCAAAGCAGCCAACATCAGTTTTTTCATGATAACACATTTTGCTGGACGATAATTGTCCCATAAATCATTGCTGGTAAATGATATTATTGTCAGCATTATTTTATATTATCATACCATTTTGTCAAGAATGCAATGATAATTTATGTGATAATAATGTGAGTACACAGCATAAAAATAAAACTTTAATTTCTCAAGAGTATTTAACATTGTAATTGGAATTTCAAGAGCTTTTAAATAAAATAAACAACAATGAATTAACCCCAAAATAATCCATTGGAAATCAAATGGACTCAAAACAGTAAAAAGAAAAAATACCCAAAAATTTAATAAAAAAAAAAAAAAAAAATTAAGACCACACAGGAAAATAAAAACAATCGAATAAATGGACTATCAAGTCTCTGTAAACAAAATTGCTCTTTATGAATGACTGACAGGAGGGTTCACTCACTCTGTTCATTCTGCTATAGAACCAACATGCCCAGGTATTGAGACCGGCGCACAGAGTGAACTCTCTTGCCAACCAGTTTGTATTTATAAATCATGTGGTTAATTGCTTTATTGATAATCCAAACGTTAAACTTCTGACATTTGATGTATGGCTCAATATTCTCCTCCCCAGAAAGTGAAAGAGGAGGCAGCCACACCAAAGACGATGAAACGGGTCAGGGAGAGTCCTCCTCAGGAGCCTGACGAGCCTGAGAAAGTCAAACCTAAAAGGCCAAAGACACAGGTGAGAAACAGGCGGCAAAAGCAGGTGTGTTATCACAAACTAGTCGGCGCAGGAGCGATGTCACAAAGTCACTCATCAATTCTGCGTCTGCTTCCAGGATCCGCAGGACTCTCGCTCGGAGTTGGAGGCCGAGGTGGAGGAGGAGAGCTCCTCAGAAAGCCGCAGCGCTCAGGACGACGGCAGCAGCGACACCAAAGACATTGATCAGGACAACCGCAGCTCCTCCCCCAGCATTCCCAGCCCTCAGCAGGGCAACGAGAGCGACTCCGACTCGTCTGCCCAACCGAGCGCTGTCCCGGCAGAGCCTGCTGCCCAGCCGGCTGCCCAGGCTGACCCAGCGCCCCTGCAGGTGCCCCCCTCTCAAGGTGCAGCTGTTATTCCGCCGCAAAGCACCCTCTCTGCTGGCACTGCTCCGAGCCCATCTCCTCCATCTCAAGACCCCAATGAGGCACCATCTGGGGAGTCCACTGCCAGTTCAGGGCCAGGCAGCCGCCCGGCTCCCAGCCCTCATTCTCTCTCCGGTGCACCACCTCTACCGCCAGTGGAATCTTCTCTTTCTTCAGCATTTCAGGTGCCACCCGCTCTCAACTCCTCGCAGCCGCCGCCCACCCAGCGACCCCCACCCTTCTTTAGGGAGTCGCAGCCCCAAATCAAGCCCCCTCCCACCACTCCGATTCCACCCTCCCACAAACACACCAGTCCACACCAGTCCGCTCCACCCTTCCCCCAGATGCCCTCCAACCTTCCCCCTCCACCTGCTCTCAAGCCCCTCAACTCTCTCCCCAACCAGCATCCTCCAGGCGCACCCCCTCCTCCTCTCCAGCTCATGCCACAGCCGCCGCCCGTGCAGCCGCTTTCCGGCCAGCCGCTTTCCGGCCAGCCGCTTTCCGGCCAGCTTCCTGTCATTTCTCAGATGCAGGCTCATGCTGGAAAGAGCACGAGCAGCCCTCATTCATGCGGCGCCCCCTCGCAGCCCCTCGCCTCTGCTGCTTCGTCCTCTGTCGGCCCCGTCCCGAGCCTGCAGCCTTCCTCCTTCCCGCCTGTTCCGCTCAGACCGACTCCGAGCACCACAGTGGCAGCGCCACAAGTTCAGATCAAAGAGGAGCCGCTGGATGACATGGAGGAAGCCGAGAGCCCGCAGTCTCCACCTCGTAGTCCTTCGCCTGAACCGACTGTCATCAACATGGCGAGCCACGCCAGCCAGTCGGCACGGTGCGTCTCCAGTTTGTCTCATACAGCACAAACAATGTAGCTGAACCATGGATAAACAAATGATTGTTTGCTCAGTATATTTGTGTAGCACTTGTGCTAAACTCCTGACTAGAATGTGGAAACACGGAAGCACAATGTGCAGCTTCCGTTTATCCTCTCAACACAGCATCCAGTACATGAGATCTAACAGAAGAATACAATAGAATCACGTATGCAGACTCATCTATTTGGGGTCATTAATGGTATAGTTGTTCACATAGCTGACTTTTGTGCAGCTGCAACGGGATCTGTTGCTTGTAGAATGCAATGACAGAAACGTTGATGCACCGAATACTAAAGTGTCACATAAATTGTGCATCAAAAGTGCCAAAAGCATCAATCCTAATGAATGCACTCCTGCCGTTCACGTCAGATTCATCAAGCATCTGGATCGCGGCTACAACTCCTGCGCTCGTACCGACCTCTTCTTCACGCCGCTTTCCTCCTCCAAGCTGGCCAAGAAAAGGGAGGAGGCCATAGAGAAGTCTCGCAGAGAGGCGGAACTCAGCGCTCGGCAAGAACGTGAACGGGAGAAGGAGCGCGAACGAGAGAGGGAGGCAGACAGAAACGCAGTAAGTGAGAGAGTCTTTGTGGTCCCTGATGATAGTATTTTTCAACCGTTATAGCTCAGAGTTAATCCACTTTAATCTATTTAATCTACTTACACATACACTGTAACGCTGCACTCCAATGTGATGGATGCCATACATCACACACAACACGTTAGCACACTAGCATAGCTAACAAGCAACAAAGGCGTTATCTTACAATTTTTTTGTTTCCAGAGAGGATCCAGTTCCTCCCATGACGGCCGCATGAGCGAGGCCCAGATGGCCGCTCATGGACGCTCCGTGTTTGAGCAGCCGCCCACCACCGTCGCTGCCGTGCCGCCCTACATCGGCCCTGATACCCCTGCTCTACGCACGCTGAGCGAATACGCCCGACCGCATGTCATGTCGCCCACCAACCGCAACCACCCGTTCTACGTGTCCCTGAGTCCCGGGGACCCCTTGCTGGCCTACCACATGCCTGGCCTGTACAGCGCCGAGCCCAGCTTGAGAGAGCGCGAGCTGAGGAACCTCCGCGAGAGGGAGCTCCGCGAGAGGATGAAGCCTGGCTTTGAAGTGAAACCTCCTGACCTGGAAACCTTACATCCATCGGCCAACCCCATGGAGCACTTCGCCAGGCACGGGGCTCTGGCTCTGCCCCACATACCCGGACCCCCTCATCACTTTGCGCCCTTTCATCCCGGGCTCAACCATCTGGAGCGGGAGAGGATGGTTCTGGCTGGGACTCAGCTGCGTCCGGAGCTGAGCTACGCCGAGCGTCTGACCGCGGAGAGGCTCCACGCCGAGAGGATGGCCTCCGTGGCCCCCGACCCTGCTGCCAGGCTTCAGATGCTCAACGTGACGCCGCATCATCACCAACACTCGCATATCCACTCACACCTCCACCTCCACCAACAAGACCCCCTCGGTCAAGGTGAGGTTATTAATTATTAATAAGTCGTTCATCAGGTGGCCTGTATCTCATGTTTCTTCACACAGGTTCAAGCCCTCATCCTCTGGTGGACCCGTTGGCACCTGGACCACGTTTGGCCCGTTTCCCTTTTCCTGGAGGCCCCATCCCAAACTCTTTGCTCACTGATCTTCCACATGACCATGAGATGCTGCGTCACCCTTTGTTTGGTAGGTTCCTGGAAATTCACGCCTACCAATGAAGTCGCGGGTTAGCGAACGTGATGTGGGTTTTGACTTTTGGATTATTCTGAGACTTTCTTTTAGAAAATGTCTTTGTTATCATTAAGAACTTGTGAGGAATGATTGCACTAAAGCAAGGGCATCCAGACTGTTTCCACTGAGGGCAGCATACATCAAACCAGTGTAGGTCAATATCTGATATTAAAAATAGCTTTGATAACCAATAATTAAAAAAAAAAAAAAGACAAAAGTGCAAAAAGTTTGGCCGAGAGTTCCGTGGCGTCATGCTGGCTGCCAGGCGCGTGTGCCCGAATACAGTGCATCTTGCTGGGCCACAGCAGGTGGCTCCCTCTGCTCTATACTCTGGTTCTCCTGATAGTAGTGATGTGGGAGTAGTAATGCCATGATATTTCATTAGGACAAGTGAACAGGAGCAGCTGGTCAAATCCAAATGTGTTCCAGTCCTTCTTACCTCCAGGTGTGTACAAACTACAGTTCAATCAAAATTATTGGTTTTGCAAAGCAAGAAAGGTATCATTCATTTTCTACCGCAGAAAAGATACTGTGCATCGCTTTTTGTTTTTCTTGGCCTGCCTTTTCCAATTGTACCAAACTTGAGTGCGGAACAGAACACGATTTGGCGAGTATGAGCAAAATAGTTCAAGTCCATCAAGTTTCTGATACGTCTTTTTTTCTTTTTTTGCTGGCGTGCACTCCGATTTGCCTCAATTGCTTCAATTTCGCCCAATGAATATAATTTTTTGAAGAATTTATTTCCATCCTTAACTTAGAACACTTCATTATGGTCTTCGTAGGTGCTGCGTACCCTCGGGAGCTGCAGGGTCCGATTCCTCAGATGTCAGCCGCGCACCAGCTTCAGGCCATGCACGCTCAATCTGCAGAGCTGCAGAGGATGGCAATGGAGCAGCAGTGGCTGCATGGGCATCACCTGCATGGAGGCCCACTGCCCAGCCAGGAAGATTATTACAGGTGAGGTGTTTCACCGTGTTGAGGTTTCAATCCAGTAAATAACGTTTTTTTTATTTATTTTTTTATTAAATAGCCGTCTGAAGAAAGAAGGCGACAAGCCGTCGTGAGCTCCATGCGGTGCACCTGTACTTATCACAGAGTAAAATCCTGTACGTCTTTGTTTTGATACTGTATTTTACAACATATATGTGTATGGATATGTGCATTCCTCCTCCAGCACTTAACAGGACTGCTAAAGTCTGGCGAAGATGTTGACTTTCTACTTTTATGAGCCGTCTCACGCGTTCGTGTGAGATTTCAAAGTGATGGACTTTCACCAACTTGCTGTTTAACAGTTTCATATTATGCAGCCACGCAACTTTGCTACAACGCAGCGCTGGTAACCCGGAAGCAGACTTTGGCAAGACCTTAAATATATACCATTGTGTATAAATGATTTCCTTGTACAGAATGACATTTAAACCGCTGTTTGAATGAGTGTTAACGAACTAGCATGACTCAAACTAGAGTAGCAAGTGGCATCACGTCATGTTTAGACTTTGAAAAGATAATAGAGGTTGGTTTTACTCCTTAATTCTACTAAATGTTTGTCTAAATCCTAAAATTTTATATATCAAGATATCTTTTCACAGTACGACCTAAGCTTTATTCACTCCTACCTTTGAGCCTGTAAATATTAAATGTTGACCATATTCTATATGAATGAGTACTCTTAGCAGTAGATGTGACCCTTGGTTAATGCTGGAAACCTTAAGTTGTAACACGATATTATTATAATAATTATTACTATGATTCATTGAACATGATCTGTCCCCACAGCAAGAGTTTGTTATTTGATACAAATCAGAGAATTGGAGACAAACGGAATCTTTTCATTGATTTTGTGGAAAAAAAGAAACTGCCTTGAAATCTAATATTTATGTGACCTAATATAAAAATGTATCCATTGCATATTTATTTCAATAAATATTCCGCAGTGACACCTTGCTTCCTTTATTTTTGTGGAAACAAGCTGAGGTGAGTATTTAAGCGCTCCTATTGAGGAAAAATATGCTTTTGAATTAAAGGTAAATGTAAACTTAAATGTTCATTGATCCTTTCATTTGTTATTTATATGCATTTAAAATTGTTTATGCATATAGAACTATGCAGTTGTCTATCATAGCGATTCAGTGTTAGAGAGTCAGAGCATTGGAAAAACCCGTTTGGCTTTCTAATGACAGTTTTAACATTATTATAGTCCTGACGACATGAAATAACATGCCTTAAACTGCTATTATTCCTTGTTTACACCACATTGCAACTTTTACGCTGCAGGGACTCGAGACAGCCGCAAGCTTCATTTCTTATAAGCTTGCCAAAAATGTACCACTTCCACACGGGATCGGATAACGTTTTTATGTCAGACATAAATAAAATTAAATAAATAAATGCCTTTCAAGGCCATCACAAAAACCAATAGGCATGCAGCAAACTCTACACGTGCGTTATGTCACGTGGGGTTGCCAACACCCTATTGAGCCGACAAGCAACTCACTTTTTCCCATATTGTTGCAAGAATCAAAACTAGTCTGTAAAACCTGAATGCCAATCCATGCCACAGTGTTTGATTTTGATCACACCCTTATCAAACCTAACCTCTTTTCTTGCATCTTTGTTTCCACGATTTGCTAGCTGTCACTGGCGGCTGCTAGCTAGCTATTTGGCTAGCTAAAGTTACAGTACCCACCTAGCTTCTCGTCTTCAGAATGCAAATGAGACTTTTTACCACAGTGGCTTTTTGTTTTTAAAACAAGGAATGGGATTAGTTCAGAGCTCATTATCACTATCACGGTACGTACTTTCAAGTGTGAACAATTTAGCGCTCATTATGTCTTGTCCTCACTATATGTGTGGTTGTATCATAAACATACTAGCATCTTTCTGTATACCTCCGAATCTTTATTGACTTCCGTGTTCGGCACCCTGAGCATCATGGGAACTGTAGTTGTTACTGTGAACATAATCTACTGCAATGTATTTTACATTTGTCTTTACATAACCTTACATTAACATAAATGATTAGCGGTAGTAGCTACAACTGTTATCATTATTTTAATCTATAATTGTAGTTTTTGTAATAATGTCCAAGAGTTGCTAGCATCATGCTAAGGTCATGCATGCAAAGTTATAAAACATTTACAAATGTAGCTGCATTGTTTTGTGACTCAGTCCAATATAAAAGCCTGGTCGTCCTTAAGTGTGTAAGGTGACACCTCCCCTGCTTTTGTATGTTCAAAGATAATCAGATTATTGACTGTACAATACTTTTATTTGTCAGAAATACATGCGGACTTGACTTTCAGGCCTCAGTCATTTCATTCCATCTTGGACACAGCCATCCTGCTATGGAAACTGTACAAGCCGCTTCACTCTCATTCGTAATGGTCCATATAGTAACATCTAACTTAAAAGTGGCTAGAGCTGTGCAAAGACGCAGGCTGACCTTGGTTTCATCCCATGAAAAAACACAAAATGGAGTCGTCTCAACAACCAGTCATTTCTTTGTGATCTTTATATGGTGGACGACTGATTGAAGATATGGAATAAATGTTCTCTACGAATGAAACCTCAGTGAACTGAACGACAATGACACGCGGTGATGCCATGTGGAGGACTCCTCATCTTCGCCTTTTCTGTCGAAGGTACCGTATCGCTGACAGGGCGCTCACGTTTGCGAGCAGAGCTGCAAAGGATAACATCAGCCAAGGTCAAACGGATGTCATTAGATCGACCTTCATGAGGTACAGCTTCACTAACTTAAGTTTCCTACCTGCTTTCCAGGCATCCGATGACTCCGCATGGGAGGACGTAAGTACCCAGGAAGCAAAGGCGATGCAGACCAAACACAAGTCCGACTGCTGCACGACTCTCGCTAAAGGCAACATTTGTTATTCCTAACTGGGATGCTCCGATCAATTGGCCACCGATTAGTATGGGCTGATTTACGTAAAATCGGCATGTGCCGATAAGTGCCTTTCAAAACCGATGGCAAAAACTGGTCAGCATGCGGTGGCAAACCATCCATGTGTGCTGTCTAGGGTTGCCAACTAAGGATGTCCCTGTCCAATCGTCAGGATCAGGATCAGCTGAAGTTAGAAGATCGGATATGGATAAAATCAGCTTCCGCCACAAGATCGTTCTTTTTACATTCATAACTCGGGGCCCCAGTCTAGTCTTTTTCATGCTCAAGACTCACCTAGTCTTTGGGCATGAACTGATAACCTATTTACTACCAGGTAGGTAAATAGGTCATCTAGGAATTCTCTAGGAATTGTCCATCTGTGGCCCTGATAAATAAATTGCGTGCTGCACGGTAGTCAAGTGGTTATCGCGCAAACCTCGCAGCTAGGAGACCCGAGTTCAATCCCACCCTCAGCCATTTCTGTGTCCCGGTTCTCCCCGGGAACTCCGGGTTTCCTCCCACATTCCAAAAACATGCTAGGTTAATTAGCGACTCCAAATTGTCCATAGGTATGAATGTGAGTGTGAATGGTTGTTTGTCTATATGTGCCCTGTGATTGGCTGGCCACCAGTCCAGGGTGTACCCCGCCTCTCGCCTGAAGACAGCTGGGATAGGCTCCAGCACCCCCCGCGACCCTCGTGAGGATAAGCGGTACAAAATTAATGAATGACCTATTTACCAGGTGCTCTAGGACTTGTTTATCGGTGGCCCTGGACAATAAATTGCGGCCTGCACGGTGGTCAAGTGGTTAGCGTGCAAACCTCGCAGCTAGGAGACCCGAGTTCAATCCCACACATGTTCTCCCCATGCATGCGTGGGTTTTCTCCCACATTCCAAAAACATGCTAGGTTAATTGGCGACTCCAAATTGTCCATAGGTATGAATGTGAGTGTGAATGGTTGTTTGTCTATATGTGCCCTGTGATTGGCTGGCCACCAGTCCAGGTTGTACGCCGCCTCTCGCCTGAAGACAGCTGGGATAGGCTCCAGCACCCCCGCGACCCTCGTGAGGAAAAGCGGTAGGAAATGAATGAATGTGATCTGTATCGGGCAATCTCACTCATGGATGGTTGGAATCGATCGGAGCATCCCTAATTGGTAATGTTGCATGTATATCTTGGACTTCCATCCCTGGAAAAGCGAGCTCACACCTACCTGGTGCCTGGACTGTTCCCAGAATCCTCTGTTGCTCGTGTTCAGGATTGAGGTCTCTTTCCAACCTGGACACAAGGATGCTCAATTCCTCGGTTTGTCCAGATCTTCTACACCAGATGCTGCCGTTGTCAGAGTAGCGGATCATCCCACCAACGCGGGGATGAGGGTGCAGCACCACTCGGGTGGGGGAAATGGTGTCTGCGGTTAGGAAGGGATGATTCCACTCAGGGAGGGTGAGTTCTCTGACGGTGGGATGGGAGCAGGAGAAGATCGGGATGGGTTTCCACTTGTGGGACGGGAATGACACATCATGGTCCATGGATTCCAGTGATTCCACCATTCCCTGTGTGAAAGGTTCTAGAGCGTCACCATGAACACACATCTCAGACGTGTGGAGAGAAGCCTCCAGAGATAACTCCTCAGTGTTGAACGCTTGTACATTTTGCATACTTTTAGTTTTTGTCATTCGTCTCTGGATTATCTGTGGTCCTGCAAAGTTCCCCTCGGGTACCGGGGTCTGCCTCCTCGTCCCCTCCTCCTCCTCCTCGATCTCCGCCTCCTTGGATTTAGAGCTCAGATCAGGACTGGTGTTCCTACTGGTTCCCAAAAATTGCCAGTAATCTTCTTCGAAATCACACACAGAAAAATCCCAGCTCGAGCGATCTGCCTTGGAGTCATCGACCTGCGTGAAGTAGTCCGAGTCGGCGGTGTCAGACATGTCCGCGAGGCCTTCATGGGTCAGATGATGCTCCTCAGGGTCCACGAGGGGGCTGCATTGTGTTGGGATATGAGACGTCTCGGTGGGAGTTGGACTTCTTACCATCCTCAGCTGGAGGATATCGTTGATGGTTAGTTTTTCCATTTCGTCCCAAAAGGCAGAGATAGCGTAGATGCAGGACTTGTGGCCTGCAGCTTGGGCGTAGGCTTCAGGGCTGTCGGCCACGGGAGTAACGATCACCTCTGGGAGGAGCTGAGCTCTTGGAGAACCACCACATACTAGAAGCTCAGTTTCTCCGGAAGGATCCACAGTCCTACTGCTGTGTGTGTCACTATCTGGCATGGAGTTCTTCCCAACACCAGCCTGGTCACTACAGGTCGCTGCTCCTCTGGTATGCAGGCTCTCAGAACCTGAGCTCACGTTTGGATGAGAGCTGCATGATGGCGACAAGGCTGAGTACTCCGGTTGTTGGTTTTTAAAGAAATACTCCTCAAGGAGATCCAATGAGTCAGCAGCAGAGAGATAGCTTTCAGAACCAGAACTTTGAAGGGCAAAGAACTCAGAACTATCAAGAAAACCATCTGAGTCCACGCTCTCAAAATGAAGGGTTCCTTCTCTGTTCCTTTGCATGATATCTTCATCATGCAGGGTTTCTTCTCTGTTCCTTTGCATTATATCACCTTCATGGAGGGTTCCTTCTCTGTTCCTTTGCATTATATCACCTTCATACAGGGTTCCTTCTCTGTTCCTTCGCATGATATCAACTTCATGCAGGGTTCCTTCTCTGTTCCTTTGCATGATATCACCCTCATGCAGGGTTCCTTCTCTGTTCCTTTGCATGATATCACCCTCATGCAGGGTTCCTTCTCTGTTCCTTTGCATGATATCATCTTCATGCAGGGTTCCTTCACTGTTCCTTTGCATGATATCATCTTCATGCAGGGTTCCTTCTCTGTTCCTTTGTATATCATCTTCATGCAGGGTTTCTTCTCTGTTCCTTTGCATGATATCATTTTCATGCGGGGTTCCTTCTCTGTTCCTTTGCATGATATCTTCATCATGCAGGGTTTCTTCTCTGTTCCTTTGCATGATATCACCTTCATGGAGAGTTTCTTCTCTGTTCCTTTGTATGATATCATCTTCATGCGGGGTTCCCTCTCTGTTCCTTTGCATGATATCTTCATCATGCAGGGTTTCTTCTCTGTTCCTTTGCATGATGTCTTCATCATGCAGGGTTTCTTCTCTGTTCCTTTGCATGATATCATTTTCATGCAGGGTTCCTTCTCTGTTCCTTTGCATGATATCATCTTCATGCAGGGTTCCTTCTCTGTTCCTTTGTATATCATCTTCATGCAGGGTTCCTTCTCTGTTCCTTTGCATGATATCACCTTCATGGAGGGTTTCATCTCTGTTCCTTTGTATGATATCATCTTCATGCAGGGTTTCTTCTCTGTTCCTTTGCATGATATCAACTTCATGCAGGGTTTCTTCTCTGTTCCTTTGTATATCATCTTCATGCAGGGTTTCTTCACTGTTCCTTTGCATGTTATCATCTTCATGCGAGGTTCCTTCTCTGTTCCTTTGCATGATATCAACTTCATGCGGGGTTCCTTTTCTGTTCCTTTGTATATCATCTTCATACAGGGTTCCTTCTCTGTTCCTTTGCATGATATCACCTTCATGGAGGGTTCCTTCTCTGTTGTTTTGCATGATGTCATCACCATGCAGGATTTCTTTATCATTGTGTAGGGTTCCTTCTATACTGCTTTTCATGATATCTTCATCTTGCATGGTTTCAGGGGCCTCTGCTGTAAGGGTTAGTTGGGTTCCCTTTCTGTTGTTTTGTAGTACATCATCATCATCATCATCATGGAGAATTTCTTCCTTATTGTTTGCCATTATTCCATGATCATGCTGGGTTCTATCTTTATGTGTTTGTACTCCATCATTATCTTTCATAGGTTCCTGGTCAGTTCTGCACACGCATTTCTTCTTATGTTCTTTTTTTGTCTTTGTTTTTTTTTTCACAGGAGCTGCACGGGCCCGGCGAGGCACTGGACCGTCATTGACCGTCACAAACCAGCGCTCCTTCTCCTCTGCTCTCAGAGGAACTCCGTCGGCATCCTCGCATCTGACGTCTGCTTCCAGCGATCGAGCGACGTCTCTGACTACAGCCTCCAGTGTGCTTATGATGCACCTCCTGGTCTCCTCCGGGATATGTTCTGCTGTCACGTGCACTTCTTCTCGAAGAAGAGTGAGTCCTGCGTAATCACTTACTTGGACCATGTCATCCGTATTGATAGCCTCTTCTCGTCCTCCATCAGCACCCTGACTGTTAAAGGCTGCAGAAGCTTCATCAAAGACTGAAGATGATGGGTCAAGACGAGCGAGCAAAGGTTGCGGCACGCAACACTCCTCACTCTCCAGGTAGAAGGTGGACCAGTCCTCCTCGGCAATGCGCATGCTGTGATCCAAGTCATCCATTCCGACACGTCACATGCTTTCCTGGGTGCTGAAACACAAAAGGTCAGTGGGCAGGCGTTTATGTTGCCTTTTGTCCTTCAAAGGACCCGACTGTCTGGACAGCAACTTGTCTGAGCTAAATGTAGAACACCTTCATTTGTCTTGACATACGACAGAGACCAGTGAGTACCGGGGTAGTGTTTTTGAAAACAGCAGCGCTCTCCTGTCATATAGATGATCTTTGGCTAGCATTTTTAGCAGTAGGTCCTTCACAACAACAGAGCTGGTGACACACTGTATAGCTTTGACTCGTGTTTTTTTTATTTTTTTTACAGTACATACTTAAAACAGCAATGCGCTCTTGTCATATAAAGGATCTTTGACTGGCGTTTTTAGCAGTAGATCCTTAAAAACACAACATGCTCTTGTCATATAAAGAATCTTTGACTGGCATTTTTTTCAGTAGGTATTTAAAAAGCAAAGTTCTCCTGTCACATAGAGGATCTTTGAATAGCATTTTTAGCTGAAGGTCCTTAACAACAGCAGAGCTCTCCTGTCATATAGACGATCTTTGGCTAGCATTTTTAGCAGTAGGTCCTTCACAACAACAGAATGCTGGTGACATACTGTATAGCTTTTACTACGGTACGTACTTAAAACAGCAATGCGCTCTTGTCAAATAAAGGATCTTTGACTAGCGTTTTTAGTAGTAGACCCTAAAAAAAAAGCAACAAGCTCTTGTCACATAGAGGATCTTTGACAAGTGTTTTAGCAGTAGATCCTTAAAAACACAACATGCTCTTGTCATATAAAGAATCTTTGACTGGCATTTTTTTCAGTAGGTATTTAAAAAGCAAAGTTCTCCTGTCACATAGAGGATCTTTGAATAGCATTTTTAGCTGAAGGTCCTTAACAACAGCAGAGCTCTCCTGTCATATAGACGATCTTTGGCTAGCATTTTTAGCAGTAGGTCCTTCACAACAACAGAGCTGGTGACATACTGTATAGCTTTGACTCGTGTTTTTTTTATTTTTTTTACAGTACATACTTAAAACAGCAATGCGCTCTTGTCATATAAAGGATCTTTGACTGGCGTTTTTAGCAGTAGATCCTTAAAAACACAACATGCTCTTGTCATATAAAGAATCTTTGACTGGCATTTTTTTCAGTAGGTATTTAAAAAGCAAAGTTCTCCTGTCACATAGAGGATCTATGAATAGCATTTTTAGCTGAAGGTCCTTAACAACAGCAGAGCTTTCCTGTCATATAGACGATCTTTGGCTAGCATTTTTAGCAGTAGGTCCTTCACAACAACAGAGCTGGTGACATACTGTATAGCTTTGACTCGTGTTTTTTTTATTTTTTTTACAGTACATACTTAAAACAGCAATGCGCTCTTGTCATATAAAGGATCTTTGACTGGCGTTTTTAGCAGTAGATCCTTAAAAACACAACATGCTCTTGTCATATAAAGAATCTTTGACTGGCATTTTTTTCAGTAGGTATTTAAAAAGCAAAGTTCTCCTGTCACATAGAGGATCTTTGAATAGCATTTTTAGCTGAAGGTCCTTAACAACAGCAGAGCTCTCCTGTCATATAGACGATCTTTGGCTAGCATTTTTAGCAGTAGGTCCTTCACAACAAAAGAGCTGGTGACATACTGTATAGCTTTGACTATGGTACGTACTTAAAACAGCAATGCGCTCTTGTCATATAAAGGATCTTTGACTAGAGTTTTTAGTAGTAGATCCTTAAAAACACAACATGCTCTTGTCATATAAAGAATCTTTGACTGGCATTTTTTTCAGTAGGTATTTAAAAAGCAAAGTTCTCCTGTCACATAGAGGATCTATGAATAGCATTTTTAGCTGAAGGTCCTTAACAACAGCAGAGCTTTCCTGTCATATAGACGATCTTTGGCTAGCATTTTTAGCAGTAGGTCCTTCACAACAACAGAGCTGGTGACACACTGTATAGCTTTGACTCGTGTTTTTTTTATTTTTTTTACAGTACATACTTAAAACAGCAATGCGCTCTTGTCATATAAAGGATCTTTGACTGGCGTTTTTAGCAGTAGATCCTTAAAAACACAACATGCTCTTGTCATGTAAAGAATCTTTGACTGGCATTTTTTTCAGTAGGTATTTAAAAAGCAAAGTTCTCCTGTCACATAGAGGATCTTTGAATAGCATTTTTAGCTGAAGGTCCTTAACAACAGCAGAGCTCTCCTGTCATATAGACGATCTTTGGCTAGCATTTTTAGCAGTAGGTCCTTCACAACAACAGAATGCTGGTGACATACTGTATAGCTTTTACTACGGTACGTACTTAAAACAGCAATGCGCTCTTGTCAAATAAAGGATCTTTGACTAGCGTTTTTAGTAGTAGACCCTAAAAAAAAAGCAACAAGCTCTTGTCACATAGAGGATCTTTGACAAGTGTTTTAGCAGTAGATCCTTAAAAACACAACATGCTCTTGTCATATAAAGAATCTTTGACTGGCATTTTTTTCAGTAGGTATTTAAAAAGCAAAGTTCTCCTGTCACATAGAGGATCTTTGAATAGCATTTTTAGCTGAAGGTCCTTAACAACAGCAGAGCTCTCCTGTCATATAGACGATCTTTGGCTAGCATTTTTAGCAGTAGGTCCTTCACAACAAAAGAGCTGGTGACATACTGTATAGCTTTGACTATGGTACGTACTTAAAACAGCAATGCGCTCTTGTCATATAAAGGATCTTTGACTAGAGTTTTTAGTAGTAGATCCTTAAAAACACAACATGCTCTTGTCATATAAAGAATCTTTGACTGGCATTTCTTTTAGTAGGTATTTAAAAAGCAAAGTTCTCCTGTCACATAGAGGATCTATGAATAGCATTTTTAGCTGAAGGTCCTTAACAACAGCAGAGCTCTCCTGTCATATAGACGATCTTTGGCTAGCATTTTTAGCAGTAGGTCCTTCACAACAACAGAGCTGGTGACACACTGTATAGCTTTGACTCGTGTTTTTTTTATTTTTTTTACAGTACATACTTAAAACAGCAATGCGCTCTTGTCATATAAAGGATCTTTGACTGGCGTTTTTAGCAGTAGATCCTTAAAAACACAACATGCTCTTGTCATATAAAGAATCTTTGACTGGCATTTTTTTCAGTAGGTATTTAAAAAGCAAAGTTCTCCTGTCACATAGAGGATCTTTGAATAGCATTTTTAGCTGAAGGTCCTTAACAACAGCAGAGCTCTCCTGTCATATAGACGATCTTTGGCTAGCATTTTTAGCAGTAGGTCCTTCACAACAACAGAGCTGGTGACATACTGTATAGCTTTGACTATGGTACGTACTTAAAACAGCAATGCACTCTTGTCATATAAAGGATCTTTGACTAGCGTTTTTAGTAGTAGACCCTAAAAAAAAAGCAACAAGCTCTTGTCACATAGAGGATCTTTGACAAGTGTTTTAGCAGTAGATCCTTAGAAACACAACATGCTGTTGTCATATAAAGAATCTTTGACTGGCATTTTTTTTCAGTAGGTATTTAAAAAGCAAAGTTCTCCTGTCACATAGAGGATCTTTGAATAGCATTTTTAGCTGTAGGTCCTTAACAACAGCAGAGCTCTCCTGTCATATAGACGATCTTTGGCTAGCATTTTTAGCAGTAGGTCCTTAAAAACAGCAATATAAAATAATAATAATAATAAAAAATAAAATAAAAATAATAATAATTTTACAATAAAATAATTATAAAATAATAATAAAATAGAATGCTGGTGACATACTGTATAGCTTTGACTATGGTACGTACTTAAAACAGCAATGCGCTCTTGTCATATAAAGGATCTTTGACTAGCGTTTTTAGTAGTAGATCCTTAAAAAATAGCAACAAGCTCTTGTCACATAGAGGATCTAGGTATTTAAAAAGCAAAGTTCTTCTGTCACATAGAGGATCTTTGAATAGCATTTGTAGCTGAAGGTCCTTAACAACAGCAGAGCGCTCCTGTCATATGAAGGATCTTTGACCAGCATCTTTAGCAGTAGGTCCTTAAAAACAGCAATATAAAATAATAATAATAAACAAAATAATAATAATAATTTAATAATAAAAAATAATTATAAAACAATAATAAAATATAATCACTATCAATAAAAAATTAGCATTTTCATCATTGTCGAGTCAGAATGCTGCAGTGCTCTCATGATTTGATATCCAAGTATACGTAATACTGTGACATCTTAGTGTATGTGCAGATGAAGGCCTCGTGGAGAGCCCCCATAGTAGGCCACAACACCGTGTCACAAACGTGCAGGTAAAAGCGAGGAAAATCTGAGGCAAGTCAGTCAATAAAAGAAAGCCACTTTTCCCTTATACAGAACAGTACTGTCTTCATGCATATTCAAGTACACTGTTTTAGTATTTAGGCACACATTAGTGAGGATTCTATGGTTGCATACCTGCAAGTATACAAGGACAACGGCTCCTGCGCTGTCGTCCCTTCAACCTTACACACGTATGGCCGCCTGGTGCCTGGCAAACAGCTTTTATAAATAGACCAGTACGTTCAGTCACATGGAGCTGCTGGGGAACTTGTCCTTCCCTCTATGTCCAGAGGTATGACATTTCAGGACCCCCCCCCCCCAACAATCATCTGACATTCAGGAGGTGTAAGAAATATTTTGACTCGCGGAACACATTGATTTAACAAAATTGACAGGGGTCCAGACTATATATTTTATAAGTAACTGCGGTTAAACGTGTCATGCAACCTGCTATATGTGCTTGTGTCCCTTTTTTTCAGGAGAACACATTCAATAACAAAATTGATAAAAAAAAAAAAAAAGCTACTTAAACCATCAAAAGGTTGGCTCAAGCCATGATGCCAGGTTGGATGTTAAGTTTCAATGAAATACTGTGGAAAGAACGGGCCGTATTCAAACACTTGGCGTGCCGGATGTGGCCCCCGGGCCGTAGTTTGCCCACCCCTGATTTAACCTGTTAAACAGAAGTGTTAGTAAACATACCTGTGTGAGTGTATATAAAAAAAATATTTAAAAAATCACCATTCACACAGCATGGAGACTGAGGCAGGAGCCCATGTCTGAGACTGGCTGGGGAAAAAAAAATCCTCTCATTCCGTGTGGAAGTGGTAAGTTTATGGCTTCTTTGTCCTTCTTCCGCACTCCATCCTTAATTTTCAGAATGCAGCTCTTGGTGGAAAAAGGTTTGGACCGTCATCACTAATGGCGGGCCTAAAGCTGCAGGCGTTCATGCACGTCTCGATGCAGAGTGCTGTGCAATAAAGCCACTGCATGCTACTCCTTACTTTATTTGCCCTCAAGCCTTCCAACAGTCAATTGGAACCAGAAGCCGTTCTGCAGCCCAACAATAACACAAACACGACATGACTAATACTCGTCTCGTTCTTCCAGGAAGGTGCTTTATTTCCGCAAACATTCATCTCACGGTCACGTTACAAAACAATATCATCTGTAGAAAACGTGTATTCCGCTTACAATACACACTAGGCAACATGGGAAAAAATGAGTCATGTGATCACTTCGTTTTTGCTCCACTTCGTGTGCTTGTCACGACAATCTCAAGTGCTGTCAAAATATATCAAATATGAGATAGCAGCCTTGTTTTAAGAAGTGGTACATTCCGTAAAAAGGCCACTGGAACACCCAATCATGGCACATTCCGTCATTAAGTTCGATTCTCTCAACAGCATTTGGCAAAGGAAGTCAAGATTTGAGATTTTGCCAGAGATTCAACATTTTTTTTACTTTAGGCGTCTCAGTAAAAAAAAAAAAAAAAAAAAAGCTGGTATGACATTTCCTAATAAAGTGCACCAATCTCTCGTCTTTAAGTTGAAGTGTTTACTATACTTCTACTGCAGCATACTGGAAACGTATATACAGTTAAGCCCACAATTATTTATAAATTAAAGTGCGTTTCTATTTGTTGAACGTGTATCTCTTTGCTGCAAATGACATCAAATCTGAATAATACTAGAATATTAATAATTATTCATCAATAATGAAAATATACACTGCCGGTGTATATGCTAATTACCATGATTTCCGATGAATAAAACGCGACTTTATCCTCACGCTTTGAATCCTGCGGCCTGTACAGTGATGCAACTAATTTATGGCTAAAACGCTAATATCCTGTTTTGAAGTTTTCGTGTTTTAATCAGAAAAATCTTAAGTAAGTTTGATCAAGTGTGGAATTACTACAGCTTCTGTTTGGAGTGCTTGGACAACCAACCGTCCGCCATCAGTAACAGGTTTTAAAAGGCTGCTAATGCTCGATTTCAGATTCGAATGCTGATTCAGAGAGCAACAACAAAAGAGACAGAGAGACTGACAAAGTGTGTGATGAAGGACGTATGAGGCTGTTCAATTTTGACTATCCATATTGCATGCACTGTTTGGAAAAAAACATTTATTTAATCAGCAGTAGAGCTGCAACAATTAATCAAGGAATCTGTGGTTAAACGATTATCTAATTAAATCGACAACTATTTTGGTATTCAATTGTTTTTGGCGTAAAAATGGAAATATCCTGATTTCAGCCTCTCGAATGTGAGGATTTGCAAATGGTGATTATTCATTCATTAATTCATTTAAAAATCTATTTACTTTGATTGAAAAGTTGAATAATTTGACCCCTTATTAAAAATAAATACTGTAAATCAATTCCAATAATTATAGGCTGTGTGTACTTGGCAAATACATTCACTTTGGCTAATGGGAGACAAGCAACATAGAGAAAAAAACACTCATACAATCACAAATATATAAAAAAAAAAAAGTACAGCACAGACTTCAGTGGGTGGCCCTGATGATGATGATGATGATGATGATGCTGCTCTGTCACCATCACCCAACTAGGTCACTGGCCTCGACGGTCGATGCACGTTAGCCTCAAAGCAATGAATACATCGCTCTAACGTGAGTGCGGATTAAAAGGCTACCAAGTGATGATTGCAACAGAAGCCATCTTGGTTCGTAGCTAAGACGTAAAAAAAAAAAAATCCACTCTCACAAAGCTAGCTACTTCTGCGTGAGCCCATCTGTGAGTGCAGCATCAATGCAAAATAGGTCAGGTTCAAGTGTGACGAGCTTCATTAAATAAGGATACCAGCTGACATCACGACAGTTTGTGCCCGCCTTGTTTCACATCGATTTGGCCTCCAAGAATTAAAAAAAAAACAAAAACCTTCACGCCTTTGCTCCTACACGTTGTGGACCCGAGTGGCGGGTGCGATGTTGCCTTTCTGCGCCGCAGAGGGCCTCTCCCGTCGCACGTAGCGTTGTTTCCTCGCTGCAAACGTGACCAAAAAAAGTACAACAATGACACTGTGACCTGTTTGGTGAGACGAGTGAGTCAACTGACTGTTTACCTGTCGAGGAGGGAATCATGACAGCCTGGAGAAAGGGAGGAAGAAAGGAAGAATGTTGCTTTAACTCGGATGCCTCATTATGTTTTTCATAAAGAGCATCAAAGCGGACTTACCGTCTCGCTCGGCTGGAATATGAAGGCTGTGAAAGCACAAAAAATATCAATACAAATACAAACATTTTTATTATTGTATATCTTTAAAAGACAACACTACAGTAGAACCTGTTGAAGCTTTTTCTCCACAGTTGGAAGATGATAATGGTGCAATATGGAGACATGTATGTGTACTTGCGTGTGGAAACAATATGGGTTGTAGTACGTCCCCGTACGGGCTTACCTTTGTTGCGGCGGTAGAAGATATTTGGGAGTCGGTGGGAGCGTTTGAGGTAGAAGAAGGAGGCGACAGACAGGATCAGGAACAGGCTGATCAACAGCGTTCCAAGAAGAAGCGAGGCGGCCACGCCCGGGCCTCCTGCTCCCAAAAACAAAGCACAGTGGCAGTTTTGGACTTATTCTCACCTACAGGACTTGTTTGCTCTACGTATTCACTCATAGATAGACTACATGCTGTACTGTGTAAACACATTTCTACCAGTCTTTTTGGTCAAAACCTGCAAATGCAGAACATTTCCTATCTAGCGAGCTGCATCCAGATTAAATACATTTATGTAATTCATTTATTGTATTACTATTTTATAATAATGTATGTGGAAATGCATAATTGTTGTGGTGTGGCAACTAGAGCATTAAGGGGAAATGATGCCATCTAAAGGCGATGATGTGAAATGCAGAATTAAGACATACAGTGTATCTTTCCTTAATGTGACATTTAAAATAATATAAATTGAAACTTCATGATAAAATGTCAATATTTTAACCATCCACTTACACATTAAAATGTATAAAAATGAAATTTGCATTACAATAAAATCCAATAAACACTCATGAGCAGTAAATATTACATAGCTTACCAATTTTAGGCATTACAGTTGTGACTGTTGTATGATTTTTCCTGTCCATCGTGTAATCTAATGGCAAAGAAAAAAAATACAAATGACAGAAAAACAATTAGGAGGAGGAAGTAACGAGAAAGATGCTGAGTTATTCACCGTTCTATGTGCCTTCCAGGAACAAATAAACCACCCACGCACACATAATAAATATGACTGAAGAATTCACAACTCTAAAAAAAAAAAAAAAACACTATCCAGTCATGACGGGGACTTAGTCACCAACATGTGGATCCTTTGTTTGGGTACTCAATTTGGTGAAATAATACGAAGCAGTGTATAAAAATAAAGACAGATTTTTGATCAATAATTTTCATACAAAAGCAAGGTACCGCTGTACTTGATTCCTTACTGTAGGTACAGTTGGTAACCTCCTCGGAGTCGACAGCTGCGGGGTCACACTGTATGCAAACGGTGCTGCTGCTCTCCAGGACACGGAAGAAGCATCCTAAAGCAGATTTTGGAGAAGTTATATTAATGTTAACGTGTCCATTTATGCAGAAATACGTACAGTATGAAGGGTGTGCAATCATTTGGCTGACACAAGGACTGCTAATGAGGAGAACGGCGCACCAGTCACTGCCATAGCAACCCGCAGATGACCTACTTAAGGTGTCATAATTTGGGCGGACCAGCCAGGACAACTCATGATGTGATATTGCGTCACACGATGGAATATCTTGGCTTCCTTTGAACATCTTATCTGCTGATTTGTTGACCTTGATTAGTGTGAAGCATAGTGTACATCATGTTTTATGGATTTTTATTATCCGTTTATCTGTTTTGACGGAGGATACAATAAAGCCATAAAGCCACACGCCAAATGATATCACACCTGAAAAGCATCTCTAACGAACCTGGTTCACAGTGAGTGTCATTGGAACATGAACTGTTTGTCCTGTGTTTGTCGCTGCAGCACTCCAGTGAGTTATGATGTAGAGCCTATGGACACAAAGCACAGTTGCTGATGGCCCAAAGGAGCAAAGAAGATTGGTTAGTTTCCCACCTTGGTTACGCGTGTCTCCGGTCTGATTAGTATCACTGTTGCTGCCAGCACCAAAAGGAATGACAGCGCCATGTTTGAACCCTGGAAACCAAACACAACCAATCAATAACGGTACATGCCAAACGTTTGGACAACTACAGTATGACATTCTGACGGTATGATAACCTTAAGCAAAAAACAGTTTCATGTATATGATAAAATAACTGCATTCTATAGTGTAGTCTCGTGTAAATTATACATATCTGTGCTTGCCAATCCCCTGAAGGAGTGGACCATATTTTGTTAATACACCATATAGTTACAAAAAGTTGCAAATGTCCACCACCCTTTTGTGTGCAGCAGGTCAGGAGTAACGTACAGTCAAGTGAAACAAAATATTGTTTTAACATTGACGTGCAGTATTTCCCACAGGACTACAGTCTATTGGTGGCAGTGGTTTGTTACACAGGGAATGACAAATGTCCATCGTCCATGACACATTTGCAAAAAGTAAAACAAATATGTTTAGAAGTACAAATTCATTCATTCATTCATTCATTCATTTTCTACCGCTTATTCCTCACGAGGGTCGCGGGGGGTGCTGGAGCCTATCCCAGCTGTCTTCGGGCGAGAGGCGGGGTACACCCTGGACTGGTCGCCAGCCGATCACAGGGCACATATAGACAAACAACCATTCACACTCGCATTCATACCTATGGACAATTTGGAGTCGCTAATTAACCTAGCATGTTTTTGGAATGTGGGAGGAAACCGGAGTACCCGGAGAAAACCCACGCATGCACGGGGAGAACATGCAAACTCCACACAGAGATGGCCGAGGGCGGGGACCGAACCCTGGTCTCCTCTTAACTTTCTTAATTAACTTGCCCCCCCCCCCCCCCCCAAACAAGATATAGACATGAAATTGTTAACAAATTGCCTGTCCAGTTGACAGGTTTTCATGATGGTGACTACTACTCTGCTATTCCCAAAGGGAACATGCCAGATGATGATGACAGGATAAATCAAAGTGTCTATTGTACTGATTTGATTAGCTTCACTTCCACCATTCATTTGACTGTCGCCATAAAAGTAGATAATAACATAAAATCATCGCCTTAATACAAAAGCAATGCAAGGAATGGGATGACATAGTACACCATGTGCATGCAGTGATTGTAGCTAACATGTGGTCCGTGTTACATTTAGTCATTACTTGTCGATAACATTTACATTATTGATTTTAAACGCTCGGTTAATCGATAAAGTACATTTCCTGGTGTGGTTGGCTAGCTACTACACCTGACTGGTGTCATACTGTGTTAGCAAACACAACTAACAATAAAGACTGAATTACTGAGGCAGAAGCTACATCACTGCTAATTTACAAAACACCAACTTAGCAGCCAAAATTGGCAAACATAAACTTTACTCACAAGGCCGGCAGGAACCCTGATCTCGCCCGACCAAGAGAGTTTGTTGTCAGGTTCGTCATCAACACACCTCGGTGGTTTCGTCCGCCGCACTGCTCTCGTTCAGTCAGCTTATCAACATCCGGGTGTAACTGTCACAATAAAAGTCGAAACGTGAGGACAAATGTGTTGACAATATCCGACTTTCACAATAAAGGTACACTGCTATAGTGACATAAAGTCACGTGGTTATATATTTTTCCTGAAAACACCTAAACACACCTCGTTGTGACAGTTCCGTGGGCGGGAGATACGAATGTCCATATTTAGCCAACTCGCCACAAGATGCTAACTGTGAATCATATTGTACCGTTTTACCGTAAAGTCTGGAAGTCATAAAGTGTGCCATGTCTATCAAGTGCGAAACATGTTAAACTACCTCTAATCCAAAGGAAAGAAGGAAGCAATGAATCACACGGTGAACATCAAAGAAATGCTGAGTATGCCAGCGGCAGGTAGCAGGTAGCTAACACTTACAAAACTGAGCTTTTCGTCACACGTATTATTCTGTATTATATTATTATATTATATCTGTATATTGACAGAAGTGGAGCTGCCAACGGAGCGACCAACTTCACAGATTCTCAGTTTTTCTTCGGCTCTCAATTTTGGCGAGAAAATTCTCAGGGCCTGTCTCAGGAAATGAGTTTGTCCTCCAGGAACTCCCAACAAAGTTCAACGGAGGTGAGTTTGCTCTAACATAAAATGGAATGTTATTATTTTACTGTCACTTGTCGTGTCGTTTAAAAAGTTAAACAATGGCAACAAACTAATACCATGGCAATGTAATATGCTAAACACAGTCATCATCTGTGTGCAGCTCTAAAATACTTATGAATTGCCAGAAGTGCCATTCTATTTAATTGACTTGAATAAAAATAATAATCAGCTGGCTTGATAAAAAGAATAACTGTCCAGGTATCTTTCTTTTTAGGGAAGTGACCCAAAGTTTTTGACCAGTTACCGCTCTAAACCGCTTCTATTTGGAGACCCAAAGGACAAACACAAAGCGTTTGGACTTCTTGATACCTTTGAGGAGGAGAAGAAAAAGGCAAAAGAAAAAAATGACAGGTAACTTCACCCCCAATCCATAATAGGTGTCATTTGTAATAAAGAACTTCACTTTAAAGGTCCCCTATTACGCAAAATTTAGTTTGAAATGATGTTCTAACAGTAATAGTGTAAACTGTGTCTCGAGACTATGTTTGGGAGTGCTTACAAGCACCAATTAATATTAGCATATCACCGTTAATTGGTGAATTTTCAGAGATCGGGCATAGAAAACCTGTTCATGACTTTCTAAATGCTGATTTTAACAATTTTAGAGCCCTGTAGACATGAAATAACACCTCTATAGTCACTTTTATCACATTACGTATTCTGAAGTGTTTCAAAGAAAGTACGGAAGAAGGACACAGAAGCCACAAACTTACCACTTCCACACGGAATGAGAGGATAATTTTTTTTCCCAGCTAGTCTCAGACATGGCATGTCTGCTGAGGCTCCTGCCTCAGTCTCCATGCTGTGTGAATGGTAATCTAACATCTAACTGATGCCTAGTGACCGCAATACTGGATACAGTATAACATGTCTTTCAATATTTTTGAACTAATCATAGGCTAATAAACTTCAAATACACATATTGGAATATATTTGTATTATGACACCTCTGAGACGTTGAAAAATACTGCAATACGGGACCTTTAAATTCATGCTGGTGTGGTTATTAATTATTGTTTCTTATTATTGTTATATGTGGTGCTTATTTTTGCAGTCAGATGCTTGCAAAAGAATGTCTGCACATTCGAGAAACTCTGAACAAAGTCAGTCATTTTACACATTCATTGTGTGGATTTTGTACTATTATTTTGTACGTGGTTCACATTTCATTCGTGTATTTCAGATCCAGCAACTAATGGTGGGCTCAGACGAAAACACCTCTGAATGCCAAACGATCCTCCAAAAGTTAAGCAATTTGTCCTCAACATGTATGTTCCTTGATTGGGGGGTGGTAAATTAGGGCTTAATGATTCACACTGTGAAGCAGCAAGCCAATGAGTGTTGTTCACCAGCAGAGGGGGCCTTTTGACCAATGATAAGTCATGCAACATCCCCTGTTTACATGTTGTACATGACATTGTAGAAGAAACTGTAACTATAGGCTTCATTATTGTATTTATTCCATCAGTGCAAAACATGAGCAGCATCCAGAGCGACATTTTGCAGCAGTTTGAAGCTTTATTGAACATGGTGAACTCACAGAAAGAGATGATGATAGAGTTGGGAGAGCGGGTGCAGAAGGTAACTAGTATGCCGCTGACTGCAATGACAAATCAGTGTTACCCACAGGACTGTAATTTATTTGTGGCGGTTGGTGCTGTATGTGACATCATTGTCTAATTTGCTTAATTTGCCATCAGGCAAACGAATATATGGGAGACACTGCAGATAACTGTGTTTGGTGAGTGATGAGTTGATTATGTTGTTTCCTTCAGAATGAAGCCGTCAGCACAGAACTTGGCTCAAATATGCAAAGTGATGTGGAGCATCTGAGAAAGGAGCATGAAAAAACCCGTTTGAATCATGAAAGCATGCTTGAGGAGGCCCTGCGGCTGCTTAATACTTTGGTCTCTGAGCATTCAGCCAAGCTCTGTCCTGGAAAGGTCACTGACACGGCCATGCAGACGTCACCAGGACAGGACGAAGGGATTGAAGTGGCGCAGGATTCCCATATATCGCACAAGCAACGTCCTGCCGCGGTTGTGAGAATAGGTAAATCCACATCTAGAGTTTCCAGAAAGCGCAAAAAAGAGAGAGCTCCGGTGCCTCCTCAGAGATCCAATCTCACCGTCTATGATGAAAACAGTCAACCTCTCATCAATGGCATCAAACAACAAAACCGATCAAGGCCTCTCTGCAGCGCCTCTGACGTGAACCAGGTAAGCAGTCGCAGTTCATTTCAACCAAACACAAAAGGCAGATCAACTGAAGCTGCAGGATGTTTCATCACACCTCTCAGTTTTTGGTCTCAGGAGAGCAACAACTCTGACATCCTCAAATGTGTCAGTCCTAATTTAGAGAAGGCGAGTACTGAGTCCAATGCAGGGGCCGCCATGCCTCCTGATGCTCTATGGCGTTTGTTTGACATGGATTAGGATTGAGATAAATGTTTTTTTTTGTTGTTTTTACCTCACTGCACTGATGTTAGTGGCTTTGAGATGAACCTCGGTGGATGACGCAGCAATGCATGCAAGACAGAGTTCTTGTTCAACTGTTCATGGTTGAATTTAACTTATTGTCTTAAACCTGTTCTGTTTGTATGCTCTTGGCTTAGAGGTCGAAAATAAATAATAATTATTTACATTTTACCGCATGATCTGCCGCACCGTGGCTTGGAGGTATTTTGGATCTGGGTTTGAATCGCCGTTCGACATTTCTGTGTTGAGTTTGCATGTTCACCCCCTGCGTGGTACTACGGTACTCTGGTTTGCTCCCACATCCCATACTACATAACCTAAGACTGATATGCCTCTGTACAGGCACGCCCCAAACAAGAATGGTTTCACTCTTTTGTAGTGCAAAACGACAGTCATTAAGATACCTCTGCCAGGTAACGACAGTCGTTTGGGTGGAATCATCATTGTCCATATTCCATCCCGTTATTACAATGATCATGGACACACCTGAAACCAAAGGTGGGTGTGTTGTGTTGCTCAAACTTGCTCTGATGAGAGATGAAGCGTCTTCAAAGACAACTTGAACACTACAATTGGAATGCATTGTACCTTTAGTCGGTAAATGCTTGGGGTCCTATCTAGCCTTTGATGAAACCCCAGTGAACTTTTTGTGCAACAAAAAGTAAGGGTTGTGCAATGTTCATTTTTTAGTTATTAAACTTATTACAAAGGCTTCGCTGAAGCCCGCCTGGATGAGAGGTGCAAGGTCCGCTAAGGCAACCCCAACGGTCCAGTTACAATCGATTCAATGCCCTGACAATACACTGACCTGGCTGAATGAGAATATTCAAAGACATTCCAAAAGGGTTTCACAGCTCCTAAAAGGTGATGACTGTGAGGCACATAACCGGATGTCATCATTGTTTGGATCAGTCCAAAGAAAAAGCAGGTGTTACCTCCCTGCAGCATCATAGTGAATAAAAAACAAGAGTAGAGAGTATTTCTGCAAGCCTTTGCACGTCTGACCTATAAACTTGTGAACTTTACTGCTCTTCAGTGATCCGTAAACCTCAAAAAGATTCCAATGTGTCGCTGACATATGGAATATCACACAGGATAGACTTCATAGAAGGAGCTGCACTCAGGGTTATTCCAATCTAGTTAATTTCTTCCTCTGTAAAAATGTATATTTGGTGCTTTTATAAGCCTTTTCTACGTTTAGGCCTGTCTGGGTGAGATATATTCATACAGTGTATATATAGGAAACAAGTACAGTATAAGGCGGATGTGAAAGTATACATAAATAAAGGAGCTTGTAGGAAAGACACACAGAGAGGATGATGGAGAACGCTGGTGTGTAGGTGAGACATTCTACTTCACTTTGACAAAGTCACAGAGTTTGTTCAAGTCCATGTGGGGGACACATGTCACAAAAACCTTGATAAGATGTTAATGCTGTAACTACCTTTAAACGGTTCTATTCATAATGCCCTTTAATTAAAACCTGTGGGGGACTGAGATGCCATATAGTTTATATGATACTATACATAATCATATAATGTGTACCTTTGACCTTTCTGATTGATTTGATTCTCTAGATATGAACTAAATCACTTGCTTTCATGGGTAGTTGTATGAAACCTGGCCAGGATTTTATTGAGATGACTGAATATAAAATGTATTTTGAAGAGATTTGGATATGCATATAGGCTATCATAAGGATAAGCGTTAGAAAATGAATGAATAAATATCTACCGAGCACTGGTTAACACTGGGGAACTAAATTTTCATTCAGGCTCAAAGCGGCTGTCAAATGACCTGAGACTGCTCAAAAACAATCCAAACAGGTTCTTTTTTATGATAAAAAATATCGGGGGGAAATAATATATGAAATAATTTGCTGATGTGTTGAAAGTGAAATATTTATACGCTACTTCTAATTGTACTTTCATGACAGTGACCAAAGGTAAAAGGTGTAACTGGATTCTACACCCAACCTTGATGCTAAAATGGCTTTTTTTATGACTGCATATAACCCTTATAGCCATTGTAGACTGTACAACACAATGCTGTGCGAGGGATCAAAGGTCAAAAGTATTTAAAGTTGTTTTCCAGCCTTTAATAAGATTAGGGGCTTTTAAATCCTGCCATTGCTTCTAATTCTCCATGCTGAAAAATGTACTGCTCGTGCGCTTCTCACTGTCAGCTGGTGCAGTAGGTCAGTCGAATAGCACAATAAGAAACACAATATCGTTCCTTTCATAGCGCTCTGACAGTGTCAATATTACCTTTGTCGCGACACAGTGCTCTGCAAGTGTACCTAATGTTCCTGAGTGTATACTGATCCACCAATCATAAATCGGCACGACAAGGCAACTCTTGACTTTATTTACACTCAGTAATGCATTGCCCAGCATACATGCTCAACATATACGGTTGTAACAAATGACATAAATATCAGAGAAAATAAATATTAAATAAACATTTAGGGCTGTATTAAGACATTTTGTAAACACATAAAATGATCTGACTACAAAAGTGTGTGATTCTTTACCCTGAGAGAAGATAATAAAAAAAAAGCATAAAAACAAGCTCTTAATGACAGAGAGCATTATTCAGTACAACACAAGCGCTCTTGTGTGACGGTGGTTATAAAGTACGTAAGTGTTTTCAGTCTTATTCCTGTCTTCAGTCAGGAGGAGAGCGAAGGTCCACTTTTCAGTCCCCATGAGGCTAACTGTCATGGCGTGGTGGCTTTAGTGCATGTAGATGCAGGAGGAACGCTCAGCAGATCATACTGCAAACACGCTCAGGGGGCTGCTCTCGTCTTTCAGGCCCAGGATGCTGTAAGCGATCCTTTTCATGTGACCCGGCAAGCGAACGCCAATATTCCTGATGTCTCTGCAGGGGCAGAGGGGAAAACGCCATGTTAGCTATGTGAATGATGAATGACAATGCAGGAAATGTCAAGAATGGCACGTTATTAATAATGTGGAAGACAAATGCACACCTGCTAATCTTTAGGAAACTTTATGAAACTGAAAGTGATGAAACGTCTGTGAATATGCAGCATGTGTGTCAAAGCATGCACTTACTCGTGCCTCAAGGCGAGCACCTGCTCCATGCTGGTGACGCCCGCGCGCGCAAAGCTTTCGTTGTACTGGCTCATCTTGATGGAGTCCAGCCACTCGGGAACAGATCTGAACATGGTGCCGTCACAGCCGCTGGTGCTGGGCAACCGTATGGACACGCTGCAGAAGGACAGAGGTGGACAATGGTTACCATTTTCTAGCCATTCAAAATCAATCTAATTGTAATGGCGTCCCACATAATATCCAGTACAAAAGCTGTCTTTATAAATATTTTATTGTATACGTTTTACACATTATTTATTTGACAGATGTTTTGTCTGCCTCAGCGTTCTGCACAGAACTTTAGTACTCTATGGTTGTCTTAAGGTGCGTTATCAATAGAGTTAGACTGGATTCAAAAAACAGTTTAAAGGGTTAAAAGGACTGATGTCACTGAACATACCGTGGGTCAAAGTCAGCGATGGTGGTCAAAGACTCCGGACTCTGCAGCAGTTTGTCCAGAATGTTGACAATATCAGAGAAGCGGGGTCTTGAGGAACGGTCGTGCTGCCAACACTGCAGCATGAGCTGGTAGATGGCAGAGGGGCAGTCCATGGGTGCGGGCAGCCTGAAGGCCTCGTTGATGGCTTTCATGACCTGCAAATGAAGAAACCAGAGCTTAGGATGATCTACCGACTGTCACGCTGGCGGTCTTGACATGTCGTCATATCATCTCCGGCTTTAAACTTAACAATCCGTGACAGAAGAAAGATTACCTCATGGTTGCTCATGTCCCAGTAGGGCCTTTCTCCAAATGCCATGACTTCCCACATGACGATGCCAAAGCTCCACACGTCACTGGCTGAGGTAAACTTCCTGTATGCGATGGCTTCAGGCGCCGTCCAGCGGATGGGGATTTTACCTCCCTGATAGAAAAGCAACAGTGAGTCATTTATGACCTCCAAGGTAAATAAGGTCCCTTGTTATGCAAAATATACTTGCATCAATGTGTCTCTCGAGTGTGTTTATGAGCACCAAATGTGATTATCAATCAACCCGAACTTGTTTTGCGGTGTTTTTGAGCGAAGAGCCACCAATTTTTAGCTATTTTCATAACTTTAAGCCACCTCTGACCCACCCCTGTAGCCTAGCCCGCCCTGTGTATACTAAAAAGCAGGCTTTACTACACATCTTAAAATAAAGCCTATGGGAGCTGTACGGAAAAACACAGCTCATTAGCATTATTGGGACCTGTTGTGCAACTTATTTGAAATGGCTGAAAATATGAGACCTTTAAATGGAAACTAAATGACTTACTCTCGTTGTGTAGGTCCCCTCGGCATCATCCTCCAGGACACGCGACAGGCCAAAATCAGACACCTTGCACTCCAGGTTGCCGTTGACCAGAACGTTCCTCGCTGCCAGGTCACGGTGCACATAGTTCATGTCTGAGAGGTATTTCATGCCGGCGGCGATTCCACGCAGCATTCCCCCAAGCTGGTAGGTGGGAATCTCCCCATCGCGATCCTGTGGGTATAAAGAAAGACTTTGTCGTTCTGTGTACCAAATTTCACAGTTTTCACTGTGTCAGGTGAGTGTATGTGTGCCGTTTCTACCTTAAGATAGATATCCAGAGCTCCGTTTTCCATGTACTCTGTCACAATCATGGCATGCTTGACTGGAAAGTAAAAAAATAAGTTTAGAGAATGCTTCACCACTTTTTTTCCCCTCTTTCTGCTGTTTCCAAGACTCACATTTGGTAACGACTCCCTCCAGGCGGATGATGTTGGGGTGCGAGAACTGTCCCATGATGCTGGCCTCACTCAGGAAGTCTTGCCTCTGCTTCTCTGAGTAGCCCTGCTTCAGGGTCTTGATGGCCACGGCCACCTCCCCCCGCCCGGGTGTCTTCATCACGCCTCTGAACACTTCGCCAAACTCGCCTGCTAGGAAGAAAACAAAGAAGATGCTGACTTTCCCAGCCTTGACAAACAAGGAATGGAAGGTAAGGGACCGGAAGACTCGCCTACGCCGATGACTTTCAGTTTGTTGACGGCGCTGGGGTCGATCTCTGTGACAAACTTCTGGATGGCGATGTTGGGATCCTCGTACATGTGTGGATCAACGTATATCTTTAGAGGCTTCAGCTGATCTGGAATAGACCACAGTATTAGATTTCTGACCCACTTTGTGACTACTTCATCATAACATACTATAGGATTACAAATATTGGTTACAATTACTAGTATGTGTTTCGTTTCTACCTGATGAAAAATAGGGATCCTCAGGTCCTCCTCTGCGATGAGACCTCAGCCTCCTGATAGGAACAAATGCCATCAATTCATGAGACAAGAGACATCACTTTTAAGACTACAATGAAGTACAATGGAAAAACTAAAAAAAAAAAATACATACGACAACTAATATAATTTCTACTATGTCACACTCTTCTGCACTCTTTGTGTATGCTACGGGCCCCCGTCTTCACCCACTGAGATGAAGAGACTGTATGACTGACAAAAGAGTTCACTCCGTTCATGCCGTTGCTCTATGTCTCCAAACATTACTGATGCCCACTGACCACAATACTACATATACTTGTCTTTCAATATTTTCTGACTAACAGTAGGCCATATTCAACTATGAAGGTTTATGTGTACAAAGAATACTACATTTTTTCTGTGACCAACCTTTTTCGTAGCAACAGGACGGCCACCACCACCAGCAGAATAACAGCCACTCCAGCCACAGCTCCCATCACCATGGTGGAAGGGTTCTGGATCTGAGACTCGGCTGTGAAGAGAGGCGGGACAAGCAATGAGATGACATGAAAGTGGGATTTGACTTGATTGACTGAGATTGAGTGAGAGCGCTACCTAGTGGGGCCGTGTGGAACTCGTACTCCATGCTGTAGGTACCAGGGCTGCCTTCAGGGCCGAGCGCTTGGACCTTGAACATGTATGTGGTGTCCGGTGTGAGGTCATTAATATGGACGGAATTCTTTTCCAGAATCAGGACCGTGTAAGTGGTTACGTCACGCTCTCCATCTCCATCCTTCAAAGGCAAGGTTGAAAGACGTGGATTAAGATCATCTTCCATCAAAACAACAAGGAGCCCCTCGGTGGAATGTCCGCACACAAGAAGCACTCTGTCTTACTTTTCTGCGGTACATCAGCTCATAGCGATGACTGATGTGGGCTGGAGGTCTGCGAGACAGAGCCCACGAAAGAGACAGGCTGTTGGGGCTGCGATCATCCAGATGGATCAGCGTCACCTTTGGGGGATCTAAGGTAATGGTGGGTGAGTGGCAGAGACCAAAACAACACTTAGTGACTCAGCTCACAAAGCTTTGGACATTTTGAAATGAGAGCTTTTGGGATTCAGTGGGTGGCCTGAATTCTGCTTTGTGCCGAAAACTATTTTTTGACCAGTGTAAATATTTTTTTTATGGTTTTAGAGTGAGTAACACTGGGAATTCAGCTTGATGGGCTCAGACATTTCCAAATTAACAACATGAATTTAAATCTTGTAAAATTATTTAGCAGGAAATAACACATGGAAGTGGCAGAAGACTATGTTGTTAAAATATGAAAAGTTGTATTCAATGCTCTAAATATATGGGGATTTTGCCACTCGGCAGAAAGTACTGAAATATTGAAGAGTTTAAAGAACTTCTCATTCATTTCACCTGTAAAGGTTATAGTGCATTTCAGCTTCATCCTGCTGAAAATAAAATAAATAAGCCTGAGCTCACCGGTATAGTCCAGAGCAGTGGTGATGGTGGTGGTGGGCCTCAGGGCGCTGTACTGGGACACTCCACTGTGCGCCTCCAAGGTGAACGTGTAGTTGAGATGAGAGTCCAGCTCGCTGACGATGACGGTGGTGTCCCGCAGGTCAGTCAGACCGGGCTCAAAGCGTATCTTATCACCGCACGGGACGCACAGGGCCCTGTCGCACTGCTCGCACAGCACGCTGTAGCTGAGGTCGCTGCGACCCCCGGTAACCAGTGGCGCACTCCATGACAGCTGCAGCCTGCCGTCTGCTGACAGGGTGGTGGAGGTCAGGTCGCGAGGAGCACTGGGTGGAGCTTTGGGAGGAAGTGGTTGACAGAGGAGTTAGCCTAAAACACCCCGAGGGCCTCTGTTAACGTTCATAGAGAGAGCGCAAGTCTAACCCGAGCAGGCAGATGTGACTGGATCTGAGGGCGAGCGGAAGAAACCGTCCTCACACTGGCACTCCCTGGCGCCGGCTGCGGAGGGCTTGGTGTTGTGAGGACACACCTGACAAAGCTCAACGCTCACCGACGGCTTGAAGTAGCCCGGCTTGCATGCTGTAAAGAGACAAAAGACAGTGTTAGATGTACACAGTCGGAATAAATGCGGCCAAAAACAGGAAGGGATGAGTGAACAAAAGGAAAACAATGAGGCTGTGTGTAATGTTAGGCCCTTCCACCCAACAGGAAGCTTTTGTTTTGAGTAACCTATAATCACTGTGCTCTTTGTATTCTGAGGAATGAAAAGGGATTTCCTTCACGATGTGTCTCCACTTGCCTTTTCCACCTGAAGGCCTCGTCTCATGTCACACACTGCTAGCACGGCGCGGATGGCAGCACACCATTAAATCCATCAGGTGATGTGATCTGCCTTCCCGCCGTGAACTCTGGCGGACAACGCGAGTGTTTTTGCCAAAGGAAATGGCACACCAGACACTGGTGCCGTTCTGTGATGAACATCTTTGCTTTAGTGATAAGCAAGCGGCCTTTCCGGGCCATGGAAGGTTAATGAACGTGCAGACTGGACATAAAACAGGCCTGCACGGACGAGACTGATGTTTCCTCTCTTTCCTTTTTCCTTCCATTCATAACAAATTATGACATGTAAGGTTGAAAGAGTTAAACGGAGGGGGAGGACATTGCAGGAAGTGGAAGTGTTGTTGGAGCTGAGTGTGATTTTTAGCGTTAAGGAAACATAAAGTCTCCACATACTTTCTCATCACAGTCAAATAAGAAATTCTCTGCATTGAGGATGAGGTTGTACTTCCCATAGCCATGTTTCCATAAAAAAACACACTATTCTGTTCATTGTCGACATTTGTAGAAAGTGAAAAAGACACTGGAATCGATTCTTGCCACAATTGGCACCACTGAGATACTATCCGCACGGAGACGTGTATACAATACAAAGTACAAGGAAATGGCAGTCTGCATGCCATGAAATAGTATTTTTTCAAAATGGCTTCCAGAGTGGGGAATGTCTGAAAACGTTGCCTTGTCGTTTCTGTGTAGACAAAACAGCTGTTTTCCGAAAACCATGACATCGCCGTCGTATAATAGTCAACATTCTCCTGATATTATCTCGCAGAAGTAATTCCAGTTTGTTGTAGTTCAAGATGAGCCTTGGAAAGCGGAAGACGTCTTTTTTTTTCTTCTTCTATCGTTTAGTGTGTCACGTGTTTTCGTTTGTGTGTCTGTTTACAGAGCCACACGTGTTACGTTGTTTTTACCCAGTGATCCATTCCCGTCTGGATGCAACTACAGTGGTGCCTTGGTTGACATCACTAATCTGTTTCAAACCAAAATAGACTCTAACCAAAGAAAATATTCCCATACAGAATGTCAATCCAATTAATCTGTTCCCTACACCCAAAAATGTTAGCACAAAACACATCTTATAGACAGTAATTATAGTTTTACATGTAGAGAATGATGCAAAAGTAATTACAAATAACAAACGTATGGTGTGCCGGCGAGTAACATGTCTGGGACATGTTGTATGTTTGACTGTGCGCGAACATACTGTGGTACTGTACATTTGAATGTTTATGTTTTGTTGCTGGAACCAGAAATGAGTGTTATGGATGTAAAATGAGACAGGAAGAAACACAGCGCGTCACCTTTGATGCCTCTCCAGTTTAATAGACCGTTGTACGGAAACTGGCGTCGATGTGACATTCACATTCACTTAGGAGGTCTTGCAAAGTTTTTAGCAAGTATTTTGGATGTTAAAGAAAAATCGCACAAATCCGGGCGGATGTTAACCAAGACACCACTATATTTAATAATCCGGCGATGTGAACGCAAATTTTTTTAAACCCGCCAAAAAAACAATCCCAAGAACGTTTCGGTGTAAACAGGGCCCGAGTTAGACACCCTCTAGTCCTTTGATTGGCTGTCAAGCTGAACTTTATACCCCAACTGTGGCTCAAGTATTACCGTGGCAACGCATAAGGAGCAGGTTGACTTGGAGTAGCAAGGGGTAAAGATGAATAGAAGGACTTAAAGGGGGGATGGGAATAAAAAAAAGATCTGGACTGGAGCACCAACAGAAGTTCTCTCTGGGGAGTCACTCGGTGGGTGTGGGGGTCTCTTCGCATAAGAAAAGGGGGCCAGCCCATTTTAATCTTGAGCTGGAGTGCCAGGACCTCTGTCACGTAGCAAAGAAACTCCAGCTCTATTCATCTATTGTGTGGAGGACTGGACAGAGTGGTGCCATAAATATGTTGCATTACTCACTGCGGCTCGTAAAAAGGGCTCCATGTGTGCCGCGCTCGGAGAACATTGTGAAAGCGCACCGGATCTCAGAGTTGAGTTTTGTCATTCAACCGGTGGTTGGATGTTCTGCCGTGAAACCTTTTTATTCGCTGAGCTCTTATTTTCGCTTGTTGATGGAACTTTAAGCTTCTAATTGCCCGATACTCCTTTTGACGACGGCACACATGTGAAAAGGACTTACGTTCCGCACCGGTGCATCTGTTAATTGAATCTGGGCTTTTGCTTGCTGTGTCGGCTCATTGTTCTAATGAGTGGGAACACGGATTAGGCCGCTCGTTGCGTGTGTTAACAACCGGATGAAAGAGCACAGGGAGGCAAAGTGGGCTACGTAACAGCTGTCCTGTTGCTCCACTAATCCTCTTGACTAAATTACACTCCACACCTAACTAAGCAGCCACGGAACTAACCACCCTTCATGCGCCAACTGCCGACCCGCTCCCGAGCCCTGCAACGTCCGACAACCTGCTTATTTGTGTCAGTCAGCATTCCTCCTCAGCTTGCCGGCTTCCTGTTCCCACAACAGTTGTGCTCTTCAGTAGAAGACACATGCAGACCGTAAGTCTCCGGGAATGTCACTTTCTCTGACACCTAAAGCCTGGAATGAAGTGGTGGCATTACAGAATTGAGCTGCGTGGAACAAAGGCCAACAGTGTTTTAATTTTCAATACTGGGTCAAACTCTGCAGCACTGAAATCATTTTAATCCCTCAGAAATATTTGCTGTCTTCCTCTCAGCTATTCATGCACAACGTCGGTTTCCGGAGCTCAGCTCAGAGTCCGTCAGTGGTCAGGAGAGAACATTCCTCTGCCCTGACTTCCTCCACGCCTTCAGTAGAAGATCCCCTCCCTTTCTGAAATGCGTTTTATCGCCAGTCACTGCTCCGACTGATCACATGAAGGAATGGCGACAGTGCCAGTCAAGGTGACTGGAAAGAGCAGGAGTCATAAACCGCAGCCTGACTCAAGAGAGGCGTGCCAACCCATCCCTGTAATCTGTGGTTCCGGTTGCCTTAGCAACGGACACAAGCAAATACTTTGCAAGGGAAAGACGAGGCGCTCAGGTAGTCATTCCGGCGAATTCACACGGCCCTTCCTTGAGTCAATCAGCGCAGCAGGTGACGCCAGGGTGAAAGAATTCCTTTCAGAAATCCCCGCACCGTACCGTGCCCTTCCTCCCTCCTTCCTCTTCTCCCCGCTGTCCTCCCACACTTCCTCCAGAGAGCTCAGCACACACATATACCACACCCCGGCATGCCAAAAGGCCATTTTCCACACTCGCAGCAAGAACACATACAGTGGCTACACCACAGTTATGCCTTTTATGCTTTCACCTCTGTTTGTTTTTTTATTTTCATTTTTATGGATGCAGTGCTCACTTCCCTCAGGGCGCAACATACTCCAAAGTTTTTGCATACTTAACTTCACATAAACCTTCAACAGCGTGCTTCCGCATTATTTCCAAATTAGACTCTTTTATTACATTCTTAAAACTAAAGCCGCACAGAGAAATCAGGAAAAACTACTCTCATTTCTAAATATTGCCTTTTTTTTTTACTTGCATCACAAACAAACTGCCATTGTCTTCAGGGACTCGTCCAGAGCGAGTCGGCCCGGCTAATAACACTGTCTAATAACACTGACAATATCCATCCATCCATTTTCTTATTCTCACTAGGGTCTTCAGGCGAGAGGCGGGGTACACTCTGGACTCGTCACAATGACAATAATAATACAAAAAAAAAAAAAACAGCGCCGGTTCTGTAAAAAGGAAGGCACATGGCCCTGAACATGGTCTTTGTGAAAAAGTCATGTTGGATTTACTGCCAGAGCACCACCGCGGGAAAAGCACAGGGACACCTGGGACATCTTCCATTCCTGTGGGAAGATCTTCCACAAGTTTCTGGAGTGTCTGTTGGAATGTGTGTCACTTCTGAGGTCAGAGGTCACCGATGTTCGAGTTGAGGGAGGGCTTTCGCTGTTCTACACCAAACTAATCCCAGTCTGCCTTTATGGACGTTGCTTTGTGCGCTGGGAGAACGGTCACGCTAAAAGAGAAGGGGGGCCTTTCCCAAAGTGTTGCCGCAAAGCTGGAAGCATACAATTGTCCAAAATGTCTTTGCTAAGAAGAATGATTAAGATTGAGGGGAAGTTAAGGGGTTATTATGATGTGGCTCCCTGCTTATAAATGTCATATAAATGCAGGTGAAAAAAATCAACTTTTAATCATTGGGAGGTTTTTCCCGCTTCTTTTTCCAGCTTTGAGCAGCTCTTTCATCTTTACATAGAACTTGGACAATTGTTCTACTTCTTCCCGTATAAGTACAACATACTAAAAGTAGATGTCTCATGTGGTATGATACAGCGTACGTCTCTTAGCGCTGCGCTCGGCCACATCAAGCCATCACTCTTTCCATAAAACAGTGCCTCGGCAAGACGGCAGAAAGGAAGTAACTGCAACTGCCGCCAATCTAAATTAAGACAAACATGTTGGGGCAATATCTGTTATTTGCCCGACCTGTCTGGGCAAGATCTGCAACCTTTCTGTGTCAGACGTCCCAAATAAAGCAGACTAGTTAATGAACGCTCCCCCGCTGGTGTTATTCACAGCAACCGCAAGCGGCGGTTACGACGTGTGTCTTTTACTAGAAGGCTTCGCTCGTGATTGCGTGGCATGTCGTAGTGCTTCTTACCTTGGCACGAGTCCCCGGTGGTTTCATAGCCTGGGAGACACTGGCACTGGCCCACCGGAACCACCCATTTGCCCTCGGCTGAGCAGTAGATGCGTGGGGTGGACTGACTCACTGCGTTCTCCACGCAGGCGCCCTCCACCTCCCTCAGAGTGTCTGCCACCGTCTCCGGGAAGGCTGCCAGGCTCTGCACGGTGGACGGGCAGGTCTTGTAGTACAGGCGGACGGAGAGGATCCCCACGCACGCGCCCAGGTCCTGAAAGGCCAGGTAGAAGCCTTTCCTGGACAGGGACCCCACCGTCCTGGTCTCTGTGTTGATCTTCAGCGTACGCCCCCGCGTGACCTCATCGGGAGCGATGGTGGCCACTTTGCGGAACTGCCCTTTGCGGAAGTTGGTTCCCACGTCGGCGTCGGCTTCAGAGATGAAAAGGTTGAAGGTCTCTTTGCAGGACACAGACGCACCATCAAAGGTGTTGCAGTCTCGCACGGTAAAACGGAGCTCCACAGAGACCCGCGAGGTGCCTGGGCGCCGCTGAATGAAGGTGGTGCGGAGCCAGTTGTCTTGTTCAGTGGAGTCGATGTTGCATACGCTGTAGGTGTAGAAAAGGGAGCCGTTCACCACCGTCTGCACGATCTCCCACTGCAAGACAGGAACATCATCTTTGGAGGCAAATGTCACAACAACAAAAATACTTTTTTTTTCCTTTCAAGAAGCAGACACCTCTGCTTTGGTGCTGAGTGAGGCGCCCATAAAGCGCACACAGTAGGATTATTGGCCTGGACATGTGCTGCTCTCCGTGTGTGTGTGAGTCTACGTGTGTGGTTTTCCACTAACACACTGAGGGCCCATGTGTGTGACGCAGACACAAATCCAACAATCACTACTGTAGAATATACCAACTAACATTTATGGCTGTTGATTGCGCTTTATAGTTGCTGCGGCATCGCAATTAAAGACCTTTACGAGACAGGGAAGCAATGACTTGTAGAAAGATTAAAAGACTCCTTTCTCAGCATCGATGCGACCGAACACGTTGCATGCCGGCGCTACTGATGTACTTCTTTTATGAGAATAATAGGACACATTTAACTAGTGTAAATTAAAGATGAGGTGGAAAAAGTAATAAGCAAATGAAGTGTAGCTCAGTGTTATTGTTGAAGTTGTAGTAGTTTTTGTTATTAATGTGCTCCAAAAAGTCTGACTAAAACTGAAACGGGACGATACAAGCTGACACGTTTTTATGCGCACTATTGCAGGAAAAGCAAACATTTTCGACAAAAACTGGAACCCACGAAAACCTTTAAAAAGTTTAAAAAGACTGTATTATTAAAAAATACATTCTTATAATAATAAACTTTTTCAGTGGTAGATCCTGCTGTCTAATCAGCTGTTCCTTTAAGCTACATAGTTCATAACATAATTACTCCGGCGCGATATGAACCTGTGATAAAAACGGTGACAAAGTACGCTGACATAAAAGCACAACTTCCGACAGGCAAGGGAGGGGAATTCCTTGACCAAAGAACAGTCAACAAGTTGGGTTCTTTTGAGCGGCGCTGCGCTCATAGCCCACACAGTGGATGGAGCCATGTCCTGTTGCTTTTTTTAGACGGAAAGCCACAAAACTATAGATAGAGAGATGTTACTGGCACCCACAATGATACAAGCATACTGTCAAGAGGAACACTTCCATTTCTGCTGTTGGCGAGTTTTGAGTTCTTGTGAAAAAGCCCTTCAAGGCAGTATTGGCATCACATTAAAAAGATCTCAATACGACAAACCGCCCAAAGGGAAGCTTTTAGGGTGCGCACTGAGCAGCTTTTAGTTGACGGTAAACTAAGCTCAATACATCACAGAGAAAAAGTCTTTGACCCCCGGTCTTAAAAATGCTCGTTGAGGTATAAATACTCACCCCGTTCTCATGTGGCGAAGTCAGCCAGCCCAACTCTCCTCCTGAAGATCTCATGTCCAGCAATACCTCTGCAGACACAGAAAGAAAAGCCTTAAAGTGAGTTAGAACGGGGATAGGCTCGTTTGATGTCGGCATCCGGCCCTCACACGTGTCTTTACACGATAATATTGATTGTTTGTTGACAATTTACAGTAAAACATCAACACAAATATCAAACTTTCTCATGTGTTTTAATCCATTTATCCATTTTCTAGGGTGGCCAGCTGTCCTTCCCATATTTTTCGGGTCAGAGCAAACCCTTTTGAAGAAGATGGCACAAAAGAGAGAAAAAAACGGAGTATGGTGGAAAACCATGCAGCACCAGAAGTCACATTAGTGGTAAGTATTTTATTTATTATTGAATAGCTTCATCATAACAATGTTAATAAAAAACTACACGATGCAATGTCAGCAGACATTGTGCGTGAATGCTGAAAAGCTGACACAAAACTGAAACGCTTTGAAGAGGTGCGAAAATCGAAACTTTGAATGAGACACAGGAGCCATTCAGAAGCTGAAGCTGGACAGAAACACCATTCAAATATGCCAAAACGTATAATGAAAGTAAGAGTAAATTGTTAATTTGAGCTGAAATCGTGTCCTGTCCTGAGTGTGCTGAATATTTTCCTGTTTTTCCTGATTTGTTTGAATTGGTTAAGAAATGGAGTAGGAATAAATCGATGAAAATGGCTGACTACAATGCTTTCAGCATTCGCACAATAAATACTTATTTTTAATACTTATTTCCTTAAAATGCATGCACTTAATTGTAGTCAATGTTAAAAAATATTAATATATTTTTTAATATTAATATACAGCTGTCATGGAAATATATTTAAAATATGTGAATTTTATGGCAATCTTAGCCAAAAAGGTTCCTGACCCCTGATTTATGTGTGTATAACCCCTATTATTAGGGAAACAAAAAAGAACATGTTTTTTCTAACCTGCTATGCTGATTTTAATTATGATTAAAGGCAAATTAATTTTTTTTTTTTTTTTTTTTACTTAGGGAAAAAAATGGATTAATTTGTCAACTCCTGCCTATGAACCTATCTGAGATAGAAACACTTATCTCCAAATGTGCTTTATTGCACTGGAATTACAGGAGTACGTCTACAGCCCACATGTGCCTGTGTACTGTTAAGTCCTTGCTGGTGAGTTCAGGGGCCATCAGCTTTATGGGACTTGCCACATGCCACCCTTTGACAGTCTAATCAAGCATGTCGGTGTGATTTAAACACCTCATTGAGCGTGTCCCCTACCACCAAGAAACATCTCTAATCGTGTCTACAAAAGGCGTAGGCACATCTAAATAACAGCATGGGCGAGTGAATACAAGAATGTGCGCCACAAGTGAAACTATATGGGACATGTTCAGGCATCTTACAGGTGCTCCCACACCCACACTGACGCCATTAGGCAACTATTCCCATAATTACAGTCAACTTTAAATCCAACATGCAGATGGATTTAATAACTTCCCTTTTTAAATAGTTCACAGTCAAGTCAATTCAAATGGAACAGCACAAAATGGCGTGCATAAATGGAAAAAAATTAA
This sequence comes from Doryrhamphus excisus, assembly GCF_030265055.1. Classification (NCBI taxonomy): domain Eukaryota; kingdom Metazoa; phylum Chordata; class Actinopteri; order Syngnathiformes; family Syngnathidae; genus Doryrhamphus; species Doryrhamphus excisus. The sequence continues at coordinate 40,815,173 of NC_080466.1, forward strand.
ATGATGCTCTTTAATACCGCTGAAAAGCCAGCATTTCAAGAAATGCTGCAAATGTTAGACAGTCGATTGCAACTGGACTGTTTGGGTCCAGTTCAGTTGCGATCAATTGAATACCCTGAGAATAGATGACCTAAATTAATTACAATATCCACAGGTTTTGCGTGTCACAAACGATAATCCCACAATTTTACAACAGTGAAAGACGACATTTTAAGAGGAACTATTGCGTTATTACGATGTATTATTGTTATCATAACATTAGTTGTTTATTCGGTCTACAAAAATGTTGACAACATCGTTCATCTGCGTTGCTGTGTGACGCAGTTAAATAAAAGTTTTTTTGTACAGTAATTTTTTTAATTGTACTTTTCTTAAAGTTAATGTCAAAATCTCGTCTCGTCTCGTTCTGGTGCACCCAATCTCGTGCATTATTGGGTGTCTCCTGACCCCCACTAGTAGTCAGTAAAAGTGGCAGGCCATTCCATGGGTGAATTTACAATGAAACTGACACAGGATGCTTTAAGTGTACATGGTGCTCTAATGGATAAAGGAATAATACAGAGATGTTTTAGTACTATGTTATAAAACATCATTCCACGTAATTCGGTTTGAATATATCATTTATAACATTGAAAATGTACCTAGGAGCGCAGTGAAACTTTGAAAGCATAAGCTAAATTGTTACGTTATTACAGCAGGAAATTGAGGACGCTCAAATTCCAAACTCCTGACTCATGAGTCATTACCGTACAAGCTCAACGTTTAACGTTTAAACTCAACAAAAAAGTCACTTACGTTCTTTGGACTGGACGCTGACGAAGACAGTGGTGAGGAATAAAAATGAAAAGAAGCGTAGGGAGTGTCGAGGGAGCTCCATGTTTCCACTAAACTTCCACAATTCTTAACCTCCGTCCTCCGCTCCCACCAGCCTCACACGGTGCACTGAAAGAAGCACGAGCCGGGCAGACCATTCACAGAAACAGGTGGCGTCATAGCTCCGCCCCCTTGGGAATGCGGATGTGGTCCTAATATGGTAGGGCGGGGCTACACCTGTCTCGCGAGGAAGCATGGTGGTCTCTCGTCATAAGTGTGCCACCTGTCGTCGTTATTTATATCAAATACATTACAGAAATACTAAAATGTGTAAGTTATTAATTCATATTTTTTGTACTGTACAAGAGCAGAACAAGAACAATACTTTAAAATGAACAATACTTTAATTTGCTGTGATTGTACTGACGAACAAGTAAAAGTACAGATGTAAACATCTAGTCAGGTAGAAGTAAAAAAATAATACATGGTAATACTAAAATATATTAGTGTAAAAGATACTTTCATGAATTAACTTTTATTCTTCCTGCAAATGGATGTCCTGCCCTTCCTTTACAGTTGTCAGTTTTCCCCTACATTTTAATATTTATATTATTCAATAAAGAAAACAAAACAGTTCAGATTTGAAAACCAATTGTAAAAACTACAAATATACCTAAACAAGTACTTTTGTGTCACTGTAATGGTTACTTTCCCTCTCTGTATAATACCTTTAGTAATGTGATAACTACAAAATGCCCATTAGTATCCAATCCATATTGTCACACATATTTCAGAATATAAAAATGCATAAAGTCACAGCAAAGCTTTTATGTAATTAAAAGTAATTTCACAAACACTTTTTGTACCAAATTGAATGCTGCAAATATGTGGGAATCCACTTTACTGCCCCAAAGTGTATGAAAAGCACATACATCACATTTCTTTATAGTTATACTTTTGAATGCAATACACTCATTTACATTTTGCACTGTTGAATCTTGAGAAGATTCTAAGTTGAGCTTGAAAATGCAAACAGAAGAAAGAGAGTGAGACAAAATATATTCGACTAAGTGGTTTCTTGCAAAAAAGCACTAAATTGAAATAGGCTGTTCATCAAAAGCTCATCAAAAGTTTAAGATGACAGCCTTTAAAAGCCAAAATTATTTAGTGTCAGATATTCACACTGTTTTCACGAGCTTTCTCTCTTTGAACGCGGTGGGATTGTTGAGATGCATAAGCAAGGCCACCTCTGACCGCTGAGGTTGGACGCATCCTAAGGCTCATGGAACAATAAAGTCCAAGTGGAAGACCCAAGGAAATGTCACTGGAGGATCCCCATTGCCTGTCCGTCAAGACACGGGACCATCTTGGGCCCGAATGTAGGTTATTACTGCGCGCCATCATGATCCTTCAATGGAACCGTGGATCTTCAGGTTGTGCAGGGGTGTCAAAAGGTAGTCGGCTATGTAGAGATGTTGCAGGGGGCATCCCCCATGACTGAAGGCCCCTGTCTGTGTGGTAATGACAGGACAACGCTGCACTTCACAAAGGACTTCTTCCACATGAATAAGCTCACTCTTTTGGACCGTCCTGCTTATTCCACTCACCTAAATCCAATGGAGAACACTTGGGGATGGATAGCAAGGGGGGTTTACAAAAATGGACAGCAGTTCCCAAACCCATTTTTGAGGTGATTAACAAGAGCGGTGCAACTACTCATTACCGACTCCTTTTTTGAACATTTTATTTATATTTTAGGGTGGGGGTTGAGCTATAGTCTTGAATTTTTTAACAGCCTATTTTACTATTTTTATTGCTTAATCTGAACATTTTTTGTCTCACTGCTATTTCTTCTATTTGCATTTTGAAGTGAGTGAAATGTGAGTGGTCTTAAAATGTTAATCAGGAGTGTATGTGCAACACAACAATTTTATTAATATTATTAATATATACTGGATACTGTCTACACACTGTACATACAGATAAAACAGGAGTAATACTGAATGAATGCACTGTGTGGTTATATATATAAATATTGAGAGAAGCAGTAAACACACAAAATATTGGACTTTTCCATTCCAATCCTATCAAGTAAGTGTAATTAATGCAGTTGAAACATATCAAAGCTTTGAGGTGAAAACTGGACAATCTTTTTGAGCAAGTAATTGCCCAAATCCTCTGCGCCTCATGCAAGGACTTGTCTTTCCCACGACTGGTAAAGGAGGGGTCAAGTGGGGGAGGTGCCCCGGTATGAATATATGACTACTAATGAGACGTTCCTCAAAAAGAAACCTTACAATTTGGCTATGAATATGCATCTACAAAGGCCACAGGATAACGCTGTCCCCTAGCAACTCTTATTTGGAGGAATTTCAGAGTCAAGTCGCCACTCTGTGAAGCGGCGCGCAATTGGGAACAAGAGCAGACGGACAGCCTGTAAAGAAAAAAAAAAGCGTTGAGGTGGATATTGTCTTGTCCAGAGTTACCACAAATGCACATTAATCAAACAAGATGTTGGTGAAAAAAACACCCAGTGAACAAGTTAAGTGTTGACCTTTGGATAACAATCACTTCAATGGCTTCCAAGCATAAATTGTATTCAACACAATAATTGTCGCTCCAACATGACTTCTATGTCATTCCATCTGGCAACATGAAAAATTCATACATAAATTTCACAACTTTAAAGAACAGAAGATTGAAATGTTTATTTGGGTCCTAGATGCACAGCTCCTGCATATCCCCTTCCTGATTTCTTCTTTTTTCGTGTTTGTCACACTTAAATGTTTCAGATCATCAAATAAATTTAAATATTAGTCAATGACAACACAGCTGAACACAAAATGTAGTTTTTAATTGAAAATTTTATTATTAACCGAGGGCGGCACAGCGGTCTAGTGGTTAGCGCGCAGACCTCACAGCTAGGAGACCTGGGTTCAATTCCACCCTCGGCCATCTCTGTGTGGAGTTTGCATGTTCTCCCCGTGCATGCGTGGGTTTTCTCCGGGTACTCCGGTTTCCTCCCACATTCCAAAAACATGCTAGGTTAATTGGAAACTCCAAATTGTCCATAGGTATGAATGTGAGTGTGAATGGTTGTTTGTCTATATGTGCCCTGTGATTGGCTGGCGACCAGTCCAGGGTGTACCCCGCCTCTCGCCCGAAGACAGCTGGGATAGGCTCCCCCGCGACCCTCGTGAGGAAAAAGCGGTAGAAAATGAATGAATGAATTATTAACCGAGGAAAAAACATCCAAAAATACATGGCATTGTAGTGATTGCCCCCTAAACTGAAGACCTCTTTGGGTCGCTCTTAGCAGCAACAACTGCAATCAAGTGTTTGTGATAACTTGCTATGAGTCTCTTACAGCGCTGTGGAGGAATTTTGGCCTACTCCTCTTTGCAGAATTGTTGTCATTCAGCCACACTGGAGGCTTTTCCAGCATGAAGAACCTTTTTAAGGTCATGTCACAGCATCTCAGTAGGATTCAGGTCAGGACTTTGACCAGACCACTCAAAAGTCGTCATTTATTTTTTCTTCAGCCATTCTGATGTGGACTTGCTGGTGTGTTTTGGATCATTGTCCTGCTGCAGAACCCAAGTTGGTTTCAGTTTGAGGTCACCAACAGATGGCAGGACATTCTCCTTCGGGATATTTCATGATTACATTTATTACAGCAAGTCTTGCAGGTCCTGACGCAGTAACCAGCCCCAGGCCATCACACTACCACCACCATATTTTTCAGTTGCTAAGATGTTCTTTATCTGAAATACGGCTTTACTTTTACTTTACTTTTTTCTGGCAAAATTGAGACGAGGCTTAATGTTCTTTTTGTTCAGCAGTGGTTTTGCTCCTGGAACTCTGCCATCCAGGTCTTGGTCAGTCATGGACACAGACCTTTGACCTTTGGAGCTTTTTGTGGGGTCTTTTGTGACTTCTTAGATGAGCCGTCGCTGGGCTCTTGAGGTCATTTTGGTTGGCCGGCAACTACTGGGAAGGTTCACCACCGTTCCATGTTTTCATCGTTTGTGGATAATGGCTCACACTGTGGTTGGCTGGAGTCCAGACTGATAGATCTCAATTAATCTCAGTTAAGTTTTAAAGGGGGTAATCACTTTTTCACACATGTAGGTTTGGATTTTTGAGTGCCTTAATAATAAGAACCTTCATTTAAAAACAACATTTTGTGTTCAATTGCGTTGCCATTGACTTACATCTGAAACATTTTAGTGTGACGAATGTGACTTCCTTGTTTTTGTGACTTGCGCATATTTCTTTTGTTGAAGATTGAAGCTTATTGAGCAATTTCCACTGACAGAGTGGGGAAAGAAAAGTGGCACATGAGTGACAATGTGAAGACACTGAGAAATCCTTCACTTCCAAATGAGCGAGCACACGTTGTTTTCCAGTGCGAACCAGCACTCCAATGCAAGCCTCCATCTCAAGTAGCGCTTTCTCTCCTCGTCCCTTTTTTGGTGCTTTTGATACGTGAGGCGTTACCTCGGCGTGTGTTAATGCGCAGGCTGCGAGAAGTGGTTTCTGTTGTCGTCGCCAAGTCGACGGTGTCAAAGGTTAACACCCCCTCTAACACGCAAGTATGCAAACGCTCGCCACACAATGCAGGCGTCTTCTTTTGATTGGGCTAACAGAGCATGCGTCCTGCAGCCTCGCAGCACTCCAAGCATCGCCCCCCCACCGCCCTAAGCCCACATCCTTACCCGCCTGCTCGTCACCCGCTTCTGAGGGCGATGACAGCACAAAAAAGTGCTTCTCAGCGGGGGGGCTGGATCAGAATTTTGTGGGTCGGTGAACAGAAGTGGCTGAAGCGGCAACGTCACGTCATTCAGCGGGCCTGCGCCCCCTGACCCCGCTGCCCTCACACTTCTCATGCTATCAGCAAACAGAGAGCTGCGCCTCTATTCAAAGCAACAGGGAGGTTTTGTGGGACGCTAACATGAAATCCTGATTAAGGCCATTCTCACACAGTTAGTCACCCCCCCACCTCCCCAAAAAACCTTGTTAGGAGTGATGGATTCCCGCCTTTGTTCATACATTTTTAGTGTTCCTGCTTTGTCTTCATTCTCATCCACAGAAACTCCTTTTGCCTTTGATACACCTGCACAACCCCATGAGATATAATTGGCTTAATTTGTTTCAAACATGCGTACAGGTTACACTGGAGAAATGTCATGTTTCAATTCACAATTCCATACATCCGAAAAGGACATCATTTAATCCTACTTTAATCCACTTGTTGTAGTCAACATATACTGTTTACTGGAGATACACAATATCTTTGTTTTCAAAACCGATGCCAATAACGTTCCGCTTCTCAAGACGCATATGGTAGCAATAACTTATGTAACTAATTAATTTCTTTTGTAGATTTAAATGTAGTTTGTGCATACCTGGAGGTATGCACAAACAACATGCACAACAAATTTGCACAACAAATTTGGTTCCTGTTCATTAGTCCTAATGAAATATGACATGACCACGTCACGACTATCAGGAGAAGCGGAATATAGTAGAGCGGGAGGAGCCACCTGCTGTGGCGCAGGACACATGCAAAATGCTTTCGGAATCACTGAAACATAAGTTCCACCATCTTGTATTATTTGTGTCACAAAATGACATTGCACAAACGGGCTGAAATTGACATTCATTCATTTTCTACCGCTTTTCCTCACGAGGGTCGCGGGGGTGCTGGAGCCTATCCCAGCTGTCTTCGGGCGAGAGGCGGGGTACACCCTGGACTGGTGGCCAGCCAATCACAGGGCACATATAGACAAACAACCATTCACACTCACATTCATACCTATGGACAATTTGGAGTCGCTAATTAACCTAGCATGTTTTTGGAATGTGGGAGGAAACCCACGCATGCACGGGGAGAACATGCAAACTCCACACAGAGATGGCCGAGGGTGGAATTGAACCCTGGTCTCCTAGCTGTGAGGTCTGCGCGTTAACCACTCATCCGCCGTGCAGCCCAAATTGACATCAGATGCTATTTTAATATAATATACAACAAGCATGGAGGGGGCGGTGTGTTAGCGCACAGACCTCACAGCTAGGAGACCAGGGTTCAACTCCACCCTTCACCCTCAGCCATCTCTGTGTGGAGTTTGCATGTTCTCCCCGTGGGTTTTCTCCGGGTACTCCGGTTTCCTCCCACATTCCAAAAACATGCTAGGTTAATTGGCGACTCCAAATTGTCAATAGGTATGAATGTGATGTGCCCTGTGATTGGCTGGCGACCAGTCCAGGGTGTACCCCGCCTCTCGCCCGAACACAGCTGGGATAGGCTCCAGCACCCCCGCGACCCTCGTAAGGAAAAGAGGTAGAAAATGAATGAATGAATGAATGAAGAGGCATGAAGGAAGTATTCGATGGTGTGAGTGGACACTCGCTAGCGTCTCGCCTCCCCACTGAGACAAAGAGGCCGAATGACTGACAAGAGGGTTGACACACTCGGTTCATTCCGGTATAGAATTAATACCCCCAGGGGTGATGCACAGAGTGAACCCTCTTGTCATGCATACATGCATCCATATATTGAGCCCGGAAAAATGATCAAGTTTGTTTGTATTTATATTGCGGTTATTGATTATATTGATTTATTGACTATCGTGACAGGCCGCATGATATATTTTTGCCAGTTTGGATTAGAGAGGTTCTATTTTTGTTCTATGCTTGGACCAAATTGTTGGCACAAACAATGACATCATCAGCTCAAGTTCAACCCGTGCACTTACACGTAGAGACTCTCTTTGTGCATTCTTTTCATTCTTAAACGCCGCTAATCATCTGTGTCCTTCAGTGAAGTTGAAGAGGGCTGCCGTGGCTGCGAGATGCTTAACTGCGCTGTTTTATTTTCTTACTTTCTGTGTGGTCTCCTTGCGTCTTAAAAGTCCGAATGCCACTTCTGAGCGCCCCGCACCCACTACCCAAATGCAATACGCGGGCTACTCGGCATGCATTGTAGCGTTTCGAGAAAGACAAAAGCGAGAGCGTGCTCAGACAAGTGTCTCCTCTTATGAAGGAGGTCGGGAAACGTGAGAATGTGGTGGAGAACATTGGCATGACTCATACGCATCCCTCTGCCTTAAGTCTATTAGCAGTCTCTCATCTCTGGCCTCATTTATCTGAGAGCAGCTGCAAAGAAATGAACACTTCAGGTAGGCAGGAAGCTCTTTTTTTTTGGAAAGAATCCAAAGAAAGACGAGAGGAATCTTTTCTTTGTAATGTAAAACTACTTGAAACCAGAATGGCACTCGGATGACGCAAGACTTCTGATAAGGACGAACGGTCCTACATACTTAACAGATGACAACACCTTTATGCTGGAATTCTAGCATCAAAATTAATGGATCATTACAACTGTCGACAAAGTCTGCAAAAAGCTATTTTTTTAACTAGCTCAACTAGTATTATACTGTAAACTCTTTACAGAAGTTAGTGGAACTCTTAAAGTCACACGCCCCTTTTAATTGACCTAAATTTTTTGGGAAAAGGTCATATTTCCAACCATCATCAAGCATGTTGTCACTTAAAACCTCAGTTCAGCTAGCATCAAAGGATTAACTCGCTATGCTAAATTTATGCTAACTTTACGTGACAGCGCTTATACCAGCAACTACCACATTTTCTGGACTATAAGTCGCACAATGACAAAAATGCATAATTAGGTAGAAAAAACATACATAAGTCGCACTGGAGTATAAGTCACATTTTTTGCGGGTAATTTATTTTGCAAACTACCTGACCAAAACCGACATTACGTCATCTTGGAAGGCAAGTTCTAACAATAAAAGAATAGAGAACAGGCTGAATAGGTGTAAGATATGCTAACACAATGGTTATTCAGCTACACAAAAAAATAAACATGAACAGAAATGGTGTCCAGTGTTTATGTAATATAAACAGTTTTTTTCATTTATACGTTGCAGGAACAGCCAACCTATGAAAAAAAGTGCAACTAATAGTCCGGAAAATACGGTATATATATTTTTTCTTACACTTGTTAACCTCTTTTTACAGTACACACAAAAAGTGAGGCATTTCATACTTGAACATATTTGAATAATGGATGGACCAGATTTGCGGGCAGAATGCCATGCAAAAATTAAGATTTCAAACTGCCATCAATCATGTAAAAACTAACTTCGGTAAGCACCAAAGATTATCTTTCTCCGATAATTTTACGCAACCTTTTTAGTCTTACAAGAGGTGCTCAAGAGCAGAACAATACATCATTTATAATGTTTATTTATACACTTGTGTATGACAAGAATGTTAATGCACTGTAGGTTCACTTATTTTTACACTCTATAACCACTCAAAGTACTGAAATATTGCTTTAAAAATTCAATAAAAGTTTTACTAGAGCAACAGGTTTCCCCTGGAATAGATTCATCCTGTTTCCTACGGTATGGATTGTATAAAGTTACAGACTAGACAGTTGGACGCAGTGGAATAGCAGTGTAATCTTTCTTAATGGCTCCGGGTGACGTATTGTATTAGTAAATAACAGGTTGTGTATTCAGACTGCTTCCAGGCCGAGGTCCTTATAATCCTCCACGTCTGGCAAGTTGAATGGGTGGGGTGGGGAGGCGGGAGGGTCGACGGCCCAACTAACTCAAATCTCTCTCCCCGAGTGAGGAGGCATGTTAAAGGTAATGGATGTTGGCAAAGAGGGGGGGCTAGTAAAGATGACAGCACACATTCATATGCATTTGTTTGTGTGCTCAGCTTGGCCGAGTCTGCCTCGTAGCCTTAAACAAAGGGGAGGAAGGAAGCCAGGGGGTTGAGTAAAATGCCTCGGGGGTGTGTGGCAGTACCACACATACATGGAGGCGTGCACACACACACACACACACACACACACACACACACATACCAACCAAACAGTGGCCTTCCAGCTTTGAGCCCTGTGGTCTATAGTCTGAAGTTATAGGAGTGACAGCTGGGCTAGCACACTCAGCATGGGTTTATTCTTTCTTTAATGACCAACTCCGACACACACACACACACACACACACACCACCCTGTTTACTGTTTACTCTTCACAGTGGCCAGCCACCAACCTGGGAGGGCTTTACAGTGTGACATTACAGTTTGTCATCTCGTGTTCGGACGCTTTGCTGTGAAATTTTGAAGTTGATATACAACAATAAGAAAGGTAGAAAAAAACTACTGCTCGGTAGCCTTGTAGTTCAATTTTGCACAAACTTAACCAGCAAAGAAGAACATAAATGTGGTAAGTCAAGGCGGCGGAGAAATACATATATTTTTCCTAGTCAACTATTCAAGATAAATAATGACATATTGTCATTTTGAGGCTGCACAGTGGTCTAGTGGTTAGCGTGCAGACCTCACAGCTAGGAGACCTGAGTTCGATCCCATCTCTTTGTGGAGTTTGCATGTTCTCCCTGTGCATGCGTGGGTTTTCTCCGGGTACTCCGGTTTCCTCACACATTCCAAAAACATGCCAGGTTAATTGGCGACTCCAAATTGTCCATAGGTATGAATGAGTGAGTGTGAATGGTTGTTTGTCTATATGTGCCCTGTGATTGGCTGGCGATCAGTCCAGGGTGTACCCCACCTCTCACCCGAAGACAGCTGGGATAGGTTCCAGCAAACCCTGCGACCTTTGTGAGGATAAGCGGTAGAAAATGAATGAATATTGTCATTTTATTTCATTGTACTCTAGTGTTGAGTAGAATGTATAATATGTTTTTTTTAATTTAGCCCGTTTTAGAAATAAAATGAAATATCATCACATCCTCCCAAAAGCCCAAGAAAGGCGGCGTCAGGAGGCTAAAGTCAAAATGCTAATACGTGTAATGAGATGTAAAGCTTTCAGCCGTTGACAGACATCACTTTGGATGCGAGCGTCTTGGTAAAAGGGCTGCGCTGTGCCGCCAACTGTTCAGCAAAGGGAAAGGGAGGAACCGGCAGGGCGAGTGGCGGTGTGGTCCACAACAATTGGATGATTGTTTGGCCAAAAGGGCACCTGTTTTGTTTGCGATGCAGGGCCTCCTTCATTCAAAGCTGGTGACGACACAACACAGCTGAACAATGTAAAGCGTGTTTTTACATCTCTGCTAATTTAACCATTGATATTTTTTATGTTGGTAGTCATTGGGGGGTACATGCTGTATTTAAAAGTCTAACAAGTGTTTGCATTGACATAGTAAGATTATCTCAGCTGCCCCCATGTGACAGTAGTAGTAGTAGTAGTAGTAGTACTAGTTGCAAACCAATATCATGCAGCATTTAAATAGTTTTATAAAACCTTGGAAATACTCCCTGAACGTCTTCTTTACTCACATTATTGGCTTTCAACAGGCATGGCTGCCCTCTGCTACTGCTCCCTGACTTACAGCTCTGGGGAGCTAAAAGCATGCAAGGCAGCCAACGTGATAAATCAAACATGAAAGGAATTCCTTTCATATTTACATGTGTTGCTTTGCAAAATATCAAAGTGGCAAAGTTGCATCATTTCATTTTTCACTGTAAAAGCCTTGCATGAACATAATGTGCTTCCATCGTAAGTTTCATATTGTTTTTTTAGTACATGTTCGTCAGTGTTCACACAATTAGGAATTTTACGTTGAAATGCGGGCTTCTATTTTTTTTATAACGCGGCAACATCATTGGCGGGATAGTGTCACGTGACAAGAGTAGAACGCTTCCGGTATTGTTTGACGTTCAGCAAAGAAAAAAAAACGGAATGGGACACAGAGTGCAGGTTTGTTTAACTTTTACGATGTGCTTAATCAAGTTTGTGTTTTTTATGTTTGGTGTGTGTGTGTGTTTTTTTTACATTGCTGGCAGTGTCGCTAGGATGCGGAAGTGAAGCCGCATGACAGCTAGCAGGTGGAGTGATGTCAATGATGGCTGACTTGTTAAACGTTTGTGCGCCTTTTGTGTCTAACTTTGCCTAGACGTGTCCAGCAAATACCAAATAGTTGACTTAGCGGAAGCAGAGTACACGCAACGTGTACAGGTCGCTGTGTTTTAGCCCCTACGTTCGCTTAATCGTACCACCATTGCAGACTTTGCTAGCATCACTTTAACTTTATGATGCTACAGTTTTACAAAACCCCTTAGAAAGCATGCAGACTAATACAAAAACAACCGGATAAAAAGAACCGAACAACAATGCATACATATTGGGCTAATTATAGAATATAAATTGTCCATTTGTGTGAATAATTGTTTGTAGTGATGTGCGGAGAGACACTGAAATAATCATGGTCACGGTTGCCGACCTTTCAGTAAGAGAAGTAGCTATTGGCTGTCCTATAATTCGTAATGAATAGATACATTTCCCTACAAAGGTTGGATTCTTAAACTGTGGAAACCACTGCTAGATGTAATACTCCATTGCATTATGGTCCCATTACATTGAACCCTTATAGTTACCAGCAATACTCAAGAAATAGTCCTATTAAATGCATAGTATTTGTACAGAATGATTGGTGTTGACTCAATAGCAACACTTCGCTATCAGATTTCATAGTGAAGATAATTACAGCCCCCTAGCGGCAGCACCAGGTATTTTTCCTGAGGCGTTGAGTTCTAGTGTTGGCACAGTGTCTGTCAGAGCCACTATTTGGGGACATATTTAGGCTAATAAAGATTCTATTTTGGATGTTTTTTTCAGTGCAGCGCTTGTGTTAAATCTCCAAAGGACAATTATTTAAACTTTTCTGTTGTTAAAATCCCACAATTTTTCCGCTTTTAATTCCGAGGCCATGACCAAAACTGCTGATTTATCATTCAACAAGTCAACAAATTTAGCTTTGAAGATAAGCTCTGGAAGTTGGATGGATTGGCCTTTTAATTTTTCCTGCATCACATGTGACTGTAACAGATACAAATCTTGTGAAACCCTGAATGTATGCAGTGTTTTTCAAGCAAGTACACACCCATTTAGGGATTTATATGTGGAAATGATTCATTAATTTGTGTGGGGAACAAATGAGCAGAAAGTACTACTAGGTACAAGCAGGGCATTGTCTGAAAGCATTAAAACGCATTTGTCAAGATGTATTGGCAACATTCTGAGGTAAGGGAGACACACAGCGCTGCTGTTTAATTGTGGCGGTTGGTTGGGGGGGGGTAATTATACGCCATTAGGGGTGTCACAAGGTGCCGTAAGATTTAAAGATTTGTCACATGGGCACTGGGAGGATAATAAATAAATGAATTAACCACACAATAGATGAAAATGGACTCAATCATTTTGCGGTGTCAGTATATTGCCATATGCACACGTGTCTGTTTTCGTCATCGCCTACCTTCACTTTGTTCCATAGAACAACGGCATGAACATCAGTCATACAGACTCTTTGTCTTGGTGGGTGGAAGCGACTTTGAGCAACCATAGGCAAAATTAAGGCTCAATTAATTGATTTACTGTTTTTTTCAATATTATTTAAAATTTACTGAATACTATAAAGGGCGGCACGGTGGTCTAGGGGTTAGCGCACAGACCTCACAGCTAGTAGACCAGGGTTCAATCCCACCCTCGGGCATCTCTGTGTGGAGTTTGCATGTTCTCCCCGTGCATGCGTGGGTTTTCTCCGGGTACTCCGGTTTCCTCCCACATTCCAAAAACATGCTAGGTTAATTAGCGACTCCAAATTGTCCATAGGTATGAATGTGAGTGTGAATGGTTGTTTGTCTATATGTGCCCTGTGATTGGCTGGCCACCAGTCTAGGGTGTACCCCGCCTTACGCCCGAAGACAGCTGGGATAGGCTCCAGCACCCCCCGCGACCCGCGTGAGGAAAAGCGGTAGAAAATGAATGAATGAATGAATACTATAAACTCCTTTTTCCATAATACAATAATGCTGCCCGTCGCACGGGTCTGCTTGGACGTAGCTCATGGATGTATTACTTCTTTAGACCACAAATAAGCTGACGCTGAATCAACAGCACCTCTGCTGGTTGCAGCCAAGAAGTGCAGTCCATTTTGGCTCAGTTGCTTCACCATTCAATTGATCAGTTCTGTACAATTCATAGGATTGTACAAAGTTTGAGGATTATATATATATATTTTCCCTATATACATTTTCCGTATAGGAGCTAGGCGGTGTGGTGTGGCAAGGTGTCACTATGCCTGTAACGTAGTTCTTGGGCATAGCAATGTCAATAATAATAATAATAATAGTAACAATGTCACTGTAGATTAGTTAAAATGCCGGTCACATTATGTAAATGGAGCATTGTCTGCAGAAAGTTTTACAGCTGTAATAGGAGCGTCCCGTTACGTGCATTCTTAGTTGTCTATTTTTACCTGTTTTTATATCTTTAGAAGGCACGGAAGAGAAAGATATGTGTGTTTGTGTTTCATATAATTATGGAATGATGGGCAAAATTCCAACAAATAGTGCAGTTTTCCTTTAAATCTATTGGGAAAAAACACATTTTCCCATCAGTAGAGATGTGTGACACATACTTTTCAGTTTTCCCCCATTTGCCTCATAGTTGACTTGGTCTTCTTGCAAAATGAGCAGCAGGTTTGTTGACCTTTTCCAGCCCACTCGTGTCGACAGCAGGACTATTGTGGCAAGCAGAGAGGATGAGTGCCCCTGAGCAAAGTACAAAGATTGCAGCAGTACAAATCCCATTGGCGTCCTCTGATCACTCCTGCACTCATGACAGCAGCGATCAGTGGCTCTCCAAAGACCTTTACGAATTAACCATCTCCAAGCTCATTTTCATACGGCTTTGGAAGTTTGGGGTAGGTTCAGCTGTTCTCCCGTAGTTCGGATTGACATTGGTTTACTTCTGTTTCTAAATTAAATTTCTATGTTCTTCCAGGGTCTGGACGGTGTAACACCACAGCATGTTTGTGTCTGTGCTCCTGCTTCTGTTTGCACTGTGTGCCCGTGGAGGACAAGGCGAGGAGGGCATGAAGAAGCAGAGCCTTGGCCATGTTTCTGTGGTCATAGTGGGGGGCACAGGTGATTTGGCCAAGAAGTACCTGTGGCAGGGCTTCTTCCAGCTCTACCTGAACCAGGTCAGTAGTGGAAGCACCTTCTCCTTCTATGCCGGCGGACAGTCTCCTTCGGAAAAGGCCACGCCGATATTCTTCAGTATCGTAAAGGCGGTGTCGTGCACGAAGGTCGTATCCGAACAGCGATGCGCCGTGCTTAAGGAGCAGTTTTTGAGGCTCTCGCAATATCGGCAGCTGAAGACTGTGGAGGACTACCAGGACTTGTCCAAACACATTGAACAGCAAGTCCAAGAGGAGGGTCTAACCGAAGCCGGACGACTCTTCTACCTCTCAGTGCCAGCATTCGCTTATGCTGATATTGCAGATAAAATTAACGTCAGCTGCCGGCCTGCCAGCGGGGCGTGGCTCCGTGTGGTTCTGGAGAAACCTTTCGGACATGACCTGAGAAGTGCTCACGTGCTGGCAGCTCAGCTTGGGAACTCCTTGCAGGATGAAGAAATGTACAGGATAGACCACTACCTGGGAAAACAGGTGAGGACACCGTTTGGAGTCTCACAATCATTATTTCATCCTTTCACTTTTGACCGGATGCTTTTTTTTCTTACATGCATTAGGTGGTTTCCAAGATACTTCCATTCAGAATGGAAAACAGGAAGTTTCTGGATCCCATCTGGAACAAGCACCACATTGAAAGAATAGAAATTGTGTTGAAAGAGACTCTGGATGTGAAAGGTAAGGAACAATGGCATCCTATTTCGAGCACACTGAAACCTCAGAGTTGTTTGGATCTGAAAAAAAAAACATTCTATAAGAAATGTGTCCTAAATCCTTTTCAGGAACAATTTCACATTGACTGCTAGGGGTGTCACAAGACTGTCTACAAGACGAGACCAGATTTTTAAGGGATAGTTGGTATTTTTTTACCTTAAGTTGTAGTGTGACATCCCCATCAGCAGTGTACTAAAGAGTTTGGCTTATCAAAACAATATTCAAAAGAGTAATAACCTTTGCTCAAAAAAGTCAGATCTCATTATTAAATAACACATAGTGACTGAGAGGTCTGAATTTTTTTAGTCTGGAACCAAGTAACTGCACTAAACGAGGTGTGACTGTACTTTAGAGAAGTCCGTGCACAGCTTGTACAATCCGCTGAAAATGAGTTGACACACACACACACACACTATTATTGGGTAAATAGCTGGCAATGCAAGTGAGTACACCTTGCAGTGAATATGTCCAAAGTGTCAGTATTTAGTACTACACTGCTCTGCTTCACAATGTTAAAGTACATAGTACACAGAATTTCATCTTCCGACTCGTCTTGCTAGCTATTTAGACAATAATGGCTACGTGTTTACTCGTGTTTCCTGCTATAAATGTGCCTGCCATTTTCTTCCTCATAGGTCGTATACCCTTCTATGACCAGTATGGCGTGATCAGAGATGTCATACAGAACCACCTGACAGAGGTCATGGCCCTCTTGACGATGAGGCTTCCCACCAATCTGAGCAACAGCGAGGACGTTCTCCAGAAAAAGCTCCAGATCTTCAGCTCTCTGCTGCCCTTAGGGAAGAATCAAGCCGTGATGGGCCAGTACCAAGCGTACAAAGCAGAGGTTCAGCAGGAGCTCAACATGACTAAAGATCACATCAGCATCACGCCAACGTTTGCAGGTCAGAATGGCACATTTTAAGATTTCTGTCAGTGAAACTGTAAAAAAAAAATACAACATGTCTCTTCCAGCCGTGTTAGCGCACATGGATGCAGCGGAGTACGGCGGCATTCCCATTCTTCTGCTCTCGGGGAAGATGTTAGATGAACGCGTGGGATACGCACGGGTTCTTTTCAAGAATGACATATTTTGCGTGCAGGACCGCCACAACCTACACTGCAAGCCCAAGCAGATCATTTTCTACTTTGGCCACGGCAGCCTTCAATACCCCGCAGTACTCGTGACTAAGAATCTATTTAAGCCTTCTGTGATGGAGGGCGAGTGGAAGGAAGTGACTCAGCAAGACGATGTTAATGTTCTGGGGTTGCCGATTTCAGACTACTTTGTACAAACCCCGAAAGTTCAGCAGGAAGCTTATGCCGAACTTATTTCTCACATCTTTGCTGGACGCAAGAATAATTTCATTAGTACCGAGACTCTCCTAGCGTCATGGGGCTTTTGGACGCCACTGCTTCAGAGCTTAGCTGGCTCCTTCCCTCGTGTGTACCCTGGAGGTGCCGACAACGGAGACCTGTTGGACGTTCGTCTGAAAGGGAAGGAGATCAGCTACACCAGCGACGTGGTGATCATCGGTCCGGATCAGATAGGAGGTTCTTCAGCCAACAGATTCCAAGTGATGCAAGGGAAGTTCCGCAATGCCACCATGGTGTCTGCTTGGGCCGAGGAGCTGGTGGAGCGTCTGGCAGCAGACGTACAGGAAGCGGCTCAGGAGGCCGTGGTTCACGGTGGTGTTTTCCATCTCGCTCTCTCCGGCGGAGCCACGCCCATCGCTCTCTTCCAGAGGCTGGCATTACACCACTTCTCCTTCCCGTGGAGGAACACCCACCTTTGGATGGTAGATGAGCGCTGTGTGCCCCTCACTGACCCGGAGTCCAACTTCTACATCCTCCACCAACATCTGCTGCAGCACGTGCACGTACCCTATTACAACATCCACCCTATGCCGGTGCAGCTCCACCAGCGTCTGTGTGTGGAGGAGGATGACGCAGCACGGCTGTACCAGGAGGACATAAGCAAAGCGGTTAACGCCTCCAGGTTCCACTTTGTACTCCTGGGAGTCGGCCGTGACGGCCACACGGCGTCACTCTTCCCTGGCGGTAAAGCCACCGAGTGGGAGGAGAGTCTCGTGGTCCTCACCGAGAGCGCCGTGAAGCCACACCAGCGCATGAGCCTCACTCTCAGCGCCATTAACCACGCACAAAAGGTGGCTCTGTTAGTGCTGGGCAAAAGCAAACACGAGATCATCACCCAGCTCAGCCGCAGCAAGGACGACCCCAAGAAGTGGCCCATCACTGGGGTCCGTCCCTCTGACGGCACGCTAACCTGGTACATTGACTATGATGCTCTTTTAGGTTAGGTCATTTGCAGCTTTAACTTGATGTTTTTGGGGGGAGAACTTGTCTACATATGCAGAAAAATGCACATTCAGTTCATGGCAAAGTTTATTTTTAATACAATTGACTGACTGATTTTAAAGATACTGAAAAAGTTCTCAATGTGCATACAGAGACTTCAAGAAATCTAATAAATGGCACACGATGTGTCCTCTGAAGTCCCACACCATCCACGCCATGATTGTTTACCTTTTTTAGCTCAGGGGGAAGCGTGGTCGCTTGATTTGCTCACCTCGGCCCAGCAACACACACCACAGTACGGGTAACCACTTCATTTGAGAGTTTTTTTTTTTTTAATTAACAGACATCGAAGCTATCATTTTGACCTCAGGTGGAGGTTATGTTTTTCCAGCATTTGTGCATTATGTGTTCCAAATGAAGACAATGGATTTGGATGAAATTTTCCAGGAATTGTGGGGGTGATCCAAATCACCGTCTGGATCCAGGACAAATGGTCAAAGCACTTGGAAAAAAATCCAACAATATAAGACTGATCCAAAACGTGTTGGATTATTATTTTGATGTGACTGACAAATTGGAGGGAACCATGACGCTTGGTGGAGGTCTGTGCTCTCAGTTACGTCTTTGACTTATGATTCATACAAATGTCATCTTCCCCCTGTCATCGGTACATTCCGGCTCGCTCAGGTCACACCTGTACTTTGATTGGCATCCACGCAAGCCGTGTTGCATTCTGAATAACTTCCTGTGAGCGGTTCCAACAGGAAGCCTATGTAAGCCATCCGCCGGCCCCAAGAAAACACCTGCTTTTGTTGAAGTGAAGCATTAAAACATGAGCTGGATTAAGTCGCTTTCATTCCCATGGTTTTCAGTTACCGACTGCCAGCGGCACGGAAAGCATGTGAAATGTTAATATGAGCGGTATTGGATGTCCCGTGTAGCACAGCTGGACTCTGTTTAGTGGTTCTCGTTGTTCCTGCCTTTTGTCAACCACAGGACTCCTTTCACCGTAAGTGCACCTGAAAAGGACACAAGAATGTGTTCGAAAAGTAACACAAACTTTTTGTACTCGTGTGTACTTGTTACCTGTGCTGACAATGGAAGCCACCGTCAGAAAGACAGACATGTGATACAGCTCAGGTGTGGTTTTGGCCTACAAAAGTGCAAAAAGAAGTGACTTGGGTGCGCCGTTTGCGTCAAAGGTTGAGTTTCTTACGCATGTGGCCGCAGTCAGTGTCAGGATGGTGGTGCATATCCCGTGTCCAAACGACAGCAATCCAAACACGTGATAGGACGCCCACAAGCCCTGAGGAACTGTCTCTACTAGTGTGAAGACCACTGAAAATCCTATTGGGGGGCGGGGGGGTTAGGTACATGTGTTTTCACCAATATGCCATTGATGTGTAGTAACCCTAAAATAACCATAGAATCAGAACTGTAAATTATTGTGACTTATAACTGTATAAGTGTTTTTCAATTTAAATAAGCATAATGGAAGATATTGGATAAACAAGCTCTATAGGGATACTTTACTATTTCAACATCATTATAGGGGAGCTTGTGGCTTTTTTAAAATGATTGCTTGCATCATTCTGACCTGACGCGATGAGAGACAAGGCGATGGATGCTGATAGGTTGTTCACCAAAGGCTGCTTGCAGTATCTTGACGATTTGGGCCTTTTAAAGCAAATGTACACCATGTTAATAGCTTTTTTTTCTTTTTTTTTGGGAAACGTGTCTTTAAAATGCTGTATACCTTGCAATGACATACAGCTGAGGGACCACAACCAGGGCGGTGAACACCACATTTACAGTTTGGCTGGCAAAATGACACACGTTTTAAAACAAAAAACAAAATGCATGCAAAGACAAATACATTGGAAAAAGAAGTGCACATACAACTTGAGCCTCCGATTCCTGGGCATCCATCTGCTGCTGTGAAATGCCATGAGGACCAGCACGTAGAGCAGGGGTGGGCAAATATTTGGACTCGAGGGCCGCATTGAGTTAACAAAATTGTCTGGGGGGCCAGAACATATATTTAACACACACACACTATTTTATGCTTATCATTTTCCTTCAATTATTTGTCTAATTTTATCTGTAAAAGTGTTATCCTATATCAGTTGTATGTTCTCATGTCCCTTTTTTAGGAGCACTTTAAACCTCACACCACATCAAACTATGTCATTTAATTTTACAGTTTTGTTGTTTATTTTTTACTAAATCAGACATCCGACTTGCAAGTCATGTTGCCAGTTTGTATGTTAAAAGTTGAAGTTACTTAGAAAGCAACTGGCGGGCCGGATTCAAACGCTTGGTGGGCCGCATGTGGCCCCCGGGCCGTAGTTTGCCCACCCCTGACGTAGAGGAACATGGTCTCAGTGTGTGCTTGCAACACTATACTAAAGATTGGATTACACTAAACCCTCACAACGACTCTTAACGGCCCTCTTCAGCTCATGTTCCACTCTGTGGATTTCATTTTAAAGATGGAGGCCCTTCAGGTTTGCTCCAAGTTCACCACAGAAGAAGACCACTTCCATCCCACGTACAAGTCAGCATAACAGGATGAGCTTTGTTTGTTCATATTATGTGTAAAAGGTCACGTTCCTCCCTTGGGTGCTATTACCTCTGCCCATATTGACACACAACTAGCAGCACAAATCCACTCCTCACGCTTGATTGTGAGACACACCAGATTCCAGAGATGGCGGTGGACTACACAGGGACATGGAACATGGTCCGCAACGTCAACTTTGAAGGATACATGCTTGCTCTTGGTAAGACCTGAAACTTCTCTGTCTGCTTTCACCCTTGCTTTTTAGCAAAATGTGCGTCACCGTCTCGTTTGGCAGGCATTGATTTTGCAACCCGCAAAATGGCAGCCATGCTGAAGCCTCAGAAGGTGATTAAGCAAGACGGGGATCATTTCTCCATCAGAACCCTCAGCACCTTCCGAAATTATGAATGTGCTTTTAAAGTTGGGGAAGAGTACCAAGAGGAGACCAAAGGACTGGACAACCGTACATGCCTGGTAAAATACAAAGGAATTATTGTGAATATTCTAGTTTAATAAATAGATTTCTTCACTTTAGAGTGTGGTCAGCTGGCACCATGACAAGCTGGTGTGTGTCCAGAGAGGAGAAAAGAAGAACAGAGGTTGGACTCACTGGATTGAAGGAGATCACTTGCATTTGGTATGAGGCATTTCCATGAGTTACAGTGGAACCTTGGTTAGTGTCATTCATTTGTTCTAAACGGACATTATCACACTGAATCACATTTTCCCATAAGAAATCATGTAAATCCAATTCATCTGTTCATGAAAGTAAAACTGTTTTTTTACAATTATAATTTTCCACGCAGAAAATAATTTAAAATGAATACGTATAAAGCACTGATGACATCATAACTTCCGGTTCTGGTTGCCATTTCGTAAACTAGCTGATATATGCTAACAAAGAATTATGTTATGTAACTTAAATTATAACACTATGAAAACGTGATATGTGTTAACATTTTTACACTTACGGTTCCAGTTGCCATTTTGTAAGCTAGTTGATATATGCTAACAAGGAAGGACGTTTTGTGGTTTATGTAAAACTATAATTACAACAGATAAAAACGTGTTTTGTGTTAACATTTTTAACTTCCGGTTCCGGTTGCCATTTTTTAGCTAGCTGATATATGCTAACAAGGAAATACTTTTGTGTTTTATGTAAAATCATAAACTTCTAAAACTATGGAAACATTTTTTGTATTAAAAAATAACTTACAGTACCGGTTGGTCCAGCTAATAAATATTTTTTTTCTTGGTCCCTTTTCAGGAACTTACTTGTGAGGATCAAGTCTGCAAGCAAGTTTATAAAAGGACACTGTGACTCAATTTAAACATACAGTCAATTTTATGTATTTCAACCCCGTACACTCATAATTTCAAACATTGGCTAGTATAGAATATTTTTTTAAAAAAGGGAAAAAAAACATACATACACTTGATGGATAAGTCATCACTTCACAATATTCAAAACTGACTACAAGAAGTAATATACAGTACTTAATACATTACTGGAATATTATAGTCTTATTACGCTCACTATATTAATATACTAAATATCTTCCTGTAAAATATTTAACCCCACGCCATCTCCAAAAGTCTTTGAATAAATTAATGTCTGCACTGTTGCCATCTAAATATTGAACATAAATACACTATACATGTATACTGTACATTTGTGCCTTCTAAAATATATTTTACAATCCATCACAGTTTTAACAACTCAAATATAAATAACTGTCAGTACTACTTTCCCTAAATCAACTATTCTCACAGAAAAGAAGTACAACTGTATATTCATTGGAATAAATTCATGCTAAAGTACCTCCTCCAACCACAGGGCGGTGCTGTGTATTAAAAATGCTTATATGACGTCATGATACTTGTTGGTTTGTTTTGAATTGTACCGCGACTTCTCCGTTACTGAAAGTAAATGAAAGTAAAGTCATGTTCTGATTAAGGGGTTGTTGTACCACATTCTATTTAAATCCTTTTACACCAACATGTCCGTGGGAGAGGACGAAACGCGTCAGGTAATGAGAGTGTTTTACTTTTGGGGGGATGGGTGGCTAATGATACTGCTAACTGGTTGTCTAGCTAGTTTGCTAGCCCCAAAGGGGCAACACCGTCGTAATGAGTATTAACATTTGCATTTCAGCGACTAAAGGCAGCTGTACATTATACTGTTGGTCGTCTGTGTCAGAAGATGGGAGAGGAACACCGGACGGAATTTAGCCGGCAGGTCGTAGCCGCAATAGCAGAGACTACCTTCAGACAATGTGGTGGGTATCAACGTCACATTACGAGTTCACACTTTATTCATCTCCACGAGACATTCATTAGTGCATTAGCATTAATTCACATTAGCACGAATATTCGGGATAAATACAATCGTCCTTCTGAGTGACACTGGGAACAATTATGTTTAATTTCATGTTATAAGACAACCCCGTCTCATATAAATGTGTTATACTTTCTACTTTAACACTTTATATCAATCAAAATCTTTGTCATTCATGTCTGCGCACGTGGACGTGCACGAGCTGTGAGTGAGTGACAGCCATTAATGCCACGCCCTCTTTTTGGACCGAACGACACATTAAATGTTTGTTTTGTTTTTGTGTGGGATGTTTATTTAGATGTTTATTTAGATACAATTCATATTCCAATTTTAAATCCACTTGTGAAATTAAAGTTGATTTTGATAGGTGTACTCGCACATATGTTATATACTATCATTAAATTTATGAAAAATTATAAATAATTTAAAAATATGTATTAATTTGTCGGACGATTATCATCCAGCTAAAGTTTTTATCGTAGTTCGGCATGTTCTTACAGTATAATCTTTGTAATGTTGATGTTCACCCAACCTCTGTTTGTCGCTTCTTTTCCAGATATCTTTGCTAAAGACTTGGAGGCATTTGCAAAGTACGTTTTGGGGTATTTTTTGGTCTTTTGTTAACTTTAAATGTTGAGCTGAGGATTTTTAACAATGTAATTTCAGGCATGCAAAAAGATGCACGGTGTCTGGAGAGGATGTGAAACTTTTGGCTCGCCGCAGTACCGCACTGGTGAGTGGCAATGCTATAAATTACATTGGTGGCGCCCCCCGATGTGTTGTTATTTTAAACCGGATTAGTATTTGTATTACTGTCGTCCGCCTTTGTGTGCCTTGTACTATACCAGGGGTGGGCAAACTTTTTGACTCGCGGGCCGCATTGATATGACAAAATTTACGGGGGGGGGGGGGCAGACTATATATTTTACACGTAACAGTCCACCTGGTATTATTGTATCTGTAAAATTGTCATGCAATCTGCTATTATTATTTATTATTTTATATTTATATTTAAATATTTTAAAAATAATAAAATATTATAATAATTACAATAAAATTAAAATAATAATTATTATATTATTATGTAAAATATGCAAATACATGTATGTACGTACGTACATGTATGTACGTACGTACATGTATGTACGTACGTACATGTATGTATGTACGTACATGTATGTATGTATGTACGTACGTACGTGTATGTATGTATGTACGTACGTGTATGTATGTATGTATGTACGTACGTGTATGTATGTATGTACGTACGTGTATGTATGTATGTACGTACGTGTATGTATGTATGTACGTACGTGTATGTATGTATGTACGTACGTGTATATATGTACGTACGAGTATGTATGTATGTACGTACGTGTATGTATGTATGTATGTACGTGTATGTATGTACGTGTATGTATGTGTGTATGTACGTGTATGTATGTGTGTATGTACGTGTATGTATGTGTGTATGTACGTGTATGTATGTATGTATGTACGTGTATGTATGTATGTACGTACGTGTATGTATGTATGTACGTACGTGTATGTATGTATGTATGTATGTATGTATGTATTTATGTACATGTATGTATGTGTATGTATGTACATGTATGTATGTATGTATGTATGTACATGTATGTATGTATGTATGTATGTATGTATGTATGCACGTGTATGTACGTATGTATGCACGTGTATGTACGTATGTATGCACGTGTATGTACGTATGTATGTACGTACATGTATGTATGTATGTACGTACATGTATGTATGTATGTACGTATGTACGTGTATGTACGTATGTACGTGTATGTATGTATGTATGCACGTGTATGTACGTATGTATGCACGTGTATGTACGTATGTATGTACGTACATGTATGTACAGTATGTCACAAAAGTGAGTACACCCCTCACATTTCTGCAAATATTTTACTATATCTTTTCATGGGACAACACTGAAGAAATGAAACTTTGCTACAATGTAAAGTAGTCAGTGTACAGCTTGTATAACAGTGTAAATTTACTGTCCCCTCAAAATAACTCAATACACAGACCTTAATGTCTAAACTGCAGGCAACAAAAGTGAATACACCCCTAAGTGAAAATGTCCAAATTGGGCCCAATTAGCCATTTTCTTTCCCCAGTGTCATGTGACCCATTATTGTTACAAGGTCTCAGGTCTGAATGGGGAGCATGTGTGTTAAATTTGGTTTTATCACTCTCACACTCTCTCATACTGGTCACTGGAAGTTTAACATGGCACCTCATGGCAAAGAACTCTCTGAGGATCTGAAAAAAAGAATTGCTGCGCTACACGAAGATGGCTTAGGCTAGAAGAAGATTGCCAACACTCTGAAACTGAGCAGCAGCACGGTGGCCAAGACCATACAGCGGTTTAACATCACAGGTTCCACTCAGAACAGGCCTCGCCATGGTCGACCAAAGAAGTTGAGTGCACGTGCCCAGCGTCATATCCAGAGGTTGTCTTTGGAAAATAGACGCCTGAGTGCTGCCAGCTTTGCTGCAGAGGTTGAAGGGATGGGTGGTCAACCTGTCAGTGCTCAGACCATACGTCGCACTCTGCATCAAATTGGTCTGCATGGCTGTCATCCCAGAAAGAAGCCTCTTCTAAAGATGATGCATAAGAAAGCCCGCAAACAGTTTGCTGAAGATAAGCAGACTAAAGACATGGATTACTGGAACCATGTCCTGTGGTCTGATGAGACCAAGATAAGCTTATTTGGTTCAGATGGTGTCAACCGTGTGTGGCGGAAACCAGGTGAGGAGTACAAAGACGAGTGTGTTTTACCTACAGTCAAACATGGTGGTGGGAGTGTCATGGTCTGGGGCTGCATGAGTGCTGCCGGCACTGGGGAGCTACAGTTCATTGAGGGAACCATGAATGCCAACATGTACTGTGACATCCTGAAGCAGAGCATGATCCCTCCCTTTGGAAACTGGGCCGCAGGGCAGTATTCCACCATGACAACGACCCCAAACACACCTCCAAGACAACCACTGCTTTGCTAAAGAAGTTAAGGGTGAATGTGATGGACTGGCCAAGCATGTCTCCGGACCTAAATCCTATTGAGCATCTGTGGGGCATCCTCAAACTGAAGGTGAAGGAGCACAAGGTCTCTAACATCCACCAGCTCCGTGATGTCGTCATGGAGGAGTGGAAGAGGATTCCAGTGACAACCTGTGAAGCTCTGGTGAACTCCATGCCTAAGAGGGTTAAGGCAGTGCTGGAAAATAATGGTGGCCACACAAAATATTGACACTTTTTGGCCCAATTTGGACATTTTCACTTAGGGGTGTATTCACTTTTGTTGCCTGCAGTTTAGACATTAAGGTCTGTGTATTGAGTTATTTTGAGGGGACAGTAAATTTACACTGTCATACAAGCTGTACACTGACTACTTTACATTGTAGCAAAGTTTCATTTCTTCAGTGTTGTCCCATGAAAAGATATAGTAAAATATTTGCAGAAATGTGAGGGGTGTACTCACTTTTGTGACATACTGTATGTACGTACATGTATGTATGTATGTACGTATGTACGTGTATGTACGTATGTACGTGTATGTATGTATGTATGTACGTGTATGTATGTATGTATGTACGTGTATGTATGTGTGTATGTACGTGTATGTATGTGTGTATGTATGTACGTGTATGTATGTGTGTACGTATGTATGTATGTATGTATGTACGTGTATGTATGTATGTATGTACGTACGTGTGTGTATGTATGTACGTACGTGTATGTATGTACGTGTATGTATGTATGTATGTACGTGTATGTATGTATGTATGTATGTACGTGTATGTATGTATGTATGTATGTATGTATGTATGTATGTATGTATGTACGTGTATGTATGTGTGTATGTATGTACGTACGTGTATGTATGTACGTGTATGTATGTATGTATGTACGTACGTGTATGTATGTATGTATGTATGTATGTATGTATGTATGTATGTATGTATGTACGTACGTGTATGTATGTATGTATGTATGTATGTATGTATGTATGTATGTATGTATGTACGTACGTGTATGTATGTATGTATGTACGTACGTGTATGTATGTATGTATGTATGTATGTATGTATGTATTTACGTACATGTATGTATGTACATGTATGTATGTGTATGTATGTACATGTATGTATGTATGTATGTATGTATGTATGTACGTATGTATGCACGTGTATGTACGTATGTACGTATGTACGTATATGTACGTATGTACGTATATGTACGTATGTACGTACGTACATGTATGTACGTACGTACATGTATGTACGTATGTACGTATATGTACGTATGTACGTGTATGTACGTACGTATGTACGTACGTGTATGTATGTATGTATGTATGTACGTACGTGTATGTACGTACATGTATGTATGTACGTACATGTATGTATGTATGTACGTACATGTATGTATGTACGTACATGTATGTATGTACGTACATGTATGTATGTACGTACATGTATGTATGTACGTACATGTATGTATGTACGTACATGTATGTATGTACGTACATGTATGTATGTATGTACGTGTATGTATGTATGTACGTATGTATGTATGTACGTACATGTATGTATGTATGTATGTACGTACATGTATGTGTGTACGTACGTATGTATGTACGTACGTACGTACGTATGTATGTACGTACGTATGTATGTATTTACGTATGTATGTATGTATGTATGTGCGTACATGTATGTATGTACGTACATGTATGTATGTACGTACATGTATGTATGTACGTACATGTATGTATGTATGTATGTATGTATGTATGTATGTATGTACGTACATACATGTATGTATGTATGTACGTACATGTATGTATGTACGTATGAATGTATGTATGTATGTACGTACGTGTATGTATGTATGTACGTACGTGTATGTATGTATGTACGTGTATGTATGTATGTATGTACGTGTATGTATGTACGTACGTTCGTGTATGTATGTACGTACGTTCGTGTATGTATGTACGTACGTTCGTGTATGTATGTACGTACGTTCGTGTA
The DNA here is from genome assembly GCF_030265055.1 of Doryrhamphus excisus. NCBI lineage: Eukaryota > Metazoa > Chordata > Actinopteri > Syngnathiformes > Syngnathidae > Doryrhamphus > Doryrhamphus excisus. The sequence goes on from NC_080466.1 coordinate 40,843,020, forward strand.
TGTATGTATGTGTGTACGTACGTGTATGTATGTATGTGTGTACGTACGTGTATGTACGTGTATGTATGTGTGTACGTACGTGTATGTACGTGTATGTATGTGTGTACGTACGTGTATGTATGTACGTACATGTATGTGTGTATGTTTGTATGTATGTGTGTATGTATGTATGTACGTACGTGTATGTATGTATGTACGTACGTGTATGTATGTATGTATGTACGTACGTGTATGTATGTATGTACGTACATGTATGTATGTACGTGTATGTATGTATGTACGTACGTGTATGTATGTATGTATGTACGTACGTGTATGTATGTATGTACGTACGTACGTGTATGTATGTATGTACGTACGTACGTGTATGTATGTATGTATGTACGTACGTACGTGTATCTATGTACGTACGTACATGTATGTATGTACGTACGAGTATGTATGTATGTATGTACGTACGAGTATGTATGTATGTACGTACGTGTATGTATGTATGTACGTACGTGTATGTATGTATGTACGTACGTGTATGTATGTATGTACGTGTATGTATGTATGTATGTACGTGTATGTATGTATGTACGTACGTGTATGTATGTACGTACGTATGTATGTATGTACGTACGTGTATGTATGTACGTACGTGTATGTATGTATGTACGTACGTGTATGTATGTATGTACGTACGTGTATGTATGTATGTATGTATGTATGTATGTATGTATGTATGTATGTACGTGTATGTATGTATGTACGTGTATGTATGTATGTACGTACGTATGTATTCATGTATGTATGTACGTACATGTATGTATGTATGTATGTATGTACGTATGTATGTACGTACATGTATGTATGTATATATGTATGTACGTACATGTATGTACGTATGTATGTATGTACGTGTATGTATGTACGTACATGTATGTACGTATGTATGTATGTACGTACATGTATGTACGTATGTATGTATGTACGTACATGTGTGTGCGCGTACGTGTGTGTACGTACGTATGTGTGTGTGTACGTATGTATGTGTGTGTATGTATGTGCCCCCTATGGGTTATTTTAAACCGGATTAGTATTTGTATTATTTGTGTGCCTTGTACTATACTCTTCTGTGCTACTGTACTTTTGCTGCTGGTAACCTCAAATTTCCCCTTGTCGGACTAATTAAGGCTTATCTTATCTTATATATGCTGATATGTATTTGTATTGAAAGAACAAAACGGCTTTGTATCATCAGCGACAAAGCCTTATTAGTATATATTGGGACAAGGATACACGTACGAAACGTTGATATTTAATATTACTACTTTATTCTCCTAATATTTTCTTGCAAATTGACTTTTATTCTTATCAATTTCAACTTCTTTCTTGTAAATGTACAACTCTGAGTTTACATCTTTTGGATGACTTCATATATATTTGTATATATATGTGTGTGTATATATGTATGTATACATATATATATGTGTATACATGTATGTATGTTTGTATGTGTATATGTGTATGTATATACGTGTATATATATGTGTATGTACTATGTATGTACTGTGTATATACATGTACGTATATGTATATATAAACATGTATATACATGTATGTACGTATGTGTATATGTATATATATACATGTACATATGTATGTATATATATGCTGTACATACATGCATGAAATGTTAAACACACATGACACGTCGTGTTTGATTCTCTTTTATTTCAGTCAGTCTACATACAGAATAAGAGTGAAGAACTGGAACAAGAGCAGAGGGACTTGAAAAAGAAGAATCCCGGGAAGAGGAAGAGCAGAGTCACTGAGGAGAACAGGGAATAAAAAACGGGCAAGTCTTTCCTTGCCCTCACACGCTTCCCCGGCCATTTGGAATAAACAAGACATCAACAAAGCAACATTTAGTCCACATCATCCTATACACCTTCACCTCCTGTACATTAAACCTGTCATAGACCTGAGAGGACCTAGAGATATAAAATAGCTTTTTAGAAAAGCAAAGACCAGCGGTGACTAGTCCAAGAATTGGCCAGGCAGTCGTCCAATCAGCAGCACGCAAACATCATCAAAGCCTTTCATGAAAATACAAACACGCCTCTTACAAGCAGAGGAAAGAGCAGCTAAGAGAAGCATGAAAAAGACAAGTACTACCATGTCTCTCTGAGAAGGTCACACACTCAATGTGTTGGATGTTGCGTCTTCGTCCTTCAGCCTGGGATCAAATGGAGACCTCGACCAGCAGAGCCCAAGGTCCCCCCAAGGTCCCTAGATACGTGAATCGAATTAGATGTTTTATTCCGCAAAGCGACTCAATCAACTAAGCATCTATTCAAATGAACTTTATTCGACAACTCCCTTCATTTGACATTTTTTCCAACACCTCACAAACATCGAGAGCTACAGGGGGAAGGGGGACGTTGGACATACCACTCCACGTTCTCACACCAGCACTCGTGTCCCCCCCACCCGCCTAGAGTCTTCAGTCGGTGTCATCCACATCAAGTACACACTTACAGGTCAGGAACAAGAAACGGCACACACCATACAGCATTCAAATCAGATAATACAAGCGTTACAAAGATCACAACATTCCATCATACATTTCCATAGTTTGTCCACACGTTAAGAATAAGGGGGAATCTTGCCAAGATTTAAAAAAAAAAAAAAAGTCTTGAAGTACTAATTAAAGGATGTCCGTGTTAGGGGGGGAGGCGCTCGTAGCATCCGCAGCTTCCACTCACACACTCAGAAAGCAGTCAGAATTTGGGCTCGTTCACGTTCACAAGCAGTCGGCTCCACGCGCCTCTCAGCCCGCTCGCTCACTCATCGCTTCGCCACAAGCCACCCGCAACCGCACTCATCAGTTCCTAAAAAAATGTCACTTGCTCAGCGGAGAAAAGTGAAAACACCCACCGTCTTGTGAGAACATGCGGAGTGAAGCCGTTGTTTGATGGCATAGCATTTACAGGTGGGAAGAGAGTGATACCGATACGGCCCCGACAATGCTGCCATATTGGAGCTTCCTCGCAGGGAAACGGAAGGTGGGAGTCAACTGCAGAAGAGATTTCAATGAAGGCTTTTCTTTTCCACTGGACTGCAAATAAAGTTGGGACTTAAAAACATTTGACGTTTCAACCAGATTCTCCCCAATGCAAGATTGCCTTAAGATGACGACAAAGTCGGATCAATGGTGAAGCACAAACATTCATGCACAATGCATGCATTAGAGAATCCAGTTGAAATGGATACAAACTAGACATGAAAAATAGCACTTCCTGGTAAACGACTCACGTCAACACTCGAAATTAAAACTTTAGCTTTTCCTCCAAATCTACAAAACGTCTGCCACAAAAGTGTTTTTACACCAGAAAGAAATGTTTGAAAAGACTCATCCTTGTCACAATACTTACCACGCGGACACGCTTAGCTTACATACCCCACCCAGACGACTTTGACTCCATACTGGACCCAAACCCTGAGCTAAACCCACTCCCGCTGCTGGTGGAGTTGGAGCCCGTCCCCCAACCCAGGCCGGCCGAGCTGGCGCCGTAGTTGCTGTTCCCGGCGTTGAAAGACTGGCCCTGGTCTCGGTTGGAGCTGCCGCCGCTGGACGAGCTGCCCGAGGTGGACGACTGCTGCTGGCTGGCCAGCATTCCCATCATCCCCCAGCTGCTCTGCAGGGCCGCCTGCGCCGCCGCCATCATGGCCGGGTTCAGGCTGAACGAGCCGAAATTGGCCAGGTTGCTGTTGGTGCTGCTCCCCAAGCCGCTGCGGCTGCCCCCGAACGCCTGGGCGCCGAAACCGTTGCCGAACCGTGCCGTGCGGTCAAACTGCCTGTTGCCGTGTTTGGGCTCGGCGTTTGAGATGTGGACGCTGACGCCTTTGATGATGAGATCCTCGCCACACAGAGACTGAGCGACCTGGCGGGGAGGGAGCGGGAGATGAGTTAGCCAAGTCAATAACATCAATTTAGCGCACGTTAACGCGACAATATCTACGGGGATCCATCATACGGTCTTCAACATTCCAACACAGTAACGTAACCTAGCAACCAAAACGTTTTTATCCACTAAACAGCTCGTTGACGATACCTGATCGTCTGCAAAGGTGACAAAGGCAAAAGCACGGAAGGGCTTCGGGATGAAGACATCAGTGACTTCTCCATACTGCATGAAGAACTGCCTCAGTTCATCGGTGGTCATGTCCTCCGTGCAACGTCCCACAAAGACTTTGCGGCTCCTCAGCGGCTCGTCTGGACCTTGCTGCGGGCACAGGATGGCACGCGGGTCACGCAAACCACGAGGCACCCGTCGGGTGGCGTGGATTGTGGTGGCGTGTGGTGTCTGCGAGGGCATTACCATATTCACCTTGGAGTTAGGGAGCTTGCAGTCGCACCATCTGCCGTCGATCATGTGGCGCTGGGAGATGACTTTTTCCTGGGATTCATACTCCGTGAACCTCACAAAGCCGAACCCTTTGGAGTTTCCCGTATTGGTGTCCCGTTTGACCTGAGAGGGAAAAACACGGGATTATGAACGCAAACAAGCGACGTGCGACATTACACCCGTGACGTTTTGGGGCCGCACCTGCACCATGATGACCTCCCCAAAAGTACTGAAGTAGTCCTTCAGGTCCTGCTCTGTGGTCTTCCAAGGAAGGCCGAGCACAATCAGATCTGACGTCTTCATGTCGCCTCGTTTCATTTTCACCGCCGAGGAGGCGTCAATTTCATCCATTTTTCTTTTGTTATCTGAGTATGTCAAACACAATGATGAGCTTGATTGGAGGCTGGAAGCTGAAGCATTACAAGAAGACAAACACATGAACGTAAGAGCACTGGAAATGGTCACAAGCCATCGCCGTCCAATGAAAAGTAAGCATTGATTGCATGGGGACGCATGCTTTCCATTGGACAGTGATGTAAAAGCATTTGTTTTATGTTACAATAAATCACATTGGAAAAATTATTTTAAAAATAACAAAATGGCCACCGGATGCTTCAATTTTTTTTAGTTAAATATAACCATTTTGGACACCCTTTAATTAAAGTAAATTAAGTTTCATTTGTGGGCAATTACCAGACTCCATTATCTATTCAGCAGTGGATTCATAATGTTAATTATAATAGAGAACACATGCAAGAGAAAAAGAATCATGTAAGCTAATGTGTACACATTTATGAATGGCATCAGAGCCACAATTACGTCATTAGTGGGCGGAGCCTTGCGTCAAACGTCACCCCTCCGCTTTTAAAGAAAGTAAACATAAACAATGTGGGGCATGACTGTCTCGTGAGTGAAAATGCGTTTTTGAGCATGCGCGTTGTTACCTTTTGGGTAGTTGACGACATAGACGATATTCCCCCATCCGTTCTCCGGGGCGTGCAGGACCCCCTCCACGAGCCGCACTCCCCGCATGCACTGAGACACGGGGCTCCTGAAGCGCAGGCCGCACGCTCCGGGGAACTGAGCCGCGACCGTTGACAGCAAGACAGTGCCGTCATCCTCGGACGGGATCTCCATAGGCTCCTCGTTTTCCTCCTCTGCCACTCGGACATACACTTCGGCCATTTCTCCACAAGAAGAGTCCACTTTACCGCGTAAACACAACAGGGCTAGTGTTAGCTGCTAGCTAGCTCGTTAGCCGTCTACAATAGCGGCTAATGGGCTAACAGCACCCAATGAGTCAGGCCGCTAAAAATAAATGACAAAACGACGTCTGTTGTACAAAAGTGTAAATATTAAAAAATACAACCAACGGATATCCAATTTAAAGACAACCGACGGTGCATTCGATTGTCTGCCCCTTTGTTCGTTTGGACGCGGTTATGTGTCAACACGGTACGACGACAGCAGTAAAGTACTTCTTCAGTGACGTTATTGTACTACTAGCACAAAAGCAAATTACCCATTGATCTCTCCCTTAGGCTGCAGTTCCGTTCGGATAGAATGAAAGTACACGGAGAAATACGGCATATAATATTGTTTCTTCACGAGGCCAACAGTCACACCGCCATGTATTGCCTGTTGGGTTACCTAAGAGAAACAGGAAGTGCGTCACCGTGTTTGGACGGCTTGATTAAAAAAGGGGGGGGGTTGTTTCTAGCGATTAAATTATGCACCACCGTGTAATTTAATAATTAACATTTTAAACTAACAGCATGTTTAACGAAAGCAATAAGTATATTCGGTGTATACATAATTTAGTTTCATTGCTCACCCTCGTACCGACTGAAAGATAGTACAGTCCATTCAACTTCCGTTATACTTTTACTGAGAAGAGGGGCAAGATGGCGGTCCTATAGACTCATTTTTCGTAAACAATAACACACGAACGGCTTTGACCGTCTTCTATCCTCCCAATTTTGTTTATACGTGGTATCATGTACAATGTATCTGAATATATAAAACACTTTGATATATAATTATAGCAATATACATTTAATAATTTAAATCGGGGGTTTTCAAAGTGTGTTGCAGCAGATTGAGAAAAATAAAAGTAAGCCATCTGCAAAGCTAACTTCACTTACGGGTATGCAAAAAACAGTCAAAATATACAGTATTCCAGAAAATAAATGTATTCAGGCCCAACCATGTTCTCTGAGGGGAGGTCAATTCTTCCGGTTTAAATCATTCATTCATTTCTGCTGGAGAACTATCCCAGCTGACTTCAGGTGAGAGGCGGGGTACACCCTGGACTGGTGGCCAGCCAATCACAGGGCACATATAGACAAACAACCATTCACACTCACATTGAATTACAAATTTCCCCACTGAGGGACGAATAAAGGCATATCTTAATTCATACCTATGGACAATTTAGAATGGCCTAACAAGCCTAATGTGCATGTTTTTGGAATGTGGGAGGAAATGCGCCACACATGAGAATCAGAAGCGGAGAATGCAGGTCTTCCCGATCTCCTGACAGTGTGGCCCACATGCTAAGCACTCGGGTCACCGTGCGGCCCTCATTGAAAAATGTTCTAAAGCCGCTACAGTAATAAACACGGTGCACAATGGCTCTCAAACAGCTTTTTATTACATCTTCAATTCAATAACAGTACATTTTAGTACAGTATCTATCTTGCATCCAGCTCACCGTGGAACACCAACAGACTGAAAGAAATACAAAAAGTGGAAAGCTACATAAGGGTGCAGAGCTCTATTATATTAATGGAAAGAGAAAAGGAAATTCATCTCAGTTTGAATTGCATTTTCACTTGTGGCCACACACAAAATACATCACATTTATTGAAGTACATCATTGCAGGGAAACGAAAAAGTGAGAATGTCACGTTAACAAAAGTGCTTTTGTATACAGTGAAATGTTATTTAGATGTTCGGATTTTCAATTTTAAGACCAATAGGAAAAAAAAATACAAAAGTTCTAATATGGACAGCGTGTGTGTGTGTTTGTGTGAGTGTGTGTACACTTTTGTTCCATCGAGTGAAGATGTGAAGGAGAGAAAAAGACTTGCCAAGGATAGAATTATCATAATGATTGTTATATTATTATTATTTTTTAAACGTCTTCAATAGAACTGGTAAGCATATTTTACACTAGCTATCTCCCCTCTCGCTCTCTCTGGTGCATAGCATTACCAGTTATTAGTCGGCAGAGTTTGAGCCAAAATCTGCCTGTCAATCAGTAGGTTACTCTCCTTTTCAGAAACCAAAAGAAAAGAAATCTAGGACAATTTTTTTTTTTGTTGGTTTTTCTTGTGTTATTTTTTTTTTTTGCACCACTGAAAGCAAGTCTACAGCATGCACATCTAAATTAAGTCATGTCAGACAAAATTAAATGTCTTAACTTAAAAACATCAGACCATTATTTTCAGACATTGATTTGTACATTTCATTCAGAGTTGCAACTGCGGTCGCAAGCAAAAGGAAGTGTCTATTTAGTCAGGTGAGGTGGTTCACTCTAAAGTGGATACTAAACACAGCCCCCATCCCCACCCGCCCCCACCCATAGAATCAAAACCAGCCATGCCCGCACAACCACAGCACCTACTTTGCTACACCATCTCTTCCCTGTCCGAGTGAAAAAGGCATGTACAGGATATTACGGGGAGGGGGGGGGGGGTTAGAACTGGACAATGTACTCCCAACTCCTTTTGTACTGGAATGAGCATTCATAACTTATAGCATGTGCTTGGTTAGTTAACATCGTATTAGTCGAGAGGCGAAGCTTCTTCATGTGCAAAAGGCTGTGATGGAAAAAAAACAAAAAAAAAAAAAAGAAATCAAACAAAAAGGGCTAGTATATAAATACAGACATTTTGGAAAGCTGCGCGTGTAATATGATCCGAGCTTTTCTCTCTCATCTGCCGTATGTGATTTAACTGGATTAGAAAGACAGGCTGTAGTTCAAACATATCTAAAAGCACTAAAGAAATACGACAAAAAGAAAGCCATTGAGAACAAACCATTCGGAATAGAATTCTTTAAAAAAAAAAAAAAAAAAAGTTAAATAATTTGTACAATTACACTCCCACGTTTGCTTTCAAGACACACACATTTGAATGGGATGATAGTGTTGTTGTTTTTCTTTCTTTCACGGTAACATGAAATGGTCCGAGAAGGAATGCACGAGGTTCTGATTCGATACCACAGGAGATCCTTTCTTAATTAGGTGATAGACAATTGTGCTCTTCTTTGTGTAGGAAAGGTTTTTTTTGTTTTCCCTTCAATTTTTTTTTCTTTATTGGTTTTTGTGGTGTCCAAGTCAGTTGAAACAGTGTTGAAGAAGATGCTGTGAACATTCTGAAGTTGTTGTAATGGTCTTCCAGTCGGCTTTGGAGTTAAAAGAACATCTGCGGACGCAAAGGTGACACCAAAAAGGTCAAATTTAAGGGTTGCCATCCATATTTTATCTCCGGGTTAAAAAAGAAGAACGCAAGCCGAGTCCAAACAGTCACTTTTCAACCATGAAAGTGGAGCCATCAAGTGGCTCATGAAGGTCACAACATACTGAATCATTTTTTAAAAACGTGTAATGTTACTTTATCATTTCGTAGAGGCGGGTCCCACTTGGGTCATGTGATTGTGGTTGGCAACTGAGACGTCATTAAGTGGTTGCTGGTTGTTGAGTTGAGAGTAAACGCTTTGTGCCACTTATCCTCCACTTGTGTCTCCGCCTCAGTCACGTCCACATTTGGTGACCCTCCAAGTGAGTAACATGGCGACCAATGACAGAGCGGTCGCTCAATTCTAACGCCTGTGCTATCTATGCCCGACGTATGCCAACACAGGATGCGACAAAAAACAACCATGACCTTTTCCATACCAAACTGCTTCCTTATTATTATTAGTTATTCAAACCTCTTGTACTGACGCTGCAGCAAAGGAAGCCATGGTGTGAATGTAATGCATGAGAAAGAAACGAACCTTCAGGCTTCAATTCCAGATCTTCAGGAAGCTGTCCCAGGATCCTGTGGCGACCGCCATGCCATCATCAGTCACTCCCAGGCAGCTAACACGGTTGTCATGTCCGGCCAACACACCTGGAAAGTGAACGCAGCACACACCGACACGTCATCTACCATGCAAGGACGAGTGTTACACGTTCACTTGAAGTGGACGCGGTTATCTCCATTTCGGAAGGAGGGAGCGACTAACCAGCGCGGTCGGCCTTTAGTGTGTCCCACACGTTGCAGTTGAAGTCGTCATAGCCGGCCAGGAGAAGGCGGCCGCTCTTGGAGAACGCCACCGAGGTGATGCCGCAGATGATGTTGTCGTGAGAGTAGATCATCAATTCCTGATCGGCACGCAGATCAAACAGCCTGCAGGTGGCGTCATCAGAGCCAGTGGCAAAGGCGTTGCCATTGGGGAAGAACTGCAATCCAATCAAAGAGAAAAGAAGAAGCGTGAACGCCTGCCAAGCCCACGATGGCACCCGTGGCGCAGTGTGAAGACACCTTTCATTGACCGGCTGGTGACTTACGCAGATGGCATTGATGTCAGACTCGTGGCCGGTGAAGGTCTGTCTGCACATGCCCTCTCGGACATCCCAGAGTTTAGCCGAGGCATCGCAAGCACCAGAGACAAATAACCGGGAGTCCGGGGCCAGCGAGAGGCTCATGACATCACCGGTGTGTCCGGCAAACGTGGTCGTTTGCTGGCCAGTCTCAATGTCCCAAAGTGCACTGTCACACAGGGAATACAGCGTCAGTAATCAATGGAACATCGAACAATCATAACGAATGCTTGTTATTTACCAGGTGGTGTCTCCCGAGCTCGTAACAATCTGGTTGTCATCAAGGAAACGACAGCAGGAAAGGTATCCTGAATAAAAAGCCACAAATGTATATCACAAATGTGTTTTACGTGCTGCAACTTAACTGTGCTGTCATGATACCGATCAAAAGCTTCAGACCACTTGGAAAACTGCAAGAATTGACATTTTGCATTGTTGGATCTTCAAGAGCTAAAAAAACGAAAAGAGTGAGGCACAGAAGCAATTCTGAATAAGCAATTTGTTGCAAGGAAGCTTTAAAGTGAAATACGCTGTTCATCAGCTGATCAAACATGTAAGAGGAAATAGAGATTCAATGTCATTAATTTGTGTCAGGTATTCACACGCTAACGATCGCTTAATGGCAAAAGCAAACGCGATGGCATTGTTGAGCCGCAAAAGTGAGGCCTCTGCAGGACGCCATTGTTGCTGAGTTTGGACAACAGGAAGTAAAAGTCAAGAGGTAGACAAAAATGTCACCGACTGGCTGTCCGTCAAGACATGAATGTTGTTACTGATGCCGAGTGCAGGCCAGCGATGTCCGTAAACTTTGTGCAAAATGTCAATTCTTGTCATTTTTCCCAACTGGTCTTATGAAAGATTGCGATCAGCAGTGTCGTCGTCAAGTATTCCAAATACCTGTATGTCCGGCCAGCTCGCGGCTCACACGTACATTCCCCTCGCGGGTTTTCAGGTTGTAAATGGAGCAGATGTTGTCTAAGCCACCACAGGCCACGTAATTTCCTGAAGGTGCATACGCGCACGTCATGACCCAGGAAGAACGAAGTGGAATGGCATGGACCTACAACAACATACGAGATGTAAAAATGCATGACAGATCAATATTATGACTACTTTATGTCGTCTAACAATTTCATTCTAATTAAATTGTGTGCATTTTGGTTTTATTGACTACATAAATTAAACAACATTTGGTACTTACCTTATTTGTGGTATAGCTGTCCCAAATAATTAGTTTGCCATCCTGAGAGGCACTGACCAAGAGCCTATAAAAGACATAACAGCAAGATTTTAGTCACTTTAACTCATATGCAAATGGGACATGGCCAATTATGCAAATGACATGACGCCAGTGTGGGAAACACTGCAGTGAACGTATAGTACAACTTCACCAAAACACTTGCCTGGAATCTGTCCCCCAGTGCATGGCATAGATTTTAGCCAGATGACCCCGCAGTGTTCGTCTTGTGCGCATCTGAATTCGTCCCACGGGGTCAATGTTAGCTGTGATCTGAAAAACATTTTCATTATATAAAACCACGCTAACTTTTTTTCTAGTTTTCCAACTAGAAATGCTGATGGCTTGTTATGAGCGTTGACAGTAATATATGTGCTTTGTGATGCAGACACACAGACTGTACAAAAGATTGTTTTTTTTATGATCCAAGCTAGCCACAAATGCACACTTTGGTTGTTATAGGAGTTGTGCGCCCATGTGGTCTGGTTATACGTCTCTAACGTGGTCTTAAAGGCTGCTCCACACAACGCGTTTCCATTTGGCAGCATACCAATAGAGCTGCACACAGGCCAGCACTGCCATGCTAACAGCCATCATGCAGGCTGGGAAAATTGATCAGCCGTTGATAAGTGGCTGCTGGATGGGTGAAAGCTGCTGCTGCTGTTTATAAATATGGAGATGACTACGGATTGTCTCTGTAATACCAAATAAAGGAAGAGCAGTGACAATAGCCGAAATGATGATGCAAGGTTTTACCTGTGATAGCGTGGCATCGGCGCATGCTTTCCTGGCATCCTGTCAACAAGAAAAGACAAATTTCATATTAGTGTAACTTCAACCTAACATGCAAATAAATGCTCAATAAAGGCTCACTTACTCGGATCTGATTTTTTAGCTGCTCGGCCTCTTGGCGTAACTGGTCCAGTTCACTCATTTTAGTTGGCTTTTTCGGTTACTTCTCTCCAGCTATTGGGGCACTTGATCTGAAATCGAAACAATCAGAGACGTCCTTAATTCACTCCACATGCATTTCCCGGTCCGACCATCGGCCAAGTGGGTGCAAACTGGAGATACAGTCCTCTTAGAGGCCCAAAGATGCTGATGCAAGAACAACGTGCAAACAGTTCACGGGTCAACCCGACTCTCCCGCTTCAATGTCAAGGCATAATCCTGACACGCGAGCCCAACAAATCCTGTTGAGACTAGACCTTCCCGTGATCATCCTGCTGACCTCAATCCCAGGGATGCTGCCAATGTTTGTGATCGATAATCCACTTATATCAACACAAAGCCACAAACAATGGCAGAAAGTAATGTAATAACTGGCTACAGTATTCATTAGGGGGAATTACAAAGTCATACCCATATCACTAAAATAATCCAATAACTGATGATTTACAAAAAATACTCCTGCATTGAGCACATAAAAATCCTCATCAGCTACCTGAAACACCATGTTGGAAAAGTACAAAAGGTTTGCCAGAGACCTCCGTGGTGGCAGTGCATCTTTCTGGGCCACCCCTGGTGGCTCCTCCCACTCCATACACCGGTTCTCCTGATAGTGATGTGGTCATAGTGACATCATGATGTACAGTGATGTACAGTTGGTACAAATCCAGATTTGTTCCAGTCCCTCTTACCTCCAGGTGTGCAACAACTACAGTTCAATCTAAATAACAAAATTATATATTAAAAAGTTATTGCTCTAAGTACCATAGTAGTCTTCAGAAACATAACCTGAAAAAAATGATAGTAAATCTCTAGTAATCATACTGTAGTTCATTCCTTAACGCTCAACACTGGAACGCCAACATGACCAGCACTCCTCGTGCGCCAGTATCCCATGGCGGAAAGACCATTCCGTGTTCCGTTTCCGAGCAATCTCTGCCAAGGTTGCTCAACACTACCATAGCATATGGCGACAACATGGCTGCAAGCAACATTTTGCATGCCTGGATCAATCATATCAATTATTCAAAGACTTTCAAACAGAAGTACATTAGGAGGAAGATGACATTTAAGTGTTTCAAACAGAACCACGCCATTCGATGACAGTGACGCACACAGCGACCAGTCCAAATGACGGGTATTCAACAGATCCATTAAGATTTGTTCAGTTTAAGATTACTATGAAGGCACAAAAAAACATAACAGTCAAATGAATCCAAATAAAGAACAACTGAGAAGAACCTGTCACCTTACCTCAAGTGTTTCAGTAGGAGGACAAATGTCAACTCACTTTCAGAACAGCACGTGAAAGTACAGCACTGTGGACCTCACCATGTTATGTCCCTCTGATTGGCTGACCTTTCTTAAACAGTTATCCTCTAATGCTCGTTAATCTTATATTAACTGCGCCATGGAAAGCGATGACTGGGTGGTATCGTACACCGACACCTTTATCACCTTGAAAACAATCCTCCAGTGGATTACTAGTATGGACAAATATTTGGCCAGACTGTGACATCAAGTTGACTACTGTATGGTAAATACATAGAACATTTATTTTAAGTAGCACTTGTTCTCAACTTTAATGATTATGTACAATTACTCAAAGGGGGCCTATTATGCTCATTTTCGTCCTTTAGTATTGAGTTGTGGACTGCTATAGAGCAGCTACACACAATAACCCACAGAGCTTTGTAGATCTTCCAGAACCTGCACCTATCTCCTTGGATTTCCAAGTGTCCGCCTGAGCCCACTGCTCTGTGATTGGTCCCACTCAGCTTGTACAGCCAAGAACGTGTACAGCTTGTACCCAGGCACGCCCATATAAGGAAGTCCTTTATAAAAAACTATCTGAAAACGAGTGTTCACATATATGATGACTGCTATTGGCCAGGGCCGCCGTTAGACACTCCCCCGCGGTTCTTGCAAATACGTAATTATTGAAAAATAACCTCTTGGGCGGAATGCCTTTTTGTGAAACACTTTTTTTGCACTGTTTGACAAATCACAATCAAATTTTATGGGCTTGCATAAGTTTTTAGGTAGAAGGTGAGCTGAGTGTTTCAAAAGAACACAAAAAGGCAACTTTGTGGCATTTCTCCATTAGTACACTTCATTAAAAGCTGACTCTGAACGTGCCACATTTCAAAAACTATTTCCCCATTGACCTCTGTGGATGCTTGCAGTTCCTCTCCCTCGTCACTTCTCCTTTCCCAAGCGCCTGATCAGGGTCAGCTGACTGCCTGATAAACAATGAGTGCTGGTAAACAGCCTGGAGTTGGAAGCTCACTCGCTGCTCTGCCATCAGTCCGGACCTGCTTCTTGGCTTCACTGTGCCTGCTCAATCACAAATACCGTGTCCTGGGGTGTTAGCCAGCAAAAATAGAATAGTTCTAGGGGATACAGCTGTCTGTCAGGGGTGGGGGGAAACAGGAACATAACTGGCAATATCATTGTGCAAAGTCCATAATCCTGAGAGGCTAAAATCCTCAGTCAATGAGTGTATAATCCTACCCATGTCCACTAACATAAACAGCTGGCAAAGCCAAGCGGGTCATTAGAAATATGCTTTTCCATTCATAAAGAGGATGAGTCTTAATCTTAATTCTTTTACACACCACCCGCTTACGACAATTGCCTGGATTTGGTTGGCACTGATAATTCAGTCACAACATTTTCCAATGGACCATTATGCAATGACTGATTATTATAATTATTAGTTGCCTGTAAGTAAATGTTTGCATGGTAGACGGAGCAACTGTATGCACTACAGTGATTTACCTATAACGGGACTGTTTGCATTGTATTTGCATAGCTGCAGGATACCAACCTCGTCGGTTCTAATATTAGGAGGTTAACTTGGGAAATAAGTCTTCAAAATCACGTTTAAGGTATACTTTTCATATGACTAGCCCAGCTGTACATTTAGAAGCGAAAGCCGGCGCACGGTACCGTGCAATGACTTGCAGCCGCTTTTGAGAGAAGATGCAGCTAAACGCCATCTTGCCTTCTGCTGTCCGCTAGTTAGCCTAGCTTGTAGCATTTAAGTGGAGGCCTGCAGGCAGGGCAGAGCTGCCAAAAAACAATGCACTCACACAAACACATGCAATTTATCAAAACAATTAACTAAAACCGATTCAACTCGACACCCGAATAAGTTTAATACGGATAAGATGCAGGAAAAAACAACGTAACCGCATCACTTCCGCAATAGCGCTGACAGTTGACAAACTAAGCTAGCCAGCACTGGGAGGAGGCGCTTTAATAAAAAAAAACACAAACATGTTCTTTAGAGGCCTGAACAAATCCATTTACTTGCATACGAACAATCTTGTTAAAGCACACGGCGTCCACTTGATCGAATTATAACCTTAGCGTGGATTTGTGGATCTAGTCTCCTCCTCAAGCTCAAGCCCGTAAAACTGCAAGGTCGGGCGGCGATGGCCTGCTTCACTTCCACAAAAATAACAGCTTATTTTTCCACTCCTTTCACGCTTAAAAAACAGTTTAATTTCGTATGAAGTGTTAGCAAAATATGTAAAACAAAACAAAACGATGCACCGGTCTGGTCTTGTAGAAGCATAGCAAAGATGGTAGCATTTTTGTTAATAACTAAAAAAATAAATAATTTCCATTCAACCCTCTCCAACTATGCACGCTGCCCAATTTATACAATTAATATACATCATTGATCTCTACAGCTAACAAGGAAATATACTCAAGTATTATTGCTGGAGCCCAACCCAGTCCATCGTTGCCAGGATTGTATTTGACAGACAACTCACTGTATTTGTATGTAAATAACATTGGGATTAATTAGTTATGACTGCATACACTTTCTATTGCAGCATTTTGTATAGATGTAGCCAAGCATATAGGAGGTTGTGTAAAGGGCCGTAAGGGACCCCTCTATTCGTCCATGAAGCCAGATTGGTTAAACTCCAGAACCTTCCACTGGCATTACAAGATACTATCACTATTGTGTAAATATGCAAAATATTACGAAAAGGATTATACGTCAGGCGGGTACTTTTCACTGTTTATGAAGGAAAGCTACCGAGGCGCTGACTTAAATGGCTAAGAAGGCTAGCTAACTAGCTAGCTAGCAGTACCCCACCCCCGGCGAGCTTCATTCGGCCGCGATACCTCCTCACACACACCCCATAAAATGGAGGAAACCCCAGTAAAATATTTGCTGTTTCACCTTACCTGAAACAATGTGGCTTTGCTTTTTGCGTTTTGGCATTGACCGGCCAACAAGACGATGAAAGGCAGGAATGAGCGAAGAGCACACCGCTAGCTGAAGAACTAGCCGACCCAGCTAGCGTTGCTTTTACCCGAGGAGCGCCAAGTGAGGGAGGAAGAGGGGAGGGAGGGGGGCGATCACACCCACAAGCCTGATCGAACAAAAGCAGACACACACCAAAACGGGGGCTAATATTTCACTTCGCTATCCCTCATTCAGCAAGACCACATACTGTCCCCCTCTAAGCGCGACTGAAGATCTGCCCTTTGCCGATGAAGCACTCTCGTCCGGCCATCGAACGTCGAGATGGGCGCGGTGACCCTGCAGTCATCGCTGGGAAACCCCACGCTGCAGCAGGCAGGCAGCCCGGACTGCTGCCTTTCCTAAACACATTCAATATTGCACATATTGATCACTACAACTGTCTTATTAGCTCTTTTAGGAAACACATCACATATAATAACATTCACCTTTACTTTGTTTACTTTGGCTGCTTATTTCTTCTGTAGTTGCAGTGCATGTCCGGCAGGAGGCGTCAGAAGCATTCAGAGGGAGCTGCAGCAGGTTCAGAAAAATTAAGAAAAACATTTTGTCAACCTGCTAGAGTATCATTGATACATCAATCCATTCATTTTCTAGTCCTCATTTGGGTTAAAGGTGAGCTAGAGTCTATTCCAATTGATCCGACCTTGCTATTGCGCAACAAATACACATAAACTCACGGGAAGATACTGTTATTTGGGTGGAATTCAGCTATTATTGAGTTAAAAAAAAGTTAGTTTGTAAATACTAAGTACAAGTTATATGGGTGCGTAACTACTCTGCCAACGTATGGAATTCCAACATTGTGCACCCAGTTCTTGATTAACAAAAACAAAACACTGAAAATGTACATTGTATTTAAAAGAAGAACAATTCGAAGTAAATAAACGAATTAAGAAATCAGTCAGGCACATGATGAGTGTTTGTAATGAAGTGAATTGATGTGTCTAGCAAATGGAAAATTGCAATGTTGGGAATAAGTTCTAGTTATAGCTGCTCCCTTATTTGGTTATGTGCTTTTTCAACGCCTGCTACTGGCTCATCATTGCAATTCCCACAAGGGGGATGTTAAGATCACACAAATTATTCCTCTTTTCACTGCAGCAATTCCTTCTCCTCTTTCCACACCATTTTTTATGGTGTCCATGGTCCAAAATAATGTATGGAATGTGTTGTTTAAGATACAACAAGGATCCCAATATTTCTCATGGGCGTTCAGCGTCCATCCTCTAAGTGCCCTAAAAGGTCTTGCTGAAGGCACCTTAAACTCTGGGGACAAAGCATTAGAAGTAATGAGGCCAAGGCATCCTCTAATCATCCAGTATCTCCTTCCAGTGCACACAGCGTCGTGTCCTGCAACACTGCAAATATGGTGAGTGCGTATGAACACTTTATCAACATGAATGGTTGACCAATCCATGAGGTAACAAGCGTTGTTTCCCTCTACAGGCCAGCAAGTTAAGCCCTGAGCAAATCACAGAGTACAAGGGAGTTTTTGAGATGTTTGATGAGGAGGGCAATGGAGATGTGAAGACGAAGGAGTTGGAGAGGCTGATGAGTTTAATGGGAATCAACCCTACAAAGAGGGAGCTCGGTCAGATGGCCAAGGACGTCGACAAAGATGGTGAGGAAACGCACAAACAAACACAAAATAATCTATTCAAATCATCACATTACCTAATTTTTGTTTGTATTTCAAAATTGCAATATTGTAATGTGAATGGAAGGCCGGCTGGGCAATTAGGTAATGTAGGCGGGTGCTATGGGCGTAGTGGCCTCCAGGGGGCGCCAAAATGGGAAATAGATTGACCCTCAATAAAATGATATCGATACAGTGATTACTATTAACTCTTAAAATAAAAAAGCTCAAATGATAACAAATAAGTCTCATTTAAACACCTCTCATGTAAAATTAGAACTTAAATGAACCATCTCTATTTGTCAATGAGTGTTGGCTAAAATGTTGACAAATGTGCAGGCTCGACTTACGGTGGAGTTTCCAGATTGATCACTAGATGGCAGTATTTTACCAAATGTGCCTTGTGAAACCATGCTGCACCCACTTGATTGGAGGCCAAGTTTCTGTGCTGCACATCATACTGTTATTATGTTCAATTTCAGGTAAAGGTATCTTCAACTGTGACAGCTTTCTGGGCCTGATGGCACTGTACCATGAAAGAACCAAGAACCAGGATGCTGAACTGAGAGCTGCTTTTAAAGTCTTTGACAAAGAGGCAAAGGGATACATTGACTGGAATACACTCAAGTAAGACTATTCCAATATAAAGTAGACTCGACAAATGATTTACTTGTGTACACGAAGCACTAACTATGTTGCTGTGTTGCCAGATATGTGCTGATGAACGCAGGAGAACCACTTAACGAGATTGAGGCAGAGCAGATGATGAAGGAGGCGGATAAAGATGGAGATGGAACCATTGATTATGAAGGTATCTCAGGCATTCACTATATAGATTATATTGATTATATAGATCATATAGACCTATAAACATCTGTACAGACCCGTGAAGCCACTTCAGAAAATCATAATAGTGCTTCAAAAAAATAAATGCAATAATTAAATCAATCCAAATGATAAATCATATATATTTTTAGAATGTTTATAAGAACTAATGGTAACACTTTACAATAATGTACACAAAATTACTGTAGTTAATCAGAAAGGATTAACTAATGTGTAGTTAACCACTACTCATTAGTTTGTTCCTCAGTAACTCCTTTAAGTGTATGTGCCACAGTTCCTCAGTAACTACTCTACTGAATAGTTCTTCATTAGTTCCTTGGAAACTACGATAAATGTATGTGCTTTAATTCCTCAGTAACTACTCTACTCAGTAGTTCCTCAGTGACTACTCTAAATGTATGTGCCTTAGTTCCTCAGTAACTACTCATTAGTTCCTCGGTAACTACTCCAAGTGTATGTGCCTTAGTTCCACAGTCAATACTCTACTCATTAGTTCCTCAGTAACTACTCTAAATGGATGTGCCTTAGTTCCCCAGTAACTACTCATTAGTTAGTCATTAGTTCTTCAGTTACTCTAAATGTATGTGCCTTAGTTCCTCAGTCACAACTCTACTCATTAGTTCATCTGCAACTACTCTAAATGCATGTGCCTTAGTTCCTCAGTAACTACTCATTAGTTCTCCAGTAAGTACTCTCAATATATGTGCCCTACATCCTCAGTAACTACTCTAACTGTACGGGCCTTACTTCCTCAGTAACCGCTTTACTCATATTTCCTCAGTAACTACTCTAAATGTATGTGACTTACGTCCTCAGTAACCACTCTACTCATATTTCCTCAGTAACTACTCTAAATGTATGTGACTTACGTCCTCAGTAACCACTCTACTCATATTTCCTCAGTAACTACTCTAAATGTATGTATGTGCCTTAGTCATTAGTTCCTCATTAGTCCCTCAGTAACTACTGTGCTTTTGTGTACCTTATCAAAAGTGAGACCGTATGAATAAAATAAAAACAAAATGTGATTATTAAAAATGTTTATCTACGATAATAATTACTAATTGTTTTATCCCCACTTGAAATCCTGCAGAATTTGTGGCTATGATGACCGGTGACTTGTTTAAAATGAGCTGAAGATGTCATGAAGATGGGCCTGATCCAACTGCTGGGGATTAGAGACATGAGACACTGACGGCATAGAATGATATCGATCCTTCACAATAAACTCAAAAAAGCTATTTTTGGTGCAAGTCTTATTTAAGAAAGATAACGTCTTTAGACAAAGGTCATGATGGGGTTAACTTGCTCAGCCCTGCCACCCGGATACAGTCACTCACAGGGCCTGAGAGCATCTGGTATGCTGAGCCATTAAATCCCAGCTTCATCCCTGCAAAGCCAAACAGGCAGCCGGGAGAGCCAACGACGGCTCGCATCTTGAAGCCATTAGACCAATGAAAGCAGAGGGGGGGAGGGAGCTGGTGTGCACGTCTCCCTGCTCCCTCATCACATCCTTTGAGCAGCCTCTCTTGTGTCAAATACAAGAAAGAAACAAGGCGGAGGCGTGGTCAGCCGGTCCTTGGAGGCAATCCGAGGACCCGAGGGGGGATCCGCGGAGGCTGGCGGGATCAAGCTACGTCGGCGTGTGACTCCATCCTCTGAGAAAATGGCTGCTTTTCAGTGTAAACAGGCTGCGCAGGACCTGCATTGCTAAAGGGAGGAGGGGCAGACGTTGGAGGAAATGTCGCCTCTCCCAATGAAATCCTTCCCTTTCCAGCTAGCCCCAGCCTGCTGCAGCTCACCTTTGAACCCCGGCATGTTTTGCATGCAAGGTACGTATGCATCCCTAATTGGAGACGCGGCCGAGGCGGCTGCGGGTAAAGTGATAAATAAATGAAAAGTCAGCCATGTAGAATATTGCTTTCTCTTTGCGCCTTTAAGTGAACAAAAGCGAGGCGAGAAGTCACCATTTGGTTTTCATTGTTTGTTTGCTTGGTCTGCACGTGTTCATCATTAAAAACACGAGCAGACAGGATGCACTAAGGATCATGTGACCTCCTTTCTTTTAAAACATCAAAGCCAGCATCAAAGTACTTTATCACCTATACTAGGAACTCCTATTACAAGTAACAGACTTGAATGCAGGAGGTATTTATAGAAATGGTGTGTGTGTGTGTGGGAAGAGGAAGAGCGGTGAGAGTGGATGTCAGTTTGGCGTTTTGAACCGCTTCATTTCCTCAAAGTCCATATTACAGTTACAATGTGTTGCATATTCCTGAAGATGTCTATCTGGTTCGTTATGCCATTTTCCTCCATCTTTACTACCCACATCCTGCCCTCAACATCGACCACATCCTCGTTGGCACTACGAGACATGTCCAAAATCAGAAACACGGATGACATGGGTGTCCTTTTCACATGACGATATTTCTTCAAAGTTTCCGCTCCTCGGCTGCTCCACACGAAAGGATGGAAATGTGTCAAAATACGTATTACGTGCTAACAATGGATCTGCGCGATCGATCGATAGCGCTGCGCCAGAGATGAATCCATCGCTAGCGCACAAATCGATCGATTTGCGCTCACGAGAGACCGATGCTTTGACACTGCTAGACGATATAATGACAATCGTTGATCTGCTAATTGCATACAATGAGGTTAGGGTTAGGGTTAGGGTTAGGGTTAGGGTTAGGGTTAGGGTTAGGGTTAGGGTTAGGGTTAGGGTTAGGGTTAGGGTTAGGGTTAGGGGTTAGGGGTTAGGGGTTAGGATTCACACTCCCCCCGCCGAAAACGGTAACAAAGTGAACTGCTTGACAATTAATCAAAGATTTGAAATTTGCATGCATCGACTTCTTGTTGATTCTTGTAAGTAACAACGCTCAGCGCTGCCATCTGTTGGCATCCAAACAAACTACACACATCCATCCCGGGCGCAGTAATATACCATCGATCGTGAGCGCAGAAATCGATCGATTTGTGCGCTAACAATGGATCCATCTGCGCGATCGATGGACAAATGCACCACACGGTTAAAGACACTTATTTTTGTCTTAGATTTTGTCTTTAAGAAATACATTCCTCCAATTTGACATAATTATCATGATTAGTTTGTGACTTAACGTTGTTTTTCTTCCATGTCCAAAGCCTCATCGGTTCTTCTATAGACCCCAGATCAGCATGAAGACATCAGCAATGAAACAGACTCAAGACTGAGTGAATAACCTCATTGAATACATAATAATAATAATAACAATACAGTCACCATTCAAGCCATCATGGATCTGCCTACAGCCAAGGCAAGCCCGAGTTTTTTATCCCCGTCTGCCACCTCCGCTACCACCAGCACCGTCCCCCTCCTGTCCTCCTCCAGCACAACGGGAGACAACATCACATCCACAACGGCGTTAATGACTGTTACCTTCACCACCAACGAAACCGCTTTCAACACCACGGCATTCCCGGAGGCGCTGATTGAGGGCTCGGGAATGGGAATGGTGCTCGTCCCCTTTGGCGTTATCACTGTCATCGGCTTGGCTCTCGCATTAGTAAGGACACGCCGTCTTATGTTGTATGTTCAAATGCTTTCAAATCTTTTTACGCTTGGAATTTTCTCCTTTCTAGTTGTTGTACATTCGGAAAAGAAAGCGGTATGTTTCTGGTATTTGTATGTTCAGTATATATAAATGTCTTGTTGTCCGAAGTCACGACTGATTTTGACCGTTTCTGTCGTGCAGTTTGGAGAAGTTGAGGCACCAGCTCATGCCCATGTACAACTTCGACCCAGCCGAGGAACAAGACGACCTGCTGGAACAGGAACTGCTGGACCACGGCCGGGATGGAACCCTCGCTGGGCCCAACGCAAAGGTGAGCCTGCACTCTGTTATGCTAGCAGCCCAGTCTGTTTCAACAGGAACGACAAAAAACGAGGTGTACCTTTATGATGGAGAGCTGGGCGGTTCCACTGATACTCATACGTTGAAAATTAATATCCTATATTTACGCTCTTATCCCGAAATTTCACTGGATTTTAATTCAAACTATGGTAGATAACGTGGTGCAAACCGTGGCCTAAGACTTTTGACATTGCATGAATGTATCCCTCCACCCGTGTTTGATTTCCTTTGATTTGATGGATTGGATGGCATCCTTTGTGTTATCATTTACTTTCATTTTCTTTTATGTTTTTAAAGTTTTGACAGTGGCTTGGTAGAAGGTAAAAACCAAACAATGGTAAAGTATCACCTGTGTGTCCTTAATCCTTGACTTAATCCTAAACATTTCCACAACATACCGTAAACATCATGCCATGTACCTTTACCTTCTCCTTTCTATAATATGATATATTTTTGGTTAGAATACACCATCAGTAATCACACATAATCTAAAGTGAGTTATTCAGAGGAGTGACACGTCCCAATTTCATCCATTTGTCATCAATTAGAGTGCAGCCTTGGTTAACATGGGTCATTTGCTCCTGAATGTTCGACTCTAACTGAGGCGGATGTTAACTGAAAACAATAATAGTTTTCATGTACGGTAAATCCAATGAATCTGCTCCGGAAAGCCAAAAATGTAAACACAAAACACGTTTTTATAGTTTTACGGTGTTCGTTTACATGCAGTAAATAATTCCTAATGTATATAAATACATATAAATGATGAATGAATGATGGTTTGAACATGCATCAGGTTACAATGGAATACATCACATAAATCAATTCACAGTTGAACTCATGCAGTGTACTAATAACACAACAAGACTGCTGTATGTTTTTGACCTTAACTGAAAAACATGCTAACCAGGGCGGACTCTAACCAAGATTCCATTGTCTAACTTACTATTATTGAAACATTATAAAATATTTCTGTCACTATTTTACTCCTGTGTCTATTTATTTTCCTATTTACATTTCACCTTTTGTTCATTTAAATTCTAATTTCTTATTTATTATCTAAAAAAAAGTGTTCCTTCTTTTTTCCCTTTTCTTTCATCACTTCTTAAGCTATCCATTGTTCCTTATTCTCTATTATTTTCTCTCCCTGATAGAAAACGTTTAAACGTTTAAACATTTAAACGTAAACTTTTTTTCCCAAACAATATCGATAATGTTCTGCTTTTAAATTTAGATTTAGCTTTAGTCTGGAGGTAAGAAGGACTGGAACAAATTTGGATTGGACCAACTGCACCTGTTGATTTGTCCTAAACAAATATCATAACATAACTACTAGCACATTACTACTATCAGGAGAAGCAGAGTATAAAGGGGGAGGCAGCCACCTGCTGTGGCCCAGAAAGGTGCACTATATTCGGGTACATGCTCCGAGGAGCCAGTGTGACCCCACGGAGGTCTCTGGTGAACTTTCTGGTGGCTTTTTTTTCTCCTTTTTTTTTTCTCATAATTCCCTCATATCAACATCGATAATTTTTGTGCAGTGAGAATGGGTGGGATTAAGCTCTGCTTCTTCTTACTCCTTTTCAGGTATTGCTGAATGATTATCATTAAAGACGTGCAATCTTACAAACAAATACACCATGGCCATAACTACAACATATCACTAAGCTGCAATATGACTCTTATGTTTTCAAGTATGATTTATCTCTCTTGGTGTTCTGCCACAGACCCTCCGAAGCACCCAGGGGACCACCCAGAGACCCAGTCGCCTGGTCTTCACTGACGTAGCCAAAGCTCTCAATGCTTAAAACAGCTCTTCCATTTGCCCATGACGCTTTGTACGCCCCTTCTATCTATCGTAGGGTCACTCAGGAGGGGAAAATAAAGGGACACAAAATAAAGAAATGGTGCATGTATTACCACAAAGCATCACTCATGGTCTTGCAATGTTACCACTCGGCACACAAATGCAACATGATGCACTTTTTCCTCAAGTATTTTAGTGTTGTTGTTCAATTATTTCTCTTTTATTGTGATCTTCCTCAACACTGGATGTCTTATCTGTATGTCTTCCTCGGTGTGCAAAGAATGAGCGGGAACACATTAAAATCTCTTCAATTTCTGATGTTTGTCTGAAGTTTTATTAGCGATTAAGACAAACAAAAAGGACCTTTAAGGCTGATAAAATGTAAAAAAAACAAAACAAAACAGCAATAGCAACTTGTTAAAATAAATCTCTCACACACACACAAAATATACAGTATGGTGTATTCGCTGCACAGAAACACCCAAAAGGACCACTCTTATCCTGTCTAAAGGAAAACTTCACTTTTTGTGGAATTTTTGTGGAATCATCCACAATCCTTACACTTACATGAACACACGTTTTTCTCATTCCTGTGCATTCTAAAGATATCAAAACAGCTAAAAAGAGGCAGCTCATAATGGGACACACCAATTCCATCTACATTTGCGGCTAATGCTAGCAGCTGAAGTTGTCCTTGTCCAATAAACCATAACCCCATAGGAACTATTGTTGCTTGCTGCGGTTACAATCTGGTTTTTAAGCGGGAAGAGAAGGAAATAACCTAGTTCCTTATTCTCTAACAAGCATAGGAACTGTGTGTCCGGTATGGATTAGTCACTTGTTAACGTCGGCTAGTTTTTTTTTTTTTTCACGTACCATTGCGTCATCATTTGTCGTCAGCTTAAACGAGTTGAACTGAATGCAACATGTTTGTAAATAAAGAACTTGAACGTGAACGTGATCATAAGCGCTACTGTTTAGGTCCAGTTATTATTATTAGAAATATTTGCACTCCTGCTAATTGATTTAATTGCGTGAAACAACTAAACTAAACATTAAACTATTGAGCGATAGATGACATTAAATGTCACACACAAAATATACAGTGCAGGATAAAAGTATGAAAAATGAGGACCCCTGAAAAAGCCTATTAGTCATATTTTTGATGTAAACATTTTTTGTGTTTTCTGCATTTCTAAAAATAATATCGGTAATAATAATCGGTACATGGCAGTAAAATGTGTTTGTCAGTACTCAAACAGAGATGGTCCGTCTTGTGTGTTGCTGAGGTAGAGTGACAGGTGAGGAGAAATGAGGGGAAAAGTGGTTGAAGTGATGTCTTTCTATCAAAGCACAATGAAATGAAATACATAACATAACAAGTCATAGTCAAATAATTACTACTACTGAGTACTGAAAACCTGAATAATTTTGTACCTGAGCTTTCACGGTGGTCTAAAAGCACTGGCATCCTCACAACCTGAGGGCAGCGGCAGAAAAATGCCAAGTAATTTTTTTTTTTTTGAGTATTTTAAAAAATGTCTGCATTTTTAAAATAAAAAATACATATTCGTGATTTTTTTGTGTTTTTAGAAAATAAAAAATAAATCTTGTTTGCATTAAAAAAAACAAACATTAAATGATTTTTTTTGTTAAAAAGAAAAATTGCAAAAATGAAAGTATCATGTGAATTGTATTGGGAACAAATGAAAATACACTATTTCAAAATTTCATAGCCTTAAAGTGGACCCGTTTTCAGCCCTTTGTGTTGTGTTGTGGACTCCTATAGAGCAACAACAGGTCTCCTTTAAAAGAAAACTGCACTTTCATCCACAATCCGGATGTGAGACATGAACACGCGTCTCTTTTCTGTGTATTCTAAAGATATAAAAACAGCTAAAAAAAAAAGGCAACTAAGAAAACACGGGACAATCGGACGCACCTATTTCGCCTATAAAGCCTTTATGGAGGTGGAAAAACCATTACATGCATAAATGAGCTGCTTCTTTTTAGCTGTTTTTATATCTTTAGAATGCACAGAAAAAAGAAAGACATGTCACCTAAGGATTGCGGGTGATGGGAAAATTCCAAGAAAGGTGCAGTTTTCCTTTAAGTACATCAGTTAAAAACATACAGGAGTACATTTGAGTTCCTTGGACACACGTCTACGCTGTAGGGTTGAATAGAAAACAATGGAATTATGATCATATGTCAGCACGCGGGCTTAAGTCAGGGGTGGGCAAATTACGGCCAGTGAGAGTCACTGTGCGAATTTAAAAACAAATCAAATGTCGGTCTTGTAGAATAATAATTTTGTGTGGTTTATGTGGTTATTTTAAAATCTATTTTAGCAGAAGTTTAAAAAAACAAGATTACACGGTTGCAGGTGCTATTGCACAGGCTGGTGACTTTTTTTTTTCCCTCATTCAACTCAATCAGTCAATTCTTTCATCGCACGTTGGAGTGTGTGTATTTCCCTGCATCCCTTCATCCGGTCAAACCTTGAGGTAGGTGCTGATGCATCCTTCACTAGTGGCCTTCCTCCCGGCCTTCCTGCTGAGATGACGAGGGCTCAGACGGCGCGGCTCCTCGGGTCTGACCTCCTTCTGAGAACACCTGCGACAAGCGTCATCACGTTAGGCGCTGACTCAACACTCGAATCGACAATTAATACGAAAACACCAGAGTGACTCGCTGGACTTTCATCCAGCCTGAGCGAGACGTCGGTTATGTCAGGAAACCAAGAAGTCAGTTTTTTTCATTGAGTCATTCTTCCCCTTTTTGTGCGTGTGCGTCCTTCGTCGAGGCCTCGTCTTTCTCAACGGTTTCACTTCTGCAGAGCGGATGTCTTCAATCAGACGCCGAGCGAGAAGTGGAGCTGTTGGCAAGTTCTCTCTTTCATTCACAAGAACCAACAAAACTTCTCTCTCAAGACGTTTTGTCTGCACTTTGACAAAACATCCAAAATGAGTCATCCTCTTTCTCAACATTCGAATGTTCTCAACGTATACTTGATGAGAACGTTCTAGATTTGCCTTGAAGGTACCAACAGCCTTTAGAATGCTTCAAGACCATTTATTTGACTAACCTTTTAAAATCAGATTAATCACAGGTTTCAATTTAATTAATCATGATTAATCACATTTGCAGCTGTGTCTGAAATGTGCAGATTTTTTACTGTATTTTATTGAAAGAAAGACAAGACAGGATTAGTATAAAAGAGAGTGCGAGTCTGAAAATCTGTTTACTGGGGGTGTCACGAGACACTCGGTACAAAAGAGTGGGATTTTAATGTTAAGTACAATTTATGTACAATATATTGCAATCTAATAATAATGGATGAAATGTTTATAGTGAGTGTGAATGGTTGTTTGTCTATATGTGCCCTGTGATTGGCTGGCGACCAGTCCAGTGTGTACCCCGCCTCTCGCTCAAAGACAGCTGGGATAGGCTCCAGCACCCCCGCGACCCTCGTGAGGAATAAGCGGTAGAAAATGAATGAACGAATGAATGAATGTTTATAGTGCTTTCCAAGGCGCAATCACACACTGGTGGTGGTAAACTATATCTGGAGTCACAGCTGCCCTAAGATGGTGTGATGGAAACATGGATGCCAATTCACGAGTAGTCTTTAAATCAGTACAGCTACATGACAGTCAAACAAGGTCCTCACCTCCTGCTCGTCACTCGCGTTTTCAACCACCCGTTGGAGCTTCACAGAGAAAGAAACAAATCAGGCATAGGCTTCATATGTGTTTCAGTGCCAGATTGTTGCTCCATACCCATTTCCTTGGTCGCCCACGAGGTCGTCTTTGTCCAGCGGGCTCGACTTTCTGAGAAAGAACAGAAAGTAAGCTACCACTTTTCATTCATTCATTCATTTTCTACCGCTTATCCTCACTAGGGTCACGGGGGTGCTGGAGCCTATCCCAGCTGTCTTCAGGCAAGAGGCAGGGTAGACCCTGGACTGGTGGCCAGCCAGCCAATCATAGGGCACATATAGACAAACAACCATTCACACTCACATTCATACCTATGGACAATTTGGAGTCGCCAATTAACCTAGCATGTTTTTGGAATGTGGGAGGAAACCGGAGTACCCGGAGAAAACCCACGCATGCACGGGGAGAACATGCAAACTCCACACAGAGATGGATGGAATTGAACTCGGGTGTCCTAGCTGTGAGATCTGTGCGCTAACCACTTGACCCCCGTGCAGCAAATGGGACTTTTATGTAAGCAAAACAAAAAGAGCCAACCTTCAGTGCACTTTTTGGCCCTTTGTTCTTGCTGCCCTTCGGTCGTCCCCTCGGTCGCTTTGGAGTGGGCGGTCCAACCGGCTCCTGTCCAGAAACACGTATTAGAATCTACAAGTTTCAACGTGAGGCTTTCAGGACAACCTGCTGCTGTTTACGTGGACGACCTCGGCCCCTGCGTTGTGGAGGCTCTGCAGCAGGCGGTTGGGGGCCGCTCGGCCGGGGAGGAGACGACTCTTTGGCCCCGCTGCTGGTGCTCATGTCCGCCTGTTTCGGAGCGCGTGGGCATCAAGACCTGATTGTGGATTGGGGGACAAGACTCATTTGAAAGGTGAATCATTAAAGTTAAAACGTGAGACTTGTAGTGTTTAAATAGTGTTTATTGAGGCAATAGGGTGCAGTGCTCGTCTGCAACCAGAAGAGGCGCTGTTGATACAGTATTAACAGGTTTGAAAGCGAAAGAAGGTCACTTTTAGTAAACGCTTGCTCATGCTGATGAATGGCAACGTGTTCCTAATACTGTATAAATAATTTATTGTTTCAAAAAT
This sequence comes from Doryrhamphus excisus, assembly GCF_030265055.1. Taxonomy (NCBI): domain Eukaryota; kingdom Metazoa; phylum Chordata; class Actinopteri; order Syngnathiformes; family Syngnathidae; genus Doryrhamphus; species Doryrhamphus excisus. The sequence continues at coordinate 40,872,472 of NC_080466.1, forward strand.
AATATTAAAATCACTAACGGATAGTGTTAACTTTTTGAATTTAAATTGTAATAATAACTGTTTTTATTTATTTAAAAGTAAATTTATGTAAATTCTAATATTTGAGCTTTCCTTTTGGGAATAACTACAGTATGTTAAATGTTAAATATATATCATGTTTTTTCATAGGATATCATAATATCAAGTATTACTATGATTATATACATGTATTGCTTTGTAATGTATTTTATTTTTATTTTTTTACTTATCTAGAGCACCTTTATAGGGCACCCATAAAAATACTTATAATAAATTATAATAAATTCAAAACCTTAACACCAGAAAAAAAATGTTTATTTTCAAACACTATTTTTTTTTTACATAATAAAATGGGGTGATTTGTTATTTAACATCAAAGACTACAGACTTAATAATACAATTATAAGTACTATGACTATTTAAAGCCCATATTGGGCCATGGACCCCCCCACGTTAATCACTAACGCAGCCAATCAATGGAGAGTAAAATGAAGACCCTACAAGTCTATCGTGCGTGTGATTCCACACCAGTCCGGGTCGGGACTCAATGTAGTTTTTGCATACAGGCGCCGATTTCAAGCTGCAGAAAGTCACGGACTTGCAGCTAAGCGTCACATACATATGTATACGTACCAGCCAGGTCCATCAATGTATAGTCGACGACCTTCTTGCGTTGCGCAATCTCGTACTTTAACGTGTATGCGTTCAGTGTTGCAAGCCAAAAGCGTGCACAGGTGCGCCAAATGTCTTTTTAAAAGGTAAAAAGAGTGAAAGTGAATGCAAACAAGCTCCAAAAACTTACCTTGAGCGTGTTTGCAGCTTCACCTGGTGCAAGTTCACACCACGCACACTTTCAACTTGTGTTCAACTTTTGCGAGGATAATGCATCTGATCTCTCATTGGCTGATGTCACACCCCCTACTCCCCCCCGGTCTGCAGAAATGTGTGCCCCCCCCCGCAACACACACGCACGCCCAGTCACGAATAAGGCAGTGCAATAAGGAGGTGGGTGGGAGTGCTGTAGCCTGTGGGTTCTCCCGCCATGCATTGCATACTTTGTCAATTAAAGCATGCTGCTAACATGTTTCAGTGGGAGGGGTTAAAGCTCTCACCACGCCCCCTCTCGGACCACACGCACGCTCGCACGCACGCACACACGCATCCAGTCACACAGCGAGACTTGAATGAGTCACACCAAAGAGCAGACATATAAAATTGGGTTTCATGTAAAAGAAAGGGGGGGGTTATTGTTTTTCTGGACTTCAGTGAAATGATTAATTACATAAAAAACAGGTATATTATATCCAGCCATGTTTGCTATTAATATACATAAATTAATTATTAACTACAATTAAACAATTTTTGTCAAAAATTTGGGCACACAATATAGTTTTATTATGCTTACACTTTTTAAATATGTATTTTTATCTATCTATAATTCGAAAAAAATCGAGCAAATTTGAATTATTTTTATTATTAATAATAGAATAATTATTAATAGAATTTCTGTATTGTTTTCTACAACTTCATTTTTTACAATATCTCGGTTGAGCACTTTTATCCGGGTTGAATAAAGGTTAGATGAAAAATACTATATTGTGTATTGCTTATTTGTATTTTTACTATTATTTTCAAATTACATTATTCAAATGTAATTATTATTTTTTGTTTTAAATGATTAATTTTTAACAGAAATATAATAAATTAATACTACACATACATAATTGTAATCCATCCACCCATTTTCTGTGCCGCTTAGTGTGGCGGGGGTATGCTGGAGCCTATCCCAGCTCCAGCCAATCACAGGGCACATATAGACAAACAACCATTCACACTCACATTCATACCTATGGATAATTTGGAGTCGGAATGTGGGAGGAAACCGAAGTACCCGGAGAAAACCCACGGAAAAACTCCACACGGGCATCATAATAGTCATAATCATATCATTTCCCTGTTGCTAGTTATTTTCCAGATTGTGAAAGTGATCATGGTGAATAATTTGAAGAAAACTTAATAATAATTCAATCATTTATAAGCATAAATATGAGTCAGCATGTGTCTGATTTTTTCCCCCTAGGTATATTTCTCAGTATGCCACATCTATTAGCATAAAGTGTAGACGTCAAAACAAGAAAACACTTTCATATTTCTTTATTAAAAAAAAAAAGTCTATTTATTTTCCCAGAAGTCTGGTGTCGCTGAGAAGAAGCCACAGTCATTTATGAATGATATGAAATAAGTCAGCCGGCATAAATATGAGTGAAAGTGAAGAGAATGATGCACAAAGTGCAGCCAATGACAAGTCAGAGAGGAAGTGGGGGGGTGGGGGGGATGGAATGAGTGGGGTCCAGCGGCCCGATGCAGGCTGGTGTGTCTGAGATTCTTTTGGACTGTGATCTTGAGGTTTACTTAGGCTGAATTCCGTGGGCTCATCAGGAGCGCGTTAGAAAAATCCTCCTATAGAACTAGAAAGAATGTGCAGCGCATACAGTTGGGCATTAGGCACAAAGGCGTATCTTTGGCGGTGGGGGCCGCCATCAAAAGACAGACTGAAGAGGGATTTCTTTAGAAATGGCGAGGCAAGGGGAGGGGTGGGGAGGTGAGAGAAGGTGCTTTGGGGCTCCATTGAACGAACGGTTAGCGCACAAAGTAATACTTTATATGTTACAGTTCTCTTATGCATGCACGTGTGGTATTATTATGATACATGCTGCACCATAATGAGGTGATAAAAACACAATGAATTGATTAATATCAGACGACTGTACGTATATAAGACTATTTTTCATCATCTATATAACACAAAGCTAAGCTGTGAATATTTTGCTCGGATAGTTCAGCCTACATGAACCTCCATTGGATTGCTTATAGCATCTCCAATCTTCAACTTGTCTCAAAGAGCCATTCCTGGAAAAAAATTAAAAAAAAAGATTGGACACCCACTGCCCTAAGCAAAACCCATGACCTTCTTGATCCAGTCCACGTAGACCGACACACGGATGAAGATGTTGGGTTGTCCCGGGTGTCCGCAGCGCCTCATCGGGATGATCACCCCCTCCAGAACCCAGCAGTCCAGGTTCTGGCACGCCAACGGGCCGCCGTAGTCTCTCTGCAGGCACACGGGAGAAAGCGGTGATGTAGCTTTTTACCTTCAGGTGCTGTGGCTTAGCGTAGCCCATCAGAATATGACACAAGATAAAGAACGAAATTTGGGAGCTATATAATTTGTAGCTGGGTCGCGGGGGTGCTGGAGCCTATCCCAGCTGTCTTCGGGCGAGAGGCGGGGTACACCCTGGACCGGTCACCAACCAATCACAGGGCACATATAGACAAACAACCATTCACACTCACATTCATACCTATGGACAATTTGGAGTCGCTAATTAACCTAGCATGTTTTTGGAATGTGGGAGGAAACCGGAGTACCCGGAAAAAAAACACACATGCATGGGGAGAACATGCAAACTCCACACAGAGATGGCCAAGGGTGGGATTGAACTCGGGTCTTCTAGCTGTGCAGCCAAAAATGAGCATTATTATCTATTATTATACATTTTTGCATTGGCACCGCAAGTGTACCTAATGTTTTGGCCTGTGAGCATAAGACATAAACGCTACACGTAGGGGAGATGTTTACCAGGAGGAGAAACACTGCTTGGTGCTGATAAAACTAGAAGATTAGAATAAATCGATTACATTTCCATGTTGATGTAATTGTATTGCCAGTTAAATGATACGCAATCTTGGTTTCAGAGTTCTTAGTTTCAGATATAAGGACCCAGGCGTCCTTATATGGGCATGCACTGTAGACCAGATACGCTCTAGGACTGCCCTCCCCACAGCTGCGCTTCGTTCTGTTTACGGTTCTTCGCTATGGCTATCTTTTTACGAGGCAAGCTCAGGCAGAAGTGGTTGAAGTTGGTGATTCCCGGCAAGAGAAAAATATATTCATCTGCCAACGGTATTTCACACTCTCACTAGGAAAAGTGCATTAATGCCGTTTTGGAAATACAGATGGAATAGGTGCAGATTCTGGAAGATCTAAAAAGGCTTTCTGTGCAGGTTATTGTGTGTAGCTGCTCTATAGGAGTCCACAACTCAATACAAAGGGCCAGAAAATGAGCATAACAGGTCCCCTTTAAGGCTAACTGAGCAGTAACCAATATTACGGCATCGGTTCTGTTGGTCACCCACCTCACAGGCGCCGACCCCGCCCTGGAAAGAGCTGGTGCACATCTCATTCTCCCGGACGCGGCCTCTGAAGTATTTGTTACAGTCCCTGTTGCTGAGAACTGGTATGTGGGCCACGTTGAGGACGCTCTCGTCTCCGGTGCCTTGAAAGGGAAGGAAGGAATGGGTTAGAGTCTGGGTGGGTCGGGTATTTATGGTTGTGTCATCTGTGTCTATAGATCCACCATCTTTAATGCCTCATCTCGCATAGTCTTCGTCATAACTGCCGGTGTCTCTAATTAGTGGCGGGTCAAAAAACATTAGCATGAACAACTGCGGCTGTCGGCAACCTCCTGATGTTGCTTCTGTCCGTTCCACAAGTTCATTCAGCTCATGAATAAAACATGAAACTGCTCATATGAGTATGTCTACTGTGTAAATGTGACTATAGGGGTGCTATTTCATATCAAGAGGGCTCTAATCATGTCAAAAATAGCATATAGAAGACTGTAAACAGGTTTTCTTTCCCATAACTACAGAAATATTGTGTTTATTGATAATGAATCTTACTTCCTGGTGTGGAACCAATCAACTGCCACAAACGAGGGATTAGTGTACTTGCCTTTGGTCTCGCCCCATCCCGCTATCTCACAAATGGTCTGCTCAGCCACGATGTAGCGCTCAGGGGGGAGGCAAATCTGAGAGACGCGTTCATTAAACTGAGCGGGGCTACAAAGAGAAAGAGAAGCCCGTGTAAGACTGAGATGGTGTGTGTGTGTGTGTGTGTGTGTGTGTGTGTGTGTGCGAGCAGTGTACACACTGTTCCAGCTGTAGCATGACCAGCTGAGACTCGGACGGCCCGCACACGATCTTGGTGAGCGGGATGGTCTGCACGCCGGGCTCGCCTTCCTGAGGATCACGAAAGAGAGTTCCCATCATGGCCGAGTAGCCCGGCAGGTCCACGTAGCTGAGAACACAACACGTTTGTAACAAGTTACTTGATGGACCAATCACAACATTAGCTACTGCTAATTTTTTTCTCTGACTTTTGTCAATGAATCACGTTGGGCTGTTTTTTTACCCTGACAAAAGCCCCCATGTTGACAAAACGAAGACGCTAAAGGAAGATGCTAACCATCGTACACAAAGTTGGACTTCTGGACATGCTGAAGGAAGGTAGACGTTGCAGCTGTAGGGCGCCATTATGGAATAAATGCATCTTCTGAGGAGGAGCAGCACGACGACAGTAGCAATATGTTGTAGCAACAATACAAAAACGCTACAGGACGGCAAAAACGGCGCCAGGACGACAAAGAGGCACTGCCACAGGAGTGAAATACGCATGAGTGACTTAAAGGAGGAGCCATTATGCTCATTTTACAGCCCTTTGTATTGACTTGTGGACTCCTAGAGAGCAGCTACACACCAAAACCAGCACACAAAGCTTTATAGTTCTTCCAGAATCTGCACCTATTCAGCTGTGTTTCTTTGGATTTGGTGGTTCCCGCGAAAACGAAGCAGAGCTTTACACACAGTATTAGGAAGCCCCTCCCCTTCTGTGACGTCACAAAGGAACCGTTTTTGAAAGCGAGCGTTTTGAGCCATCCCAAACTTCTTTTAATCTCATTATCTGGAACTTTGGTAAGATTTAACACCAAGAATACAGATTTGTTGTGTCCAACCTTGAAGGTTAATCATTATAATTCAAAGGACATTTGAACTTTAAGAGTGTTTAATATATGAGAAAAAGTTCATTACAGCCTTAAAACATATATAATATTTGTTAAAAAAAATGGATTTCACTGACTGCAGGCTATTTTGGGAACAAAATCCCCTGTGATAAACGAGGGAACGCTGTATTTAAAATTTATACACACAATGAAAAAGCAACAGTGTAAGTCAAAAATTAGCATTCATTCATTCATTTTCTACTGCTTATCCTCACGAGGGTCGCGCGGGGTGCTGGAGCCTATCCCAGCTGTCTTCGGGTACACCCTGGACTGGTGGCCAGCCAATCACAGGGCACATATAGACAAACAACCATTCACACTCACATTCATACCTATGGACAATTTGGAGTGGCCAATTAACCTAGCATGTTTTTGGAATGTGGGAGGAAACCGGAGTACCCGGAAAAACCCCACACATGCACGGGGAGAACATGCAAACTCCACACAGAGATGGCCGAGGGTGGGATTGAACTCGGGTCTTCTAGCTGTGCAGCCAAAAATGAGCATTATTATCTATTATTATACATTTTTGCATTGGCACCGCAAGTGTACCTAATGTTTTGGACTGTGAGCATAAGACGTAAACGCTGTACGTATAGGGAGATGTTTACCAGGAGGAGAAACACTGCTTGGTGCTGATCACCCATCTGGCGTTCACCAGGGCCCCTCCACAAAAATGGTTTCCTTTCCTGCCAGGGTAAGGGGGTGAGAGGTCAACTGCAGCAGGGCGTGGATTCGTTTTGTTTTGGTTTTGTATACCTGTCTCTCAGGCTAACCGTCCATGGCGAGTTCCCGGGTATTCCGTTGACGATGCGTAACCTTGTCCTTTGGAAACGGTCCTCTCTTTTCCCACACTCACTGAACTCAACCTTTTCTACAAGGACAAAGGAAAAAGGTTTATTTTCCTCCTGTGATTTCAAATATCAAGGCATGGATTGCATAACATACCCACTGGTTCGATCAGCGACACTTTCTCTCCAGCTGGTTAAAAGGGAAAAATTATTTACAGAAGCTTTTTTTTGTCACAAGTTTCAAAATAACAAACACAGTGACATCAGTCAGTACCGCACTGCTTGATGGCGCAGTAGTCAAACTCGGTTTTGGGGTCGGTGGTGTAGCACCAGGGCCCGTGTTGATCCCCGTCCGGGTTCCGACAGTAGTTCTCTGTCAGGTTGGCGTCGGGGTGCGTCCTTGGGTTTATTCTGGACATGACAGGAAGGTGACAAATCGGACATGTGCTGCACACATCATGGAATGACCAACGATGTAATCCATCTGTCATACTTGGTGCGGTGAGGGTTGTTCACGTTCCATTTTTGGCAGGTGATGCCTTTGCGGGTTTTGCGCACCATGCCTCGGTAGTTTTTCCCATTTTCATGGTAGCAATCTAACAAGAGGAAATCACACGTGAACAAAAATCATCATGCAGGTTAGTATCGACTGATTATTGTTTATGCAAAGCGTTTTTTTTTCCATAGCTTGTCATAACAAATGAATGTATTGTGTCCTTTATTATGAATTTATATAAAGTATGTTATACATTAACAATGCCGATTACAGTTGTCACTTGGAGAGATTTATACATGCAAACCAAAAGGTGGCGCCAAATGTGAGTCGGAGCTTTTCTTCCTGTCACTCACACACACACACCATTGACCCGCTAGGAAAAAAGGTGTCTCACAGGTCGTTAGCAAACGAGAGAGGAGGAGATGCTAATTTGAAGAAACAGTATAAAGCATATCAGTCAATCCTCCTTTGCCCTCCTTTCCCATCGCTCCTGTCGTTTGAATAGATATTCGATGAAGGGGTCGTCTTATATTTGTGATGAATGAATTTCATTGTCTGTGGATATTTGTGTAAAATGTGAGGACCAACCCTCTGCTTCGATGTCGTCTGCACAGCGTTTGATCTGTAAGCAGAGCGCAGTCCGCATCTCGGGTACAGACGTGAAGCACCAGGGAGCCTCCGAGCCATCTGGGTTGCGACAGTAGTTCTCCTCCAAACCCCTAAATTGCAACAATCATTCCAAAAATGTCCCTGTCCCTTTAAAGAAAGCATCATGTCTTCCCGCCAGCTTACTCGACTTACTTGCATTCGTAGGTGTTTGGGTAGAAGGGATGCTCGTGAGGATGCTGCGCGTCCCACCGTTGGCACGGGATGCCTGACGTGGTCTCGTTGACTTTTCCACGGTAGTCCTCCCCTCGGCCGCGGAAACAGTTTGTGGTGAAGCTGGAGCGCTGACGTTTCTCCACGCGCACCTCGGCTGTGGGAAGGAAGTAGAAGAAAGGTTGGAAAAGCGTAATTTAAATATAGTACTGTAAATAATATTGCTGGCTACGTCTTCAATTTTAAACGAATAAAAAAATATTTCGGACTAAAATGAAGTTGTCTGCGTGGAATCATTAGGTAGCATACAAATCCAATTTGTTTGAGGCAAATATACAAAACTAAACTGCGCTTTGGCCTAATATTGTTCCATAATATTTAATAGTAGTTTATCGCATAGCTAACTAGTGAGGTTTGTGACTCGGCTATACCACCAGATGGCGCAATATGTGGTAAAGACTGGGGAAAATCCAAAGTTGCTGCTGCTTATTGCGCAACTCATGTAGTGTTGCGAGTTTGGGAAATAACCAGTGGGAGTTTATTTGGCTCGCAATTGGAAGAAACTAGCGTGAAACTTATAGCAAATTAACTGGAGATGCACGATAACTTTCTACTTTAAAAAAAAAAAACATTTAATTCTAGTTCCAGCACAAAGAAGGAGATTTTTACCAACTCTAACTGTTGATTAGTCCTAATCAAATATCATTACTATACCTCATCACTACTATCAGGAGAACCAGAGTATAGAGCAGGAGGAGGCACCTGCTGTGGCCCAGCAAGGTGCACTGTATTCGGGCACATGCACCGAGCAGCCGGTGTGACGCCATGGAGGTCTTTGGCAAACTTTTTGCACTTTTCCAACACCGCAGCGCTGGCGTCGCTGTGGCTGGGAAGGCTTTTTGTGTGTTTTTTTTTCTCCATGTGTACAACCAGCACATGAAATGTCTTTCTCAGAAAGAGGAACTTGTACAAGTGAGCTCAGGGGAAGTTACGACAGGACATGAGATGTGTCATCTCGTCTCAGTTGCGCACATTATCTGAGATATTTTTAATGTTATTGGATTTATCGGTATGATAATTGATAATTGTTGTGCTACTTTAAACACATTACGTGTTCGCCTCAAAGTAATCATTGCCGTCTTTGTAGAGCCCATTGAAAGTGTCGTTGTATGTTATGTATGATTTTTGTAATGATGTGAACTTACTGCATTTGCTGATCTCGCAGCTCTCTCGCTCCACGTCGGGGTCGGTGGTGTAGCACCACGGCACAGGAGAGGCATCAGGGTTACGGCAGTAGTTGTCATCTAAGCTCTTATCAGGATACCTGACGCAAGAACACGTAGTACATGTCGTCTTATGGCCGCTAAGTCGGTGACAGATGGCGGCAGCGCTGACTTACTTTTCAGGCTGGTAGATGTGCTGGTGAGGGTACTGCTGGTCCCAGCGCTGGCACTCTCTGCCGCTGACTGTGTGGTCCACTTGTCCTCTGTAGGCCTCGCCGTTACACGTGATGCACACCTCTGCACACAACAATGTAAACATGCTTACAAAGCCTAATAAGGACATGATCGCAGTTCCAAGACATTTTATTTTCCTTTCATAAGAAAGTCATAATTATGGCGTGTGGGCGATACCATCTTTGCACTGAGGGATGCTGCAGCTCTCGTAGCGACGCTCGGGGTCGGTGGTGTAGCACCACGGCCCGATACGGTCGCCATCTGGATTCCTGCAGTAGTTCAGCTCCAGGCCGTTCGTCGGCGAGGGAGTCCACCTGGACACCGGACACATCATCACAACCCACGCACCTGGTGTGACGTCACTGGTCACATGATCGACCACGCTAACCTGTGATCGTGCGGAAACTTGGACCACCATTGCTGACAGGTGAGGCCGCTCCTTGTGGTGAACACCTTCCCTCTGTAGTCCTCGCCTTTACCCACGATGCACTTCCTCACGTAGACTACACATCACACGCATTCCTGTTACGTTACGCACTACATCACGTACTGCAGGTGTCTGCGTGCGAGTCTTACCCTTCTTCTCGTAAAGGTCGCAGTTCACGTTACGCTTCACCTCCGCGTTGCTGCCATCGCCCACCCAGGGCAGATGTCTGCAGGTGGGCGTCGGACGCGTCTCGTAGTTGAACGCTCTGACGGCAAAGAAAAAGGATTATGACGTGACTTTAGTTGTAAAGTCACAACTTTGGCAGACATGCTAGCACAGGGGTGGGCAAACTTTTTGACTCGCGGGCCGCATTAATTTAACAAAATTGACGGGGGGGATTATGTAGTATTTTACATGTAACAGTCCATTTTAACACCTATATTTTTGCACATATTTTACATGTAAAAGTGTCATGCAATCTGCTATATGTGCACTTTGAAATAATTTATTTGATGTAAAGTGTGTTATAAATGTATTATTATTATTATTATGAGTTATAGTAATGTTATTATATTATTATTATTTTCTTAATAATAATAATATTACTACAATTGATATATTAATATTATTAACAACAATATTAATATAATAGTAGTATTATTATCATTATTGACAACATTATTATTATTATTATTATTATTATTATTATTATTATTATTATTATTATTATTATTATTATTATTATTATTATTATTATTATTATTTGTATTACTATTATTGTGCTTGTGCTCCTTTTTCCAGGAGTATTTTGTAATATTACTACCATTATTATATTAATATTATTAACAGCAATATTAATATAATAGTAGTATTATTATCATTATTGACAACATTATTATTATTTTTATTATTATTATTATTATTATTACTATTATTGTGCTTGTGCTCCTTTTTCCAGGAGTATTTTGTAAACAACAGACCACATCAAATAACGAAATTGATAAAGCAGCTATTTCAACCATCAAAAAGTTGGCCCAAGCCACGATGCCAGGTTGTATGTTGAGTTTAAATAAAATACTTTGGAAAGAACAGGCGGGCCATATTGAAACACTTTGCGGGCCGGATGTGGCCCCCGGGCCGTAGTTTGCCTACCCCTGTGCTAGCATATATGAGAATTTTGTGGAAGGTTATTGTGTGTAGCTGCTCTATAGGTGTATTGTAACTCAATACAAAGGGCCCAAAATGAGCATAATAGTTCCCTGTTAAATAAAAAAGACAATCTTTCTTGTATTTGTTGTCAATTTTGACAGAAAAATTTCAATTTTCTTGCTGTCAACTCCAATTTTAAATGATTATTATAACAAAAATGTAATTTGTTTGTATTTCTTTGCGTGTGTTCAAACTCCACAGGTCCAAACAGACAAATAGGCCATTTAAACATCCATGTTTCCATGACAACTCGGTAAACTGGTGACAACTAACTTGTTAAATGTGGTACTAGTGCTGTTGCCCATAGTAGTGTCGTGATCTACCTGCAGTCCAGTGAGAGCGAGCAGCGAGCGGCGCACTCCTCCAGGTTTAGGACCAATACCATCAGAACCCGGGCAGAGTTCCAGGGGGTAGGAACCAGCTCTCTGCCCTCCGAACGCTGGAAATCATTGAGGGGACTGCGGTAACCTGGAAATATGATGTCAGGAGAACATTGTAGACTGCCTGCAGGGTATTGAGTACAGCGTGGTACCCAGCATGTCCAACATTTTGGGCAGCAGCATGCAAATACAGTATGACCTTTGGACCTGCTGCATCACACAGCAACACACAATTTATATGGCTAAAGTAATGATTGTTGTGCAGCTAAATAAGAGTGAGGTTTTGAAAATAGAAACAAAAAATTAATCCTTAATAAACAATCCAAATATCGTAGAATATTAAATAAAAAGTCCAACAGACTCACCTGCGACCAGTCCTGCTGTCAGTAAACAACACAGCAGCGCTTTCATTGCTGGAAGGGAAAGCTCGCTTAATAACAAAAGATGTCTCACTCGGGTTGTTTTTTCAGGACGTTCCATCACAAGAAGAGCCGGTAGAATGTTGGAAAAAAGGGAGAAGCTTTCGAGAAAAAACGATTCCAAATCCTGAGAATTAAGCACGACCTCCCACACAGGAGCACTGAGCTCTTATTCAAACAGAAGCCTTCACCCCAAATCTGAGGCGATCAATACGCTGAGTAATCATTAATCAAGAGTGAAATATCGTCACTCACTCTCAGCATGTCCCTGTATGCAATTCTCCCAAAAGACGCTAGAGGGAGGTAAACTCTATTGGAGAAACCTTTTTCTCCACTCTTCTGTTGTTTTTCCGGAAAACAAAAAAAAGACAACCTTTAGTCTTTAGTTCGACACTTTTCTCCACACAAGGTAAGACGAATCGATACTTGATTTAAAAAGTCGGGGACTTTAGGGAAAGTATTGGTAAGAAAACGTACTTACCAATACTGTAACACCTTCTACGGTATAAGTTACATGTTAAAAGTTAGTAATGTGTATTCATGTTGCACTGTCCTGGTCACCTCATTAGGTACACCTGCACAAGCTCCAAAGCGAGAGCTCCTATTCAATATCCAGCCATTACAAAGATAAGAATCATCTTTTTGATTGACACTTTAAGATTAATGAATGAATGTAACATGTTTATCTTTCGCTGTACATGAACCAATATTTAGCTAGCAAGTCATAATCGTAGCCTTTAGTGCCAGTGACCACTGTATTTTTTCTTTTTAGCTAATCTTTTTAGGGCTAATCTAGAAATGTAAGTTGCACATGCGATGTTATGTGTGGATGCAAATCTAAAGAGTTGTTTTTACAGACAGTTTTTACAGTTTTTGTACCAGTTTCGACCATATGTTTTCTCCGACTGGTCACGTGAGCCAACTGTCAAGTACGAAAACCTAGCTAACGTTGGTCTGTAAAAATAAAAATAAAAAACAGTTTAGAATGTATGACTAGTACACCAAATGCACCGAACGGCAGTCAGTTCAGTTGTTAAGCTCAAATACTGCACAAAGAAAAGACGAGAGGACTTTTAAAAGTGGTTAATATAACGCCATGTAAATGCAAGTCCAGGTATAGGAGTTGCACTGCCCTCTAGTGGCTGCGAGTGGCACACCAACTTGAAAAGATAATGCTATACTGTACACCACAGATAAATATAAAAAAATAAAATACAACAATAACAAACTTGTTGTGTCTTTAGCATGTGTGAGGTGGAGGTGAGCGATGGAAGTGTGCAAGTGGAAGGATGCGCATCTCCGCTCTTCTACAGACAAAGTCGACCTTCCTCAGGAGAAACAAAGATGTCCGTCTTGCTACTTCACGGCATCCGCTTCTCCTCGCAGAACTGGCTGGACAACGGCACTCTGCACACTTTAGCCAAAGCGGGCTGCCGCGCAGTCGCCATAGACCTGCCGGGTGAGCATCTTTCAAAATAAAACATCCTGTCTGTAGCTATAGCAAGCCTTCTGTTTGTGTGACATCGAAAAAAAAGGACTCGGACGCTCCGAGTTAGCAAAGGCCCCGGCGAAAGTAGGGGAGCTGGCGCCAGCATCTTTTCTTGTGGACGTGTGTGAGCAACTTCAGCTCAGCCCCGTGGTGGTCATCAGCCCCTCGCTCAGCGGGATGTACTCCCTCCCGTTTCTCATCCAACACCAGAACCTTCTACGGGCCTACATCCCTGTCGCACCCATCTGCACCGACAAGTTCACCCCTGAACAGTACCAAAGTGTGAAGGTCAGGAGCGTCACTGCTCATAACATAACATAGTATCACATAAAATAGCATAGCATCATGACTTTTATCCTCAAAGGTGGCGTCACTGATCGTTTACGGCGACCAGGATGCTCAGCTGGGGGAGGCGTCGTTTAACAACCTCCGCCATCTGGCCAATCACAGTGTGGCTGTGATGAAAGGGGCGGGGCATCCCTGCTACCTGGATGACCCCGACGCTTGGCACAGACTTCTCATCGACTTCCTCGCCAAACTGTGAGGTACGTGTGTGTGTGTGTGTGTGTGTGTGTGTGAGAAAACAGCAGACACTTTGAGTGAAGTGAAAAATATGAACATTATTTATTAACTGATTCTCTGTAATAAACCATTTGAAAATATTTTACAAGGAGTCACAGACACAATATTTTACAAATTTTGCCCTCTTCTTTTTTTTTTTTTTTTACTGTAGCTTCATCTGTACAAAAGAATGGAGCGACATTTGGACCTAGCAGAGCCCAAAACAAGAAGGAGCTAAATTCATCCTCGCTCACTCGTTCACTCACTCATTCACTCACGAAAAAAAAAAAAAAAAAATCAAATCAACACCATTTTTGACTTGACAGCTCAAACTTATCAACAGTGCTGTTTTCCTATATTTATATTCATGATATATACGGACTTCACTTGTTCTTTTCTCTAAATGTTGCTTTTTTTTGTTGTTAACACACTTGTCAAACATGGTCACATAGCACCAGACTACACACTACACACAATCACATACACGCTGGCGTTCCCAACACAGTGCAGCCAGGGGCTCCCTTCCCTTCTTGTAGGCTCCTCCTAATCATCACCCCTCCCTCGCCACCTCCTCATTGGAATTTTTTTACTTGCACATTTTTTTTTTTTTTTTTTACACTTTGAATTTTGGCAAAAAACTTAACCTGAAGACGTTGCTGTCTCCTGGGGGGGGGGGGGGGGGGGGGGGGGTCTGTGTGTGTGTGTGTGCACGTACAGGCAAGGATAGCCTTATATTCCCATGTGAGGTGTCGATACTAAGTGGCTCCTGGAGGTGGCGCTCCTCCAAGGAAACAGGGAAATCAATGATGTGCAGAAAAAAACATTTTAGCACGCTTATTCATTTCTATATCAATACCTTCTTTTTGTCATTGTCTTTTTTAAAAATCAAATATTTTTTTAAATATTTAAAATATATACAAAGTAATAAAATAAAATTTACCTATAATTATATTTTTACATTTAAAAGAAAATCCTGTATACAACACATATGTGTTCATTCCACCACAGGAGATATGTCATGTTACACAGTCAAAAATCCAATATCTGACATCCATAATTAAAATATAATAATATATAAATAATAATGGTTGGTTTTAGAATCTTTTTTTTTTCCCCACCGTCATGCTTTAAATCATTTTCTTGCAGTGTATCATTGATCGCTGTATTGTAATACTATGGTGGCAAAATACTGTAGAAGGTTATAAGCAAAAAAAAAAAAAATCATCAGAAAAGTGATGAATTATATGATTTCTTGCAGTTTTTCACAAAAAATGAATGCAAAGCGCGACAACGTAACACAAATCGCTGCCGTGTTTGGAGTCAATATTTCCTTAACTAAATCGTCCTGCGTCTTTAAAGGAGGCGTGGCTTGACTTTATCATTGTTGTTATGGGAGCATTACATAATGTATCGTCATAGGATCACATGACCACAACATGGCCTTGTGTGTGACATGTCCTCGCTGCACCGTGGACACACACACACACACACACACACACAGTCCCCCCTCCCGTTTGACCCCCCCTCGCTTGTAATAAAACATCCTTGGCTGCCATCTTATCATGAATGAATCGTCGTTATGGTGATGAAACCGTTTGATGTGCATCATGTCCCACTTGTCGCTCGTGTGCGTGTGTGTGCTTGTTTTGCGGCGTTAGAGAGCAGGAAAGAAGGAAGGATGCACGTGGCGCGTTGGGAGTGGACACGGGAGCGCAAAGGAAAAGTGCATGTCATGTGACGCCGGCATACACACCGCCAAACTACACACACTCATCTTTTTTTGTGTGTGTCGAAATACAGTGGAACCTCCAAGACGCAACACCTCCAGGATGCCTTAAGTGGGTTTTGCTTTTTCTTTGGCTTTTTAAATATTTAAATACCCAAAACTCGTCAAGAGGACTGGAACAAATTAGGATTTGACCAACTGTACCTGTTGGTTAATTCTAATCAAGCATCATGATGTTACTAGTACCACCATGTCACTACTATCAGGAGAACCAGAGTATAGAGGGGGGGAAGCCACCTGCTGTGGCCCAGCAAGGTGCACTGTATTCGGGCACATGCTTCAAGCAGCCGGTGTGATGCCATGGAGGTCTCTGGCAAACATTTTACACTTTTCAAATGCGGCAGACCTGGCATTTCAAGCAACCGATAAAGTTTTTTGTTTTTTCACCGGAGCGTTTCTTTCCCATTGGAATGATCGGTTATGGCATCATATCCACCCAGAATTATCAAGCACTCCTTTTTTTTGCGTATTGTATTTTGTGAGAAGGGTGCTGGTGGTGTCGGTGATGATAACCACAGAAAAGAGGAATGGAAGTGAAGAAAGTGGTACAGGCATCTGTCCAGGCTGCTCAGTACAACATGGCTGACATTAAATACAAAGGACCCTCACAATGTTACATCATCATCTCAGCTTCTTTTTACACTTCTGTGACTTTAAGACGAAAATAAAAACAAAAACGAGCCATTAAAGACGCAGTTTGACCCTGGAACAGATTATTTCCATATGGATTACAGAGGTTCCACTGTATTATCATTTGTAATTGATAGTGATGATAGTGACGACAAAATATGGCGGTACTACGGGATGAGTGTGAGGTGCGCGTGTATGTGTGTGACACTAAGGCATTTATATAGAGGCGGCGTTTTTTACTACGTTGCATCAGAAAACGCAAAACACATCCACCGACGAGCACATTCTTTCAGCACAAGCAGTAAATCCCTCTTTTTTTTTTTTTTTTAAACCTCCATAACACTGGTTTGTGTCGAACCGCAACACACAAAGAAGAAAATCCACTGTCATCCTTCACATTTCCACAACATTCCACTCAGCAAATGCAAACACACACACACGGAATCGGGCGGAACGACAGCAGTCGTGTGGCCCAATCCATAAAAAGGTATGTCCAAATAAAACGGTGTCCAAGACATGGCTAGGTGCCTTATGGTGTCACCGTGTGATGATGCAAATGTGCTCCACAGAAAGCTGATTCTCCAACATGGCTGCTTTATTAAAAAAAAAAAAGTACTATACAGTCGTCCACAACAGAGTGCATCAAGGCACTATGAAACAGTCTAACATGACGATCACATGACTACTCTACTTACTGCGTGTGACGGCCATATTTAGTTAGTGCCCCCCCCCACCCGTGTTCAAATAAATGTGTTGACTATTTGAGTCGGTCGGACTGAAGAAGCTTATAAAGGATTAGAGCCACGCTGAAAAGAAAGAAAAACCAATCGGACAACGCGGCGTCACTTGATAGTCTTCGGGCTAACGCGGACAACGTGCACGCTTACGCTTGTTATTCTTGCAAGAGTACGACTTCATTCTTGTATAATTAGAACTCTATTCTGACAAAAATTTGATTCGGAATTTATTATTTTACAATTATGATTATGGGCTGCACGGTGGCCGTGTGGTTATCGCGTAGACCTCACAGCTAGGAGACCCGAGTTCAATTCCATCTCCCCGTGCATGCGTGGGTTTTCTCCGGGTACTCCGGTTTCCTCCCACATTCCAAAAACATGCTAGGTTAATTAGCGACTCCAAATTGTCCATAGGTATGAATGTTTGAGTGTGAATGGTTGTTTGTCTATATGTGCCCTGTGATTGGCTGGCCACCAGTCCAGGGTGTACCCCGCCTCACGCCCGAAGACAGCTGGGATAGGCTCCAACCCCCCTGCGACCCTCGTGAGGATAAGCAGTAGAAAATGAATGAATAAATGAATTATGATTATATTCTAGCAAGAGCAGGAATTCATTCTTTTAAGATTCCGACTATATTATTTTAGTTATGACAGTTATTATTGGAAGAGTCCGACTTTATTCTTGCAAAAGTAGGATTTATTCATTTTTTCATTCTGATTGTATTTTTGTACAATTCTGTACTTGATTCTGGCAAGAGTAGGACCTTGATCTTTTAAAATTCCAATTGTATTCTGGCATAATTGTGACTATTCTTGCAAGAGTAGGCCTTAATTCTTACCAGACTATGACTTGATTCTTGTACAGTTACAACTTTATGCTTGATTCCGCCTTTATTGTCGTACAATGATGATTTTTTTTCTTGTAAGAGAAGGACTTAAGTCGTCTAAGATTGCAACTTTATTCACACACAATTATGGCTCTATTCTTGCAAGAGTATCATTTAGTCCTGTAGGATTAGGACTTAGATTAAGATGTATTTTCTTTGTATTTTTCTTTTACTTTTTCTTCATAGATTCTGTTCTTGAAGGAATATGACTTTTCTTGTGAGATTATGCTTTCCTATATTTATTCTGGGGGGGTAATTTTCTCTGAATTTCTTGTAAAATGACAACTTTTTCTCATAGAATTCATGTAAAACAGCAAGTGTATGCTTATAAGATTATGCAAGATGTCATGATCTCACTTTTTTGTTTTGAAATTATGCTTGATTCTTCTAAAAATGTCATTTTTTTTATTAGGCCTTACAAGCTTTTTTCTTGCTGAATCATTTTCCCCACAAAATCACGTCAATATTGATTGAAAATGTACATTTTTTTTCGTGTAAGATTACGACGTCTCATAAAATCACTTTTTTTTTCTAAGATTATCTTAATATAATACATAAAGTGATTTTTTTATTTACATAAAATTGCAATATCCCGCCTTTTCTTTTCAGCGTGGCCTAATGAGTTGCCTGATGAGTTGCGTCAGAGGTGATGTTTGGTCAGAGAGGTTTGTTTTGTTTGTTTGTAGCTCTCGGTCTGTGCTAACTATGGAAATGCATCACTAGCGTGTGAGCCTCATGTTGTGAATATGAGCACATCATTGCCATGACAGTACGGGCGTTTATGTGTCCTTGTCATGAAATACAAGCATGCCTCACGTCCGTCTCACCAGTCATGGAAATGTGTCTTTTTGGCTACAAAAGTAAGACCACATGAAAGTCTATCTCATTTTGGCAAGTAGATATTTGAGTGCATAAATAAAGTCCCTTTTTTTTGTCAACAAAATGTAACTTAAAAAAAAGTGACATGAAATTGTCTACTTCTCACGTGGGGAGGGACGGCGGGACGGCGGGACGACCTCGGCTGAGGACACACATTGTGAGCAAAGCGAGCTGGCTAGAAGGCGGCGCTCAGGGCTTCCGACCCGCTAAGATGGGAAGTCCCATCATTGGCGATAAAACTATGTTGGGTGGTGGTAGTCGTGAGGGGAGAAGCTCGGGGCGGCTAGAAGGGTGGTTGGTGTGTGCTGGTAGATTAATGTAGTAGAGAGCGAGCGTGAGGGCTGACCACGGGGTAAAGCAGAAGCAGCTGAATCAGCAGTAGCGTGGAGAGGCGAGGCTGGAGGGAGTGGCCCCGCCCACAGTCTGACGTGTTCTCCTGAGAAACGACACACATCGGTCATCACACGTCTGATGATTGCACGCATGTTGTGACATTACCACATTGACCCCAATTTAAGACCACTCTGAATTTTCAAGAACCGTAAGTGATGGGAAGAAAAGCTCACTTGGGAGAGAAGTCATTTGGCACCACCTGGTGGTTTGCATATACAAATCCCAGGATCAAAAATATATGAAGACTATGACTTGGCCCTTGTTGCAAGACCTGTGAGTGATGGGAAGAAAAGCTAACTTGTGAGTGAAGTCATTTGACGCCGCCTGTTGGTTTGCGTACGTAGATCCCTCGACCATGAATATGAGATAACCCTAAATATAAGAACACCCCTTTTTTCTCAAGACCCTTTGAGTGACGAGAAGAAAAGCTCACTTGGAGCAGTCACTTGGCCTCACCTGCTGGTTTGCACGGATAAATCCCTAGACCAAAAATACAAGACAACCCTGAAAAGACCGCCCCTCTATTTCAGGACCCGTGAGTGACGGGAAGAAAAGCGGACTTGGGGGATAAGTCATTTGGTGGCACTTGTATGTCTAAATCTTTAGATTAATAATGTAATATCACCACTCTTTCAAGACCAGTGAGTGATGGGAAGAAAAGCTCACTTTGGCGCCACCTGTTGGTTTGCGTTCGTAGATCCCTCGACCGTGAATATGAGATAACCCTAAATATAAGAACACCCCTTTTTTCTCAAGACCCTTTGAGTGACGAGAAGAAAAGCTCACTTGGAGCAGTCACTTGGCCTCACCTGCTGGTTTGCACGGATAAATCCCTAGACCAAAAATACAAGACAACCCTGAAAAGACCGCCCCTCTATTTCAGGACTCGTGAGTGACGGGAAGAAAAGCGGACTTGGGGGAAGTCATTTGGTGGCACTTGTATGTCTAAATCCTTAGATTAATAATGTAATGCCACCCCGCTTTCAAGACCAGTGAGTGATAGGAAGAAAAGCTCACTTGGACGCCACCTGTTGGTTTGCGTACGCAGATCCCTCGACCATGAATATGAGACAACCCCAAATATAAGAACACCCTTTTTTTCCTCAGACCCTTTGAGTGACGGGAAGAAAAGCTGACTTGGGGGATAAGTAATTTGGTGGCATGTCGAAATTAATAATGTAATGCCAGTGAGTGATGGATGGGAAGAAAAGCTCACTTTGACGCCACCTG
This sequence comes from Doryrhamphus excisus, assembly GCF_030265055.1. Taxonomy (NCBI): domain Eukaryota; kingdom Metazoa; phylum Chordata; class Actinopteri; order Syngnathiformes; family Syngnathidae; genus Doryrhamphus; species Doryrhamphus excisus. The sequence continues at coordinate 40,892,983 of NC_080466.1, forward strand.
TTGGGTTTGCATGTATAAATGCAGACACCAAAAATATACTACTACTTTCCCAAGACCAGTGAGTGATGGGAAGAAAAGCAGTCATTAGATGCTCACTGTGGTTTGCATGTACAGTATTTATAGACTCTTTTTAAAGGGGACCTATTATGCTTTTCCCACCAGGTTATTGTGTGTAGCTGCTCTATAGGAGTCCACAACGCAATACAAAGAACCCAAAATGAGCTTTTAAGACTTTTTCTGGGGAAAAGTCATGTCTTCTATTGGGGTCAATGCAGTATTTCTAATTTATACCACTTGTGGCGTACATTGTGGCTGTCTACAACCTTGCATGTGTCCTAAATAACGTGAGCCATGACAGCAGAGACTAAAGGTGACCGTTGCTAAAGAGAGGAGTCCATCTTACTGCGATGTTGTTGTCAAAGCAGGTGGAAGGTCCTTTTCTATAGCGTGCTACACTCATTTCTTCACATGGATTCTCCTCCTTTACTGAGAATCAGGAATCAAGGAGTAAACAACATATTTGTTGACCAAAGCGTGTGTGTGTGTGTGTGTATATGTGTGTGTGTGTGTGTGTGTGTGACATCATGACACCAGAGGATACACTCCTTTTCTTCCTGGGACAGCTTGTCCATCTCGCAGGTGTTGCAGGGCAACTTCTCGGCCACCACAAACAACAAGTTGGTGTTGTTCAGCTTCTTGGCGTGAATCAGCCTGCACACGACACATGCTTATTGGAAAACGGATGGAGAAAAAGTGTGTGTGTGTGTATTTGTGTGTACCTGGAGCAGTTGCCACAGTCTTGCAGTATGTTGTAGGAGCTGCTGAGGTTGCTCAGGTAGTACTGAGTCTGGATCATCACGCAGCTTCTCTCTTTGGAGTCCATCCCCTCCGCATCCACCTCGTCTGCACACAAACAAACACAAACACACACACACGTCATCCTGGATGTGATAAATGATTCATAGCATCATTTTACACACTCGCTCGCTATCTGCTTTCATTCAAGTCTCTTATCTGTGATGAGTAGCTAGAATGAAATGAAGTACAAAAATACTACTTTGTAAGAGACACAAGCTGTGTGTATTTGTAGAGTAAACAAGGTAGTATTCTACCTGTGACAAACCAGCTGTGATAAGCCATCCCATAGATGAACTGCTGGAACAAAGACCTGAAGACAAGAAGCGGAAACGTGACTCATTTACATTACGACCGTGTCATGGCGACTATTAGTAGTATGACACAATAAAAACCACAATAATAAACACATAGTTTGTACAGTAAACCTCGGATATATCGGACTCGGCTATATCGGAAATTCGCTCACAACGGACAGATAAAAAAGAACCGATTTTTCTGTAATGCATTTCCAATAAAAATTCATTGCATATATCGGATTTTTTATAACGGATTTCGCCTATTTCGGACAAAATCTCCAGTCCCGTTCCAATGCATTTCCATTAAATTTCCCTCGCATATATCGGATGGCCGCATCGTGGCGCTCCGATTCGCCGAATCGTGACAGGCCGCTATACGACGTCATTTGCAGCGTTTGCAGCGTTGACTGCGCGTCCAGGTACATTGGAAACATAGTCAAGGAAGTGCCTTTTTATAACGGATAAAATCCGATTTACGCATATACCGGATATAAATCCGATATATGCGTAAAACGGACATTTTCCGATATACGCATATAACGGATTTCGCTTATATCGGACAAAACCAGTGGGAACAATTGAATCGGATATATCCGAGGTTTACTGTAATTCCGTTTGCTAATTTGAGGAATAAAAATGTCCAGTGATTGACATCCGTTCCTCACCATGCGGCTGCCGAAGTCCACCAAGCCAGGTTGACAAAATCTGCAACTGTGGGCTGCAAAAGCAGGAAGTAGATATAAAAGACACAGAACAAACGTACTCCGTGTAGAGTTATTGCTAACGTGTATGTCGCTACCACAAAGACTCCTCGTGGGGCAGCTCCGGCCTCGCTGTTGGGCATGCGTTCACACACGGACTGGTAGTCGAAGGACTGTTTGCGGTTGTAGAAGGAATTGTTGTAGAGCGCAAACATCAGGAAGGGTTCCACGTCGCTGAAGAACATGCCCACCTGTGGACGACACACACGTAGACGAGTCAGGAAAGGTAGTCCGTATGAACGAGAGGCAGCGACGCCATGGACGTTACACGTCCACTCCACCTTGTTCCAGTCGTCCTTCTGGTTGGACATGATGAGGAAGCCGCCGTCGTCTATTAAATAACACAGCAGGTCCTGCAAGCAAAGACGGACGCTGTTAAGAGAGGAAAGATGACGTTTCATGTGAAGATGAGGAGGCACTCACATCACTGTTGGCTTCACAGTCCATCTCACAGCCTCTGTTTGGTCCACACTGTCACACATACAAGCATACTCTTTAATCATAACAATATTAATAATAATAATAATACAAGATACAAATGTAGCATAGACTGACTCTTCCTCATGTTTTGGTTACACTTTTTGCATGCATGAGAGCAGAAAATGCATTGACAAATTGTATCGATACTTGAATTGATATCATAACATAATACCCACTGTGTAAAACTTCCAAGGTTGGAAAACTAAGCATTCCGATTGAGGGAAAAATGTTTGAATTGGCAGGAATTAAACATGAAAAAATTGGCTCTATAACAAGATGATTTTTCATTCATTCATCTTCTACCGCTTATCCTCACGAGGGGTGCTGGAGCCTATCCCAGCTGTCTTCGTGCGAGAGGCGGGGTACACCCTGGACTGGTGGCCAGCCAATCACAGGGCACATATAGACAAACAACCATTCACACTCACATTCATAGACATTCATGGACAATTTGGAGTTGCCAATTAACCTAGCATGTTTTTTTTGCATGGTGAATGAGTGGTTAGTGCTCAGGCCACACAGCTAGGAGACCCGTGTTCAATTCCAACCCCAGTCAATCACAGGGCACATATAAACAAACAACCATTCACACTCACATTCATACCTATGGACAATTTGGAGTCGCCAATTAACCTAGCATGTTTTTTTTTTTTTTGCATGGTGACCGAGTGGTTAGTGCTCAGGCCACACAGCTAGGAGACCTGTGTTCAATTCCACCGCCAGCCAATCACAGGGCACATATAGACAAACAACCATTCACACTCACATTCATACCTATGGACAATTTGGAGTCGCTAATTAACCTAGCATGTTTTTTTGCATGGTGAACGAGTGGTTAGTGCTCAGGGCACACAGCTAGGAGACCTGTGTTCAGTTCCACCGCCAGCCAATTACAGGGCACATATAGACAAACAACCATTCACACTCATATTCATACCTATGGACAATTTGGAGAACATGCAAACTCCGCACAGAGCTGGCCGAGGTTGGAATTGAACTCTGGTCTCCTAGGTAACCACTCAACCACCGTGCAGCCTTCAGCTAATCAAATAAATAAAAAGTAGAGCAGTTATGGATGCATGGCTGGAAACCGACTTGAATAACTAAGCCCAGCCACAGAAATAAAAGACACCAAAAAAAACACCAGCTGTAACTTTAAGATGTTTACACGAATCACCATGAAATTTGGTGCACACCTTTGGGGGACAACCAAGAACAAGTGTGTCAAATTTGAGCGAGATTGATTGAAAATCATAGCCGCCATCAAGCGAAACATCCTTGCAGGGGCACGGGCGTGACTTAGCAAGTCATTATCCAGAAGTCATTGAGTTTGTATAAAGATTATAAAACTATGAGGATATATAATGTATGCTGCTTCCAAGGCATTTTAGAGCCCACTACATATTATCTCTCTATTTCAAGCACGAGTGACACACGGCTGTTTTGTCAAATTGGTCTTATTTGAGAATATACTGTTAATAATAAGCATAGACTTGTTTGATACATGCATTATACCGTATGATGCTAGCTGCTTGCACAAAGTACTATTGTTGTCATTTGATGCAAACGCCACACAGAGATGGCCGAGGGCGGGATTGAACTTGGGTCTCCTAGCTAATATCTTGACCGCCATTGCAGGCCCAATTAATGATTGTATTTTTAATTATTTTTGTACCTCAGTAAAGGAAATGTATGACATGATATATAATATATGTGAAATCCATATCAGTTTGCATGCATGCTTGCTCATCAGAAAACCGTCTTGTCAAGGAACTATAGAAAGTAAAGTTGGATATACTTTAGAGTAGTCAGTGTACATCTTATATAGCAGTAGTAGTAGTAGTAGTATGAAGTGGTACAAGCATTATTATATAAATATGTGTCAACCTGACGTGTACGTGTTGGTGTACTGGGGTCGTTACCGTGTGTGAGCCTTGACGGTTGTCAGTGTGGTTACTGGCAAGAATCTTAAACTTGTCCACCCAGGCCTCTAGGTCCAGTTTGACTCCAACAACTGTGACGTAACAGAAGCTCGTCGATGAACAGGTAGACATCCAAGTCTGCAAAAAGACGTTTGACACGAACCTGCCGGTTTGATGGTCTTCCCTCCCACTGTGATGTCCACCGCCGTGCTGACGAGGATGCCGATGGTGTCGTTCTCCGGGTTGAGAAGCTCGTCTCGGGCTGAGAGGGCAAGAAGGGATCAGAGCGAGCGAGGGAGGAGCACGGCGGAGGGAGCGTCGCTCACCTGTGCGATAAGGCGCTCTGAAGATGTAGCCCTTGTTGTCCAGGCTGCGGCGGTAAAAGCTGGCATTAAACGGCTCGGGGTCTTCCTCCCAGCTTTCTGCCGCCCTGACATTTTAAGAGCACGCACGGAAAGCGTTGGTAAATCTTTAAGCTAGCAGGCTTATGAGCCACGTCTGCGTGACAATGCGATGAGGGCTCGTACTTGTTGGGGAACACTCTGGTAACTCCTCCATCAGTTGCAGCAAACACGGCCAGGAAGCCATACCTGAACAACGGAGACGTCAACCATCACCGTTACATGTCTTCACAGGAAAGAAGCACTTTGGGAGGGGGGGATTTTACCCATCATCCACAATCAAACACACGTGTGTATTCTAAAGACATAAAAACTGCTAAAAACATTCTAAAAAAGCACTATTCTCACTTTACATCTAGTAGCTGCATTATTAACATTAATAAGTATGTAATAATGACTTTATTAGGACTAATAAGGCACTGTTTCCGCTAATTAACATGAATAAGTATGTAATAATGACTTTATTGGGACTAATAAGGCACTGTTTCCGCTAATTAACATGAATAAGTATGTAATAATGACTTTATTGGGACTAATAAGGCACTGTTCCCGCTAATTGACATGAATAAGTATGTAATAATGACTTTATTAGGACTAATAAGGCACTGTTCCCGCTAATTAACATTAATAAGTATGTAATAATGACTTTATTAGGACTAATAAGGCACTGTTCCCGCTAATTAACATTAATAAGTATGTAATAATGACTTTATTAGGACTAATAAGGCACTGTTCCCGCTCATTAACATTAATAAGTATGTAATAATGACTTTATTAGGCTCAATAAGGCACTGTTCCCGCTAATTAACATGAATAAGTATGTAATAATGACTTTATTAGGACTAATAAGGCACTGTTCCCGCTAATTGACATGAATAAGTATGTAATAATGACTTTATTAGGACTAATAAGGCACTGTTCCCGCTAATTGACATGAATAAGTATGTAATAATGACTTTATTAGGACTAATAAGGCACTGTTCCCGCTAATTAACATTAGTAAGTATGTAACAATGACTTTATTGGGACTGATAAGGCACTGTTCCCGCTAATTAACATTAATAAGTATGTAATAATGACTTTATTGGGACTAATAAGGCACTGTTCCCGCTAATTAACATAATAAGTATGTAATAATGACTTTATTAGGACTAATAAGGCACTGTTTCCGCTAATTAACATGAATAAGTATGTAATAATGACTTTATTAGGACTAATAAGGCACTGTTCCCACTAATTAACATTAATAAGTATGTAATAATGACTTTATTAGGACTAATAAGGCACTGTTCCCGCTAATTAACATTAATAAGTACATAATACCAGGATTTATTAGCCTTTATAAGGTATTATTATCATATTATCATTGACATATAATTGGTGCTTATTACAGTTTCAGTATATTAACATTAAATCAATGAATATATTTTTATTAACATTCATATAGAATTATTAATACTAATAGGCATATAAGAACCTTATTTTACACAATATAATTACTGCTTATATAGCCCTATAAATGCTAATAAGAAGTAAATTTTAATATAATAAGACTTATTAATTTTAATTAGATTAGCAATTAATCCTGTAATAAACCTCATTAAAGGATTATTAAAATATAATTACTGCTTATACAGCCCTATAAATGCTAATTAGCATTTAATAGTAAATCTTATTAATATAATAAGACTCTTATTAACTTTAATTACTACTTATTAAGGCTTATTATTAGCACCTTAATATAAAGCGTAACCCAACAACCCCAGAATTTGTCAGATCCCTGTCTCAAGATGTCTGATCCACCTGTGATCCACATCTCTCAAGCAAACCCAGCCATCATCATCATCATCAATTACTATCCATCCCACTGTATTGTCAAGTCATATCTATCTATTAGTAGTACACTTTTTTACCAAGGACTCTCCCGTGTCGGAGATCCTTTCGCAGCCGTACTCACGTGTTCAAGTCTTTGTTCTTCCACACTTTGTCCACCAGCTGCCTGATGATGCCTGTGTCAAGGATCAGGTTGTGAAGCAGCAAATTGTCACCTAAACAGGATGAACATGAATACATGAATAAAAGCTGCTCATTGTTACAAATGACCCTGGCGGGCTTGGTTTAATTACTTGGAGGCAACAATGGAGGTCTACTGCAGAGGCTATCAGGGGCTTTCGGGCTTTTAGCGCATTTTTTAAACCAAATATGGTAACACATGAGTAAACCAGAAAATATGCTCAATGTATTCTGTAAAGAATGTATTAATTTTTATGATGATTTCATACCCATTCTGTGTAGAAATGGTACTAAAAAATATAATGCATCCTGCTTGACACTAGAGGGCGCCACATACCACAGTTGCATGCAAATCTAATTGATCATTTCAGTTTGTGCACAAGCACAGCAAGCCTGAACTGTAATGCTAACAACATGGCAGGTGTCCAGGCTGGTCCACCAATATTTTAAGCGTTCAATTTGATCATGTGGGTTGTCATGGTGATAACATAGTGCAGCATCCTAACGATGAAAATGAAAACTGACATTGCTTGGAGTCTGGGGTCACTTTCTCCATGAGGGCAATGAAGTTGAGCAGGAATTCCGTGTTGTTGTTGGACAGTTCCAATTCGTTGCAGTATTCCCTGAAGAAAAAGAAAAAAGAAAACATGACGACTGAAGACGATGCAGAAACACGCCAGAGAGCGCTCCGTTGTATGTACCATGTTGATGGGCGGCATAGAAGACAGAAATACTCAGGGGTGTAACGCTACGCCGTCATCACGCTTCGGCACGTGCCTCGGTTTTACCATTCGGTGAAAAACCTCAAATGATTTAGCATTTGTGTAAACGATTTTTCTAATGAAACATACAAAACTGTCAAGTAATTCTATAAGAATATGATTATTTGATTTTTACTAAAACTCGTTATTGACTGAAGTGCCGCTTTAATAGTTCCCATCCCCCCCTCCCCATTTGATAATGGTGACATCCTGCTTACGTCTTATCCACTTGTACAATATCAGAGGAACCAGAGTATAGAGGGGAGGGAGCCGCCTGGCTTGGCCCAGCAAGGTGCACTGTAGTCGGGCACATGCCTCGAGCAGCCGCTGTGTGGCTACGGAGGTCAGGAGAACCGGAGTATAGAACGGCAGGAGGAATCTGACGTGGCCCGGCAGGGTGTACTGTACTCAGGCACACGCTCCGAACATATGGGTGTGCAGGTACACACGCGGGTCTCGAGCAACCCTTTTGATATTTTCAATCATCATGGCTACGGCGTTTCAGGTGGCTGATCAGGTTTTTTATTTGTTTCTTCACGGCATCGAGCATCTTTCCTCTTCAAGTAAACGTTTGTTTACAAGTGAGCTCGGGGGAAGTTACAACAGGACATTAACGGTAATTTACAGGTAATCTTGCGTCATTACAAGTGAGCTCAGGGGAAGTTACAACAGGCCGTTAACGATAATTTACAGGTAATCTCGCGCCATTGTAGCGTTTCTTTACAAGCCAAGTGTTGTAGACTCTAATCACTCGTCAAAGGCTGGCCTGCACTTCCTGTTCCTCACTGGGTATTCCTCTGTACCGTACCAAACGTTCCCTTTAAGGAATCCACGATGACGACATGGAAGCGTTCCACCCCTGCTGATGAATGAACAGCGTACGTTGAACACGGCAAACATGCATCACAGCGGCATGCACGGGACGACGCCTCATTTCTTTCAGTGAGGGTGACGTCGCGACACAAGGTTGCCACATGTAAACACACAATGGAGGACATCATGGAGGCGGCGAGATGTCAAGAAAAGCACTGATGAGAATTAGGACACCAAAGCGTTCCACGCAAGGCTACCTGGGAGCAATGAATACATGTCCTTCAGACTCAAAACTGTTTGGCAGCAGTGACTCAAAATCTGCAACAGAAAGGGGGAAGATTATCCGGGGAGAGGGGAACGTGGTCGAGGAAGGGGGGAGTTGTGGCAGCTGTTCTTCACATGTGTGAGAGGGGTGGGGGTGGGTTGGTGGGTGGGTGGGCGGGGACACAAACGGGCGTTTAACATAGCAGCATTGAGGAATCATGGCGACATTAGCGTTTGCCAATATGGTGCCTCCAAATGGAACCTGACCTGGACCGATGCTATTTGCTTTTCTTCCCTCATGGGGGGGCGGGGGGTTCAATGGGACACGTTTGGGACGTCGGAGAAGTGGCTTGGTGTCGTGGCAGCGACTTCTCAGACGCATACAAGGACAGCGAGCGCTTTAAGGTCAGGCAGGCATCAACATGGCCAACTTTTGCAAAGGGAGGTGGTCCTGATGGAGGTCACCCCTCAGACTGGCAGGCGGAGGGCGGCCGAGAGACTCATAACGGCAGGAGATGCATTGCATTGTGAAGGGCATTTGAAGGGCAACTTGACTAGACATCAATCCACGCCTGCGCCATCTTGACAGGTCAAACACGACGCCGCGCCGCGCGACGCGTTATGTACGGCTACAATCGGGTGCCCAGGTAGTTTGCGCCCACAATGCCGTGCACATCCGGGGTCGGGGGTTGACAGGAAGTGTGGGGGGCCGTGCCCCTGGCGGTCTGAGGGGTGAGTGAGGGGTGAGAAGGGGGGTACGTGAGAGGAGGGAGACAAGCTGATGTAGACAAGGGTTAGAGAAGGAAGACGCAGGAAGTCAGCTGCACCGAGCTGTCACCTGACCATGGGGGATGGGGGGTGGGGGGTGGGGGGGGGCTGTGTGTGTGTGTGTGTGTGTGGGCTGCAACACCTCCAGCAACTTCAATAAGTTAGTTAGCAGGATGATGCATCTTTTATTACAGTTAAGGTCCACTGGCAATGGGGCCCATTTGTCACTTAGCGTTCACCTTCTAAGGCACATTCCCGCCGCTTACGTCATGTGTCAATCAAACAAGTTACGATAGCCTGGCCTCGGATAAGGGTCTGTGCTGGGTCGAGTTAACTGCAACTACAATTCAAGCGACCATTTCCCAAGATGGCGCTAACTTTCCAAAGTGCTTCTAGCATTAGCAACCATTAAAGTAATCCCTTGTTCAACGCGGTTAATTGGTTCCAAACCTGACCGTGATGAATGATTTTTTCGCGAAGTAGGATTCGTTACTTATACATCACAAATCTTCGTAGTTAGCAAAGAAAACCTGTTTATGGCTTTCTACATACATTAGAGCTCTCTAAACATATAATAGCAACCCTATGGTCACCTTTACACTCATATAAATCAATAGTAAATACAATCAGAGGCAATAAGCCGTATAATAAGACTGGTGCTGGTGTGTTTCAATGAATGTCTTCCGAAAGTCTGGACAGGAAGTGATGTCGGGGAGTTTTAGCTGAAGTACGACTAGTAGCCCGTGTTATTTATTATCACAATTATAATGATAATGATTATGAATGTAATAAGATTATAGTAGATAATTTAAAGAGGCAATAAGTCCGGTGCGTGTGCTGCTAGTGACACCTAGTGGCCGGTGTAGACCATAGTCCATCAGCATCCTTTAACCCCTGAACCTGTATTAATATTTGTATATAATATTTGTATGGTTATCCCCAAAACCTCAAAGCCTAAATGGAAAGTTAAGAAGTTAAGAATGATTTGTTTTTTTTGGTTCTCCAGCACATGACAATCAGACATAGTAGCGCCACTTTTAAAAAATGACAGAAACTAATCCTAAATCTCCTGAAAGTGAAATTAGATGATGTTTGCGGAGATGAGAATGCAGTATTAAGAATTCGATGCGACTTAGGAATAGAACTAAATGAGGGAAAGAGAAAGAGGAGAAACGGTGACTGAAGAGAAAGATGCTCGGGTCTGAGTGTGGAAGACAAAGTGAGCCATCAGAAGAGAGGACAAAATTAGTAAGACAAAAGACATATTTGAGCAGAGAAGATGAATATGTGTCTTCCTGTTTAGTGCTTGACTGACAGTCAGGGTGAGCCTTTATTGCAGCAGGACGTTAAGAAGGAGGAAGAGGAAGGACGGGACCTGGAGGCAAAGACGGGCAGGAAGAGAGGCAAGCAGGCAAGGGTAGCTTGGGGGGGGGGGGGGGGGGGGGGTTGGAAGGGTGTGGGTGAGAGGCGGGGTGGGAATTGGGGGGGGTCAGCGGGAGGTCAAAGGTGGGAGGAGGCAGCGGTAGGAAGGAGGAAGTCAAGGAAGGGAATGCGGACCAACATGGAGTATACTTGCCCTTGATGTATGACACTGTGTGGATCCATCAGAGAAGGAGCAAGAAAAGAAACAGGGGGTCGGGTGGGAAGGGGTTTTGGGGGGGTCACAGACAATATTTTATTCAATTATTGCTTGAATAAAAATATTGTGTTCTTGAAAATAAAGGAAAACACTCGAATTGAAAAACAGGACGAGAGAGGAAAAGAAATGAAGAGCAAACGTCTTATTTGCAAAAAAGACAGAAAACAACAACAGGAAGTAAGAATGAGAAGACAACAACGTGTCCCCGCGCCGATGGGCCCCCGGGACTTTATGCGCTGAATGATTCCAAAGCTCAGACAAATCATAAGAACAAATCAGAGTGGCGTCAGAAGGAGTGAAAAGCATGCAAGTTTTCACAGCTTTCACACACACACACACACACATACATAGACACACACACACACACACACACACACACGCTTCAGAATCATTTCTTGGTGAAGAAGAGGCGAGAGCATTTGGCAAAGAAAGACATAAAAAATAATAGTACAAAGTCACCATTATTTTCACCTGCGTCACACAGCTTTCACCTTTCTGTCTCGTCACATCGTTTTTTTCTTCAGCCAGAGCGAAGAAAAAACATTTTTTTTGTGTGTTTTTTTTTTTTTTTACAGCACAGCATGGACACAGGAGGGACAAGGAGGAAGGAGGAGGAGGAGGTTGGATCCTGCCTACCATAGAGCATCAAGAGGAAGAGGAGAAGGAGGAAAAGGAGGAGGAGGAGGGAAGGGGAGATAAAGATCCGCTCCCTACAACCTTGATGTTGGGAGACCCGGGAGTGAAACGTCCAGCTTGAGCGAGCGAGCGAGAGAAAGAGAGAGAAAGAGAGGAGAAGGGGGTGTGGGGGGGTAGGAAGACGGCGTGGTGCTGCGAGGGTACTTACACTGCACCTGGAGGATCTGGTCACTGAGGTTGGCCTTGATGTGGTTCTCGCTATACGTGGGCAGCACCAACCCCAGACTAAAACAGATGCAGAACATTAGGAACACTTGGCTGCAAGGACACCTGGTCCTGGGTTGCAGATGGGTCCCGTTCCGAGACCGGCATGTAGGTCCACTTTTAGGTCTAAATTTACTTAGACCGGGGGTTCCCAAACCAACTCAGGGCCCACTTGAAAATATAAAAAAATGTCTGCGGCCCCCCTTTGTCCTAAAAACAGGACATAGACCAAATGCTGCCTTTTCAGAGCACTTAACTTACTTAATAATAATAAAAATAATCATTATTACGAATTTATTATTACAATGAATTTATTAATGATTATATTATTAAAATAATTTATTAATTATTACTATTAAAAATAATAATAAGAATATTATGATGATTATATATTATTATTATATATAATACTAATAATAATAATTATTATTATTATTATAATAATACACCACAGATTAAAAGTTTTGCTTTCATTTCAATCCTGAATCTTAATAATAATAATGTTATTATTATTAAGATTCTGGATTAATAATTAATAATAATATTAATAATAACTATGATAATATTAAATTCTTCTTATTATTAATAATAATACACCACATATTAAAAGTTTGGGCTTCCTTTATCCCCCTGCTTTAATTTCAATCCAATCGTAATAATAATAATATTATTAAGATTCTAGATTAATGATATTATTATTGTTATATCGTTATATATAATATAATAATAATATAAAAAATAATATAATAATATTCATAATATTCATAATTTTATTATTATTATTATTATTATATCATTATCCCAAAAAGTCTATAATATTCTTCTTATTATTATTATTATTTGTATTATTATTAGGGCCTTTAGCCATGATACTTAGGCCCTACCCACACGAAAACATTCCTGTGAATTTTTTTTTTTTTGGCCAAATTGAAAAAAAGTCCCGTTGCATCCAAACGGGAACGGATCACAGTGTGAAAATGATGCAACACACAAGGCACATCTATTTCGTGTGTCCCAGTAAACGTCGTCTCTTCCGCTTTCCAAGGCTGGCGTAGACTTAGTACGAAGAGGAATTACGTCTGAGAGGCATTTTGGATTATAAGCCAAGACAATATCAGGAGAATGTCGACTGGGGTGAGTCACGCTATTCAGAGAGCATGGCTTACAAACGAGCGAGGAGTGAGGACATCTCCAGGGCTTCACGTTTACTCAACAACAAGCAGCAGGAGTTCAGGAGTACAGTTGAGCCTCATTTGCAAAGCCGTAGCCCAGAGAAAATATCATCACAGGGTAACAGCAAATGTTTGCAAATGAATAAACTTTGCAATTAAAAAATGCTCGGGGTGCTCCTGTGGATTTTCGAAAACGTGGTGATAGGTTTCGATACAGGAGGATTAAAGCCTCATTTGCATGAAAGCGGAAGACTTTCATGAAGTCCTTTCTTTGGCAGTGCCGGAGCCCGTATTCTATCTTGCGGCATCCTTCCGTTAGCAGGCTGCTTCAAGTTACCTGGAATAATACCTTCATGTGACCTCTGACCTACCTGTAGTCTGTGCCGTCCACAGGCGTCCACGTGTACGTCCGCACGGCCTCGTCGATGTACCTCTGTTGACACACAACGCATGCACCGTGACCTTCTCTGCACATCCCATATCAATTATGGAGACGTTCTGCGGGGGAGGAGCTGCTATATTGACGACTCGCCTCATCAACCGACTTAATGAGCGTCTTGATTTTCCTCTGCCCCGATTTGCCATCAATCATCTGTCTTCGGATCTGAGGAGCGAACGGAGAGACACAATGAAAGACATCTTGAAAACCAAACCAAGTTTTGCATGTCAATACTGGAATAATAATTCCATAGAAATGATGTTATGATGATGCTACATCAATATGGGTTCGATTACATGACAAATAGCTCGTTACTCATACTGTGCAGGTGAGCGAATCAAGCGCTCCTGACAACGACCCTGAGCTCACTAGTAAACAAACGTTCACCCGGAGCAAACCCACGGGACTCGAACCTAGGTCTTCCGCATCTCCCGACTGTGTGGCCAACATGCTAACCGTCTGTACCATTCATTCATTTTCTACCACTTTTCCTCACAAGGGTCGCGGGGGGTGCTGGAGCCTATCCCAGCTGTCTTCATGCCAGAGGTGGGGTACACCCTGGACTGGTGGCCAGCCAATCACAAAGCACATATAGACAAACAACCATTCACACTCACATTCATATCTATGGACAATTTGGAGTTGCTAATTAACCTAGCATGTTTTTGGAATGTGGGAGGAAACCGGAGTACCCCGATGGGGAGAAAATACAAACTCCACACAGAGATAGCTAAGGGCGGGATTGAACTCGGGTCTCCTAGCTGCGACGCCTGCGTGCTAACCACTCATCCTTATAGCAAACATTCATTCATTTTCTACCGCTTTTCCTCACGAGGGTCGCGGGGGTGCTGGAGCCTATCCCAGCTGTCTTAGGGCGAGAGGCGGGGTACACCCTGGACTGGTGGCCAGCCAGCCAATCACAGGGCACATATAGACAAACAACCATTCACACTCACATTCATACCTATGGACAATTTGGAGTCGCTAATTAACCTAGCATGTTTTTGGAATGTGGGAGGAAACCGGAGTAGACGGAGAAAAACTCCACAAACAGAGATGGCCGAGGGTGGAATTGAACCCTGGTCTCCTAGCTGTGAGGTCTGCGCGCTAACCACTCAACCACCGTGCAGCCCATTTGTACCATATCGATCTATATCATTTCAGAAATAACAAGCACTGTCCAGTTATTGCCTGTTTTCATTTTATTGCTGATTCTGCATAAAAAGTCACATTTGGCTCATCTTTAAGTTGACCTGCATGATGAGGTATGGCTGGAATGTGCAGCGTAGCGTGAGTGCCCGTCTCTCAAGGAGGTTTTCTTACCTCCTCCTTGTTGCTATCCTCCAGTTCTGCGTCTAGAAAGTCCAGAGTGACGGGCTCCCTGAAGTTAATGATCTGTGTATTTGACACACAGAGAGAGAGGATGCAGCCAGGAAATAAAAGCAAAACTGGCTGCGGAGTTGGACGCACCTTTGGTCGCAGGTTCGGATGCAGCAGCACGTAACCGTTTGGATCTGTTGCAAAGGTGTAGCCGTTGGCTCCAAGCTGCGTGGGTCAAAGCAAGAGGTGACGACTTCACGCGTAATCATTCACGTAAATGCCAGCGTCCATTTTACTCACCCTGTATGTGGGTGTCTTCTTTTTGATTTCGTTGATGGCGATGTCTACTCCCATGACGCCGAGGATGAGCTGGTTCTGTGGTGAGGAACACACACACACACACACACAAAGGGAGCGTCAGCATTCCGCACGGGAAGAAGCTCTCCTCACTGTCTTAAGAGTGAGATCTCCTGATTGGTGCTATCACTTCCATCTGAGGAGGCTTGCTGCTTCACGCCTCAGCGATAAGCTCAGAGTAAATACTCGGGGATGAAAGATGGATGCAAAGTGCTGCCGTGGCGATAACAGGAGTGGCGGTGATGTTGGCTGTATCCTCAGAGAGGCGCTGTTGCGTCACATGCTACTGTACCTGAGCGCTTGCACTGTCAGCGGTGAGGTTGAAGACCGGCATTGTTCCCGTGATGACGAGGCCCAAACCCTGATGAAGAAACACAATGAGGACTTGGACGCCGCATGGATGCTGCATGGGCTCTCTCACCAAAGCATCCTGGTAGACGTTGGTCCACTGCACCTGCTTGGCTTTGGAGCCAGCCAGCACCATGGGTCTTCCGAGGACATCCAGGTACTCCTGACGAGCAAAACACACAATAACACAGCTTGTCCGGTGCAGACATGAAAACAAGAATGCCTTCAAATGAGATAAGAACAATTATCTATTTAACTAATTATTTTAGATATTATTATATTAAATATATTATTATTTAATATTTAGATATTTAAATAATTATCAATTTAACTGTAGTTTCTGTACTTGATGATTTGTCCTGATAAAAATATCATAACATTACTACATCACTACTATCAGGAGAACCAGAGTACAGAGCAGAGGGAGCCACCTGCTGTGGCCCAGCAAGATGCACTGTATTGGGGCACATGCTCCGAGCAGCCGGTGTGACGCTACGGAAGTCAGAAGAGTCGGAGAATCTCCTCCAATCCTCATTGCGGAGCATTTGGTACAACCAGCATGTGAAACCGCTTCGGATAGTGTGGAAGTGGTAATTTACGACAGGCCGCTAACGTCACGGGCAGAAGAAAAAGGTAAAAACTTAAAAACGGTATGGGTAATGTCGCCTCAATGGAGCATTTTTTTTTAAATAAAATCGATCATCTGCGCAATTTTTTATTCATTACATTTACATGCGGCCAACATGCTAACCACTCAACCACCGTGCCGCCACTACTAAAACATTCATTCATTCATTTTCTACCGCTTATTCTCACCAGGGTCTTGGGCATGCTGGAGCCTATCCCAGCTGTCTTCTACACCCTGGACTGGTGGCCAGCCAATCACAGGGCACATATAGACAAACAACCATTCACACTCACATTCATACCTATGGACAATTTGGAGTCGCTAATTAACCTAGCATGTTTTTGGAATGTGGGAGGAAACCGGAGTACCCGGAGAAAACCCACGCATGCATGGGGAGAACATGCAAACTCCACACAGAGATGAATGGAATTGAACTTGGGTGTCCTAGCTGTGAGGTCTGTGCGCTAACCACTTGACCGCCGTGCAGCATATGGGACTTTTATGTAAGCAATATGGCAGAGGTTGGGATTGAACTCGTGTCTTCTTGCTGTGAGGTCTGCACGCTAACCACTCGACCACCGTGCAGCCCTGCAATTTTTAATGCTATCAGATTTATCCGTCTAACGTCATTGTGCACCCCGACTTCAGATATTCCTAAAACCATCATGAGAACCTGGGATTCTCCCAGTGGCCTCATAAACCAGTAGGTCACCAACAAGTCTCCCAGTCCTTCCTGACCATAAAGCCTCGGCTAGCCACTCAAGGCTGCTTTTCATCATTATGAAGGAGCTATTAAAAACACATTAAGGGTGTCAAAGGCATGGTGTGCAAACAGGCCAATCTTCCCCGAGGCTCTTGAACCAACACTGCCATTGGCCCTCAGTGACGGTCAATTGTGAGGTGATGTGTTTAAAACCAACGGGATTTTTTTTGTTCTAATATAGGCCACATGATATGGAAAAAGGATCCATAAAGTAGCCTTAATTCAGGCAAAACATTACATTTGACCTACAAGAAGATGAAGGAGACGTTGGATGTGAGACGGAATACATCCAGGACGTCTAGGTAGCATGGCGGTGGATTCCAAGTGGGAGGCAAGTGTTCTTTTTCCGGTTTGTCGCTTAGCATTCCGACCGTCATGCACATAGGAATGTTGTCAAGCGTTTTGACTGATGATCACAATGTGAGCCTCGAAACCTCATCGTACTCCGT
Source organism: Doryrhamphus excisus (assembly GCF_030265055.1). Lineage (NCBI taxonomy): Eukaryota > Metazoa > Chordata > Actinopteri > Syngnathiformes > Syngnathidae > Doryrhamphus > Doryrhamphus excisus. Next base: position 40,910,335 of record NC_080466.1, read on the forward strand.
CAAACATTTGTTCTCCAAATATTAAGTCGATATTTTTCCAAGGCATGTCTTGGCAGGTCAGTTCCACACGGCAGAAAGTGGGAGAGGGATTCTACCTAAGACGTTAGGGCGAGACACTATGCAGGAATCGAATCATTTTTTTTTCCCCAATAGGCGATCGGCGGCTGATCAATCGGAATATCACGACTGTACTATTCCTTACTTGCAGCATTAACAAAAAGGCTGTTAGCGAGCTAATTTCCATCTGAGTATGTATTATATTCCCAGTATTCCCAAATGTGCATATCAAACCCGTAGTAGTCACGGAAATACCACAATGTCATCAGTACATTAAGAATAAAAGAATACAAAAAGGAAAAGAAACATTGTCAATTTTGACCTTTGAGTATGTATCTTTCAAGTACACGAGGTGGGGGGTGTGGGGGTGTGGGGGGTGTCCTGACCGAGCACGCCCCCATTCCAGCATCAAGCTCCTGTTTGCTTTCATGGCCTGAACAGTGAGGTGCTGACAGGCGTAACCTATTCTATTATTAGCTCAATAAAAGTCCGCTTAAACGCGCCACAGGGAGATATTCCATCAGGACAGTGACAGCCAGACCTTTTCACGGGATATAGAAGGAATTTTACGCCTGGCTAGAACAATGTAGGGAACATAAAAAAAAAAAAAGGTAGCAAGCACAGATTTGTGGTGCAAAGGAGCCAGAGTCACATAAAGTCACAGGAGCCCGGCGTGGCCGTTAGAGGCCATTATGGTTATGACTTTATTTTGAAAGGCTCCTATCCTTCACGGGGCAAACATCCTAACCAGAACAAAGATAATAATACTCATTTTTCATCGACAAAGTCACAGAGGCATTAATAGGCATTTGACTACATGTCCTTAAAGAACAATAGCCACGTATACATGGACCCAAATATTCCCATTGCATTCGGTTTATTTGATCAAACGCAAAGAATGTAACCTTCCGAAAGAAAAGTGCCAATCCGAATGAATATATAATCGGATTCACGGGGGTGGAATATTCCTTTCCCCAATCCGATTCGTGTTTTTCTTCTTCTGTTGTTTATTGGCGGTTGGCAAGCAGCTTTCGTGTGCATTAGCGCCATCTGTGGAACAGAATCTAAACACTTCTATACTTTATTCACAAGTCCAGTTTTATTAATAAAGAAAATATATATATATATATATATAAAACATGTTCCCGAGTTTAATTATAAAATATTAGCAAGATTGAATTTAATCTTTTCCTGTTTAAATTTATCCCGGGTGTGCTCAGATATGACGTAACATGCAACTCCAGACATTCTTCGGTTTTAAAAATGGAGGCAAGCGATCGGCACTGGACCGGTGTGGAATGTTTGTTTTTGATCCAAACTAAATTTCAAAACTGGACGAACAAAAAACTGAAAATACGGAGTTATTCCAACAAGTGAAACAAAAACTCGGGGAAGTCGGTATCATGTGATGTTGATGTTTACGTTTTACTGCGAATGCCCCATTGACTATTCTGTTTGATTATAGCAACGCATGTGGACAAGAGATTGGAATATTCCATTGTTTTCGGAAAGGTCATTCGGAAAGATTCCATTCGGAAAGAGGAAAACTCCTCATGTAAACGTGGTTATAATGAAGACTCCATGCAGGAATCCAACCTTCCATCCATTTTCTATGACACTTATCCTCAATAAGGGTTCCAGGGGCTACGCTGGAGCCTATCCCAGCTGTCTTTGGGCGAGAGGCGGGGTACACCCTGGACTGGTGGCCAGCCAATCACAGGGCACATATAGCAACGCATGTAGACAAGAGATTGGAATATGTTTTCGGAAAGGTCAATCGGAAAGAGAAAAACTCCTCCTAATGACAGAAAATACCAATGGAGGCGTTTTCCATATTCCATAAATGCTCCAATTAACGTCTATCTACAGTAAACCTCGGATATATCGGACTCGGATATATTGGAAATTCGCTCACAACGGACAGATAAAAAAGAACCAATTTTTCTGTAATGCATTTCCAATAAAAATTCATTGCATATATCGGATTTTTCATAAAGGATTTCGCCTATTTCGGACAAAATCTCCAGTCCCGTTCCAATGCATTTCCATTAAATTTCCCTCGCATATATCGGATGGCCGCATCGTGGCGCTCCGATTCGCCGAATTGTGACAGGCCACTATACGACGTCATTTGCAGCGTTTGCAGCGTTGCCTGCGCGTCCAGGTACATTGGAAACATAGTCAAGGAAGTGCCTTTTTATAACGGATAAAATCCCATTTACGCATATACCGGATATAAATCCGATATATGCGTAAAACTGACATTTTCCGGTATACGCATATAACGGATTTCGCTTATATCGGACAAAACCAGTGGGAACAATTGAATCCGATATATCCGAGGTTTACTGTATCTACCAAAGTAAATAACCGCTTATTAGCGTCAGGTCAAAAACACCGGCGTGGCCGTAGACAACCTCCTAATGTAGTTTCATGCCATCTTTCTTTTACTACATAAATATTCCAAACATTCATGGGGGGGAAAAAAAGGCATGGGCGACAAGAAAAGGGTGAAATAATGACAAGGTAAGATTTCTTCCAGGCTTTAAGGTTGCTGCTGTGTTGTCCAACACGCGGTTTGCTTGTTAATAAACGGAGCATGTGGGCCAAGAAGAGTGACATTTTCCACTTTCCCGTGCAGTCCAAATCAGTTCTAGTAGTTAGAATGACTTTTCCAATATATTCTCTTCAATTATGGCCTGCTTCTATTTAAAGGAATACTGCACTGCAATCGTCCACACTTTCCACTCGTGTGAAACACGAACACACGAACACAGCATGACGGTGCTAACAATGCATGCAACGGGACACACCTATTTTCGTTATGAAGCCTTCTTAAGAAACTCCAGCTACGTTTTATATATTCATTCATTCATTCATTCATTCTCTACCGCTTTTCCTCACGAGGGTCACGGGGGTGCTGGAGCCTATCCCAGCTGTCTTCGGGCGAGAGGCGGGGTACACCCTGGACTGGTCGCCAGCCAACCACAGGGCACATATAGACAAACAACCATTCACACTCACATTCATACCTATGGACAATTTGGAGTCGCTAATTAACCTAGCATGTTTTTGGAATGTGGGAGGAAACTGGAGTACCCGGAGAAAACCCACGCATGCACGGGGAGAACATGCAAACTCCACACAGAGATGGCCGAGGGTGGGAATTGAACCCGGGTCTCCTAGCTGTGAGGTCTGCGCGCTAACCACTAGACCGCCGTGCCGCTGTTTTATATATGTTTTTATGTATTTCATTTTAAACATTACCAGACGACGACTACTGAGGATCCAGAAAGGTATCATCCTGAGGCGGGAGGATGAGGTTCTGGTTTAGAAGCTGTTGATGCGTCAATAGTAACAATGTCATTGTAGCTTAGTTTATATATTATATAGGCCGGTTATGTCAATATAATATTGTTGCCAGGTTCTGCAGATTGTTTCATTTAGTAGCTAAAACCTGAGCAGGATGTTTGTAAAAGCAGAACAGATTTCGCTGCGAGTGATGGCAGGAATGCTATAAATGTCGAAAATGCCTCCAAAGCTCCAGCGTTGTTGCATAGATTAGCGGTAAAGTATGAATAATAATAATGATAATCTTTGGGCCATCTGTTAATGCTGACAGTGACTTCTCAGGATTCTCTGGAGCTGATGCGAAGGAAGTGGAGTGAGGGGGGTGTGGGGTGTGAGTCAATTTCTACAGCCGGAATGACGTTCTCCCCGGGGCCTCCATAAGCTTGTGACGCCTGGAGTAAGTGCGGGGAGGGTGTGAACGTGAAGAAAAGAAAAGCAGAAGTGTCATCACTTGATGCCAAACGCTTCCCGTCGCTTCCCTTGTAAAGTCGTCCACCTGAGAAGACTTGTGTCCCCGCGTCGTAAAACCCCCCCGAGGCGGATCGGCGTCCAGCCATCAAGCCAACACAGGAGCAAATGAGCTTCTTGGTGTTTAATACCATTGTCATAAAAGTTGTAATAATCCTGCACAATCAATACCTGGGTGTTGATTCTGATGGCTCCGATGGACGGGATTTCAAAGTAGTAACCTGAAAATAAAAAAAGTCCACATCAATACCGTTTCAGAAACAGAACCGAGTCTAACCGTCACCAGGACGGGTCAGGGTGACCGACCTCTCAGCACGAACGAGCGTGCAGCGGGATGTAAATGTGGAGGAGGCTCATTGAGGATTCCTAACACCCGCCTCCCCCTCCCCCTCCCATCCCGGGGCGCCGCTCGCCGAGTGATTAGAAATGGAGGAGAGTGACCGCCCGGGTCAATAATCACGCCGCTTGCCAAGTTATTAAAGCCATGAGTGTTTATACAAAGAGCCGTGAAATGGAGACGGCCTCCCCTGAATATCAAACGACCGAAATGACTCTCATTATTTTGACACATGATGAACTTTGCCATGGAAGCGTGTGTTCGCCAGACAACACGCGTGTTTCACGCTCCACATACACACACACTTATCCGTGCACGTGCGCTCGGTCACATGCACTGTACATGTACGCGGGGGGGAGAAACAACATACGATGCAGAACGACCATGGACAAGGTCATTAGCGTAGGAACGATAATAATTCTAATCAATAAACTATTTTCTTTGTAAAGTTTGCATTAATAACTTAATAACATAACATAACATAACATAACATAACATAACTTATAGTCCAGTATGATGCTAATTTACCGGTGTTGCTCTAATACATCATGGGTGTCCAAAGAGTGGGTCAGGGGCTGTTTGAGTCAGCCCTCCCGTTCCGTGTGGAAGTGGTACATTTTTGGCTCCTTACTTTGTAATGTATCCCAACCCATTCTTCAGCGTATGCTTATGATATCATTAAATATGTTGGCTGTATACAAAGTTCATGTTACCTTTGTTGGCACAGGCGATCCACTGCAAGGGAGTGACGTCATAATTATGCTGGCCCACTGAGAAGGTGAATACACGCACCTGCCGGGAGGAGAAGATCAATGGAGAGATGTAATCTGAGGCCTTGTACGCACGTAGTATTTGTAAAACCACATATATATATATACCCCCCCGGCATTTGTGAAAAAATGGCGTCCACACAACCTTGTATTTAAAAGAAAAAATGCTCATGGTCTGACCCTAAACCGGTGTCGGAGCCGGTGGAATGGTGATTTAAAAGAAAATGGCCGACCTCAAAGTGCTTCTTTGCCTCCGCTCTTCAACGTGAAGCAGTATTTGTTACGCTCGGTCATGCCGCCTTCTGTTCATGTCTTGCAGTTCACCTGCTAGCTAGCAGAAGCGCAAGCCACAGTTGCCAGATTGGCCTGTTTCATGCTGCCCAAACCTCCGTATGTCCCGTGGAAATGTGTCCAAACCCAAAACACATCACCACCATCACCAGATTTATCTCAAAATCTTACAAAAAATAAAAATAAAAAATAGTAAAAAAAAACTAAAAAAAAAAAAATAGAAAAAAAATAAATAAATAAAAATAATAGAAAAAAAATTAATAAAAAAAAACTTAGATTATATTAGGAAAGCAGGAAGTGAACAAATGTAACAGTTACTGATTGTAAAAGTAGCAGATGGAGGGGTAGGATTTAATAAGCTTTGCTTCTTCCTACTCCTTTTGGACATGTGGAACTGTGAACTGATTATGGGATGCACTCAATTGTATTCTGATGCATGTTCAAATGAAGTAAAACCATTACCATTACCATTACCATGATCATTACCCTCATTTTAGGGTCTGAGAATGACTTTTGCACATCTTTACAGGAGCTTTTTAGTGCAAAATGCTGTGCAAATTGCACTCCATCACACACTGAATGTGGTGTTTCTGCAACGTGTTGCAAACAGGAAGAGAAGCCGTGCAGACGATGTGCAAAGCACACAGACAAGGCTGGAATACGGCAGAATGGAAGGTATTACCTTGACTATCACATGACACACACGGTGGAGTGTGATTATAGACCAGCCTACTAGACTAGACTAACACCTCACACCGTTGCCTGCTTGTCAAAGTGCAGATTATTCCTACATGACAGTGGCTGTCAGCAGACAAGTAGATAATAATGGATAGCGGGAGAAATATTGGCGGGGCTGAGAGACGAGCAGCGAGACCGGAACACTGCCGCCGACTATCGGCTGTAATTTTATAGGCTTTGACGATAAAGTGGCTAATTAGCAAAAAGGTCAAAGCTGTTAACGCAAAACAGTGGAGCGGCGATAAAGAGAGAAGACAAAGAGACACGAGGATTTGAAGAGCAAAATCAAAGTGAAGAGCGCTGGATGTTATGCGCACTCATTGAAAACGTCTTTATCGGGATTACCGATGTGACGCAAGGCATTATGGCGCGTTGCTGGACATGCATGGGCAGATAACCTCTTACCGCCGCACACTCACCGTTTTGTTGGGCCAGTTGTACTTCTCAAAAATCTCCTGCGCCCGGTCCTCCCCGCCATCTGTAAACATCATTATCATTTTATTGCAGTTGGCCCTCGGAGCGCCGGTGTCCTGCAAGACAAAAAGAAGGGCACACAGCAGCTTAGCGATGCGGTATGACAGGTGGAAGGTGCTTTCGAGAGCTACATTGCATCGATAAGCTTGTCTGAGGTTACATAGGGTAATGTTTCCTGGATCATCTGTGCATAAGAAGATAATATGCAGACATACATCAAGTTATGCACAATACACAATAGAAATAAATATCATAATAAATACAATAATATAATGTGTAAGAAATAAAAACAATCATATAAATAGAAAAAAATATAAAATACAATATTCATTCATTCATTTTCTAACGCTTTTTCCTCACAAGGGTCACGGGTGGTGCTGGAGCCTATCCCAGCTGTCTTCGGGCGAGAGGCGGGGTACACCCTGGACTGGTCGCCAGCCAATCACAGGGCACTTATAGACAAACAACCATTCACACTCACATTCATACCTATGGACAATTTGGAGTCGCTAATTAACCTAGCATGTTTTTGGAATGTGGGAGGAAACCGGAGTACCCGGAGAAAACCCACGCTTGCACGGGGAGAACATGCAAACTCCACACAGAGATGGCCGAGGGTGGAATTGAACCCTTGTCTCCTAGCTGCGAGGTCTGCGCGCTAACCAATAGACCGCCGTGCCGCCCTAAAATACAATATCTATTTGAAAATATAAATACATACAAAAATAAAAAAAAAAACAAAACCAAGCAGTCATACATAGTCTTTATCTGAGTGGGTGGAGGCGGGGGGCCGCTAGCATACACACAGAGTGCAGAAAAGTGTAACTTAGTAGAAACTAAATATAATAAATATTTTTGGATGTTAAAATCTCCTGTATCGTCTTGTCTTGTAACCCCTACCTATTATTACAAAATATAATATTAATTTTAAATTTTTTTTAAATAAATTTTATTATTTTTGGTTTTTGGTATTCTGGTTACAAGGTGTCAGTAACATTGATGTGACATTACCTTACATGACATTACCTTTACCGTGCATGGCATATCTGACATGCCCTCCCATTCTGTGTGGAAGTGGTAACTGGTTTCTTACTTTGTCTTTCTGTCCTGCTTCATTTGAAACCCTTAGGGTTAGAACTCGTTAGCTCGGTAGCATGCTAATGCTCACCGTGGCGGCCGTCTCTAGTGTAAAGGTGACTATAGGGGTGTTATTTCATATCTATATTGGTAGAAAACCTATTTTCTATGCTGTAAATACAAAAATATTCCATTCGTGAATACCGAATCCTATAAATTCACATATTGCGGTCGGGTCTGGAACCATCTAACAGCGATAAAGGAGGGCTGACTGTAATCCATTCTCAATTTAAGATTATTACAGTCATTTGATCATTGACTGCAGCGGCGTTTTTAGTAACGCACCTTGTTTTAAGCACTTGTGGTTCATTGGCAGGACAATCTTTTTTTTATTTTTCTCATTCATTGACTTTTGTAGCAGCCTGTCGTCTTCTGGCTGTACGGCAGCTGGCACTGACATCGCTGCCAGCGATGTGACAAGCCCCTAATAATGATAAATAATATTGCCGCATACTGTATTTAATAGGGCGTCTGCCCGCTAGTCGCAAGAGCAACTATGCCGCAGACAGCCGTGAAAAAGGCACCTTTACTTCTTCTTTAGCTAGCGCGCGGAAAGAGTGTGGCAACACTTGGCTGTGTGCCTGGAAGCTAGAGGAGGAACGTATAGAGCGCGGGGCTGATCTCTGCTGGGGCTGCGCTCATCAATCATCCCATCAGAGCCCATTAGGGTGTCAGCCTGCTAAAAGACACAGCGGCATAAGGGATGGGGGGGGGGGGGGGGGCGAGGCAGCACCTGCGTCACCGCCGTCCATAAGGACGCCACACACACACACATGCTGAAGCAGATGAGAAATTCACTCCACTGTCACCGCACTTCTAATCACGGCCACTTTGGACAATGACTGTGGAAGTGACTCCTGCTACGTTGTACAGTACTTTGATCATATTTATATACCGTATACTTAATAACCCACAAGAGAACGAGGGAACTTACATTAAGAAGCTGATCAAAGGCAAACGTGAAGCCAGACTTGTAATCTGTGGTTCCTTTGGCTTGCATGTGCATGACGGCCTCCTTGAAGATCTTCTTGTTGCGTACGTTGGCTTGGACCAAGGTCCTGAAGCACGGAACCACAGCGTCGGCCTTCTCATTAAACTGTTCGCCGCAAAAAATACAAAAAAAGACACACATGAGCGTACAAGATGGGTCTTGAATGCCCCTAAAAAATGCCCCTAAAACGGCATCTGCTGCCGCGTGTGCAGATGCAGACTGGCCTGCTACTCTCAGGCTGGCAGTAAACACAGATAATTACAAGTCTGCACACACAAAGAACAGGTGCACCTCAACTCGGTACAAAGCAGTGAACAGAACCTCTGCCAAGGCCGTACAATGTAGTGTGTCTCATCTGGCCTTCAACTTCAACAGTACATGAAAATAAATACACATGCTTGTTTCTGTGTATTTGTCTGCCATCTTAATGGACTTAGTGAATCATAATAGATACTGAAGACCTGGCTCTGGATTACCCTATTTTCTGGACAATAAGTCGCTCCGGAATATAACTCGCACAATGCCAAAAATGCATAATTAGGTAGAAAAAAGTTGCATTTTTTGCAGGTAATTTATTTTACAAATTACTTGACCAAAACAGACATTACGTCCTCTTGGAAGGCAAGTACTAACATTAATAAAATAATAAAGAACAGGCTGAGTAGTTGTAAGATATGCTAACACAACGCTTATTAAGCTACACAAAAATAAACATAAACAGAAAAGGTGTCCAGTGTTTATGTAACATAAACAGTTTTTTTCATTTAGAAGTCGCTCTGGAGTATAAGTCGCAGGAACAGCCAACCTATGATGAAAAAGTGTGACTTATAGTCCGGAAAATACGGTACTTAAAAGTGTTTTTTAGGACGTTTAGCATCTTATTGCACAGGGACTGCTACTTCAAGTGTTGCCGTGCCGTTTGCATTGGTTTTTTGCAGCAAAATTCATTAAATTTAACATGTTTCTATGCGTTTTAAAGAGAGAAAAGCAGCTAGTATGTGGGAGCTAACATTGCACATAACACCTACTTAGACTACAGAGCCCTAGAATCAGTTCACAATTCCACATGTCCAAAAGGAGTAGGAAGAAGCAAAGCTTATTAAATCCTACCCCTCCATCTGGTACTTTTACAATCAGTAATCTAAGATTTTTTAAATTAATTTTTATTATTATTATTCCATAATTTATTATTATTATTATTTTTTTTCTATTATTTTTATTATTATTATTTTTCTATTATTTTTATTTATTTATTTTTTGTCACGTACCAAAGTACGAGGCGATATGACCATACAATGACATTCTTATTGTAGCAGCTAACACGAAATTAATTTTTATTATTATTATTATTTTTCCATTATTTTTATTATTATTATTATTATTTTTCTATTATTTTTATTATTATTATTTTTCTATTATTTTTATTTATTTATTTTTTGTCACGTACCAAAGTACGAGGCGATATGACCATACAATGACATTGTTATTGTAGCAGCTAACACAAAAGTAATTTTTATTATTATTTTTTTTCCATTATTTTTATTATTATTATTATTTTTCTATTATTTTTATTATTATTATTTTTCCATTATTTTTATTTATTTATTTTTTGTCACGTACCAAAGTACGAGGCGATATGACCATACAATGACATTGTTATTGTAGCAGCTAACACAAAATTAATTTTTATTATTATTTTTTTTCCATTATTTTTATTATTATTATTATTTTTCTATTATTTTTATTATTATTATTTTTCTATTATTTTTATTTATTTATTTTTTGTCACGTACCAAAGTACGAGGCGATATGACCATACAATGACATTGTTATTGTAGCAGCTAACACGAAGGACTATTTTCCTGGCGTAGTGACCCAGGTAGAATTAAAATAATGTACTCTTTTGTCACTCTTCCCTTGTTTTTGTTGTTTGTTTAGCAAAATACATGCAAGAAAAATACAGAAAATGTCATTCTATTAAAAAGACTCAATTGTCATCGTACGGAGATGAACAGCAAGAGTTTATTGTGCTGCTAAAATGCCTCAAAATGTAATTTTCCTTCCAATTAACAGCATTTCTGTTTTTCTTTAGCAGAAAATCCAACTAACTTTGCAAATATGTCAATATTCCATAAGCCTCCTTCTTCACAGAGGTAGATTATTATGCTCATTTTATGCATTTGGAGCAGCTGAGATTTGAATGGCATCCGTTGGCTACATGCAATGGATTATGGGGGATTACTGCAGGAAGTGACCAAAACAAGTGTGTTTGTGTGTGTGTGGTCTGTCCCGCGGTATAGGATAATATGAATATTTGCTGTATATGCTGCATTAGCGCTGATAGAAAGCTCGGTAATGAGCAGCGTGAAAGACACGGCGAGGAGCAGCCGACTGCATTCTAACAAGCGAAAGTGCGGAGCTTCCACAGGGAGCGACATAAACTCACAGCGCGGCCCCGCTTACTCCCCGCTTCATTACCACCTGCTTAATGAACACAACACATATTGCTTTAACCGCTGTCTTCCTGTGTGTGTGTGTGTGTGTGTGTGTGTGCTGTTAATTGCACGGACATCAACGATGCCGTGCACGTCTACTCACTCTGGCTACGTTCACGTAGTCGTCATCCGAGAGTGTGTCCAGCATCTCCATCACCGAGGTCTTCATCAACTTTAGAGTGAGGCCGCTGACACTCCCGCTCCTGACAGAGGAAACATTCCACCACTTATAGGACGGATGCAGTTTGATTGATGGGGCATGAATGACCTTTAAACAATGTTATGATTGATGATGGAGATATGGGGTGAGATATAGTATCTTCTCAATACATGCCACTATAGAGTACTGATGTACGATACCAATGATTTTAGTAAAATTCAGGGTTTGGGTGCACGTTGATGTTGCTCCTTCATGGTCACCACAACTACGTTCTCCACAAGCAATTAAATGCAGCAATTTGGGGAACGCCCAAAATCGCCCAAAAATCAGACATCGTGTCTACTTTAGAGTAGCCAGTGTGCAGCTTATAGAGCAGGAATGATTTACTACTGCACACGAGTCAACACCCAACCATTATTTTGATACGTGGATGTCATCCATGGCGTCACATCAGCTGCTCGGAGCGCGTGCCCGAATTCGGTGCACCTTTCTGGGCCACAGCAGGTGGCTCCTCCTGCTCTATACTCTGGTTCTCCACATATTAGTGATAGTAATAATGTCATGATATCTGATTAGGTCCAGTCCTTCTTACCGTCAAATGTGCATAAACTATACTTTAATCTGAATAAAAACGGTTATCGGTCTGGAGAAAAAAAAAGATATTGTGCATCTCAAAAGTTGTCAATATAGCAGCTATGCATTTTTATTAGTCATATAAAAACGTTCAGTGGGGCCAAGAAGTTGACATTTGGTGCAAAAGTGGGTTTCGGTAACACATGCAGTGAAACTTAGGGCTTTGCTCACACCAACAGGTGGCACTAGCGCCCTTCCTGGTTATTCAAAAAGGGCAGACAAATACTCACACATCCACGATGATGACCATGTCCTTTGGAGAGGACGCACCTTGAATGTACCTGTAACAAAAAAAAAAAAAAAAACATAAAAGGAGACAATTTCTTTAATATCTGAGAACGGCGCCGTGGAAAAGGAGCCAAAGTTACAAAGAGCTGAGAAGTGATAATGTGAGTGACCGTGGCTGAGCCCACTTAAGCTAGAGAATACTGAAAGGGCTTATGTGCTTACAAGAGCTAATAGGCTGTGTTATATGCGGCACTTTGCAGTTGGCCCCCCCTACTAGACGCCCCTCTTTACTCAATAACCGCTACATCGTAACACATTCAATCACTTGCTTCTTCTTGTCATTTTAATCTATCATAAAGAGCCATAGTGACCCCACAGTGCATTATATACATTCATTCATTCATTCATTTTCTACCGCTTTTTCCTCACGAGGGTCGTGGGGGGTGCTGGAGCCTATCCCAGCTGTCTTCGGGCGAGAGGCGGGGTACACCCTGGACTGGTCGCCAGCCAATCACAGGGCACATATAGACAAACAACCATTCACACTCACATTCATACCTATGGACAATTTGGAGTCACCAATTAACCTAGCATGTTTTTGGAATGTGGGAGGAAACCGGAGTACCCGGAGAAAACCCACGCATGCACGGGGAGAACATGCAAACTGGTCTCCTAGCTGTGAGGTCTGTGCGCTAACCACTAGACCGCCGTGCCGCCCGCATTATATACATTTTCTCGAATAATAGTGGACCAGCCAGGACATCTGCAGTGTCATAGTCACATCAGACTGCAGATGCCAGAAAGGTCAAATATACAGCATACACGTACCACATTTTAAAAAGCCCACATTTTGGCTGTATTCATAATATTTTTTTGTCATGCGTTGAAATTTCGCACTTTGTTCGGCAGTCCTTGAACACACCATAGTTGCTGCGAGACGCAAAAGTGAAACCTTGACTCTGATTCCATGCATACATGGGGCCTCTTACATTATTATTCATTAGTGCTTCATTGGAAAGCACATTTTTGTCTTTTCAGTGCATTCTAAAGATATAAAAACAGGTAAAAATAGAAAGTTAAGAATGTAAGTAATGGGAATAGAAGTGTTGGCCCAAGCAAAGGGAGGGGGAATCACTCAAAAACGATGATGCAACATGAAACTGAATGATAATACACAAAGCTAATCTACACTGCTGTCATGTCTGTTGTTGCTGAATGGAGTATTTGTTGTATTGAGGTACAGGTAAAGTTCAAATAAGGGCATACTTGGTGCTTTTAAGCTGGCTAAAAACAAGAAAACTTTTTCTGCCCCCCCCCCCCCGATATGACGCCTTGCGAGGTGGCCTGCAGTTAGCCGCCGTCTTAGGCAGAGTAATCATCAGGGCTCTCTTTTTGCTGATTATCAGCGTGGAGCGAAGCCAGACGCCCATGGGCTGCCGAGGCTCATTTCTCATGCTCAGCCAAGCTGATAGGGACTTGGACCCCCCCTCCCCCCTGGTGGGCCTCACCGCCGCCCCTGTAAACCTCTCAAGACTGGGTTACCGGCATGCGCCGCTCCAACCTGTGGCGAGGGGCCCCTTGACCCGCGTCCCTCGACACGCTGTCCGGCCCTGCTCAAACGCCTTCAGGAGAAGCAACCTGGGCTGCCCCCCCTCCCCCACAATGTGCTGAAATGCTGCCTGGAAACTCCCAGATAGAAGTCTGCATCAGCACCGAGGTCCATTAAGGGAGCATGTCCAGCGTGAAGTGTGCGCGTGTGTGCGTGGAGTGGGTGGGAATGGAGGAAGAATCCAATTATTTCCAATAATAAAGAATGCCACATCAAAGGTAGAACTTGCGCAGCTCTCCATGACTCGCATGGCGTACGAAATCAGGTCTGGAACCACGAGGCACATCGGCACGCATGACTTTTATCAATTTAATTACCCAAATCTTAATTTGAGCAAGAGGAGAGCGAGCCGAAGCTCGGCTCGGCACCGCACGGCGGCCGTTCGGCTTCCTTCTTCCTTCTTCCGTGGCTGCGCTTTGTGAAAGCAGAATGGTCAGAACGTGACCCGCGTCTACGCCGCCCCGGGTACTCTCGGGGAAGGGAGGCGCCCCATCTTGAGATGGAGTGGGGGTCAATTGGTGAAAGCTGATGCCTGCAGACCAACTGCAGGATTTCATTAACTTCTCCACTCAGTTCATCTCTCACTGAGGAAAACGCAGCTTTAATGGGAAGTTATTTTTAAAGGGCTCAATCTTAATTAGACGGCAATACAAATCTCTGTTGCTAAGTCATGTTGGGTCATTGCTAAAAAATGGACAACTGGGCTTGCTTTGTTTTGTATTTTAGATGTTTATGTGTTTTTCATACCCTGGACTGGTGGCCAGCCAATCACAGGGCACATATAGACAAACAACCATTCACACTCACATTCATACCTATGGATAATTTGGAGTCGCCAATTAACCTAGCATGTTTTGGAATGAGCTGCACGGTAGACGAGTGGTTAGTGCTCAGGCCACACAGCGAGGAGACCCGGGTTCAATTCCACCCCCAGCCAATCACAGGGCACTTGTAGACAAACAACCATTCACACTCACATTCATACCTATGGACAATTTGGAGTTGCCAATTAACCTAGCATGTTTTTTTTTGCATGGTGGACGAGTGGTTAGTGCTCAGGCCACACAGCTCGGAGACCCGTGTTCAATTCCACCCCCAGCCAATCACAGGGCACATATAGACAAACAACCATTCACACTCACATTCATACCTATGGACAATTTGGAGTCGCTAATTAACCTAGCATGTTTTTGGAATGAGCTGCACGGTGTTCAAGTGGTTAGTGCTCAGGCCACACAGCTAGGAAACCTGTGTTCAATCCCACCCCCAGCTAATCACAGGGCACATATAGACAAACAACCATTCACACTCACCTATGGACAATTTGGAGTTGCCAATTAACCTAGCATGTCTTTTTTTTGCATGGTGAGCGAGTGGTTAGTGCTCAGGCCACACAGCTAGGAGACCCGTGTTCAATTCCACCCACAGACAATAACAGGGCACATATAGACAAACAACCATTCACACTCACATTCATACCTATGGACAATTTGGAGTTGCCAATTAACCTAGCATGTTTTTGGAATGGGCTGCACGGTGGAAAGTGGTTAATGCTCAGGCCACACAGCTAGGAGACCCGTGTTCAATTCCACCCCCAGCCAATCACAGGGCACATTTAGACAAACAACCATTCACACTCACATTCATACCTATTGACAATTTGGAGTTGCCAATTAACCTAGCATGTTTTTTTTTGCATGGTGGACGAGTGGTTAGTGCTCAGGCCACACAGCTAGGACACCCGTGTTCAATTCCACCCCCAGCCAATCACAGGGCACATATAGACAAACAACCATTCACACTCACATTCATACCTATGGACAATTTGGAGTTGCCAATTAACCTAGAATGTTTTTTTTTTTTTGCATGGTGGATGAGTGGTTAGTGCTCAGGCCACACAGCTAGGACACCCGTGTTCAATTCCACCCACAGACAATCACAGTGCACATATAGACAAACAACCATTCACACTCACATTCATACTTATGGACAATTTGGAGTTGCCAATTAACCTTGCATGTTTTTGGAATGGGCTGCACGGTAGACGAGTGGTTAGTACTCAGGCCACACAGCTAGGAGACCCGGGTGAAATTCCACCCCCAGCCAATCACAGGGCACATATAGACAAACAACCATTCACACTCACATTCATACCTATGGACAATTTGGAGTCGCCAATTAACCTAGCATGTTTTTGGAATGTGGGAGGAAACCGGAGTACCCGGAGAAAACCCACGCATGCACGGGGAGAACATGCAAACTGGTCTCCTAGCTGTGAGGTCTGTGCGCTAACCACTAGACCGCCGTGCCGCCCGCATTATATACATTTTCTCGAATAATAGTGGACCAGCCAGGACATCTGCAGTGTCATAGTCGCATCAGACTGCAGATGCCAGAAAGGTCAAATATACAGCATACATGTACCACATTTTAAAAATCCCACATTTTGGCTGTATTGATAATATTTTTTTGTCATGCATTGAAATTTCGCACTTTGTTCGGCAGTCCTTGAACACACCATAGTTGCTGTGAAACGCAAAAGTGAAACCTTGACTCTGATTCCATGCATTCATGGGGCCTCTTACATTATTATTCATTAGTGCTTCATTGGAAAGCACGTTTTTGACTTTTCAGTGTATTCTAAAGATATAAAAACAGGTAAAAATAGAAAGTTAAGAATGCAAGTAATGGGAGTAACGGGAATAGAAGTGTTGGCCCAACACTTTTTTTTGCATGGTGGACGAGTGGTTAGTGCTCAGGCCACATAGCTAGGACACCCATGTTCAATTCCACCCCCAGCCAATCACAGGGCACATATAAACAAACAACCATTCACACTCACATTCATACCTAATTTGGAGAACATGCAAACTCCGCACAGAGATGGCCGAGAGTGGAATCCACTCATCCACCGTGCAGCCTTCAGCTAATCCAATAAATAAAACATAAAAAAAACATATGCTTGGCACAGAAGAAGGACGGATGGATGAATCTAAAAAGTAACATAAATCGAGCAAACAGAATCTCAATAAATGTGCGGATACAAAACCTTATTTTCACATTTAGTGGTTACAGTCCATATGCATTGGGGACAAGTGGTGCACCATTTAGGGAGACTCGCATGAGTCTTCTCTTTCTATTGAAGCAGGTTCACACGTTCTTGCAGAAATCAAAGCTAAAGATCTTCAACGGCGGCATGAGAGCAAAGAAAGAGCCGTCTTTGACTCATGGCTCCAGATGTGTTGTTTCTGCATGGATTCCAGTCAGTAATTACCTCGCAGCTCCAGCCCACCGACGCCATTCTTTCCCTGTCATTACCCAGACTCCTGTGTGCCAAGGCCAGGTGACAAGCAGATGGGCCTGGCCGGTGCTGAACCGAGCCTCCTGGAGCGACCGTTCAGCCACCGATCAGGCCGAGGCCTCGCTCGTCTGTCTGTCTGCTCGCCAAAGGTTACCGATCGTTTAACAGTCGGTGCTCAACCGTATCTGGTCTTGTTAATGGTTCTACTGACACCATGAGTCAGACACGCTCACGGAAAGTATCTAAGACTTTTTTTTTTTTATAACATGCCCTTCTGTGATGACATGATAAAGTGATTTAGGAGATTAATCACTTTTAATCTTTGTTTACTTATTCAAACACGGATCGTGCTGTTAACGACAATCATCCACAAAGTCAAAGTCATGCTTCCCGCTGGACTGCAATCTATTTGTGGCAGTGGGTGGGGTGTGATGTCATGACATCATCACATAATTTGCATACCGCAGACCTCATATGGAGGCGCCCATGTCAGTGAGGCGTACAGAAAGGAGAAAAGCCATACGTTTGTTCATATGTTTAAGTCATGCTAGCATGCATGTCAAACAGATATACTCAACGTTTCATCACAAAAACGTTTCATCACAAAAACGTTTCATCACGGCTTTTAACAGGAACCTCCCTGCATTGGTTGCCTGTTCGTTTTAGGATTGATTTTAAGATTTTATTGTTTGTTTTTAAGGCGTTGAATGGGCTGGCCCCCAAATACATCTCAGACCTCATCCAAATTTACTCTCCACTTGTGGTGCCTAAGACGAGACTTAAGACCAGGGGGGAACTGAGCCTTTTCTGTGGTCGGCCCCAAACTATGGAACTCTCTCCCCTCCCAAGTAAAAAAAGGCCCCCCAACATCGAAAGCTTTAAGTCTCGTCTTAAAACCCACTTTTATTCTCTGGCTTTTAACTCGGAGTTAGTCGTATGGTCCTGTGTCTTTTAGTTCTTCGTTTTTATTGTAACTGGTTTTATTTTTTATACTTTTATTGCTTTGTTTATTGTTTTTAATATTTTAATACCTATTTTACCATTTAATTTCTTAAATGATCTTTTAGTTTTGGATTATTACTTTTTAATTTTACTAGTCTGTGCAGCCGGTGGTCTAGGGGTTAGCGCACAGACCTCACAGCTAGGAGACCAGGGTTCAATCCCACCCACCCAATCCCATCTCTGTGTGGAGTTTGCATGTTCTTCCCGTGCATGCGTGGGTTTTCTCCGGGTACTCCGGTTTCCTCCCACATTCCAAAAACATGCTAGGTTAATCGGTGACTCCAAATTGTCCATAGGTATGAATGTGAGTGTGAATGGTTGTTTGTCTATATGTGCCCTGTGATTGCCTGGCGACCAGTCCAGGGTGTACCCCGCCTTACGCCCGAAGGCTCCAGCACCCTCGTGAGGAAAAGCGGTAGAAAATGAATGAATGAATGAATAGTCTGTGCAGCACTTTGGAAACTGTAAAAAAAATGTGCTATAAATAAGTAAAATAAGTAAATAAGTAAAATGTGCTATATAAATAAAGTGGATTGGATTGAAATACTCAATGCCTTGTTTTGTTTTGCCGAGTTGTTCAACCAATCTTGCTCAAATTTTACACACACGTGCCCTAAAGCTGTGTACCAAAATTCCACAGCGATTCGGCGAAACACCGTAAAGTTACTGGAGTGTGGAGCGCATTGAGCTGTAAAAAAAAAAAAAAAAATTAACTCAATCCGACTTATGGGGTCAAGTTGCAACATAAAAATAATAGCTTGGGCAATACAGTGGGGGTGGGCGTGCCCTTTTGTGCGCTACGGTGAGTATAAGAGTTATCTTACATAAACAAATTGCCATATTGATCAAAAGTGAGCGTTAGAATTTTAAATAGAGCTTTTGTATTGAGTGTTATTAACTAGGCTGTAGCTGGCTGCTGTCTCCATTATTTATTCTTATCTACAAAATAGTAAGTTATGGGCATGCCTGCGGTGGAATTCATTACATATGATTATACATACAGTATATATGCGCATGCGTGCATTGGTACAATCAAGATAAGGGTGCTGACCACAGTTTCTTTCACACGGGTGGAACAAGGGGCTGCTGGGAATTAAAGCGGCGGCGTTCAGACCACCCCCCTCACCCCCTCCCCATATGGTGTATTTAAAAAAAAAAGCATTATAAAAGCAAAGACTACAATGACATACTCCGGCAAAGGAGTCGTCTCATTGGAATTCATGAAATGGTTTTTTATCACGATGTGGCGCTGTTCAAATCAATACATTAAATGTGCCACTGGGGGGGGGGGGGTGTCGCTCTCATGGGAAATTGCGTTTATGCACCCTGACCCGTTCGGCAAAATGTGGAGCGTTACATTTAAATTGCAGGAATTATCTGCTCCATATGTTGCAAAAACGGATACATGTCAGGTGGGCACCGCATTCAATCCTATCCATATTTAATACGGAAAAAACACACGTATGGATGTCTGTCCCGATTTCATGCATCTTGTACTGTACTTGATGCCGCGAAATGTGCCGGCGGCGCGGTCAAAAGGACAATACGTGTCCATACAGTCCCTTCTATATTGTTCCAGGGTGTCCACTGTAATGATGTGCAAATGTGCTTCCCAGCACGAGTGCTGCCATGTATGCTCCGTGTACACACGCTAATCGCAGAGCGCTGGGAGAAGAAGTATGATGATAACACAGTCGGACTACTTAGCGATGTGTGTGTCTGTGCGTTTGTGTAGGTGTGTTTTGCGCGCACGCTCCCATGTGTCCGTGGATTTGTGTTGTGCTGATGGGCTTATTATTTTATGGACTGCTGCACTCTTAGTGCTCCTGTGGATGTGGCAGGCGAATAAAGATTGAATTAAGATAAAAATATAGGAGGACGGCGGTCGCCGAGCAAAAGAGGAAGAGAAAGATGCTGTCTGTTTAGGTCCCTGCGCTTTCCCACGGTGACGACGAGCGTTTGTGAACACATTTGCGTTTTTTAAGGGAGTGTGTTTTTAGTGCTTAGTCTAACTCTTTCTCTCAATTTACTCGTTCAGGGGCGATGGTCTTAATACACGTCTATGGCAAACATAGTAAACACGACCATGGAGGTCTTCCATACATGGACAACAGTCATAATGGACACACAATCGACATTGCAAAACCTCTGCTCAAGCTCTGCAACCAGTGGACAGTGATCAATTATATAATAATCATTATTATATTATTAATTAGCCTATTATTATTACTATCATCATTATTCTTCTTCTGATTATTACTACTACTACTAGTAGTAGTAGTAGTAGGCTAGTATTAGCCTGCTTATTGGCTTGCTTATTAGCCTGCTTTTGCCCTAAAAAAAAAATCATTAAAGAAATGTCAAATTATTTATTATGATTAATATAATATTTATATAATTATTCTATATAATTATTTTATTATAAATGTATATAATTATTATAATATTTATTATAATTATTTTAGGAGATTTTTTTTAGTAAAAAGTCAATTAAAAAATCATAAAAAATATCAAATTATTTATAGTAATTATTATTATATTTATATAATTATTTTATTTTATTAATACTTTATATAATTATCCTAATATTTATTATAATTATTCTAGGAGATTTTTTTTGTAAAAAAGTCAATAAAAATCATAAAAATATCAAATTATTTATTATAATTATTATTATATTTATATAATTATTTTATTTCATTAATACTTTATATAATTATCCTAATATTTATTATAATTATTTTAGGAGATGTTTTGGTAAAAAGTCAATAAAAATCATAAAAATATAAAATTATTTATTGTAATTATTATTATATTATATAATTATATTATTTTATTAATACTTTATATAATTCTCCTAATATTTACTATAATTATTTTAGGAGAATTTTGGTAAAAAAAGTCAATAAAAAATCATACAAATATCAAATTATTTATTATAATTATTATTAAATTTATATAATTATTTTATTTTATTAATACTTTATATAATTATCCTAATATTTATTATAATTATTCTAGGAGATTCTTTGGAAAAAAAAGTCAATAAAAAAATTGTTAAGAAATATCAAATTATGCCTAATGACGCCACTGCCGATATCCTTACGTGTATATATATATATTGTATGGGTTTCCACTACAACATTGAAAACAAAACAATAGTTAATATACAGATATGAAGCACCGATTTTTCAGCGTGGTTGCTATGGTTTATGTTGGCACCGGTGCCCATTGTGGTACCCGGTACGGACAGCCGTCCCTCGAGGCAGGTGGCAAAACGTGTGAGATTTGTGGCTCAGCGAACACAGCTGTGCCGATGCGAAGTGCATTACGGGCGCTCGGCCAACGTGAGGTCAGGAAAGTGTCAGTCACAGAACATTGGGAACTATAATCAAAGCACGCACACGATGCCACTCACTGCCATGCCACCACCACCACCACCACCACTCAGGCCGGACACATGTTGCTAAGCGACGGGCCACCGCGGCGTCAAGGGCTTTGAGTGAAATAATATAAACGAAGAAGTGGAGAAGGCTGACAAGCAAGGTGTTCCCGCCGCAACTGCACAAAAACGCACTTCCTCCCTGGCATAACCTTGTCACCAACACTGCCTCCTCCTCTCTAGTCCTCGTTTCCTGTCGTGTTTCCTGTCCTGTCGGGTCGTCAAAACGGGGTGTCGCAGAAATGGACGTGGGCGCGCGTCAGTTGTTGTGCTGACAGATCGCACACAGCAGCCTTGTTGTTTTTTTTTTGTTTTTTTTTCCCTTTGACTTGTCCGCTGACATGATGCTTTGTGTTCTCCGTGTTGCTAACGCTGCCCACCCACCGCTGTGCGCCATGGAGGCTTTCTCAGGCTGCTGACTTCATTAAACTGTCAGGGATCACCTTGTTAGTCTGATAACTGCCCAGAATCCAAGGCCTTTTTGGAAAGCTGCTAAATATGTGCACTTTAGGAAGTAGACTTTATTGAGGAACTTATCAGTATGGAATCATTCTAAGAAGATTCGCAGAGGAGTGAGTGGAAAAGTCATACTAGTCAAAGATCCTCTATAAGACTGGATTAGCCTGCACTTCATAAGGATCTACTGCAACTTTGCCATGTCAGGATCACTCTATTTTTAAGGATCTACTAAAAATGTTAGTCAAAGATCCTCTATATGTCAGGACCTACTGCAAAAACGCTAGTCAGAGATCATCTATATAACAGCTTCACTCGGCTATTTTTAAGGGCCTGCTGCAACAACACTAGTCAGAGATCCTCTATATAGTAAGAGGTTCACTCAGCTGTTTTTAAGGATGTACTGCAAATGCAGTATAATTATAATTAAATATCTTCTGTATGACAGCATCACTCTGATGTTTTTAAGAACCTGGTGCAAAACTGCTACTCAAAGATCATTGATACGACAGGATCACTATTTTTAAAGAAACTTGCAAATGCACTATAATTAAATATTTTCTCTATTTGACAGCATCACTCTGTTGTTTGTAAGAACCTGGTGCAAAAATGCAACTCAAAGATCATCTATACAACATTGACAGTCAAAGATCCTCTATTCGACAGGGTCACTATTTTTAAGGACATCCAGCAAAAACGCTAGGGGATATTCAAAGATCCTCTATAGGATCAACTGACTGTTTTTAAGTACCTGCTGCACCAACGCTAGTCAGAGATCCTCTATATGGTAAGAGGTTCACTCGGCTGTTTTTAAGGATGTACTGCAAATGCACTGTAATTATAATTAAATATCTTCTCTATGACAGCATCACTCTGATGTTTTTAAGAAACTGGTGCAAAACTGCTACTCAAAGATCATCTATACGACAGGATCACTATTTCTAAGGAACTTGCAAAAACGCTAGGGGATATTCAAAGATCCTCTATAGGATCAACTGACTGTTTTTAAGTACCTGTTGCACCAACGCTAGTCAGAGATCCTCTATATGGTAAGAGGTTCACTCGGCTGTTTTTAAGGATGTACTGCAAATGCACTATAATTATAATTAAATATCTTCTCTATCACAGCATCACTGTGCTGTTTTTAAGAACTTGCTGAAAAACTGCTACTCAAAGATCATCTATACGACATCGCCAGTCAAAGATCCTCTATACGACAGGATCACTATTTTTAAGGGCCTCCTGCAAAAACGCTAGGGGATATTCAAAGATCCTTTATAGGATCAACTGACTGTTTTTAAGTACCTGTTGCAATAACGCTAGTCAGAGATCCTCTATATAGTAAGAGGTTCACTCGGCTGTTTTTAAGGATGTACTGCAAATGCACTGTAATTATAATTAAATATCTTCTCTATGACTGCATCACTGTGTTGTTTGTAAGAACCTGCTGCAAAAATGCTACTCAAAGATCATCTGTACAAGATCATCTATTGCCAGTCAAAGATCCTCTATACGACAGGATCACTATTTTTAAGGACCTCCTGCAAAAACGCAAGGGGATATTCAAAGATCCTCTATAGGATCAACTGACTGTTTTTAAGTACCTGTTGCAATAACGCTAGTCAGAGATCCTCTATATAGTAAGAGTTTCACTCGGCTGTTTTTAAGGATGTAGTGCAAATGCACTGTAATTATAATTAAATATTGTCTCTATGACAGCGTCACTGTGTTGTTTTTAAGAACCTGCTGCAAAAATGCTACTCAAAGATCATCTATATGACATTGCCAGTCAAAGATCCTCTATACGACAGGATCACTATTTTTAAGGACCTCCTGCAAAAAATGCTAGGGGATATTCAAAGATCCTCTATAGGACCAACTGACTGTTGCAACAACACTAATCAGAGATCCTCTATTCGACCAGATCGCTGTGCTGTGTTTACTGACACAACTTGGGGCATGCGGTTATCTTTTTCTTTGGCTTTTTTAGTGACACTACAAAATAGTATGCAACACAGCGACTGCTAACATAAGCTGCTAACCAGCTAGCTGCCACGGATGCAGTTGGTCGTCGGCAGGCTGATGGATTCTTTTCCAGGCTTTTGACTTTTATTCCAAACTTAATTAGACTGCAACTTCCTCTCCCAATCGCCGGCAGAGCCGACTTGACCTCAAACAGCCACTCCGGCTGAAGCCGGTCGGAGATGGAAAACGAGGTCAGGTGTGATCAACATTGCTGTCATGGCCGTGTCCACTTCGCTCCGACCCGTAACCAGGCAACAGGAACGGGCCGTGGCAAAGCCGATGTGACAGCGTCAGGTGGATTGAGCGGGGAAGCGGCGGACAGGAAGCGTGGACGCGGCCTCCATCTGTCCGGGCCACCGCAGCAGTTTATGCAGACCACAAGTTCTTCCAAACAAAAAAACACGCTTGGCTATCTTGCTTTGTCCTTGTAGCAGCAGACAAAGTGTTGTACATGATCTTTGTGCGTGATAAGGACGGGTCAGGACGACATTTGGAACTCTACAAAAGCTGCATCATACTGCAGTACTAGTCAGTATCAGCACCAAAAAGTACATGCTGCATAGTAGTTTCCCCACATGGAGTATAAAAAACCTGAATATGACTTACTAAATATGGCTTTTTAACATGATAAGAGTCTTGGAGACATTTATTACAATACATAACACATGGCTAAGCTAACTAGTTAGCCTCTCCAATGTTCATTCATTCATTTTCTACCGCTTATCCTGCAGCCTATCCCAGCTGTCTTCTACACCCTGGACTGGTGGCCAGCCAATCACAGGGCACATATAGGCAAACAACCATTCACACTCACATTCATACCTATGGACAATTTGGAGTCGCTAATTAGCCTAGCATGTTTTTGGAATGTGGGAGGAAACCGGAGTACCCGGAGAAAAAAACCCACGCATGCACAGGGAGAACATGCAAACTCCACACAGAGATGGCAAATGGTGGAATTGAACTCGGGTCTCCGAGCTGTCAGGCCTGCACGGTAACCACTTGATCACCGTGCGGCCTAATTCATTTAGGAAAAAACTTAATATAGTGCGGGATGACTGTTGGCTGAAATGACACAACATTCAGCCTAAGCCAGTCATTAACATTTAATTAATAATATCAAAGCATAATATAATATCAATAATATCATAATAATATCCGCCGTACTGCTCTCTCCAATGTACTTCTTCAAAACTTAAAGTGCTTCAAACGTAATGGGGAAAAAGTACAAATAAGCAACTTACCACTTCCACACAGAATGGGAGGAGAACCTTTTTTTTCTTTTCAATTCAAGCTTATCTAACTGAATCTATCTGATCTGAATCTTATCTAGCTAAATCACGTACACACCTTTAGGAAACTGACAAGCACGTAAAATTAGGGTAAGATGTGTTGAAAAACATGGCCGCCATCAAGAGAAAACCTCCTAAGTCATCGAACATTTGTATCATGGCTGCTAAGTAAGATTGAAAAGTAGCACAGCGCACTCAGGAGATAAGTCAGTAAATTGTACCGGCGCTCCAAAAATACATTGAGTTGATCGGAGCATTCAACTTTTGACTCAGACTCGGGTAACGGCACGGGAAAAGCCTCAAGGCTATAAAAGCTGATAAAGGCGCCACTCACCAGGGCCTTCGGCGGACATCGTAGAGGTCAATCTTGTTGGGCGCTCTCCACGGAGTGGCTGGAAAAGGGCGAGGAAAATAAATGTGATAGCGTCCAGTGCACTGTAGGATATTTCACATCAGATTAGATCAAAGTCATAATTTCATTCTCGTTACACGTCCAGCCATCTGATAAGAAATGGCCCGGCAGAGGAGCCCCGGGGTCAATTTAGACGTTATCTGGCGCTGACTTATAGGGCGGCCTACCCGGGTAGTAGCGAGTGACGCCTGTGGCGCTGCCGAACACCTGCCAGCGAAGGGAGCTGTCCTCTCGACGGTTCTCGATGAAGACCCGTTCCAGGGACTGGGTCCAGTTCAGCTCGTTGAGGATGACGGGAGCTGAGGGTGCACACAACAACTTTGATTGTTCTCAGGAGTATGAAAGGCGACAAAAAACTTTTTTTAGGTGTCCAAAAAATGCTACATGTTAGCATATCACAAACAAACGACTACTTTGGGAATGCTTTTTCTTTTTCTTTGGCCTTTCCGGCTAAACTTATCCCAAAAGTACTCTGGGTATTGCGAGAAATCTTTCCCACTGGTTAACTTCTTTTTACACTTGCATGACAAATAACTCATACGCTACAAAAGACATATGCTCCTTTTTTTTTTAACCCAACGGCTCATTCCCAAAGATGTTTTTGTACATCTTATAAGGTTTATTAGAGGTGATAATGCATGTTTTTTTAACTGAAAAAATGGCCACCAGGTGGCAGAAGTGCATTTTATAATAACAATAAAAACACTATTCAACAATTTAACAATAAAAGAGCTATTCAGCAACCAGGAAGTGAAAGGGTTGGACCCGTATTGCGGGAAGGAGGTTACATATCGAAGGGAAATTTTTAGGCATACTTCCATAAATATTTCATGGTGTTTTTTCCAAAATTGTTAACAACCATTTTTTGTGTTGTTTACACACGTTTGAAAAATGGCTAGGAACTTCTTTCAGTGCTGCACAAACCTCATTATCTGATGCTTTGGCATCATTTAACATGTAACATTTATAAGTCAGAAAAGTGGAAAAAAAATCATGATAGGTCCCCTTTGAAATCTTCAAGACACGCAAAGACCTCTGAATGACCTTGACCATGCTGGCATTAGCCCGGCATCATGCGGGCGCTGAGGCCAAGCGCTGGCCACCTCGCAGGGCATTGGTTTAATCTGGCTGATCTCCCAAATGGTGCGGAGGAGAAATGGGAGATTACCTTGGAAGCGGTCGTATGTCACTAGCTAGCAGCGGGTTCGAACAACGTAGCCTTTCCGCAAATGCATATGTGACGGGATTGAGGGTATAAGACGCAACAATTGCAATATTTCAATCTACTAATTTAATTCCGACTAGGTTACGCTCACCAGCGGAACAAATCACAGACGGGCGGGGCCCTTTAAACCCGAGTAATAAAGCTCCGGATAACATCATTTTACAACGTACATATGCCCTCCACAGCTCAGCTTACAAGCTTCAGCACCATGGAGAGTGACTATGCCATTTTTGAAGTCCATCACACGGACATGGAGTGCTGTATAACAAAAGCATTAAGACATGAAGTGTTGTATAACAAAAGCATTAAGCTACGTGGTCACCAATAATAAAATAGAACAAATTCAAAGCACTTCAGCACCACGGATAGCGACTGCATCATTTTGACAGTCACTTTAGCTCCACTTCAACTCAGAGCCTGTATCAGTAGTAGTAGTGGAACTGGCACAGTGGGTCACACGTTCTACTATAGGTCTACTCAACCCTATTTACTCTCCTAGTCCCAGCCCGAGTCCCAGTCCCAGCCCAAAAGGTCCCAAAGGTCTTGGGGATTATCAAATTGAGACTTAATGTTCTTTGTATTCAGCAGAGATTTTGGTCTTGGAACTCTGCCATCCAGGCCTTTCCTATGGTGGAGTCATGAACAGTGACCTAAACTGAGGTAGGTGAGACCTCCAGTTCTTAGGATGTTTTTGTGGGGTCTTTTGTGACCTCTTGAATGAGTCCTCACCACACTCTTGAGGTCATTTTGGTTGGTTGGCCACTCCTGGGAAGGTTCACCACGGCTCAATTTTTTCACCATTTGTGGATAATGGCTCTCACTGTGGTTTGCTGGAGTCCCAAAGCTTTAGAAATGGCTTTATTACCTTTTCCACACTGATAGATCTCAAATAATTGAATTTTTTTTCCCTTAATAATAAAATGTTTCATTCAAAAACTGCCTTTTATGTTCAGTTGTGTTGTCACATGACCCGAAACATTTCAGTGCGAGACACAAAATCTAATCAAAACAGAACTTTTGGAGTTGGAATTTGACTTAGGTCACGTAACACGCCATAACATTCAAGTCTTTATTTTATGCAAATGTTCTTAACTTCAGCCTTTGGTCACATGACAAAAACACCGGCGTGACCGCTAAGGCATTCACCGCAGTGCTTTTTTTCGTTTGTTTGTTTTTTTTGGGACCAAGCGGGAACGCGGCCTCAGAAGACGAAGCCAAAAGTGTTTATCTGTAAGCAAACAAGTTGTTTGTATGCAGATCTGAGCTACCTTTACTGTCAGTCCACACCGGAGACCTGCAGGAGATGGCTCAAAGCAAAAGGGGGTGCGAGCGAGATAAGAGAACACAGCAAACTAATTCTCTTTGATTTATTCAGCGAGGACATGCCCTGACTTCTCTGGACATTTGATAAAGACACAAATTTCCCCTGAGGAGGGAGGGAGGGAGGGACTGGGGGGGGGCTGGGGCTGGGGTGTACTCTCACACAGGCAGCAGACAGGGCCTCCTGGCACCATCTTTCTCATGAAAGGGGCCACTGTGTGATATCTTTAAAAGGTAATTCATCAGCGTGCCGCTCCCCCTGACATTTGGAGCACCCTTGGCTTTGCCCCTCCTCGCCTTTACGCAGCGAGACGGCGAGGGGAAGCGTTAAGAGTGGGATTTATGGAGCATCTCCGCTTGGGATCGTTCCTCAAGCGCTCTCATTGCCTCTTTCCTGTGACCCCCCCCCCCCCCCCCCCCTTTGCCCGCCCCTCATAGACTCATATACACATTATTCACATTGATATATCTGAGATATAACAGATCTGCGCCTTATGCCCTATATGAATACAGCCTGGTACAAATAGTGTCTACGCTGTGGAATATATCACCACGCCGCACGCAACGTGAAGCCGTGCTCACATATCCATAATGCTAATGGAGCTAGCGCCATTAGGCCAGTCACTGGGAAGAGTGGCGGCCATTACCGCTGTCACCGCAGCAATATCTTGACATATTTACACACACACACGACAGCTCACATCACCGACACCACAGACAGCTTCATTTCAACTTGTACGCTAGGACTACGTTAACAAGCCATAGCATTTCAGTATGTGGAATCGAACTATGGAATGGATTGAGTAAGGAAATCAAACAATGCACAACGATGAGCCAATTCAAGAAACAATACAAGCAGTTGATGTTTGCTAAATACAAGGATGAAGAGTCTTGAACCAGTCATGATGTGCTATATATATATATCACTATATTGATGGTTACTATGGTAACCATTATGTCATTGTATGGTCATATCACCTCCTACTTCGGTACGAGGTACATTGTTAAAAAAAACAAAAAAAACAAAAAAAAAACCCTTAAACTGTATTATGGAAAGCAGGAAGTGAACAAATGTAACAGTTACTGATTGTAAAAGTACCAGATGGAGGCGTAGGATTTAATAAGCTTTGCTTCTTCCTACTCCTTTTGGACATGTGGAACTGTGAACTGATTATGTGATGCATTCAATTGTAATCTGATGCATGTTCAAATGAAATAAAACCATTACCATTACCATTACTTAGACATGTCATGAATAAATACTCCTGACAAAAGCAGCCAGTCCAATTACTGTTTATTGGAAATGTCCGACAATTAGCACTACCGATAATTATTGGCCGACCAGTCCAGCGTGTACCCCGCCTCTCGCCCGAAGTCAGCTGGGATAAAAATGTGACGTTCACAAGTTGAATAAAATGCCAACACGTCTCCGTGGAGTCATGGAGTTTGCATGAAGCATCACAGTTAAAGATTCTAATTCCCAGCGTCTGCGTGTCGTCACCATTTTGTGTACTTTCACCCAAGTATCACCTTACTTTTTCCCTTCCCGTCAACCCTCAGGATAGCTAGGTGGCCTTAAAGCCTAAACCTGAGCCTTTTCATGCTGCACCGCAAAGGGATTGTGCAGCAGACTCAAACATCCCTGGGAAGAAAAACAACAATGGAAGTGTGAGTCTATACAGCTCAGGAAAAAGATACGAGTTGGTTTGGATTTCCTTTGGGGGGGACACAATAAAAGGATACTTCTAAGCAAACAAAAGAGCAGCATTAAGACATTAGAAGTCAAATGTTTGTCATTGAAGAAGAGTAATGATGACAGTACATAGTAGTAGTAGTAGTATAGTACAGAGGAGTATTAGGCTCCCACAGGGTACACATGGAGGGCAGCCTTTGACAAACAGAAGTTAGTATGTGACAAGGAGAAGCCACACCTTGAAAACCCGCTTTTGCCGTTAAAGTCTCCTATTTGGAAACTTTCCCAGTGAAATACATATAATTTTTTCCTGTATATACTGTATATTTCTAGCAAAAACTGCATATTTTTTGTATGAATTTCAGTCATTATTGTTGTTTTTGTCTCGTAATATTGTGACATTATTTCCATAACAACTTTGACTTTATTGTCATAATATTATTATTTCTTATTAACATTTTCCCCAATCAAATTTTCCAAAAATTACAATTTTGTTGTAAAAATAACATATATTTTCATTCATTTTTTGACGCAATATTACCAAAAGGACTTCCTCATATTACGTGTTTGTTCTTGTAAAATTGTGACTTTTATTTTGTAAAACTATAAGCTGTTTTTTTTATTTCTGCTTTTATTTTTTTTATTTAAATTTTCCACATACTTCTACTTTCTTCTTGTAAATTTTCTTGTCATTATTTTGACTTTATTCTTTTAACCTTCTTAAATTTAATTTTTTAAATTATTTTAGATTTTAATATTTTCATATTTATTTTGATATTTAATATTATATTATTTTAATATTTATTAAATTTTTCATTTAGGTTTCTGCTGGTATTTTATTTAATTTTTTCTTGTTAAATTATATTTGTAGAACGTGCCACGGGCCAATTAAAAAAACAAACAAAGAGTCGCAGGCCAGGAATGGCACTTGGGATACACGGCTTCAATCTGGAAATATTAATGCTGCACAAGAATCTTTATTAAACAATAAATCAGTACTATAAACTTGTACATGTTGGCAGGTCTGCATTTAAATGAAAGCCCCGCCATTTGAGAAGCACGGCCTAACTAAAACCAACCGTGGCCTCAAATCCGAGCTATGTATTAAACCGTGATGATGGCGTACGGCGTCACCTTCACATGTTGAAGAGAAAAAAAAAACGATTTTTTCCCCATCTCTGATGAATCCCACCAATGAAAGCAGAGCAGCACATGGGATGTCATTTACGAGCCTGGCGGTGAGTGAAGTGGAGTTTGCTGCTATAATTAGCGTGCAGGTAAATGATAGTCTTCCTTGGATGAGCACACGCTACTGTGGCGATGACTGAAGGCACAAGCCGAAACCCCCGCCCCCACCCTCCCCCTGGCCCCCACCTTTTGGTTTTAAAAGTGAATACATTTCCTTCATCCTTCTATTTCTATCACGCCCCCCCCTCCCTACTACATTTAAATGTGGTTTGATGTTAAAAGGGACTGAGTTGATCTCCAGTGGGGCGTGAGCTCCTTGACAGGGAGGCATCCCACCGCCAGCGTGTGAAACAAATACACGCCGCCAACACACTCATTACCACAAAAAAGACCTTCCACTTTTGGAACAGTCCTGAGGATATCGAACCAGAAGTTGATTTTGGAGAAGTAACTGCAATTTGTAGGTAAGGAATAATAACTCTATATAGAACTATTTATTAAACAGTGTGGAAATAAGTGTGGGACCCCCTGCTGATTTGGTAAGCTAAGCCCAGTACAAACATTTTATAATCGTAGGTTATTGTCGGTTATCGAAGGTTATCGTACGACCAAACTAGTCAAACTAGTCAAAAGTCCAAACAAAGCATCCAAGCGTTGGTGAATCGGTCTGTGAAATTGTTCTTTTACAGTTGGGACACTATAGACAGATTCCGGCCAGGTCATAATTCAATCATCTTTATCATGTGTGGGTTTATTTGTTCATATAACTCAAATAGAACAACCAACACATGAACAGAATCGCAGGATTAACCAATAAAAACGCTTTAACGTAGAATCTCATGAAAATGGACAAAATGTGAATGTCGTGAGGAGAAGAAATGCTTGTGTGGGGAAGTATTTCCGCGGCAGATTGCTAAATCGTGGTGGAATCACATCACAAACGCAAAGCCCGCCCCCTCCCGAACTAAACACATCCAAACGGAAACTTGAAACACCGGGAAAAGTCGGCAAAAAAAAAAAAAATTGGAAACTGTGAATGGAAGCTAGCCAGGTTAGCTTAGTTTAGGCTGTGTGTGTTAATATCAGCTAGCTTTTTACGATGCGCTTTCACCACTTACTGTCTAACTGTGGAAACAAAAGAATTATTGTTGTGGACTCCTATAGAGCAGCGACACACAATAACCCGCAAGGAAAGCTTTCCAGAGCTTCCAGGCTCTGCACCTCTTCCTGAGTGTTTCCTTGGATTTCTGCTTATGCACTTTCAACACCACTAAGTAACTTTGGAAAGGTGTCGGACCTCGGCAACCGTTTGGGGTTTCGTCCAACTTTGCATCCGCCCGTGTTCATAAAACCGTCCCGTTTGAATTTTCTTTGAAAATTGAGCTTATTTTTCTCTTGCTGGCTGGGAATCAGAATCTCCTACCACTTCTGCCTGATGCTTGCCTCTTTAGGCCCACCCCAACAATCCCCTGGGAACCATTGCTGGACGTGCTGGACCGTATAAGGAAGTCTGGGTTGCGGAACTCTATAAAAGACGGCGTGCAGAGATCCCAAACTGCTTTCTCACATCCAAATATGCAAACCTCATTATCTGAGGTGTTGGCGTCGTCCCAACTCGAGAATACAACATCGGAACAACATTTCTAGGTCAGAAATGTGAAAACGAAAAAATGTTTACCCTGCACATTTTTTTTTATCGTGGTTGGTCTCGGTGCGTTCCCGATAACCAAGTAGAACGTTTGCGGCGTGACTACATGACTTTCTGCAGCTGGAATGGGCGCCACATGCAGCGGATTTAGACTTTGCATTTCATAAAAAGGACTTCCCACATTCATTGCGGGCGGTCCTTTCTTATTCCTGGAAGCTGCCGCTGCTTATTGTCGTATGACAACGTTCATGGAGGCATGCGCTATCAGGACGCCGCACACGGCAAATGCTCGCTTAATAGCAGGAAACCTAGACCGCATGTTTGGGCAGGATAGGCAAAACCCCCTTTTGTTCATTTACAGAGATCAGGGATCGGGAATCTCTGGCTGGAAAGATTCCCATATGTGACTCTTTTGATGACTGCGTCAATTGTGTAACACTACACATTCCGGTCGGACGTCAGTGCACGATGTTAACTGGCTAACGTGCTAGCCTGACGGGTCATTGAGTGATCAAGCTATCTAACGTAGACTCTTTGATTAATTATTGAACATTTGGTTTCACATGGGGCGGCACGGTGGTCGAGTGGTTAGCGCGCAGACCTCACAGCTAGGAGACCAGGGTTCGATTCCACCCTCGGCCATCTCTGTGTGGAGTTTGCTTGTTCTCCCCGTGCATGTGTGGGTTTTCTCCGGGTACTCCGGTTTCCTCCCACATTCCAAAAACATGCTAGGTTAATTAGCGACTCCAAATTGTCCATAGGTATGAATGTGAGTGTGAATGGTTGTTTGTCTATATGTGCCCTGTGATTGGCTGGCCACCAGTCCAGGGTGTACCCCGCCTCTCGCCCCAAGACAGCTGGGATAGGCTCCAGCACCCCTGCGACCCGTGTATGGAAAAAGCAGTCGAAAATGAATGAATGAATGAACAATTAATTCCTCACATATCCATTTTAACTAGCATGCAGGCCACACAGCTAGAAGACCCAAGTTTGATTCCACCCTCGGTCATCTCTGTGTATGCATGGGTTTTTTCCGGGGACTCCGGTTTCCTCCCACATTCCAAAAACATGCTAGGTTAATTAGCGACTCCAAATTGTCCATAGGTATGAATGTGAGTGTGAATGGTTGTTTGTCTATATGTGCCCTGTGATTGGCTGGCCACCCAAAGACAGCTGGGATAGGCTCCAGCACCCCCCTGCGACCCTCGTGAGGAAAAGCGGTAGAAAATGAATGAATGAATGGTTTCCAATGACCTTAGTCTGAATTTGGCAACAAAAAGCGCAATAAAAAACGATATCTTTTCGGAAAGCACATTAGGAAAATTTTTTTTTGAAGGTGATATTATTACAAGGGCGACTCATTTCCCCGACCGTGCACGCCTGTAACAATCACGGCATTTCACGCACTGATGACACCGCTCGCACCAATCTACTGCTCGGTGGCCGCACTCGCCGCGTCCATTCCGTCGTAAGCAAGCAAAAAGGAGAAGCAAAACTATGAATGTTTGACCTAAGCTAATTAGAAAGTTTGCCGGCTCGGCGGCGGGAATCAGCGGCAGGATAATGAATCATAAAATGGTTCATTACGACGCTCAGGGAACACTCTCCATCTCAATAAATGGACATGGGGCCTAGCAGACAAATCAAACCGGGACGTGTCCACCGCCTCATTTAGCTTCTGGAAGGATCACAATGAAAGAAAAGAAGGAGAGAAAAAATTCCTTGCTCTAAATGGTTTCTATTATAGAAGTGTCTCATCTGTTTCACTCTGCTCTCACTTCAATTCCTTCTATCTTTCCTTCAATCGCTCCCTCTCTCTCTCTCTCTGAGGCCATCGACACAGTCGTCCATTTGGCCGTGAGCGGTAATTCATATTGTTGTATTGAGGAAAGCAGGCAGGGAGTCAATTTACGCACTACATTAGCGATGCGGCCAAATCAAAGCATGCGCCACTTAGTACAGTAGGTGCTACTCAGTACACACGTTGGCAACTGCTTACAATCGTCGCTTTTATACCTCCGAGATTAAACACAATCATTGTGTCGGTCCTCGCCGCGGCGTTGTTTGCGTCATCGATGACGATGACAAAACAATTTAGTCGCCGAAGCTTTTTTTTTTTGCATGATGGAGAAGAAACGTTGGCGAGCTATACATGGTTCTATGATCAAATCAAATCATTCATTCATTCATTCATTTTCTACCGCTTTACCTCACGAGGGTCGTGGGGGGTGCTGGAGCCTATCCCAGCTGTCTTCGGGCGTAAGGCGGGGTACACCCTGGACTGGTCGCCAGCCAATCACAGGGCACATATAGACAAACAACCATTCACACTCACATTCATACCTATGGACAATATGGAGTCGCTAATTAACCTAGCATGTTTTTGGAATGTGGGAGGAAACCGGAGTACCCGGAGAAAACCCACGCATGCACGGGGAGAACATGCAAACTCCACACAGAGTTGTGCCGAGGGTGGGAATTGAACCCTGGTCTCCTAGCTGTGAGGTCTGCGTGCTAACCACTCGACCGCCGTGCCGCCTCCAAATCAAATCAAATCAACTTTATTTGTAGAGCACTTTTCCTGCAAGGAGATGCAACACAAAGTGCTTTCCAGAATTAAAACAATTTCCACAATTAAAAAGGAAAACAATGAAGCAAAAAGAAAGCCCCTCCTTCCCACCCTCCATACTAGACCCACACACGCACACACACACGCAAGCACACACAGTAGGGAGACATGGCATGGTACTGAGGATCAAGGAAACGCCACCTTTTGGGGCCGTCCACACTGGGAGAAGCTGCAGGCCGTGCCATCGGAGGACCAGCACCCGAGCCCCCCGACTCCGTTAGACGGGCGGACCCTCACATTAAAGGGAGGAACCCCCAGCCGGCCGTGTCGAAGGGACCCAAGGATGGCACCCCCTCAGCATACCCGAACATACCCCCAGTGTGGAGGACCCCCCTGAGGGAACACTGGAGTTAGAAGCTAAAGACTAAGAGCATAAAATAGGACTAAAAGATAAAACATAACACTGGAGTTAAAAACTGAAGATTAAGGCCATAAAATATGACTAAAAAGATAAAAACAAAACACTGGAGTTAAAAAACTGAAGACCAAGAGCAGAAAATATGACTAAAAAGATAAAAACAAAACACTGGAGTTAAAAAACTGAAGATTAAGGCCATAAAATATGACTAAAAAGATAAAAACAAAACACTGGAGTTAAAAAACTGAAGACCAAGAGCAGAAAATATGACTAAAAAGATAAAAACAAAACACTGGAGTTAAAAAACTGAAGACCAAGAGCAGAAAATATGACTAAAAAGATAAAAACAAAACACTGGAGTTAAAAAACTGAAGACCAAGAGCAGAAAATATGACTAAAAAGATAAAAACAAAACACTGGAGTTAAAAGCTGAAGAATAAGAACATAAAATCGGACTAAAAGGATGAAAACATAATAAAAGCTTAACAATATGAGTTAAAAGCCTGATTAAAAAGGTGCGTCTTTAATCTTCCTTTAAAAATATCAACTGTCTCCGCAGTCCTGAGGCTCTCCGGCAGGCTGTTCCACAGGTGGGGGGGCCATAGTGGCTAAATGCTGCCTCACCGTGGGTTTTTGTTCTGGGTTTTGGTTTCGCTAAAAGGCCAGTGCCGGAGGACCGCAGGGTCCGCGGGGGTTGATATGGTAAAAGCAGATCAGATAAATAAGAAGGGGCAAAGCCGTTAAGACATTTAAAAACCAGTAAGAGAATCTTAAAATGATGATGATGACAAGGTGACGAGTCGTGTGTGAAAGTGGATGATAACGCCATGAGGTGGTCCTCAAACTTATTTGACACGCAAACCGGCTTCTGTTCGAACAAACGTCATCATGCATTCCCACATAGTATGAGCATTTGGGACCGAATATGAGATTTGTCTGCACCGCCCGTTGGCTTCTGCGTCCTGAATGGCTGTGGACCACTGTCAATCAATCTCCTTAGTGCCGTCTCTACCAAACTAGCTAACCGTGTCAGCTGCTTGCTAACCGCCAATACTAAAGACGATAGAACAGAGGTCACCAACCAAGGCAATTAAAAAAAAAAAATAAAATAAAAAAGCTTCTTCTTATTCCCACTTGGTTCACTGTCCTTGAACGCACCAGCACAATGTGCTCCAAAATGACAGTTCTGTATATCTTTGGTATTTTCCTAATTTCCCCTAGTTTTTGTTTTATTGGACCGCCAACCGGAATCAGAAAGGTTGGGGACCCCCGCAATAGAAGAAACAAAAAAAAAGCTAACAATGTGTTGTAACCAGGATACAGAAACGCTACAGCTGAACAGCACCAGGACAAAGGAGTGAAATACACCTCAGTCATTTAATAATTTCTTGTGTCCAACTGAGTAGGTTGATTCTTAAAATTCTAATTAAATTTGAGGATAAGTGGTGTCGAAAAATGGAGGGATGAAGTATCGAAATTTTTTGTCACAATACATTGGATTATTATTTTCAGTTTTTATTTTCTTGAAAAAAATTACAACTTTTTTTTCTCAAAAAGACGACTTTATTGCTGTAATTGTAGTATATTTTATTGAAAAAAATTACTTTATTATGATACAAAATTGACTTTTTGTCTGTGTTATTAAAAAATATATACATATTTTTTTATTTTATAAAAATATTATGCTTTATCCTTTTTTTTCTTTTTAAATTTGCATTTGTAAGTTGATTTTCGTGACATTTTTGAAGTGGTAAAAAATGGTATTTTCCTAATTTCCCCTAGTTTTTGTTTTATTGGACCGCCAACCGGAATCAGAAAGGTTGGGGACCCCCGCAATAGAAGAAACAAAAAAAAAGCTAACAATGTGTTGTAACCAGGATACAGAAACGCTACAGCTGAACAGCACCAGGACAAAGGAGTGAAATACACCTCAGTCATTTAATAATTTCTTGTGTCCAACTGAGTAGGTTGATTCTTAAAATTCTAATTAAATTTGAGGATAAGTGGTGTCGAAAAATGGAGGGATGAAGTATCGAAATTTTTTTTGTCACAATACATTGGATTATTATTTTCAGTTTTTATTTTCTTGAAAAAAATTACAACTTTTTTTTCTCAAAAAGACAACTTTATTGCTGTAATTGTAGTATATTTTATTGAAAAAAATTACTTTATTATGATACAAAATTGACTTTTTGTCTGTGTTATTAAAAAATATATACATATTTTTTTATTTTATAAAAATATTATGCTTTATCCTTTTTTTTCTTTTTAAATTTGCATTTGTAAGTTGATTTTCGTGACATTTTTGAAGTGGTAAAAAATGGTATATTCCTAATTTCCCCTAGTTTTTGTTTTATTGGACCGCCAACCGGAATCAGAAAGGTTGGGGACCCCCGCAATAGAAGAAACAAAAAAAAAGCTAACAATGTGTTGTAACCAGGATACAGAAACGCTACAGCTGAACAGCACCAGGACAAAGGAGTGAAATACACCTGAGTCACTTAATAATTTCTCGTGTCCAACTGAGTAGGTTCATTCTTAAAATTCTAATTAAATTTGAGGATAAGTGGTGTCGAAAAATGGAGGGATGAAGTTTTTAAATTTTTTTGTCACAATACATTGGATTATTATTTTCAGTTATTATTTTCTTGAAAAAAATTACAACTTTTTTTTCTCAAAAAGCCGACTTTATTGCTGTAATTGTAGTATATTTTATTGAAAAAATTTACTTTATTATGATAAAAAATTGACTTTTTGTCTGTGTTCTTAAAAAATATATACATATTTTTTTATTTTATAAAAATATTATGCTTTATGCTTTTTTTTCTTTTTAAATTTGCGTTTGTAAGTACATTTTCGTGACATTTTAAAAGCAGTAAAAATAAAATAAATAAATATTAACAGCAGTTTTGGGGACATTTTTAGTCGTTTGGACGTCCAGTGTTTTTTTTTTTTTTTAAGTCTCGTATTTTTCATTTTGTTCCTATAAAGATAAAAATTAATTAGTAGATTTGGCGGCAACTTCAGTTAGGACTTTCATCCAGAGCCTGAATTCCATCTGCTTCAAGGATAACCACCTGGGCTCATTCCTGAACGTACGTTGCTGTACATTTATGAAAAAGCCCATGTATATTTTGGTATGGCGCACCTTTATAATAGAGTTGGCCGGTGTTGCGTTGCCAAACGAACAATGTGAGCGTAGCAGAAGTCCCAAAGGGAGCCAAGCAAAGTAGACCGAGGGTAAACATTTCCCTCTAAGAGCTACGGAATGCGGGCGTAGTGCTCTCATGGCGTTGGCGGCGGCGGCAGTCTCAATCAAAAGGCCTTTCTCTTCCGCGTCATATCTTCAGTCGGCGGAAGCGGAGCTGCCACAAAATGGCTGCGGGAACAATGTATAGGCCTGATTGCTCTATTGTCGGTGAGCCGCGGCCTTTGACACGTCCGCCTGCACGGCAACTGTCTAATTCTGACAAGATTTGTCTGGAGACACAGCTGGGTGGGGTGTGGGGGTTTGGGGGGGGGCATTGTTACAGACAGGTGCCGTACACTGGAGGTCCCCGCCGCACAAAGACGGCGAGGAGCCAGACAAAAGCAGAGGCAGACAAATGAAAGCGACTGTCAGTCGGCACGTGTGCCGCTTCGTTTTTCCAAACGAAAGGTTAGAAGTTGATTACAGATGGGCGGAAGCCGAGTCCCACCAGCTCAAAGTGGGGCCTTTTGTATTTTTTTGGGGGGTGGGGAAGTGAAGGACCCCGGGGGGGCTTGGTACAGGTGTTAGCTAGCATCATGTTAGTATGCTCAGTATGCTGTAGCCTGATGCTAAGCTACGTGCGTACACATGCACGAGGGCGGCGCTCTCTCCACCCAGTCACTGACGCTTCACCCATCATGTGGTGCAACAATGGTTGGCCATAGGCGCAAATTGACTACCGCAGGGCAGCTGTGTCTACAAACGTAGTTTACCACCAGCAATAATAGCACTGTGACATAACGCTAATAACGCTTGTGGCTTTTTATAAGCGCCACTTTGACAACCACACACACATCGTCCTGATAAAAATGAATACGGCAAAACATCACGCGGTGTCTTTCACGTGAAAGCCCACAGGTTCAAGCACGGGCCAGGAAGTCAACATCATGACGAGCATGTCTCTTAGTCGCGACACAGCGGAGCAATTTCATGTTAATGAAGTGAATTGAAGCGCCAGCTAGCGGAGTGGTAATAACGAGGGCGAGCGTGTGTTCGCTTACAGCCTTTGTAGATGTCGGTTGGAATCTGGACGGCGCTGGAAGAGTAGTTGACCTTGTTTTTGAAATTAGGATCGTCCACAAACTCCAGCTCCACAGACGAGGCGCTCTCCAGCGGGTTCTCTTCTTCCCCGTCCTCCGCCTACACACACACACACACACACACACACACAAATCAGCATATTCATCAATAAAATACAGCAGATAGATGAAGAGGCGTGTAGGCTAACACGTTCTGTCATGGTCCGTGTGGCTTGGCGGTGCCCATTTGTGTCTGCGCTTCTGCAAACATTGTCATTGTTTAGCTTCTATTCTCTCCAGGACGAGAGATACACTAAGAAAAAAAAATCTGAGATTTCGAAAATAAAGCTGTAAATTTACGAGAATAAAGTTGTATATTTAGTAGAAAAGGAATAAAGTCATAATTTTACAAGCAAGCCTTGTCATATTATGAGAATAAAGTTGTAACTTTAAAAGAGAAAAATAAAGTTGGACATTTATGAGAAAAAAAAATCATAATATTACAAGAATGAAGTTGTAACTTAAAAAAAATTAAGTCATAAATTTACGAGAATAAAGTCGTAAATGTAGGAGAAAAAGAATGAAGTTGTAATTTTTCGAGCCAGCCTTGTAATATTAAGAGAATAAAGTTGTAACTTTAAAAGAAAAAGAATAAAGTCCTACATTTACAAGAAAAAAAACCTCATAATATTACAAGAATGAAGTTGTAATTTTAAAAGAAAAAAAACTTATGTCGTAAATTTACGAGAATAAAGTCGTAAATGTAGGAGAAAAAGAATGAAGTCATAATTTTATGAGCCAGCCTTGTAATATTAAGAGAATAAAGTCGTAACTTTAAAAGAAAAAGAATAAAGTCCTACATTTACGAGAAAAAAACTCATAATATTACGAGAATAAAGTTGTAACTTTAAAAGAAAAAAAAAAACTTATGTCGTAAATTCACGAGAATAAAGTCGTAAATGTAGGAGAAAAAGAATGAAGTCGTAATTTTACGAGCCAGCCTTGTAATATTAAGAGAATAAAGTCGTAACTTTAAAAGAAAAAGAATAAAGTCCTACATTTACGAGAAAAAAACTCATAATATTCCGAGAATGAAGTTGTAACTTTAAAAGAAAAAAACTTACGTCGTAAATTCACGAGAATAAAGTCATAAACATAGGAGAAAAAGAATAAAGTCGTAATTTTACGATGTAATATTACAGGAACAAAGCCATAACTTTAAACGAAAAAGAATAAAGTCGTACATTTATGAGAAAAAAAAACTCATAATATTACAAGAATAAAGTTGTAACTTAAAAAAACCTAAAAAATTAAGTTGTAAATTTTAAAGAAAAAAAATAAAGTGGTAAATTTACAAGAATAAAGTCATAAATGTAGGAGAAAAAAACTGATTATATAATAAGAATAAAGTTGTAAAATTCCAGGTTTTCCAAAATACACTGCCATATGAGTTTTGCATTATCATGGAATCCTGTAATAAAACAGTTATTCCTATTTATGGTGAAACAACATCAGCCAATGAATGCAGTGGAACGGCATTGTCGGTCGGAGTTGTGGTCTCCAGTGGACGTACGTGGACGTGTGGTGACGATACTCCTGACAGGACATGCAGGACAACACAGAGAATCTACAGTAAATGTGACGTAAAATGGAGATACAATATTCTTTCATTTGAAAGTCCTTGAACTGGCCCAATACGAGATAAAGCTATTTATCTCCATGATTTATGAATGTGCTATAAATTGTGACAAACCAATAGTCATATTTTACCAAACAATGTCATCTAAGCCATGCATTGAGATGCTCTTCATCTTCAGCGTGTTATGCGGCGTCGCCAGGGGTGTGGTCTAAAGTGGACGGACGTGTTTGGAAGGGGAATGGTGGCACCTGCAGATAAACGTAGCTTTATCAAAAATGTTTTCATTGGTCGCTGGGCTACCTTGCAGGACAACATGGAGAAACGGAATATGGTCATCAATGACTAGGACTTTCTAAATATTGGTTTGAACATAATTAGAGCCCTCTAGACATGACATAACACCCCAATAATCATGTTTCCGCTACTATTATTCTTTGTTTACATCATATTGTGCAGGCTACGGTATCACTGCAGATAGCCGCCGTTAGCATCGCAAGCTACTGAGCCAACTTGTTAATTCATTCATTCTCTACCGCTTTTCCTCACGAGGGTCGCGGGGGTGCTGGAGCCTATCCCAGCTGTCTTCTACACCCTGGACTGGTGGCCAGCCAATCACAGGGCACATATCGACAAACAACCATTCACACTCACATTCATACCTATGGACAATTTGGAGTCGTCAATTAACCTAGCATGTTTTTGGAATGTGGGAGGAAACCGGAGTACCCAGAGAAAACCCACGCTCCACACAGAGATGGCCGAGGGTGGAATCGAACCCTGGTCTCCTAGCTGTGAGGTCTGCGTGCTAGCCACTCGACCGCCGTGCAGCCCCCAACTTGTTTATTCATTCATTCATTCATTCTCTACCGCTTTTCCTTGCGGTGGTGCTGGAGCCTATCCCAGCTGTCTTCGGGCGTGAGGCGGGGTACACCCTGGACTGGTGGCCAGCCAATCACAGGGCACATATAGACAAACAACCATTCACACTCACATTCATACCTATGGACAATTTGGAGTTAGAAACACTGACTTCATTTTAGAAGAAGTAAACAAGTTGGGGGCTGCACGGCGGCCAAGTGGCTAGCACGCAGACCTCACAGCTAGGAGACCAGGGTTCGATTCCACCCTCGGCCATCTCTGTGTGGAGTTTGCATGTTCTCCCCGTGCATGCGTGGGTTTTCTCTGGGTACTCCGGTTTCCTCCCAACTCTCCTAGCTGTGTGGCCTGATCACTAACCACTTATCCACCGTGCAGCTCATTCCAGAAACATGCTAGGTTAATTGGTGACTCCAAATTGTCCATAGGTATGAATGTGAGTGTGAATGGTTGTTTGTCTATATGTGCCCTGTGATTGGCTGGCCACCAGTCCAGGGTGTACCCTGCCTCTCGCCCGAAGACAGCTGGGATAGGCTCCAGCACCAACAGCTAAGCTATCATTAGTTATCATTTCCAAGAATCTGTAGAGCAGCATAGTATTTCACAGCAAAGCCGTTCCATATGCTTAATAGCAAAGATGACGCTAGTTATTGATTATCTTCACGGGGCATCAAGTAACCCCGCAAACCCCATACGGCAAGAGGCGGGAGGCGGGTTCACACTGGGGGTTTTTTGTAAACTAA
The DNA here is from genome assembly GCF_030265055.1 of Doryrhamphus excisus. Classification (NCBI taxonomy): domain Eukaryota; kingdom Metazoa; phylum Chordata; class Actinopteri; order Syngnathiformes; family Syngnathidae; genus Doryrhamphus; species Doryrhamphus excisus. The sequence continues at coordinate 40,953,592 of NC_080466.1, forward strand.
ACTAAGATGAATGAAGGTTTGCTCATGCTCGGGTCCGCTCCCAAACACGAGTCGCCCTCGTGCTTCTGTTCTGTGGTTATTTGTCATCCCCCATTAGGCTTCATTTGTTGAATCCATGTTAACCCAAATGCACAGTGAACAGTGAACACATCTCCGCATTTCCACGATGTAAAACTTTGCATTTTTAACGTGGTTTGTATGTTAATAAAGCAGCACGGGTTAATTGGATGTGACATGACCAAACCTGTTGTTTTTTTGGGCTTCATTAAATCAAAAGCGCATGTCCGAGGCAGACGGTGATTGATGGGTGCGCTTTAATTGACTATTAAAATGCAATTACAAGCTGTTGTTGGGACGAGCCAGGGGACATTGCTGCTAAATAAATAAAGTCACCCAAAGAAACGGCGGTGAAGATCACGGCGAGCGGAAGCAACACTTTGACGGTCGCGGCGGTGAGTCATTGGACGGAATGTAGCGATCAGTCAGCAAAATGTGACAAGATGTTCATTATTGGCCCCCATAAAAAATGAAAAACGATCATGGCGGAGGTAGTAAAATGAAAAGGTTCGCGACATTAGCGCCTCTAAACAGAGCTGAGGTGTTTGTTGGTGACATTAATTCTGTCAGGGAGCGTTTTTATGCCCCCCCTTTTCATTCTTTCTTCAGAAGAGCCCTATCATAATTAACGCAGGCACTTTCTAATTAGCTAGTGAATAAATGCAGGCAGCAAAGAGCGATTGGTTCATTTTCCTCAACCGTCCACCACCTGCTTTGCTCGATTCATTAGCCAATTTGTTCATTTTTATCTCTTGGCTCTCTAGGATTAATTAATGGCTGGAGAGGCCGCATTTGACATTTGGAAGATTCTTTTCATTCCTGCCTTCAGCTTGCTGGGGTTAACCTAAGCGCAGGGGTTCCAAAATATGACCAACTCAGGGCCCCGTTGAAAATATAAAAAATGTCCGCAACCCACATTTGTCCTATAAACAGTACAATATGACAATATTATAATAGACATATAATAGACATATATAATAGACAATATGCTGCGTTCTCAGAGCACTTAATAATAATAATAATATTATTATTATTCATTTTCTACTGCTTTTCATCACGAGGGTCGCAGGGGTGCTGGAGCCTATCCCAGCTGTCTTCGGGCGAGAGGCAGGATAGCCTATTATCATTATTATTATTAATAATAATCATTATTCTTATTATTATTGTTATTATTAATTCGTTCATTTTCTACCGCTTTTCCTCAAGAGGGTCGCGGGGGTGCTGGAGCCTATCCCAGCTGTCTTCGGGGCGAGAAGCGGGATAGCCTATTATCATTATTATTATTATTAATAATAATCATTATTCTTATTATTATTGTTATTATTCATTCATTCATTTTCTACCGCTTTTCCTCACGAGGGTCGCGGGGGTGCTGGAGCCTATCCCAGCTGTCTTCGGGCGAGAGGCGGGATAGCCTATTATCATTATTATTATTAATAATAATAATTCATTCATTCATTTTCTACCGCTTTTCCTCACGAGGGTCGCGGGGGTGCTGGAGCCTATCCCAGCTGTCTTCGGGCGAGAGGCGGGATAGCCTATTATCATTATTATTATTATTATTAATAATAATCATCATCATCCTTATTATTATTGTTATTATATATTATTATAATTAATTAATTTAAAAAAAATAATTATATAATTCATTATATTTTTATTATATTATAATCATAATAATTATTATTAATATTATTATGCCGGGTCAATAACACTCAATAGGGTATTACTATTTTTTAAATTGTGTATTAAATATTAAAAAAATAATGTAATAATAATTTAATAAATGTAATTAAAAATATATATTTGCAAAAATGAATCATATTTTTAATGACCTCTCATGGCCCACCTGCAGTACCACCAGGGGCCGCGGCCCACACTTTGGGAATCACTGACCTATAGTGTGTCACGTATGACCCGGCATGTGTGTGTATGTGTGTGTGTGTGTGTGTGTGCGTGCGTGCTGAAGGAAACGATGCACGAGGCAGGAAAACAAAATGCAGAGTAGGTTTTAAAAAATGCTTTTTGCAACTGCAAGGACAGTGCAAAGAGCCACAGAGAGATATTCAAATTGGTCTGAATAATCAAACATGAAATGGAGTTACATTTGACGGATGTCCTCAAAGTGGATTTAAATGCGGTGACTGAAGTCATATTGGGAAAGTTGGTTTTAAAACCAATGCATTATGAATGCGCATGGTGAGAACTGACCTTGGATTACATTAATTTGGGGTGTAACGGTACATACCATGGTCGGGGGGGGGGGGGGGGGGGGGGGCAGAGGAGGCTTTCATTTTAATGCGACCTACCAACATGTACACATTTATAGTACTCAACATGCCATGTCATGCTCCATTTTCCTTTCAAGTTCAGTCTAAACAGTACAGATATATGAATAATTATGATCAGTTTCTCTAGTATTTCCAAATATTGTTGTTTCCAAATGGCTGCAAGGCATGCTGGGTAGTCCAGATATAACAACAATACCAAAACTTCGGATATTAAGACAACTCCTTGCAATCAAGCAAAATTGAGACAAACACGACATGTTGGGAGAAAGAGTAGCACAAGCTACCCAGCATGCCTTGCGGCAGGAATATAGTGTGCGTAGATATTTGTATGCATTAGATTAGGTTGTTTTGTGCGTCATGTGATGTGTGTTGACATGTTGTGTGTTGTCTAGTCGGCTGTCTAGCCTATCCCAGCTGTCTTGGGGCGAGAGGCGGGGTACACCCTGGACTGGTGGCCAGCCAATCACAGGGCACATATAGACAAACAACCATTCACACTCACATTGTTGACAATTAACCTAGCATGTTTTTGGAATGTGGGAGGAAACCGGAGTCCCCGGGGGAAAACACAGGGGAGAACATGCAAACTCCACACAGAGATGGCCGAGGGTGGGATTGAACTCGGGTCTCCTAGCTGTGTAGTCGGCACGCTAACCACTCGACCACCGTGCAGCCGTTACACATTCAATGTTATAAATAAAAAAAAAAGAAATGGGAATGTCTGCTGAATCGAGATGGTTGGCAGGCCTGATGGGGCCCACGGGCCGCAGTTTGGGCTCCCCAGTGACCCAGACACAGTCACACTTCCTGTGTTCTTCTGTACTGTACAGTTACACCCCAAATTATTCCTCATGGTCATGGTACTGGTGGTGGTGGGGGGTTGAGGGGGTGTCAGTCAGAGGAGCGCTGGTGGTGGGCTACTGCTTTTTTTTAAGGGATGAACAACAAGCCTCCTTGTGTGAAGGCGGGGTCACTAAAGTGAGGGTCACGGGTGTCTGGCCCCAAGTGTTCATCGTGTTAATGATGAGTGATCTTCTCCTATTAGATGTGCTGACAGGCCCTAAAGCCTGGTGTCATTCATCAAAGGAGTGGCATGTGCAAAGAGAATATCACACCAGGATTTATTCCTCCTCGTCCATCTCTGGTCCTCTCTGTCGCAATCCTACATATTGGAATTCTTTACAGCGTATAGTTTGGATAAGTCATCTATGTAATCAATTCCCACACTGAAATAATCAACACAAGATCACTACTAATGCTCCCTTTTCTACGGCATGGTACAGCGGATTCCTAGCTCAGCATGTGTCCGTGCTCCAGCTCTGGATGCTCCCAGTCTCCTCTTGGATGGATTATGTATCCTTAGCATTCCCAACAGAAGTTGAAAAGCAGGAAACGCTTCAGTTTTTCACATTTAATTTGGGTTTTAGACGTCTAAAACGATGCATTAGGTGTGTCATTTAACCCGTGATGGTAGTAGGGTCTGCTAGCACCCACTTGCAAAAGACCTGGGGGGGGCGTTTAGACCTGGGGGAGGAGGACAGCGCAAGTCACATGCACAGCTGCCATTGAGACATACATACACAGCCCTCGGGTCTGTGGCGGGATTGTGGGCTTCAAGACGCAGGGAGTCCAGGGAAGTGGGTTTTGCAAGGTTTTGAAAGAGAAGGGGGGGTGGGGTCAGACGCAGGCAGGCAGACAGGGGTTGTGAGCGGGGCGGGGGGTGGGGAGGAGGAGGGGAGGAGGGAGCAGTCCGCACTGTACTCACATAGTCTGAATCCGCTTTGGAATCGTAGTATGAAATGGCATTCTCCTGTGCAGAAAAGGAAAAAAAAAAAAAGTGGAAAGACAGGTGATGAGAAGATATAGCGGCGCCTACATCCGCCCCTTGGCGTTTCCTGGAGAGGCGGTTAAGCAAGAGGGAGAGAGAAAGTCATGGTTATATTCCATCACACTATGCGCAGCATGAGAATATAATCAGCATCACAGAACACAGGAGTAGTAGTGTGATGTGCCATGAGAGTCATGAAGTGAAGAGAGACCATGTCAGAGGAGGATGTGGCAGACATCCTGAAGGGGGACTCGAACACTGCAAACATCATGAGCAGCCGTGGTTTTTGTGGCGCTGATATGACGTCAGATGGAACATGGGGAACCATGCTTTGGAGCAAAAACCAAGTCAGTTTTTTTCAGGAGACAAGAAACATCCACAGTAGACCCCTTGTACCGTGACGGACTTGGACATGATTCCATGGGAAAATGAGCCAACTCAATAAACTCAAATACAAACACAAAGCAGATGCAGCATTTTAATTGAGTGTAGTACCGTATTCCCATTGGCCACTAGGTGTCGTTGTCCAATGAGACGAGGGCCACAAGGGAACATATCCACTGTGACACACACACACATCCATCTTCTACGCCGCTTAATCCTCACTAGTACCCGGGAAGAATGCTGGAGCCTATCCCAGCTGACTTTGCTACACCCTGGACTGATCGCAACCCAAATTGAATACAGGACCAAAACTGGAGTACCAGGAGAAAACATGCAAAATCCACGGATTCGAACCATTATCATCCCGATCTCATGACTGTGTGTCCACTCGTCCACCGTGCAGCCCAAACAGGAGTTTTATTTACGTCTTGCACGGCTCATTTATTTCTTATTATGTCTTCCGACATTGGGTAATACGAGTGTGAAGCCATTTCAAGCCACCATTGCTGTGCATTGATGAGACAGTAGCGCCTGCGGGAAGTACGCTGTCCAGACAAAAAAAAAACCTGTTAACTTCTGAGTCTGTTTTCTTGTTTATGTCTGATATAGCTTATTTTGTCATATCCACAAAATTGGCTACAAATGTAAATGTGATGTAGGGGTGTTATTTTGTGTCTGGAAGGCTCTAATTATGTTACAGTAATGGTAATGTCATTATAAGTCAAAATATGGCACTGTCTTCATCGAGTTTGCTCAAATTGGGACAATGCTGAGTCACAAAAAAGAATAAATGTGACATGACTGAATGCTGCTCGATAGCTATTAAACTTTTTTATTTATTTTATAAATTATTTTATCAATTTATCAATTAAAAATTGAACATTTGGTACAGCTAGAAGGCAAGTTACAAAGTTACGACAGGCCATGAACGTCACAGGCAGGAGAAAAAAAAGGAGTAGTTGATTTGTACGGATAATGTCGCCTCACTGGAGCTTTTGTTTTTATTATAATCACTTATCTGAGCATTTTTTTTTAAATATTAATCATAATCCAACCGCCTTGCTGTGATGTCACAGCCACAAGGGGGCAGAATTGCATGGCACCGCTGTGATTTGCTGTAACGTATTTGCTCTTGTTCTTTTCTTTCTTTGTCATTTTAGCTCCTTGACAGCATTTCTCAGCCCCCTCAAGCCCCCCCCCCCAAAGGAAAGTCTCATTCAGGCTAAGTAATCAGCAGACGAAGCACTAAGAGTGCCAAGGTTGTTTGTCTGCATGCCGTCCACTTTCCCCAGAGCCGCTGTGCTCGTCTCCCACTGAGGTAGGCATGAGGGCAGCCAGAGGCAGTGGGCAGCAAGGAGGGGCGGCCTCGTTATCATGGGGGGGGGGGCGTCAGCAGAGGGACGGACTCGTCAAGGGCGCCACAGGGACCGAGGTGCTGGTCTGACGGTCACGGTCTGATGAGGGTGGATGGAAGAGAGTCTTCTGTACTTGACTTGAATGTCTTATTTTCTTTCACGCTACTTGTTGTGTCGCCCCCGGTGTACGGCCCCTCGCATGCCATGTGTGGAAGGGCCCCCCACTCACCGGGGGCTCTGGCTCGCCTCCAGCGCTAATCAGGGAGTCAGGCATCAAAATCGCTGCCTAACGACCTCACAAAAGGAAGCGCAGCGTGATCAAAACTCACAATGACACCAAGGCAGCGTGGGCCCGGGTACTTTGGTCCGGATCGACATTTTTGGTGCGGTTGAAGTCGCATTCACGCTGATATTTTCATGTCATGTGACCAAAGGCTGCACCGTAAAGGACGTAACACATAAAGTAAGAACTTTATGTGAACTACCTCAAATATTCCAGGCCAAAATGCCCAAACAGGGGCCCCCATGGATGACACACATACAAGAGGGGCAGCCATCTCCAAATCTTCCCAGCATCCCTTTCTGTCTCCCCCCCCAGCTCTGACAGACAGATCAGGGAAGAGGCTGGGAGGAGGTGAAGCGCAGGGATCAGAACGGATCACTCAGTGAGTACATTGGGTTCAGTTGGAGGGTCAGAATGGAGGCTGAGGTCGGGGCGACATGAAGGGGATGAATTGGGGAGGGAGAGATGGGTGGTGAGCGTGTTGGGGGTTGGGGAGGTGGGGGGGCTGCCAGGACTAAAAATATCCTGAGCCTCTGCAGAGGGAGATGAGACACAGGCTGAGGAGGGACTGTTGTGTCTGCCAGCTGGATTGATCTCCAGCCCAGTCGTACTTAGCCTGGTCCCTTACTTCTAAAGTCTGCTCTGCACTACTCTGCCATTACAAGTCAGTATTCCTCTAAATGAACACCCATTTTACCTCCATAACAATAAACGCACCATAAATCCACAACCACTATACAATAAAACCTCGAATTATGGAACCTTATTATACGAAACTTTAAAGAAATGTCCGTCCCATTTCACAAAAAACAGGTGTTGAATTGAGCCTCTCAATGGGAAGTGGGGGTGTTTGGTGGGATTTTCCTTGACCATGCAGGCGCTGCGCCTCTCAGTCAATTTACCACTGCACAGGTTGCGAAGCGCACCCTTTGCCTGCAGGAAGAATAGACCACGTCGGACTTAGTCATCTTTTAAGGCGCCTTTGCCGTGCTGTTTTGTCACGGAATTGTCACACTGAAAGTGTGGACACCTCCTGTGGTGCGCTGACACGCCCGTCTTGGCGCAGCCAGTCTACCAAACGTTCTGCTATCCTGCGCCACAAAATTAGAGTCCATAGTGTCAACATGTCCGTACCGTGGGAAGTGGGTGTGTTTGGTGGGATTTTCCTTGACCATGCAGGCGCTGCGCCTCTCAGTCAATTTACCACTGCACAGGTTGCGAAGCGCACCCTTCGCCTGCAAGAAGAATAGACCACGTCGTACTTAGCCATCTTTTAAGGGAACCTTTGGTGCGCTGTTTTGTCACGAAATTGTCACACTGAAAGTGTGGACACCTCCCGTGGTGCGCTGACACACCCATCCTAGGCCAAGTTCTGCAGGCAAGTTCTGCCCTACCTTAAGATGCGCCACAAAATTAGAGCCCACAGTGTCAACATGGCCGTACCGTGGGAAGTGGGTGTGTTTGGTGGGATTTTCCTTGACCATGCAGGCGCTGCGCCTCTCAGCCAATTTACCACTGCACCCTTCGCCTGCAGGAAGAATAGACCAGGCCGGACTTAGCCATCTTTTAGGGCACCTTTGGCGCGCTGTTTTGTCACGAAATTGTCACACTGAAAATATGGACAACTCCCGTGGTGCGCTGCCACGCCCATCCTGGCGCAGCCAGTCTAGCAAATTGGCTGCGCTGGCCACGTTCTGCTATCCTGCGCCACGAAATTAGAGCCCCCAGTGTCAACATGTCCGTACCGTGGGAAGAGGGTGTGTTTGGTGGGATTTTCCTTGACCGTGCTGGTGCTGCGCCTCTCAGCTAATTTACCACTGCACAGGGTGCGAAGCGCACCCTTCGTCTGCAGGAAGAATAGACCAGGTCGGACTTAGCCATTTTTTAGGGCACCTTTGGTGCGCTGTTTTGTCACGAAATTGTCACACTGAAAGTGTGGACACCTCCCGTGGTGCGCTGACACACCCATCCTAGGCCAAGTTCTGCAGGCAAGTTCTGCCCTACCTTAAGATGCGCCACAAAATTAGAGCCCACAGTGTCAACATGGCCGTACCGTGGGAAGTGGGTGTGTTTGGTGGGATTTTCCTTGACCATGCAGGCGCTGCGCCTCTCAGCCAATTTACCACTGCACCCTTCGCCTGCAGGAAGAATAGACCAGGCCGGACTTAGCCATCTTTTAGGGCACCTTTGGCGCGCTGTTTTGTCACGAAATTGCAAACTGAAAATGTGGACACCTCCCGTGGTGCGCTGCCACGCCCATCCTGGCGCAGCCAGTCTAGCAAATTGGCTGCGCTGGCCACGTTCTGCTATCCTGCGCCACGAAATTAGAGCCCCCAGTGTCAACATGTCCGTACCGTGGGAAGAGGGTGTGTTTGGTGGGATTTTCCTTGACCGTGCTGGTGCTGCGCCTCTCAGCTAATTTACCACTGCACAGGGTGCGAAGCGCACCCTTCGTCTGCAGGAAGAATAGACCAGGTCGGACTTAGCCATCTTTTAAGACACATTTGGCGCACTGTTTTGTCACGAAATTGTCACACTGAAAGTGTGGACACCTCCCGTGGTGCGCTGACACACCCATCCTAGGCAAAGTTCTGCATGCAAGTTCTGCCGTACCTTCCGATGCGCCACAAAATTAGAGCCCACAGTGTCAACATGGCCGTACCGTGGGAAGTGGGTGTGTTTGGTGGGATTTTCCTTGACCATGCAGGCGCTGCGCCTCTCAGTCAATTTACCACTGCACCCTTCGCCTGCAGGAAGAATAGACCAGGTCGGACTTAGCCATCTTTTAGGGCACCTTTGGCGCCCTGAAATTGTTACACTGAAAATGTGGACACCTCCCGTGGTGCGCTGCCACGCCCATGCCGGCGCGGCCAGTCTAGCAAAATGGCTGCGCGTTCTACTATCCTGCCCCACCTTACAATGCGCACAGTGTCAACATGGCCGTACCGTGGATCGTGTGTGATCTGTAGGTGTTTTTTGCAGTGGCGCGAGAGCAGGACTAACGTTCAGCAAGACACAAAAAGACAACACAAAGCTTGACAGATTCCCACTAGCACACAAGCTCCTATCAATAAATTAAATCCATCACGCTGAGTGGACCTGCAAACTCCAAACAGGAGACAAACAGAGAGGGGGCCAGGTGATGATCTCCAGCCCCTCCCTTATATCACTTGTTCTTTATTTTGCTTTCCACACCCCCCTCCACCACCCCCTGTCGTCGATTCCACGTTATCTCTTTTCTCCGTTTGCTCCATCTCCCCTGCTTGCCTCTGCCTCCCGCCCTGTCTTATCTCCATCTCTGTGACTGTCCCCCATCCTCAGCACCAGTCTCCCCTCGCCAATTTCAGATTTGAGCGAAAAGCAGCAGCAGCGCGCAGGTAAGATGCTGAGCGTTGCCATAGGAACCACCCCTCTCCTCTTGATCGGAATGCCACTCTGTCTCCTTGACTGGGTTAGACTGTTTTTATCTGGCCAGCAGTCTGTGGCTACATGGCTCTTGTTTTTCCCTGCGTCTTGGGGTGTAACGGTACATGTATTCCTAATCACATTCTTCAGTATGGTACACCGCCGTATCGATTTCCAACACGGTACACATTAAGTGAGGGACGGGCGCCGTTTATCGTGTCGCGTCTACTTGGTAAACAAATACACTATCGCTAGCCAAAGGCTAGTGATTGCACTTGTCTGCAGCGTTACACATTTCAATGATTAACAAAATAATAATCAGTGTTCTGTTTACACCAGGGGTGTCCAAGGTGCGGCCCAGGGGCCATTTGTAGCCCACGGCTCCTTTTTTCATTGGCCAAAATGGGAAAATGAGCAGTAGTAGTTAGTAATGGTTTTATTTCATTTGAACATGCATCAGATTACAATTGAGTGCATCCCATAATCAGTTCCCAGTTCCACATGTCCAAAAGGAGTAGGAAGAAGCAAAGCTTATTAAATCCTACCCCTCCATCTGGTACTTTTACAATCAGTAACTGTTACATTTGTTCACTTCCTGCTTTCCTAATATATTAAAAACAAATTTTAAACTTTATTTTATTAATCTTTTTTTATTTTGTAATTTTTTGTCACATACCAAAGTGCGAGGTGACATTATAGTTAAATAAAGTTAATAAGTTAAGTTAAGAAAGTCAAAATATTAGGAGAAAGAAATTTAATCTAATGAGAAAAAGTAATCATTCTACGACAATAACCTCATTTTAGGAGCATAAAGTTGAAATAAATTACTTTAAAAAAAAGTTGTTGGAAAATATATAATAATATATAATAATATTGTGGCAATAGAGTCATAATATTACAAGCAGAAAATGTATGAAGATTATTTAAGAAGAAAGTTTAAATATTTGGAAAATTCACAACAAAATCAAGATTTTTTTTTCCTTTTGTAAAGTGTCTTTGAGTATCTTGAAAAGCGCTATACAAATAATGTATTATTATTATTAAGATATGTATACCTGGTTTATGTTTTCGGAGGTTTTATGGTGTGGGTTCACGTTTAAACTGTGCGTGAAAACGGGTCCGAGGCTTGATTTATGCAGTCGAACGAGAAAAATGTCTGACACATGCATACCCAAGGCTGTTATATGTGGCGGCGGGCATGTTATGACTGAGCGTGGTGGCGACGACGTGAGATTTCTCAACAGGCTGACATAGACAGCTTTGACATTTGAGTTTGACAAGCGCTCCATCATGGGTGGAGACAGATTATGGTCATATTCATATCTCCTCTGGACACCTGCTAATGATTTTATAATTAGAGAACACACGCTGTGCCTCTGCATTGCTCTGGGGTGTGCACACATGCATGGCGGAATACACACACACACACGTGTATGGAAGGTTACACACACACACACACACACACACGAATGACACCTTATCGTCTGCCCCCAATGGTCTCGCAATCATCGGAAGAGCCAGTTTCTCTAATGGAGGCTGACATTATATCAAACACAATAAAGGGTTTCATTTAGTGCTCTTCATTAAGGCACCGTACCAGCTTGTAAACCAACACACACACACGCAGGTGCATACTCACAACATACCAAAACGAGGAGATAAAGAATAAGATTTGATGGCAGAATAAGAAACGTTCTCTTTTCTGTGGGTTCTAAAGATATGAAAACAGATAAAAAAAGAAAGGCAGCTAAGAAAGCACGTAATGGGACACACCTATTCCACCTATGAAGCCCTAAAAGAAACACCAACAATGCTCAATTTACATAAAGTATTACATAGAGCAGTGATTCCCAAAGTGTGGGCCGTGGCCCCCTGGTGGGCCGTGGTGGTACTGCAGGTGGACCATGAGGTCATTAAAATATGATTAATTTTTGCAAATATCATTTTTTAAATTATTCATTCATTTTCTACCGCTTTTCCTCACAAGGGTCGCGGGGAGTGCTGGAGCCTATCCCAAATTATTTTTATTGTAAAATATTTATGGCATGATAAAAAAAAAATATATATATATATATATATATATATATATATATATATATATGTATATATAGGCCTAAGTAATACAAATATTATTTACACTGCAAATATGATTTATTTTTATTTTTATTGTAAAATATTTATGGCATGATTAAAAAAATAATAATAATAAAATGTATATAAAAAAAATATATATATACATATATATATATATATATATATATATATATATATGTATATATAGGCCTAAGTAATACAAATATTATTTACACTGCAAATATGATTTATTTTTATTTTCATTGTAAAATATTTATGGCATGATTAAAAAAATAATAATAATAAAATGTATATATATAAATATTTATAGGCCTAAGTAATACTATTAATAATAATAATAATAATAATGAGTATTAACCAAGCTCCATCAACATTGTTATTACTATTGTTATTAACATTGTTACACCCAAGAACTACATTAGTGGAGTAGTGACACCTTGCCACACCACACCGGCTAGCAACTAGCCGGCTAGCAACTAGCTTTACCACACACTAGCTCACAATTACCACGAGGGTTCCCAGGCCAGCTGAGAGACATAGTCTCTCCAGTGTGTCCTGGGTCTTCCCTGAGGCCCTTGACTGGTCTTACCGGTCTAATGCTTAAAATGACCAAAATATGGCAAAATACTGTAAGTATTACATGAATATTCTTGTTACTATATACTTAGAGCATGGATAGAAAACCATAAAACTTTGTTGGAGGTGTTGTAATAGTGGGATTTGTAGGTGTGTCCCATGATGTGCATTAATTAGTTGTCTCTTTTTAGCTGTTTTTATAGCTTTAGAACGCACAGAAAGGAGAAAGACGTGTGTTCCATGTCTCACATAAGGATTGTTGTGACTATTGTGACTACTTAAAAAGCCATCAAAGTTCCAGTGTATATTTTATTGCTAAAGAGAATATTTTGGCCTGTTTTCAAAGTACTGTTGTTGATAAAACAACCCCCCAAAACACGCACAAGAATCACAGTGAGAGCAGTCTTTCTATTATCTCCTCCACTACTCTGGCTTCCTTCTCCATTTACAAGGCATCCCCGTATCCTATCTCTGTGTGGCAAAGGATATGCCAGCTCCAGACATTCAGATAAACACTCGGCCATATTAACCGCCGAGACCTCTCCAGCAAGTGTGGAAGGCATGCCTCCAGGCAAGGCACACACACACATGAGCAGTCACACATGACTGACATGCAATTCCAGACGCACAATTAAAGGTAAAGGGAAATATATGCACAAGGGCACCGGCAACAAGAAAGAGAAACGGGGAAAAAAATAGAAGAACAGCAATGGAGTTGTTCAGTTCATTTGCTGTACTTTAGTACGCCACACGCGTGTGCGCACGGGCGTGCAGAGGTGAGCTTCATCGTGTGTCATTTTTTCAAAGACCTGAAAGCCGTTTACCCACTCTCTGATCTTTTTCGCTTTTTTTTTTTTTTTTTTTACAGATGACATTTTGGAATTCAAATCATTTTTTTTTCTCACTCATTTGCTCTTATGGCAGACTTTTACGGCACTGGGTGGGATCGCGGCGTCCGTGCATTTCGATGAATGGGATGATTGATTCATTTGCATTCCAGTAAACAAATCCCTGATTGAAACTCCTACTGCACTAATAAGCAATAAGCCAATGTCTTCATATACATCTCATCTCATAAAAAAACATGCAATTTCTGTGGCTTTTTTGTGTAAAATATAATAATGGTCACCGACTGGATTTACTATATAGCGCTGAGAACCCATTATTCATTCACTCCAGTCACACAGTGGTGGTGGTAAACTACATATGTAGCCACAGCTGCCCTGACGGCCTCCATCGACCACATTTCTACACCAACTGTACTTTTTGGGGGGAATTTTGCCCATCATTCCCAATCCTTATGTGAAACAGGAACACGTATTCCCTTTTTCTGTGCATTCTAGCACAAGAAAATAAGTTAATATGAGCTAGCTAACAACGGACATCATTGGAAATACCTATTTTCATGCTAAACGTTGGCGCATACATCTCGTGCTGGAAGACACAGCCATCCCAAGGAGCGCGGACATTGTAAGTGTTGTCGCTGTTTCTATGCTGCAAGATTACTGCAACTATTACTATACTGTGTACATATCGGTGTACATGTTAATGCATGATCACAGCGTGTATATGAAATGATTAAATGTTTTTTTTTGTTTTTTTTTTAAGGCTTTATGGTCAAAATAGGTGTGTCCCAATGACATGCATTGTTAGCTAGCTGAATACAAACCTATCTTGGATTTATTTATTATAACATATATATTTACTTCAATTTTTGTGTTTATTTTTAGAATGTGGGCGGCACGGCGGTCAAGTGGTTAAGATAAGATAAGATATGCCTTTATTCGTCCCTCAGTGGGGAAATTTGCATGAAGGGGAGGGATGGGGGGGGACAACACTAGGAGAGTGGAGGGGAAAAAAAAAACAACAACTCCAAACTAGACTCTTATCGCGCAGACCTCACAGCTAGGAGGACCAAGGTTCGATTCCACCCTCGGCCATCTCTGGAGTTTGCATGTTCTCCCCCGTGCATGCGTGGGTTTCCTCCGGGTACTCCGGTTTCCTCCCACATTCCAAAAACATGCTAGGTTAATTGGCGACTCCAAATTGTCCATAGGTATGAATGTGAGTGTGAATGGTTGTTTGTCTATATGTGCCCTGTGATTGGCTGGCCACCCCGCGACCCTCGTGAGGAAAAAGCGGTAGAAAATGAATGAATGTATTTATGTATTTGCATGCTGCTGTATAAAAAAATCCCTCATTTTATAAACAACTAATTTAGTAAAAGACAGCAGTTGGCCTCCAAAACGTCACCCAAGACGTCTATTTTGTAAAATGTGGTAAATAATTGCATGTTTCTCTTGCTTTTAGACACTTAGCTGAAAGCAGTGTGTGAATATTCCAGCCCTGTGAGATAAGGAGGGCTTTGTCACGCTGCACTCTGGGTGATGCTGCTCCCATTGTTGGCTGACAGGGTTGCAGTCAGGAGCAGGTTTTAACATTGATAGCATCGCAACACAGCATGGACAGAATGCCAGATTAAAAAAAACAACAACACTATAGATGAATAAAAGCCTACGCACGGTATCATCTCCCAAACAAGCCAACATGGAGTCTTGGCAAGAACAAGATAAAGACACCATGCTAGGAATATTACATATCATTCAAATCAAGAAGCTACGTTGTCTTGACAACAAATTGGTTCCAGCTCCCATTTGCTCAGCCATTTCACCGCAAAGTCCGGAGAAGTCACCGCCCCGCTTCTGTAAAGGCCGCCTTAAAGTGGCCAATCAACAATCAGCAGCGGTAAAAAGGAAACCGCTTATTTCCCACCCTGTAATCACGTCCATCAGATTCCTTGCTGTCCCTCACATTGGAATGGCAAACGGAAAGCTGTGTGTTGCGCTTCACACCAAGCTAACAACAACGCTAGTGGTTTCATCTTTCAACTCTTTCAGTCTTTTTTATTTTTATTTTTATTTTTTTTTACAATTTTCCTCATCACTTGCAATCCTTATGTGAGGCATTCTCTTTTTGGTGTATTATAAAGATATCAAAACAGCTAAAAAGAGGCAGCTCATTAATGCATGTCATGGGACACACCAATGTAGAGTAAATACTTCCCCACATGAACGTTCCTTCTCCATACGAAGACAGCATTTATTCATATAATATATCCTACACATCACGCGGTCATCAATCAATCACTTTCTTATCATTGGAAGCATCTAAATCTAAAAAAATAGCCCACCCCCTACTATAAATATTTGTTTAATAAATGTTCTAAACTCCTGTTTCCATACAGCTGGGAATAGCTGTGCCTCCCTTAGACCGCCTCAGACCCGGAGCACTCCATTTTTCCTCAACTGCATCCTTTTAAATAACAGTAATAATGCTAACTGCTTTGGAAGTGCGGCAAAAGCGTTCCCATGGAAAATGACCGGCTTTTGAATCAAGCATGTCGGTCACGCTTGTTGGGTGTGTTGCACTTCTTTTTTTTTCCCACTTGTGTTCATGCACTTGGAAGAAAACCAAAGACATTTTGCTTGATGGCGGCCATGTTTTTTTTTTTTTTTTTTTTTTTTTTAGACACGTGTGCTTGTCAATGTCATCAAGGTGTGTCCCTAATTCTGTGGTGATTCAGGGAAACACATGGAAATTACAGAGGGCTGTTTTGGGGTTTAACAACAGCGCCACCATGAGGTGTATGTCCGAAAAATAACAGCACAGGCAACAGAGTGGATCATTTTCACGTCAACATGGATGTTTCTGCCAATAAGTCTGCATTCAATAGCCACGTATACATGGACCCAAATATTCCAATTGCATTCGGTTTATTTGCTCAAATGGAAAAAATGTAACCTTTGTATACACCTCATTCCGAAAGAAAAGAGCCAATCCGAATGAATATATAATCGGATTCAAAGGGGGTGGAATATTCCTTTCCCCAATCCGATTCGTGTTTTTCTTCTTCTGTTGTTTATTGGCGGTTGGCAAGCAACTTTCGTGTGCATCCTTCCATCCATTTTCTATGACATTTATTCTCAATAAGGGTTCCAGGGGCTACGCTGGAGCCTATCCCAGCTGACTTTGAGCGAGAGGCGGGGTACACCCTTGACTGGTCGCCAGCCAATCACAGGGCACATATAGACTGGAATGTGAGAGGAAACTGGAGTACCTGGAGAAAACCCACGCATGCTCGGGGAGAACATGCAAACTCCACACAGAGATGGCAGTGGGTGGAATCGAACCCGGGACTCCTAGCTGTGAGGCCCAGTCACCGTGAAGCCCAAAAATACAAATTAAAAATGAATCAATTCATTCTTTTTCTACCACTTATCCTCACAAGGGTTGCGGGGGTGCTGGAGCCTATCCCAGCTGTCTTCGGGCGAGAGGCGGGGTACACCCTGGACTGGTGGCCAGCCAATCACAGGGCACATATAGACAAACAACCATTCACACTCACATTCATACCTATGGACAATTTGGAGTCGCCAATTAACCTAGCATGTTTTTGGAATGTGGGAGGAAGATGACCAAGGGGAAATTCCAACCCAGGTATTCACGATCTCGTGACTGTGTGGCCAACATGCTAACCACTAGTACACCGTGCGGCCTCATCATTAACCATAGAAATTCTGTTAATTTATTGTTCCCCCAAAATATAATTTGTCATTGTTCTTTGTGTTCTTGTATGTTTTAACTTCCGTAAGTAACCTCCTTTCATTCAGTAAAGGTCTCGAGAGGATTTAAGTGATCCTGCAGGTGGCGACTGCGTTTAAACAAAGAAAAAAACTGTATTGTCATCGCCCAGCTCTGACCGTTGAAATAACATTTCATGGTTGTGTGTATAGAAATGGGAAAATGAAGAAGAGCAGAGCACGGCTTGCTGGATTTCACTTGGCTATTGATTGCCATCTCCTGTGAGGCCGGGGGGGGAAGGATCGATCAATGGGATTTAGACATGGGGGCCGATCTCTCCACCATGCCTTCTGGCTAATATGCTGCATCACAGTTGGCCAAACATCTACTGAAGCCTTACTGGATGTCTGGATCTTTCTCAAGCTTCTACAAAACTAATATTTGCTATATATGATGTACCATATGGACAAAGACGATGGAGGGGACCAAACCTATGGAGACAACAGTCTGACTTCTACCTTTAAGTGCTCCACTTCAACAAATTACAGTAGTCTGCAATCAAAAGATTGGAACGACCTTCATGGAAAAATCACCTAATCAACCTGATGATCTTAGCCCATGATGGGTGGGAGGAGTCAACCCTTTTAATCCATTTCATGTCATTTATGGAGCACCCAACAAAAGTTCAAGCTACTTCAGCACCTTGATTCCGCCACATACATTCTAATTATCCTATTCTACCTCATTTCTACAGTTTCATAGAAGACTCCAAGGTCAGGACACGAGTGCATTGGGAATGTGTTGGCTAAAATCTAGCCTATGCTGGAATTCCGTTTCCATTTGTAAAGATTTGTATGTTCATATATTAACATATGATTATACAGTAAACCTCGGATATATCAAACTCGGATATATCGGAAATTCGCTCACAACGGACAGATAAAAAAGAACCGATTTTTCTGTAATGCATTTCCAAAAAAAAATAAGATATGCCTTTATTCGTCCCTCTGGGGAAATTTGCATGGGCGGGGGGGGGGGGGGGGGGGGGCAACACTGGGAGAGTGGAAAAAAAAATTCATTGCATATATCGGATTTTTTATAACGGATTTCGCCTATTTCGGACAAAATCTCCAGTCCCGTTCCAATGCATTTCCATTAAATTTCCCTCGCATATATCGGATGGCCGCATCATGGCGCTCCGATTCACCGAATCATGACAGGCCGCTATACAACGTCATTTGCAGCGTTGCCAGGGCCTAGCTTAATTAACAATTTGTTATGCTCAGAGTCCAATAAAGTTAAATTCTCATTACCTTACGTCTCTTTTCATTGCCCAGTCCAGGTACATTGGAAACATAGTCAAGGAAGTGCCTTTTTATAACGGATTAAAATCCGATTTACGCATATACCGGATATGAATCCGATATGTGTGTAAAACGGACATTTTCCGGTATACGCATAAAACGGATTTCGCTTATATCGGACAAAACCAGTGGGAACAATTGAATCCGATATATCCGAGGTTTACAGGCGGCACGGTAGTCTAGGGGTTAGCGCGCAGACCTCACAGCTAGGAGACCAGGGTTCAATTCCACCCTCGGGCATCTCTGTGTGGAGTTTGCATGTTCTCCCCGTGCATGCGTGGGTTTTCTCCGGGTACTCCGGTTTCCTCCCACATTCCAAAAACATGCTAGGTTAATTGGCGACTCCAAATTGTCCATAGGTATGAATGTGAGTGTGAATGGTTGTTTGTCTATATGTGCCCTGTGATTGGCTGGCGACCAGTCTAGGGTGTACCCCGCCTTACGCCCGAAGACAGCTGGGATAGGCTCCAGCACCCCCCCCCGCGACCCTCGTGAGGAAAAGCGGTAGAAAATGAATGAATGAATATCTGAGGTTTACTGTACTTCACAACTTAATACTGTAATAGCAGTACATGTCTCAAAAAACATTATTAAAAAACATATTTTTAAAGTTGTTGAACACATACTCGGCATGGAAAACGGCGTTATTTTACCCCATATTACAACTTTATTCTTGTAAAATTATGACCTTTTTCTCATTACATGACAACTTTTTCATCTTAATATTTTGACTTTATTCTTATAAAATTACTTCAGATTTTTCTGGTTTATTGCTGCAAAAGTTTCTTTTTTAAGTTCAACGGGCCAATAAAAAAAAGGGGCACAAATGAAACTATGGACACCCCAATCGATATAGTGATACATCCAGTAAAGTGGTACTAGCAGTGGTAATACAGTAATATCTGAATATTCATACAGTGCTACCGCTAATGCTAGTTTTGAATGAACCATGGGAGTAAACAGTGAATGTAAACAGTGAATGTAAACCATAAACTGACTTGTCATTTTCCCCAGGTAAGAACCCTTCCTCATTATTTCCCTTCCAGTAGCAAACAGATGGAAGTCCATTCTGTGTTTAAGGATTCGGTGATAACGGCGTTTACGTGTAGCTTTATATGCTCAGCAGGCGGAAAACGCTGCCTCTGCTTGCAGGAAATGCAAAAAAAAGCATTTCCCACAGCGGAAATGAATGTAGTTCTATGTGAGATAGACACAATGTGGCAATGTTTATCAGTCTGAAATAAGACACAGCACTTCCAAGTGTCCTCATATAGCCGCGGCGTCCTAACCCTCTTGGAATTGTATGGAGCCTTGATTGAGGTGTTGCTGACACAAGATGTTTGGACTCTATCACTTTGCTTAGTTTGAAATGGTCAGCATGGAACAAACTTGAATGCATCACAAGATTGAATTATTCTTGGCAGTCCAAACGGTAAAAAAAACAACAAAAAAACGGACAATGAAAATGAAAAGCGGTAGAGTGATACTGCAGTACCGGGAGAGCATACTGTGGTCTGTGGAATTCTCTCTATTCCACCGCAGTGAAGACAAGTGCCTTCTGTGGCTAATGGAGCTGCTATGTACCTCTGTCGGCTAAGAGAAACCCAAACGATTCCCACTCTGAAGGACCAATTATCTCCGACAGAGATAGTCTAAAAGGTCAAGTCAACGACCCCCCCCCCCCTTCCACTCATGCACTCTCACACTTAAGGTCCGCTTTTAAAAGGAACATTTTAAAATGTCTTTAAGGTGTACTCAGCGGAAGGGAAAATAATAGGCATTACGGTTATTATTATTATTATTATACCATACTTTTTTACTATATACTACAGTATCCATTCACAGCAACTGTATTCTCGCGGTATAGGGGTGCACGAGTGCTGCCGGGCTTCCGGTTGCCGCCTGGAGTAGCAGGATGCAACTCCCTTTAATTTCCGGGGTGATTTCCGGGCTGTTACTTCTCTTGTTGCAGCTTCTGCTCATCACCGTGGCGACCATGCTCTAAAACTGATCGACTCAAAATACTTCACGGATATTATAACAATAATAATAATAATACATTCATTTTCAGGGAACTCAAAGGCACTGTACATATATATACACGCGGTTAAAAGCATGTTTGCATGCTCCTTTGACAAGGACTACGTTAAAAAGCTATAGCATTTCAGTATGCGGAATCAAACTATGGAATAGATTGAGTAAGACCCTCAAACAATGCACAACGATGAACTAATTCAAGAAATTAAAAATTAAAATTAAAATTAAAATTAAAATTAAAATTAAAATTAAAATTAAAATTAAAATTAAAATTAAAATTAAAATTAAAATTAAAATTAAAATTAAAATTAAAATTAAAATTAAAATCAAAATCAAAATCAAAATCAAAATCAAAATCAAAATCAAAATCAAAATCAAAATCAAAATCAAAATCAAAATCAAAATCAAAATTAAAATCAAAATCAAAATCAAAATCAAAATCAAAATCAAAATTAAAATTAAAATTAAAATTAAAATTAAAATTAAAATTAAAATTAAAATTAAAATTAAAATTAAAATTAAAATTAGGAAAGCAGGAAGTGAACAAATGTAACAGTTACTGATTGTAAAAGTACCAGATGGAGGGGTAGGATTTAATAAGCTTTGCTTCTTCCTACTCCTTTTGGACATGTGGAACTGTGAACTGATTATGGGATGCACTCAATTGTAATCTGATGCATGTTCAAATGAAATAAAACCATTACCATTACCATTACCATTACCATTACCATTACAATGGGCTTCAAAACAATAACTTGAACCTTGTTTAGGTTCCTCAGACTCCCATATCCGAACCTGAATACCTGAATCACAATACTAATCAGCCTGCAGTCACCCCCGGACTGGACCGCCAAGTACAGGCGGTCCTCGTTTTAAGGACTTCCGATGTTTTGCGGTCACGTGCATATTAAGACGCCCACTGGGCTGCCCCAGATTGCTGTGCAGTCTACATAAACAGTGAAGCAAACAACATATTATCAGGGAAATGCGACGTGCACGAAAGTGGGCGGTCGGGCGAAGAGGAGCCCGTCAAGGAGCGAGAGAAGAAGAGAAGGTGTTGTCCGATGATGAAAGGCTTGATTGATTAGAGAGTGATGATTGCACTAAATGGCCTGGAAGATGTCTCCGTCTCTGTTTCCGTCTCTTACACCTTCCCCCCCCCCCCTTGCGCCTCTCCCCGGCGTTGGTGCGCCCTCTCGCCGGTTTCATGATGGCAACCCATCAACCAAAGGCTCCCTCTCTCCCCCTAATGGCACCGCTATTAGCGCTAATGCATTTCAAACGTACAGCAGCTGCCACATCACAATCTGATGGAAATTACACGTCTTTCTGCAATCTCCACAATCTCCGTCCTTTCTCTCAACCAATCTCGTCCAACGTGTCGCACTTTGCGTCAGAACGTGACAGGCCGGCCTCAACATGATGTACGATGAGGGTTTAAACATCACGACGTTCATACGTTCGGACGCTGCAAGATTTGATCACGACAATTAAACCAACCCACAAGAATTATGCACAAGAACTTTGTCCAATACCCACAATTTGCATGCAATTAAATTTGGCATTGAGGTAATTCAAGTTAAATCTGAGTACTTTACAGAAGAAAAAAGGCTACAATCACTTATCAAAATAATTCTATAAAATATAAAAATATATATATATATTTAAAAAAATATTTAAAAAAATATTTAAAAAATTAAAAAATGAAATAAAAAATAATAATAAAATAAACAAAACAAAATAAATATTAAGTTACAAAAAATACAGCAATAGTAGTTTACAGAACTAGGACTGTAGCAATTTACTGTAGTACACTATAAGTCATACTCCACACATACACACTTTATCACACTTCGACTTCAACAGCGTGGAAATATGACGCCACGGGTCATGTGACATTCTGTCCTCTTTGACAAACACAGCAGTTCAAGCACAAACGTTCATAAATTGCTAATGAATAATCATAATAACGCTAATAAAGTCAAGTTTTTACTGCCATTTTGTTGACTGCTGTGTGTGTGTGTGTGCTCCCTCACTTCCGACTTTGTGACAAAGCCCTCCTAATAGCTGCCTTCGTATATGCCTGCCGGTAATTAGCAGCTCATAACCTAAATTTTAGCTCGCAGCCGAGAAACGCTCATAAATAAAATTAATTGTGTCGATTATCATTAAGAACTGGCAAAGACCGATTCCATGACTCAGCAATGTTGCACGTTTGCATGCAATTAGGTTGTTCCACGGCCCCCGGAGGACATGTCCCGATCTTTATACGGATGCATGGATGACAGTACCAAGCACGGAAATGGGTTCCAAGATTGGGTACCTCACACGGGAGGGGAACGTCCACGGGTCACACATTTACGCATCCAAAGACATTCGCACATCCCTCGTCATCCAACGCCTTTACGGGGACCGGAATTGGGAACCTTTCCTTTTCGTGGCGCTAGTTTTATGTTCATGTTGTGTAAAAAATGTGTTTACTTGTGCAAATGTATGCTGGGGATTTTTAACAGTCTCACACTGTGCTCCTCCATTTTCGGAGTTTAGTTTGGATTTTCCTCCTCTTGTCATTTCTCCTTTCTCCCCCTCCTTCATCACCCAATTGTCCTGTCCACCCCTTGTCTCACTATATAGAATGTTGCATATGTATGGACGCATGACTGCACAATTTGGCTGGTACTTCTGTTTAAGTGACTAAATCAATAAAGTGCCATCTTATGAATGACGGTCTGTGGGCGGCTCAACCAAGTTTGAGATTAGATGGCGACAGCACCCACAGAAAGAAGTTACTTGTACTTAATGTCACTGAAAAAAACATCCGTGCAGTGTTTGAAATGTGTAAACAAGCCATATGAGTGGAAAAAGGTACAAGTCACACACACAGCTAAACCGAGGGAGCCACTATTGTTTTATGGTGTGGTTCCTAAGAAAGGAATGACACCCCCAGTGCCATTAAGGGAGATTTTAAAGTGTCCCGTTGTCTGCTAGTGTTCCATTTAACAAACAACAACAGAGTTCAACTCTTTGGCGGTGAAGCTGCTGCTTCTCTACGGTCCCTAAGAAGAGATTGGGTTCCCTTCGGAACACAATGGCGCCGCGTCACACAGGGATGGACACCTGACCTTGACAAACCCGACGCTTTAATGTCTATTTCACACACCATTTGATTCCAATGGATTTAAAACCCCAAACGGCCGTCACGATGCTTGATACCATCAACATTTTGACATCCATAATGTCCAGCAGTCTGGGTGGTCTAAGGCGGCGGCGGCGGCGGCGGCGGCGGCGGCGGCGGCGGCGGCGGCGGCTCTGCGGTCCCAGCAGCCCAGTGTGGGACACGGATGTTCTAACAGATGTGATGGGGGACAAGAGTGTCGTCAATATGCTGATGATGTCACTTTTTTTTTTTTTAGAGCGACAGGGACTCGGAAGCAGTTTCTAGTCGACACATCAAAGCGTTAGCACTCACAAGAGCTCGACAAAGCAAATGAAACCAAGTTCAGACTCTTACTGGAAGCGGAGGAGCCACATGTTCAAAATACAATATCGGTAAAGCAGCAGGTCAGAGCTTGTCTTCCTGTCACACACACCTGGCCACACGGGGGTTAAAAACAAGTCTGTCAAAGCTATCAATCAACAGAAGAGGAGTTGATGATGCTCACTTTAAGATGATGGTGATCAATGAAGCAGTTATCAATGACTGTCCGCTGGCTAAGAAACTTTTTTCATTGCAATTGATTGATTTTATTGATCTTCAAAGCATGATTTTAGAAAAGAGCATCTTGGGTCGTCTTATCCATCCGTTTTGTGCGCCGCTATAGTCGGGCAAATACGGTACAGTCAAACCTTGGTTTTGGTACATCTTCACCCCAGTTTTCGTCTCATTAGGTGAAAAGTCAACTAACAGCGACCTGTATCTGTAAACAAAAAGCTCCCTTTTAGTTGGGAACCGATATTTCCCTAAAATTTACCAATGTTCTACTGCGGATTACTGAAGAAATGAAAAAGGTAGAAACACACTTGATGATAGACGGAATTCTAGTCTTTCTTTTGGTACGTTAAATGTTTATATAGCCATAGAAGACAATAATATTTGATATTTTAGGGTAAATGTTTATATATAGCCATAGAACACAATAAATATCTATATTTTAGGTTAAAGGTTTATATAGCCATAGAACACAATAAATATCTATAATTTAGGTTAAATGTTTATATAGCCATAGAACACAATAATTATTGATATTTTAGGTTAAATGTTTATATAGCCATAAAACACAATAATTATTGATATTTTAGGTTAAATGTTTATTTAGCCATAGAACACAATAAATATTGATATTTTAGGTTAAATGTTTATTTAGCCATAGAACACAATAAATATCTATATTTTAGGTTAAATGTTTATATAGCCATAGAACACAATAATTATTGATATTTTAGGGTAAATGTTTATATAGCCATAGAACACAATAATTATTGATATTTTAGGGTAAATGTTTATATATAGCCATAGAACACAATAAATATCTATATTTTAGGTTAAAGGTTTATATAGCCATAGAACACAATCATTATTGATATTTTAGTTTAAATGTTTATATAGCCATAAAACACAATAATTATTGATATTTTAGGGCAAATGTTTATATAGCCATAGAACATAATCATTATCGATATTTTAGGTTAAATGTTTATATAGCCATAGAACACAATCATTATTGATATTTTAGTTTAAATGTTTATATAGCCATAAAACACAATAATTATTGATATTTTAGGGCAAATGTTTATATAGCCATAGAACACAATCATTATTGATATTTTAGAGTAAATGTTTATATACATTTTCTACCGCTTATCCTCACTAGGGTTGCGAGGGGTGCTGGAGCCTATCCCAGCTGTCCTCGGGCAAGAGGACTGGTGGCCCTGGACTGGTGGCCAGCCAATCACAGGGCACATATAGACAAACAACCATTCACACTCATATTCATAACTATGTTGCCAATTCACCTAGCATGTTTTTGGAATGTGGGAAAACTCCCACACAGAGATGGCCGAGGGTGGGATTGAACGCGGGTCTCCTAGCTGTGAGGTCGGCGCGCTAACCACTCGACCACCATGCAGCCCCATAGATCACAACCATAACAATAAATATCTATATTTTAGATTAAATGTTAGGTTAAATGTTTATATAGCCATAGAACACAATAAATATCAATAATATTTTTCACAGTTCCAACTTTGTACAAACATTTGCTTGACACAAATAAAATGATTAGCGTTCACACACCGCTATGCGACGTGTGTAAATCCACGAAAGCGGTCTCAGAGAAGCGACCCACAACTGTAAATGATAGCATTTAGCAGCTAAACTTTGCTAAATCGCTAGTATTAGCTGACACCAAACATAAGTAATGCACGCACACGTGTGTGTTATAAGGCTTGCAGTATATTTGGGGGAGGGGGGGGGGTAATAATACACATTCTAGTCAGGGACAGACACAAACCGCCATATTATGCAGTTCCGTGCGCGCACACAGACACACACAATTAAATGCACCGTCTCTCATGCATAAACACCTTTTCTCTTGCTTTGACAGACTGCTCCACCCGCTAGTTTAAGATGCGCCACATCTCTCCTAATGTGCCCAAAGAGCATGCAGCTCTAATCTAATTAGACTGTCAGTCAGCAGAGTGTTCACCCAAAGAGAAATTAGGAAAGCACAAAATCTACAAACAAGACGAATCTTCTCGCCGGGATGAAGCGTATCTACCTGCCACTCCCCATCTCCTGCGCTGCCTCCCTTCTCTCTCATCGTTCATCCACCCCGTTTGAGATTTCTTTTTTTTTTTTTTTTTTTTTTTTTAAATGGTTTCACAGCCGCTCCTGCTGAGATTCATTACCTGGTCTAATTATAAAGGCAAATGAAATCAGCTGCAATACATTATTAATAGAGGAGGGCTATTAGGATTCCTTTGCGCTGTTTGCAACAATATGATATATTTCAACTGTTTTCATGCCTGATTAGAGGCATGTGCAGATAACGGGGAAATACGCTAAGAGGACTCGGGAGGGCGAGGGGGGTAACCGGACACAAAGCAAGGGAATTAAAGACACATATGTATTCCTAAAAACACATTCTGTGCGTGCCAAAGCATCAGGAGGGGCAATAATAATATTGCCCATCATTCACAAACCTTATGTGAGACATCAACACACTTATTTCTCTTTCTTTGTACATTATAAAGATATTAAAACAGCTAAAAAAAAAAAAAAGAGGCAGCTAAGGATACACGTCATTTATACAACATGACTTTGTTATTATTATTACTGTTATTAACATTGCCAAGGAACTACATTACTGGCGTAGTGACACCACCTAAAGTGGAGGTGTTGCAGGACTCAACTGTCATTGTGCGGTAAATGTTCATGGCTACTGAAATAACTTCTAACATCCGTAAGATACATTTCCTGTGACTCATTTGATAATTTCACGTTGTGACAGAGGTCACCATGTCATCATTTTGATGTCTAATGAGATTCCCGATGGGGTCGCATTGATATACATGCAATAATAAAAGGCAGGTATTCTACAACCTGCGACTGAGCGCCATCAAGAAGGCGTGTTATGTCAACCACATGGCGGCGCTGATATCAGGTCCTTGTTAAAAGGTTTTAACGAAGATGAAAACAGATGGGAGCGTCCCATCAGGTTGCCCCGGGCCCAAAGTCAAAAGGGGCCCCACAGGTGTGTGGCCACTGTGAAGTTGATCAGGCAAAGGCAGGGACAACTGCACGACGGGAGGCAGGGAGGGGTCGAGGTCCGGCCCAGTCGAGCTACGACTGCAAGCTTGAGAGTTTAAGCAAGCGTGAATAAAAAAAAAAAATGGACTTTGCAGGCGAAGCAGCGCTGGTAATTATTCGTTTGAAATCAGTTAAAGCCTTTTCTCAAACATCCCCCTGGAGGCACGGGGGTTAAAAATCCATTTGCAGGAAGTGTAGCATGACAGAGAACTCGTCTCCCTGGAGACAAGGGGATATGACAGGAGGGAATGTGTATCTGCCACATACGTGTGTGTGTGTGTGTGTGTGTGTGTGTGTGTATGGGTATGCGTGCATGTTTGAGAATCAGTGGAGCATGCGAGGCTCCAAAACAGATACAGACAAATATTGTAAATATAAACTGCTTTTTTTGCTTCTTTTAGATTTCAAGAGCGGATCCCTGTTTTAAAGGTCAGCAAGACGATGCTGTGTTGTACTGAAGCAAATGGACAAGTAGGCTCTTAAATAATACAGCAGGCTAACAATATTACGACCCACCTGAGACACTATATAGAGTGCAGAAGTGCACTTGTGTCGGATATCACCGCTTTCCTCTGTGATGCTGATCACATTGTCATTTACAGAGCTGGTCATTTAAAGGGGGAAGTAGGTAAGACGAACGTCACAAGGGAATTGCCATTTAATGGGTGGGCTCCGAAAAGGAAACGGGAACAGAGGAAAAGTCGTCTTGGGAAGGAAAAACAAAGAGCGGCTGTCCTACTTTACCGTAACGCCGTCTTGCCATTCGTGATCCTTCTGAAGCTGCTCCGCCTCCCTGGCCAGTTTCTGTGAGGGAACACAAAATCAGCGGTCACACCCAAGGTACACGTGGTACGATACATACAGTTCATCATATTATTATACTATATACGATTATTATTATTAAAAAAAAATATATATATATTATAATTATATATTATATATTATATATAATTATAATAACAATAATAATTATTATTATTATATTATTGTTATTATTATTACTAATAGTAATAATAACAAATAATATATATATATAATAATCCATTCATCCATCCATTTTCCTCCGCTTATCCGGGTCCGGTTCGCGGGGGCAGCAGTCTCAGTAGGGAAGCCCAGACATCCCGGTCCCCGGCCACCTCCTCCAGCATATATAATAATAAATTATAATAATATATATAATAATATATATAATATAATATAATTGTATATTGTATAATAATAATAATAACAATAATAATAATAATCATAATAATAATAACAATTATTATCATATTGTTATTATTAATAGTAATAATAATAATAAAATATTATAATAATATTAATAATATAATACTTAATAATACTATTATTATTATATTTTTAAATAATATAATCATATATATAATATACAATAATAATAATTAAATTATTATTATATTATTTTTATATATATTATTATTATTATTAAGCGCTCTGAGAACTCAGCATTTTGTCAATGTACTGTTTATAGGACAAAGGTGGGTATTTGTCATTTTTTATATTTTTATTTATTTTTTATATTTTTTATCGTGGGTTGGTAAAGTTTGGTAACCCCTGAAGTAGACATTTGTCCACTAATAGCGTGTATGATTACTAACAAGGAACATACTTACTAAACTGCGCTCCTACACAACAAGTCTAATGACGTAACGTTTGTGATGAAAGCCACACCCGTTCAATCCCAGCACACCTTCCCGCTCCCAAGCATGAGTCATTCCCATTTCCAATCCACATGGCGGCAACACTTCTCCGTTTTTGTCTGCAAAGATCACCTGAGCGAGCTTTAACGATTGCGTTCATCTCCTAATGGGAAAATAGTCAAGTGAATCAACAAAACAAGCCTCTAATTGGCGCATTGAAATGATTACCCCAGAGCCCATCAGGAAAACAGCGAGTGTGTGCGTCTGCTTGTTAAAAAGGGTCAGCGTTGCTAACGAGGAGCGCCGCACGACAACAATAAGAAGGAAAAACGCGTCGCAATATTCTTGCCATGTTGCCAGTTTGCGGGATCAGCATGGAAATGAAAGCAATATGATGTGAGGAGTAAGTGTACGGAATTTTTCTTCCAAATAACATCCATGTACGGAAAACTAGCCTTTCTTGTCTCCAATCTGTGTGGATATATGATCCAGGCTCCCTTTAATCCTTTTCATTTGGCCTTTTTTCACCGTTTAATCTGTCAGTAAGAATCTTTTATCAGCTCGCTGCTTCCCGAGCTGTCTTTCTCCCCCAAAAAATACAGCCCTTGCGCGGTCGGCCTTGCTTCTCGTAGGACCCCGGCAGCTTAATGCAGCTCCCAAACAGCCGTGCGTCTTCATGCGTCTTCCGTGTTTGCCCAGATGGATGGGCAAGACAAACTGCCAATGAATCAGAGTGAGGGATGCGGGAGGGAGGGGGCCAGGGATATATCAGCCATGCCGGTGGCTGGAGCCCAAGCAGCTTAAGACTGAGGACTGGATCTCAGCACAGGCCCACACGGCGCCGCATAAAACGGCCTACAGACATCACATACTAAGCAGGTGACACCACGACCACCCCCCCATCGTCCGTCTACGTCACATGATGGCCTATTTGTCAGCGTGCCTTTCGGCAAGGTCAAGAAAGCACGAACGCAGTAATAGATGGTGATGTCCATCCGCAAGGCCTGCGCGTTTAAGAGATGTATAATACGCGTCAACTAGTGTTGGCGGTCAAAGCATTCTTGATGGATGATCAATTATCAGTGCATACATTACATCGTGCAACCTCAAAACTCGTCCATTTGGGTCACGGGTGAGCTGGAGCCTCAAACTGACTCTGGATCAGAAGCGGGGTAGAGTTGTTCCCTCATGAAGACAAGTTATATGTAGTACTGTGGTCACTACATATCAGTAATGTTATGTCACTGCATGGAGACAAGTCGACAGCGGAGCCCAGCCATAATTATATATATAATATTATATAATATATTATATAATATATTATATTATTATTATTATTTTGTCTATGTACTGTTTATAAGATTTTTTAGATTTTCAAGTGGCCGACATGCCATGGCTGGGACGGACGTGCCATGGCTGGGAAGGACGTGCCATGGCTGGGAAGGACGTGCCATGGCTGGGAAGGACGTGCCATGGCTGGGAAGGACGTGCCATGGCTGGGAAGGACGTGCCATGGCTGGGAAGGACGTGCCATGGCTGGGACGGACGTGCCATGGCTGGGACGGACGTGCCGTGGCGGAGATCAAAAAAAATAAAAAAAGTTCTGCTCTCATTCTGTGTGGAAGTGGTACATTTTTAGCTTCTTTTGTTTGAAACCCTGGAACGGACGTGCCATGGCTGGGAAGGACGTGCCATGGCTGGGAAGGACGTGCCATGGCTGGGAAGGACATGCCATGGCTGGGAAGGACGTGCCATGGCTGGGAAGGACGTGCCATGGCTGGGACGGACGTGCCATGGCTGGGACGGACGTGCCGTGGCGGAGATCAAAAAAAATAAAAAAAGTTCTGCTCTCATTCTGTGTGGAAGTGGTACATTTTTAGCTTCTTTTGTTTGAAACCCTGGAACGGACGTGCCATGGCTGGGACGGACGTGCCATGGCTGGGACGAACGTGCCATGGCTGGGAAGGACGTGCCATGGCTGGGAAGGACGTGCCATGGCTGGGACGGACGTGCCATGGCTGGGACGGACGTGCCGTGGCGGAGATCGAAAAAAATAAAAAAAGTTCTGCTCTCATTCTGTGTGGAAGTGGTACATTTTTAGCTTCTTTTGTATGAAACCCTGGGACGGACGTGCCATGGCTGGGAGGGACGTGCCATGGCTGGGAGGGACGTGCAGTGGCTGGGACAGGCGTGCCGTGGCTGGGACAGACGTGCCGTGGCTGGGACGGCCGTGCCGTGGCTGGGACGGGCATGCCATGGCTGGGACGGACGTGCCATGGCTGGGAGGGACGTGCCATGGCTGGGACGGACGTGCCGTGGCGGAGATCGAAAAAAATTCTGCTCTCATTCTGTGTGGAAGTGGTACATTTTTAGCTTCTTTTGTTTGAAACCCTTAACCCTTTGTCTATGTACTGTTTATAAGACAAAGTTTGGTCGCGGACATTTTTTGGATTTTCAAGTGGCCTACATGCTATGGCTGGGACGGGCGTGCCACGGCTGGGAGGGACGTGCCACGGCTGGGACGGGCGTGCCACGGCTGGGACCGGCGTGCCGTGGCGGAGATAAAAAAAAAAAGTTCTGCTCTCATTCTGTGTGGAAGTGGTAAATTTTTAGCTTCTTTAATTTGAAACCCTTTCAAGTTTAGAATAAGTAAACTAGAGAGGCTAACTAGTTAGCTTTCCAGATTGCTCTGCTAGCGGTGGCCGTCATTACATCTCTGCAATGATCCCCTCGCCTGCCTAATGTGATTTAAGCAAAGAATAATAGGAGTGGAAAAGTGTTGTTAAAATGTTCAAAGCTGTATTTAAAAAGCCATTCACATTACATTCACTTGCCATTAATCTGCGTTAGATATTTTCTTGTATTGCACTGAAACTTTGGTCTTAAATCAAACTTTATTCCGTACCTGTTTAATTCCTGCCTGCAGTTTTACAGCGAGCATTTCAGACCTGAATTAATTGCCCCCCCCGCTCGTGGGTGTCAAGGAGTGAAATCCAATATTCCTTCGTTGGCCACTACAAAACACAACTTCATTAATGCAAGATCGCCGATGAATCATGTTCATTAGTAACCATTTTCTGACCAGCCGAAAAGCAATAAATCGATGAATCAGGCAGCGCTGAAATTAACGATTCAAGTGCCAATGCTACTGCTAAGAAATCCCAAATAAAACGCTACTCTGCTGTCAGAAAAGTTCTCTTGCTGAGCCACAAGACAGCAAGACAATGCTAAAGCTCAGCATGAGGCGACTACAATCTTTAATATTCATCAGGGTTGCTCCGGTCCAGAGAGGAGAAGTTTTATTCACTCAAAGTCATGTTCTTTTGTGGGGAATGACAGCACACCAGGCGCATGCAGGCGGCGCCATGCTGGGCTAAGCACCGACTTGACACCGGACTGCCTGCGTGATTGCAGCAGCCAGTTAGGCTCTTCCACTGAGCATTAGCTTAAAGGGCACTCCACATGGCCGCTGTTGCTTGTGTGTGATCGGGATGGACACTCCAAGCTGTGTATTGTGTGTGCGTGTGTGTGTGTTTTTGAGTGGGATGAGTGGGACTTGAGAAAACAGTACATGGTCAGTACATGTGATTGCGGCGTGTTCCAACGACCCCACGGCCGGCTTGCTCTCTCTGAGACGGCGTCACATTGTGGACTGCAAGACCGTGAAATGACTCGGCTGAGTCCACTTAACCGTCTTTGAATGACTAATACATTGAGGGAAGGCCACGCCTACTTTGGTCACTGATCAGAAGGGCTTGAGCGTCTTGGCTCACTGAGTTACTCCACTACAAAAGTAACTAGTTACCAGTAAAAGTAACTATTCCCCCGGGTACCATTCCAGAGGTTTGCATTTATTGCTCTCGCTATGCTGTATCTTTGGAAGTGCTCTAAACTCCCGCCCACAGAAACTTCTCTGATTGGCTAAAGATGCAATCTTACAAAACCTTAGCCAATCCTCATTGCTTATGTTCTCTAAACACCCGCCCACCCAAGTTCTCCGATTGGCCGAAGACGCAATTTTATTAAACCTTAGCCCAGTGATTCCCAATGTGTGGGCCGAGGCCCCCTGGTGGACCGTGGTGGTCCATGAAAGGTCATTAAAAATGTTATTCATTTTTGCAATTTTTTTTAATTATTATTTTTATTGTCAAATATTTAATGCACAATTGTATTTTTTATAGGCCTAAGTAATAACCTACTGAGTGTTATTGACCTGTCATATTATTTTAGGAACCTTATACAGTTTATGATTATATAATAATATATAATAATAATAATAGTAGTAATAATAATAATAATAATAATAATAATAATAATATAATAATATTATATTATAATAATATATACTATATAATATATACTACTAATAATAATAATATTATTATTATTATATAATAATAATAATAATATATAATATATACTATATACTAATAATATTATTGTTATTATTATTATTAAGTTAAGTGCTCTGAGAACGCAGCATTTGGTCTATGTACTGTTTATAGGACAAAGGTGGGCCGCGGACATTTTTTAGATTTTCCAGTGGACCCTGAGTTGGTAAAGTTCAGGAACCCCTGCCTTAGCCAATCTTCGGCGTTAGTCCCATCACTGGTTATGAAACAGAACCAGTGATCACGAGTGCTTGAATAAAACCACTCAATATTTAATGGTGCATAATTGCGAACATGTACTACGTGGGTTGATCTGTCAAATCTTTAAGTCAATTTGATCAAATGTAAAAATGACAGCTAAAGCCACACATTCCTCGTTGACGCTGGGAACACCAAAGTAGGTTGGATTGCATGGTTTAAAGCGTGCATACAGCATTCATGTGCGCCGCCCCGTGCACCGCCACTGTATTATCAACTCGTAGTCGCGATGCCATAGTTCACATGAAGGAAAAATATATTCCAACATGACAGTGTGAAGAAGAAACTGGGTGGAATGGTAGTTTTCCAACGCACGGAGCTCAAACACACCTCCTAGATGACAAGTGCCTGGCAGAGGGCGACGAAGGTGGAAATGATGGGGTGGCCAAGTATGTCTCCTCCACACCTGAATCCAATTGAGCGGAAGAAAGGAAAGCAGAGGAGCGTGAGGATGTCGTACACCTACATCCACCAGGAGGTGTTTTTACAGTTTTACTTTATATCATTCGTGGATGTTTGACAATTTACAATGATGACTGACAATGGCAGTCATATGGCATGTCCGAGGAACAATGACAGGAACATTTCTCCTTGTCAATGACAACGCCACGTATTTAAAGATGTCATTTGAGGGTAAAACGAGTACAGTAGTTACTTTCTGTTGCATCTGTCTGTGCTCCAATACATCACGGCCAAATGAAGACGTCGTTGAAATGGCATGCTGTCAAATCATCTTTACTGCGTTTTTTTTTCTCCCATTTCTTTTAGGGAAGGTAATCATGCACGTCAAAATGAGTGCGCTTGTTCCGGATAAGTGGGCTTTGTGCTGGTCATTTTAGTAAATGGTACATTTTATTATTGCCCTCTCTCTCGTGGATGGTGTGCTCTATAACAGAGACAACGACGGTCTTACAAAGCTTTCTTTTTTAATATGTATTGCAGACGGAGACAGTATTGCCTTAAAGGGAAATTCAATTCCACGCTGCTTTTGTTTTGGATACAATACATAGAGTTCATATCAGCCTCTCACAAAAGTACATCCTGTACATTTCAGCAAGCATTTTATGGTTAAGATAGATAGAGTATCTTGTCAGTGGACAATACTATAGACCAGGGCTTCCCAAACTTTACCAACTCAGGGCCAGCTTGAAAATCTAAAAAATGTCAGAGGCCCACCTTTGTCCTATAAACAGTACATAGACGAAATGCTGCGTTCTCAGAGCACTTAACTTAATAATAATAATAATAATAATAATAATAATAATAAGCTGGGATGGGCTCCAGCACCCCCTGCAAAAAAAAGCGGTAGAAAATGAATGAATGAATGAATTAATAATAATAATAATTATTATTGTTATCATTATTAATCATTATATCATTATAATAATCATGATTATTATCATTATTATTATGCCAATAATAATTATTATTTTTATATTTTATTAATTTATTTTATTATGCCAATAATAATAATTATTATGATTTTATTTTATATTATATTTATCATTAATTATACTATTATTATTATCATCATTATAATTATAATTAATAATAATAATACAATTATTATTATTATTATTAAAACTGACTTCCATAATAATTATAATTATTATTATTATGATTTTATATTATATTATTTTATATTATATTTATTATTAATTATATTATTATTTTGATCATAATAATAATAATAATAATAATAATAATTAATAATGGAATTGTTATTATTATTATTATTATTATTATTAAACCTGCCTTCCATAATAATAATAATAATTCATAACAACAACAATAATAATAATAATAATAATAATAATAATTATTGTTGTTATTATTATTATTGTATTGATAATAATGATCCTGCAGCCAAAACCATTGAACCAAGCTACGACCAACCAAGATACTCAGCACCCCATGGACGCTACCATTGTCTATCGAGATAGAGGGGTGCCTGCTATTGACTTCTTTTCAGTGGATAGTACATACTGTCTACTCAAAGATGGGGATATTTGGCTACAGGGTGAATTGTTATAGCTGTTGAAGGTTTCAGTACCTTTTGAACAACTTGATGTTCTCTAAGAAGGAGCTGAAGCCATGATTTAATTTGACATTTTTGACTGTGATGCTTGTGCCTTGTCTGAAAGTTTGCCATTTATGGTTGCTCCATTAGGGGGCAGCAGACTGAGCGTCAGCATCGGTGGAGTCTGTCTGCGGAGTGAGAGTAGAGCAGTCCGCTTTAAGCTCTTCATTCTGTCTCCTCCACTCGGCTGGGATTAAGGCCAATCATAGAAATCACTGAGTCAGAACCGTTCCTCAATAACAGATGGAGGGACTTTCCACTCCAGAATTTTAAAACCTCACACAGCAAACTCACTTCGGCTTCGCCTCGCTCCCCTTCCCCTGCGTCCCCGTGCATGCATACCTTTGGTTTCTCCCCCCACCACTCTTTATCTCTCCTCTTGGGCCGGGCTCTTTTATCCCGCCATCGTATGCTCTACTCCATTTCTTTCCATCTGTTTCACTTAACTGCCCTCAAACTTTCACCCGCCTCTAGCGCCATATTAAATCCAACAACAGTCAAAGCAACTTCAAAAAAACACTTTAATTGACTTTAAATAGGGCAGAAGTCACAGGAAGACGGCAGACATGTTTTTTTTTTATTGCCCAAATTTCTCATATCAAGTTGAAGTGGAAGTCACAACCCACTCAGAGGACACCAACGTTTGAAAAAAAGACACACCATGGACACTTTCATGGCTCATGAATGTGAGTGTGAATGGTTGTTTGTTTCTAGCCTTTTGGGGTCTTTATAAATCGGCAGTGTTCGCGCATAGGCCTCACAGCTAGGAGTCCCGGATTCGATCCCACCCTCTGCCATCTGTGTGTGGAGTTTGCAAAAACATGCTAGGTTAACTGCCGACAAATTGTCCATAGGTATGAATGTGAGTGTGAATGGTTGTTTGTCTATATGTGCCCTGTGATTGGCTGGCCACCAGTCCAGGGTGTACCCCGCCTCTCGCCCGAAGCGAGACAGCTGGGATAGGCTCCAGCACCCCCGCGACCCTCGTGAGGATAAGCGGTAGAAAATGAATGAATGAAGGGATTAATTTTGGAGGTTGCACGGTGAGGGAGTGGTTAGCGCTTAGGCCTCACAGCTAGGAGTCCTGGGTTCGATTCCACCCTCGGCCATCTCTGTGTGGAGTTTGCATGTTCTCCCCGCGACCCTCGTTAGGATAAGCGGTAGAAAATGAATGAATGAATGAATTTGGGTTGTCGATGGCGACTGTGGTTGAAGTAGCAGATCTCATAGAGCCAATCTCGTGTATCGTCTGGTGTTTGCCGTCTGTTGTTATAAAAGAATTATGTCTGCCTTTTTGGTTCCACTGACGCCTCAGCACAATGCTGGCAATCTCTTGGAGAAATATGCAGTTTTGTGGCCTTTTGAAAAGCCTGCAGCCGGACTATTGAAAAGCCGCTAAATTCACAGCGTGTTTACGAGCGTTTGCATTATCCAGCTCCCAGGTCCCCGTGGAAACAACTGAGCGTAATGCAGTTGTGGGATTCTTTGGGAAGAGCGGAGCAATGGAGAAGAAAGTGCAAACATGTCCGTTGTGGAAGATTACGGGCGGAAACAAAGGCGGGGATTATCTCGGCACATGCTACAATGGCGGCACACTGGCAGTGGCTGCTAACCGGCCCTGCCACAGGCTGCTTTGGAGCACAGAACAAAGCGGGCCTCCCACCCAACCGACGCACATCCTCCGTCGGAGTGAGCTAATAAGACTACAATACCCAACTGCTACTCCATCAACCTGGGACTTGGACTTAAGGATCATTATTGCTCCTCATTATGGCCGTCAACATTGTTGGACCGCTCTGAAGAGGAGAATCTATTCTTCCTCTTAGGCTGCGTTGACGTTTGTGGTTCAGTGGTCCGAAACCAAACTGAAAATTTGAAAAAAGATATGTGTTGATGTTCCATCCATCGAGGGGGTATGCTGGAGCTTATCCCAGCTGACTTCGGGCCAGATGTTGGGTACACCAGCCAATCGCAGGGCATGACTTCTGGTATTTACGTCACATGACCACAGTAAGAACATTCATTCATTCATTCATTTTCTACCGCTTTTCCTCACGAGGGTCGCGGGGGTGCTGGAGCCTATCCCAGCTGTCTTGGGGCCAGAGGCGGGGTACACCCTGGACATATAGACAAACAACCATTCACACTCACATTCCTACCTATGGACAATTTGGAGTCGCCAAAAACCGCCAAAACCTAGCATGTTTTTGCAAACTCCACACACAGATGGCAGAGGGTGGAATCGAACCCGGGACTCCTCGCTGTGAGGCCTACGTGCTAACCACTAGTCCACCGTGCAGACTCAAAAATTCATTCATTTTCTACTGCTTTTCTTCACAAGGGTAGCGGGGGTGCTGGAGCCTATCCCAGCTGTCTTTGGATGAAAGGCGGGGTACACCCTGGACTGGTGGCCAGCCAATCACAGGGCACATATAGACAAACAACCATTCACACTCACATTTTGGAGTCAGCAGTTAACCGAGCATGTTTTTGCCAACTCCACACACAGATGGCAGAGGGTGGAATCGAACCTGGGGCTCCTAGCTGTGAGGCCTACGCGCAAACACTGCCGATTTATAAAGACCCAAAAAGGCTAGAAACAAACAACTATTCACACTCACATTCATAACTATGGACAATTCGCCAATGTTAGCATGTTGCTAGCATGTTTTTGGAATGTGGGAGGAAACCGGAGTACCCGGAGAAAACCCACGCATGCACGAGGAGAACATGCAAACTCCACACACAGATGGCAGAGGGTGGAATCGAACCCGGGACCCCTAGCTGTGAGGCCTGCGTGCTAACCACTCTACCACCGTGCAGCCTCAACAATTCAGCGATCATTATTTATTTATTTTTCATATGCCAGACTGAGGGAGCGACGTTCGAACCCCCAAGCGGCAGGTACGACTGTGTAGGCATTTTTCTATGTTATTGAAAATAATGTCCTTTTTCCCTCATTAAATCCCAGTGCATTTGAGGCGCGGCGGCGGTGTCATCAAAGTGCTGAATGGGGTGATGGACCATTGTAATGCATATCATAATTCACGGCTGCAACGATCAGGCTAAATTCAATTAAAGGCTCCCATAGGGCAGATGCTACAAGCGGCTGCTGCATGAACGATATGAGGTCAAAATAAACAGCAGCGTGTTTAGAAAAAGTCCAGGTTGACTGACCGGAAAGTGGAGGATGAATAACTCACCATGATGGAAATCTACGCTCCTTGAGGGAGGTATTGAGGTTGAAAGGAGAAAATGTAGAATTAAACTCCTCTTCTTCCTGCTCCTTATCGGACATGTCGGAAGTGTAATCATGCAATGTAACTTGTTTAGCATGATGACGCAACGATAATGATAACGTTTCATGTAGGAGCCAGCGTGGGGCCGCGGGGGAGTTTGGGTAAGACGCGCCCCGGAGTTCACTGTCAGCGTTTGACAGATTATCATAAACCGCTGCCCGCTCCTGCTGCTATTAACATCGACCAGACATCAGACACGAGAGCGAGCGAGAGCGAGAGAGAGAGAGAAAGACTGCCCGAGGGCGCCATTTCCTAAAAATAACAATACCATTCAGATGTTGTGAGTCTCCAGCGGCCCCATAAGGCTTTGACCTTGGAGGTGACCCGGGAGGAGAAAATTGCAAAGCGCTGGTGTAGAATTTGTGTGAGGTGAAAACGAATGACACGAAGCGACGCCCCTGTGACACGACCACTGGAAGGAAACAAAACACACCATTGCTCTTTTAGCCCGTGTGTCTTTTAACAGGTTGCCTTTGCGACCTGCCTGCTTGCTTCCACTGCCTCCTCTGCAGGCGGGGTGGATGGATCGGAGCCAAAACAGCATGGAGATGCGGGGCATATGTCTCCTTGATCAGAGGTGACAGCAATGTACACACACACGCGTACACGCTACACAAATACTGCAGTGCCAGCAGTAGCAAAGCAGATGAAAGCTGACGTGTGTCCTCTGTTTATTCGCTTATACTCCGAAGATCTGTTAGTTGACTAAAATGTCTTTTTATTATGCTTAGTCCAATGACGGAACCTAACAGTCCTTTTTGAGTCCTAAAAACAGCAGCTCTGTAGTAAAGTATTTTTCGTAGCCGGACCTTAAAGAAGTCCTATATGCCTCATCTCAAGGGGTTTTAGTGGGACATTATACTGGACTAAGTTGATTTTCATGAAATATTCCATATATCTCAAAGTTCTGTAAATCTGCATTCTTCTACTGTTGGCCCCAACCACCCCGATTCGGCTGCGAGGGTCTAATACAGCTCCCCAACCCCGATACGCCACCCCCAAGATGTACTGATATTGGATAAATATTGGATAAATATTGGACGATCCGGCACTGAGCTATGCCTTGTCCACCAAACAGTCCAACAGTGACTGGGAAATTGGGTAGGTTGGTCTTTAGCTCCGTGGAAAACGTTACACAATATTTCTACTTGCGTCCGCAGACATCTGAAAAAAAAAAACATTCTGGCTGCCATTAAAGACTCTCCAAACCTTCCTTTTTCCAGCTTAAAACTGCACCGAACATGCTGTCTTTTATTGT
This sequence comes from Doryrhamphus excisus, assembly GCF_030265055.1. NCBI lineage: Eukaryota > Metazoa > Chordata > Actinopteri > Syngnathiformes > Syngnathidae > Doryrhamphus > Doryrhamphus excisus. Next base: position 40,993,599 of record NC_080466.1, read on the forward strand.
GGAGTTGCAGCATCACCTTTACATAAAAAAAACAACTTCTAAAGATGGTGGCATATGAGTTAAAGCATATGTCTCACTATTGTGACTGTACCTTTTCGCTCACAATTAAATTGTGAATTACGGTATTTTAAAATGTAAATGGAAATTTTATTTTTTTAATTATTAATTAATTATTCATTTAAAAATTATTAAAAATTAATTAAATTACTAATTTTAAATTATTCATGCAATGCTTTGATGCAGAGCGTCAACAACTCACCAATGAATCAGTCCACCTATCAACTATTTTGGTCTTCCATGAGTCATTTCTTAAAATTAGAAGTACAGAATTAATTTCCGGGCTGCACGTCGGCCCGAGTTCAATTCCACCCTCAGACACCTCTGTGTAGATTTTGCATGTTCTCTCACATTTCAAAAACATGCATGTTAGGTTAATTAGTGACTCCAAATTGTCCATAGGTATGAATGTGAGTGTGAATGGTTGTTTGTCTATATGTGCCCTGTGATTGGCTGGCCACCAGTCCAGTGTGTACCCCGCCTCTCGCCCCAAGACAGCTGGGATAGGCTCCAGCATCCCCGGTGACCCTCGTGAGGATAAGCGGTACAAAATAAATGAAGATATTCACACACATCAGCTTTGACCTTGAAAAACACGTTTGCCTCTTTATGACACGTTGCCCACCAAACCACTAACTCCTTGTTTGGTTCGTATTGATTTGGTCGACCCGGGGCGTAATCGATTACTCGATTACAGTAATTGAAACAACAAGCTTCAGATGAATCGACTAAGAAAGTAATCGTTAGTCGCAGCCCACCTTGTAAAAAGCTGCAATGTAACCTCCGAGCTAACCATGCGTCATAGATGCGGTTATTCCACGTACACACACACACACAGTACTTCCGTTCAAATAAAAGCACTAGTCAGTGATGGAACACAAAGATACACGGCACCCGTCACCCTACTCCTGTTTGCCAGTAGACATAAAAGAGGAATAACATGTAGACATGGATGTCTCTCAAAGCAATTACAGCAGACGGAAAGCAAATTAAATTTGAAGCCCAGAGCAAGAGCAGCGACTGAACGTCTGTGACAGATATGACAGTGGAGGCAAAGGAGCGCCACCGTGGTGGTGGGGTCGATGATGGAGGTGTGGGGTCGCACCAGGGAGATACTCATGTAAAAGAGCCAAAAAACAGCATTAAAAACAAAAATGTATTGCCCATGGGGAATCCTTAAGGTGAGAACTACTTGCCCCAACTTGTAAAATGAAAAGACTGCCATAATGATATCAACTAATTTTTGTGGCATCACATGAGAATCTCAAAAAAAGATGAAATTATTATCATTTCTTGTGGTTGTTTTCCTACATAGATCATGACGTTGCATGGAAATCTGGATTGTCAAGAGACTTTGATAAGTTGTGCACCACAATGAAACATTATTGAATAGACACTAGTCAAGTGTTAAAAAAAATGCTCAAAAATGGTCAAACAATAATTTGTGAAGTAAAGGTGAGAAAAATATACAGAGAAATGGAAGCGCTAGATTTTGTAGCTTGTGCAAAATCAGCACTCGGTATTGGATCTAATCGGCGGTGTTTCATTGTGACCACTTCAAATTGTGATTCACTCACCTGTGCCATCATTTGATTGGCTGCCGCTAATAAAATACTTGTTTAGGAGGCACCGGTTCATCACTTTTTGCTCTTTTCCTTCAGAAGTTGTTGAAGAATTAGACCAGGGGTGCTCACACTTTTTCAGCATGCGAGCTACTTTTAAAATGACCGAGTCAAAATGATCTACCCACTACAAAAATGCAAAACATCTATTTATTTTCAAATGTATTGAGGATTATTTGTACGTACAATGTATGTTGATGTACCTTACATAACCAAATGAGCCAATATTGCAAAACACACATAATTAACTATAAAAAATTTTTGTAATTACCTGAGTTTACTTTGATGACTTGCACTGAATTGAACCAGCCAGGGATGCATAGTCCGGACAGTAGCTGCTGATAGCCAGCCTCAAGCACACTTCCAAATGTTTATCAGTCATGGATAGTATCCATATCATAATATCCGTATAATATTCCATATCCGTATGGAAGTGATATGTTTTTTGCCTTTTTACTTGGTCCAGTTTTTGCCTTTTTACTTGGTCCAGCCCCTCCACTCATTTTAGTGACCATAAACTTTAGCGAGGGCTTAAAATCTAACGCAATTCGCCGACTAGCTTAGCACTTTGCATCGTTGTTTACGCATGAGCGGTGACCTAAAGGTCAAAATTCAGTTGTCATCTGACTGGTTGTCCTGTATGTCAATCAAGTAACGGGGGTGGATGATAGGCTGACATCATAAGTTCTGCTGCACTTAGAGACGTCGTTTGATTTGATTGGTCGCCCGAAGGGCAACATTCAGTTGTCATCTGAATGGCTGCCCTGTATATCAATCAAGTGACGGCATTGATGCTAGGATGATATTTTTTTAATGTCATGCCGCGATCGACCAGTACTCGATCGCGATCGACTTAATGAGCACCCCTGAATTAGACCATGTTGGCAGGGACACCATGATGGATGTTTTTGTAGTCAAACCATCGCTGATCGGTTGATCGCGAACAAGAATGGGTGTGGGTAAAACGTGGACCGCGGTCTCAATAAACGATTCTGATTGATTTGCAAGGATTGGTTTGCAAATTACCACCGGAATTACGCAGTCCGTGTTTTACCAACACCCAATAAGAACTGCTTAAAAAAAAAAACTCGCAGTACGTCATGCCAAAGTGCACTCACCCGACGGGAATATCACTGATTGGATTTACTTGCCCGAGTTTTGTTTTAACTTGCCCCGGGCCATCGGTACACCGTTATTGTCGAGCCCTGAACGGGACTTAAAAGTGGGCCATGAAGACATCACGCCGGATAAATAAACAGCACGTTCGGAAAACAATAATGCGCCATGTCTTCAGACCGTTTGCCTTCCTTCCAGCGAGTCTGCTGTGCATTTAGCTCGGTAAAAATACATTTGCGGAAGGCTTGACAAAGCCCCCGTCACAGTGGATGTTTTGTTCCCGTCATAGCGCTCTGACGTCCATGACAAGTCAGCAGGGCACTGCTACCATTTCAATAGAAAAAAGTCATTTTGTTTGCTTATGAAATACTTTCTCAAAGAAGTGATAGCAACACATTAGAATAGTATTATTGCATCCCCAATGCAATACAGTTGTTCAAATACATACGGGAATGCATTAATTCCTAGCTAGCAGCCATATGTTACACACACACGCTTATAATGAAGCATACGCAACAGCACTTGCACACATTCCGCTCCACAAATGCACCACCAATTCACCAACACATGCTTGTTACAAGTCCTACAGATTAGCTCGGTTTCCAGTTCTTCACCAGATATCCCCCTTTTTCTTCATTATTCCAGTCCAAGAAATGACAGGATTAGTCGTGGCCGCCTTTTAAACATCAGATGTTATCGTCCTCTCCTGGGTGAACAATTAATCCCTCTCACTTCCCTTCTCCTTATCGCCCTCCCACCCCCCCGTTCAGGCTTCATCTGGCCTCCATTCCTGCGTTACTCTCTCCTTCATGGCCCGCCGTTCCCAGAGGAGATCTTCTTCAGAGCAAAGAAATGGAGCTGAGTGTCCTGGTATTTATACACCAGCAGCGGTTTGTGGCCGGGGGAATATGAAATCATAGCATACGGCGCACGTCTTCTATGTCGTCACCAAACACTGCTCTAGCTACTATTACTGGAGCTACTGTGATAGTTTACTTTGGTACACTTAGAGTAGTTAGTGTACAGCTGGAGCAGACATATTTGGCCACATTCCTCAGTAAGGTACTTCAAGGTCATCTGGAAGGCGTATTTGGACTTGGAAGTCCAGTTTCCACCTCACAGGTCATGTTTCCTTCAATGAACCGCAGCTCCCCAACGCCGGCAGCACTCGTGCAGCCCCACACCACAATAATGGCTGTACGTTGACTCATTTTCAGTGGATAGTAAATCTGTACTCATTTTGGCGGACCACAATTAAGTGTTTATTATTTATAATTTTTTATTATATTTATATGTATTAATTATTTTGTATTTATTTTTATTATATTTATTAATTATTTATATTAATTATTTTTAATTATTTAATTTTTATTTTAATTAAAAAAAATTGCACCATGGGCAAAAAGAGGTGATGATGCAACGCTCCACTAACGTATTAACATTTCAGATAACTTTTAAGTCATAAAAACGACCACAAGGGGGCAGGAGTGTATTGAACAAGAGCTATAGGCAGGGATCACGTGGGACCACGGGACAGGAAGAAGGAAGTGGGGAAGCATGGAGGAGTGTAGCGTGCAGAAGGTTACGCCTTTGTTACGCCTACGGAAATGTTAACGCATTGTTCAGTTCCAAAAATGAATATTGTTTCTGATGTCATATCTGCAAATAAATTGTTATTTGGTTGTTAAACTACCCATTTTTGTGTTGTTTATTTTGGTATAGTTGTTTAGCCAATGTTTAACAAATACAAACACCTTCCAAGGTGCAGAAATATTGTTGACAATTAACAGCAAACAGAGCTATGATTGACTTTTATGATTGACTTTCAGTTTCCACGTTTGTGTGAATCTCGCCACGGTTTTATCCACGGGACAAAAAGAGATAGGAAGTTAAAACATCTTGTTCCAGAATGAACTTGGGGAAAAAAAACATACGATATAAATGGACTTGAACAGAGCTGGAAATGAGAATATTTCAAGACGTGCTTTAGCAGAGTTACAAAACTGCGTGTTTAATACCACGGGCGGTGATTTATCAAGGGAGAGGGGAGAATTTGTGCTGACCATTGAGATTAAAGCACTGCTAACGAGAAGCCTTGGGCGTACGGGACTGTAGAGTTTCAGGCTGACAATACATATATTCACTCAATATAACCATTTCCTTCCATTATGCATGACTTCACTGGACAAGACGGTCCGATACTTCATCATCTCGACCCTTTAACTCTCCTATAGGCAGGAATGTCTCAAACAGCCACATATGGTGTCATTAGTAAAAGCGCGTACTATCGGCGGGGAAATAAATAGTGAGCGATAAGGTTGGAAAATGATGACCAAGTGTGACAGAGAGCGGGAGAGGGGGCGAAGGGCGGCAGGCGGCGTTGAAGAAGTCTAACCTTGACAGAGAGCATCTTGTGACAAGCATCTGCCTCCTATAATAATTTGGAAATAATCTCCATCCACAAAGGCCCAGCAGTCTGGCAGAGTAAACGCTCTGTGGCTGATCGATGGCTGCGATTCAGCCAGCTGCCCGTCTCTGTGTGCACAGGCTCGCCATCGATCTCTCGCGCCTTCCTTGCCTCTCCCCGCTCCCGCCCGTCCCACACCGGGAGAGGAGGAGGATGAAGACGTGGGGAGGGGGCAACAAAATAATCTGCATAGATCGTTTTGGAGTTTTAAGATAGTTACCCTCGTCGGCTCTAAATGACCAAAAATTTGAACCAAAAAATACAAGCACATCACTACCGACCAGCATATGTTATCAATGGCGGTCTAAAAAAACAACTTCGACAAATAAATGTCTACATTTGTCACAATTCCAAGTCAAAATTACAGTACATGCCGGTAGCTAGGAACCTGTTAGCAGTGGAGAGAGTGGCTGACAGCAGCTCCTGTTTCAATTCATTCATTCATTCATTTTCTACCGCTTTTTCCTCACGAGGGTCGCGGGGGGTGCTGGAGCCTATCCCAGCTGTCTCCAGGTGAGAGGCGGGGTACACCCTGGACTGCCAGCCAGCCAATCCCAGGGCACATATAGACAAACAACCATTCACACTCACATTCATACCTATGGACAATTTGGAGTCGCCAATTAACCTAGCATGTTTTTGGAATGTGGGAGGAAACCGGAGTACCCGGAGAAAACCCACGCATGCACGGGGAGAACATGCAAACTCCACACAGAGATGGCCGAGGGTGGAATTGAACTCTGGTCTCCTAGCTGTGAGGTCTGCACGCTAACCACTCAACCACTGTGCCGCCGCCGCTCTTATTCAAATTCAATTCTACTTGCTGTTAGAATAAAATGTAGATAGAATAAATATAGTATTAGTTATCACACTTATATCCATTTGCTTAGACAATAGAAAGTGTTTGAATGTGCTGAAGAGGAAATGATCCCGTGACCCTAATCAGAGACCCCCAGCGACCCCCAGGTGGTGCCTGGATACGCCAACAGCACCCCTGCAGATGTTCATGTTAATCCTGCAAGAATGTGTCAAGATAAGAAGTCATAAAACAATAAAAGTAATTACTCTCACATATACACGCTGCCATAAATTGCGGTAACCTTACAGTAACGAGACCATAGCTACCAGGAAGTAAGCTGCCACGGCGAACTTGTGAGTCTATATATGTCTTATTTGTTTACGTTATTATGTCAACTATATTGGGCAATACAATTGTGTTATTGTTTACTGAAATTCCACATTTGGTCACAGTAATTCTACATCTTGTTACTGTATCAGATTATTGTTTTTGACTGCAATTCTACATTTTGTTACTGTATGGGCTATTGTTTTTGTACATATATTTACACTTATTTTGAACAGCACCTGCCACTTTTATATTTATATTGTTATTCCTTGTTTTATTTTTTATCCTTTTCCTTATTCTTATTTTTATCTTCGACAAAATGCACCATGGAGTTGCACTCAAATTTCGTTGTATGCAATACAATGACAATAAAGGCAATTCTGATTCTTCTGATTCCATTTCATGGTTGTACTTATATTTAAAAAGTCCTAAACAGGTTTTCTATACTCTAGCTACAAAAACTTGAAATGATAGCTAACATTAGTAGCTTCTAAACTTTGCCAAATCACTATTATTAGCTGACAACTAATGCAATTTAAAAACTGCCTTTTGTGTTCAGTTGTGTTGTCATTGACGACAGAAACACAACAGATCTCATAGTGTATAGACTGGTCATATATTTCATATAACTGCATATAACTCTGGGTAAAATTGTTGATTTGTTAATACTTGGCTTGTTTATATTGTTTATTTTCTTATATTGTGTATTTTGTACTGCTTAATTGATTGTGCAATGCAAATTTCCCCACTGAGGGACAAATAAAGGCATATCTTATCTTATCTTAATATTTAAGTGACATTGCATGTCTTCCAAAGCATTTTAACCACGTCCCATAGGGGGCGCCACAAATGTACTGTACCGAGTAGTTCCTGGCTTACATGTGAAAAAGGACCAATGATGTGAGGAGGAGGAGGAGGAGGAGAAGCAGACAACGGACTATACATTTTTAAACAGAGCAGGTAGAAAACAGGAGGTGGTCCTTCAAGGTCAGTATTTAATAGTCTCCTTTACTGTCTCTTTAAAGCGCAACACCCCCCCCCCCAACCCTGAATCTTAACACAGCCTGGAGGCAAGCGCCTATCTACCCCCCCCACCACCTTCTCCTCCATCATGTACCTTTCTCTCTGTCAGTCACCGGGCACCCGGCGCCCCCTGGTCACTTGGCAGAATGAGTCCAAGCTCTGGCTGACAGCTGCCATAGGTCTTCAAACACAAGATAAATTAAACGGGTGATTACCAAGCAAACAAGCCTCCTCTTCTTACAGGCGGGAGCCATCTGTCATTCGAGAGGTGGGGGGGGTGTAGAGCCAAGGTAACTGGGCATTGAACCGCATCTTTCAACCTCTAATTCATACGTCTGTCACGGGGAGGGTTAAAAAAAAAAAAGAAGCCCTGCCAATCACCCAAAGTGTTTGGCCATTATGTTATGAGAGTCTGACAGAGTTATGGCAGGCTGTCAAAGTTCAAGACAGTGGGGCAGGAAATTAGGAATTGGACCGGGCTTTTCCCGTCGAAAAAAACAGGCTCATCTCCACTATCAGAGGAAAGTGATTTGTACATGACGTGAACCAACAGGTGGTGGCGGTGAGTGAGGCAGAGCTTTTCTCCCAGGCACTCACAGTCTCAAAAAAAATGTTGGCTAAGTTAGCAAACAACAAGAGAGGAGCTGTTCCACATCTAAAAAAAATATATATATATATATATATTTTTTTTTTAATCCAGACTATTAAATGAACCTGAATATAAGCCACGCCCACAAATCTGTAATCTGTGGATTATGACGGTTAATTGGTTCCAGACCCGGTTGAAAGTAGGATTCAATATTAATAAAAACATTTTCCTAGTTAGAGCATATAGAAAACATGTTTATAACTTTCTAAATACAATTTTATTTACATTATTAGAGCCCTCTAGACAATAAATAGCACCCCTATAGTGAACCTTACATTCATATTACCAAAAATAGTCGACATAATCACAGTAAATAAGCCATTCAAGACCATTGAAGACTCATGCTTGTGTGTGTTTTGAAAAATGTCTTCCACGAAAAGGAAGTGACATCGGTGAGTCAGAGTTCAGTTTTAGCTGCAGTACGTTATGATGATGATGACTTACTATTATTAGGATGACGTTTTTAGTGTGCTTGTTGTGCGAATAATAATAAAATAATAACAATAACAACAACAACAACAACAACAATAATAATAATAATAATACAGACAGTTCATCAACATATTGTATGGCCTAATTATGATGATGACTTTTACTGACTTTTATGACTATAATTAGGATTACGTTTTTAGTGTGCCTGTTGTGCCTGTTATAATAATAATAATAACAATGATCATATATATAATAAATATATATATTATAATTATTATATTATATATATATATATATGTATATTGTATGGCCTAATTTGCCTAAAAATGCTTGATTTAGTTTTTGTCTATGAGTGACAGGTGTCCATGCTGTAACGTGGGATATTTACACACAGAAAGACCAACTAGAAACCTCACAATCTTACCTACACTCGATATTCCCAGCGTAATCGTGTGTTTTATATATTTGTTTTTTGCAGAAACTATTGAAAAAGGGGTTTCGTCTTACAGTCTGCATCATTTTTTTTATATATTTTTTTATATTCCCACAGTAAGAAACTTTCAGCAAGTTCTTGTAACCAAGGACGTTACCATGCCATATTCTGAGTCCTGTTCAATAATGTCTCTCCGGGACATCATCACCATTTCAATGAAAATACAAAGAGTGAAACAGCAGATAGCATGGACACACACATTGCTTGTGCAGGCCTCCACCCCAACTGATACGGGACAAAGCAACAAGCCCAGACAGACCCCCCCCCCCCCAAACACGTTCCAGCTAGGAAGAATAACACAGCAGAAAAGAAGTGACAGCGCAATGCAAACTTGGAAGAAATGGAACGGGAGAAAATAATTCAATCTCCAGCTACCTTCTTCAATCAGGGAGTTATAAGACGAAGACGAGGGCACGGGAGTTAAGAGAAGGCGGAAGCATGTGATGCCTTTCCTCCCTGTAGGCAGGGCGAGGGTGGCAGGCATGCTGATAAGCCCGCAAAGATTAACTGCTTGCTCTGATGGAAAAGCAAAATAAAAGGCACGCCGACCTCTGATTCCCTCGGCCTCCATTGCGTCCGTGTCCTCGCTATGCGGGTGTGGGGGGCTGCGTACATTAGCATGATGAGCCCAACTGTTCAACAAGCTCCGCACGAAAGCAACATGACCTCTGAAATGCTTTCAATGTATTACGCTGTAACGCTGTATCCTAACATCTACGCTCGGTAGCCATCTTATCTTAGGAGACCACAAACACAAAAAGTCACAACAATTCCTGGCGACAAGGACTGATCTTCACGTGGGAAGGACAGAGGTTATTTTCCCGACAAGCCCAGGATTGTCCTTGTCCATTCCGTAAAGAAAACACCTATAATATAACAGAAGCTGATTCCAAAAGGGCCCACAAAAATGTATGAAAAACAAGGCAATGATTTGGGCACCCCTGATGTAAGGACTTGATTTTGGCGATTATCAAGAGCGAGATATCAGAACTTGGGTGGGAGTTCGATCCTCAAGGGTCACGCAAGCAGAATATACTTTGTATCGCAATTTTCTTCCTTTTTTGTTGGCCTTACATGCTAAACAGATTTGCTATGTCAGGGAAAAGTGTAAGATACACCTTCCCTGATATTAGGAGTATTAATTGGCTGTACTTGGAGCGGAGGCCGGACCTGAGCAGGAGGGGATAGAAAAGAAGAAAAATAATTTTAAAAAAAGTGGGAGAGTACAGGGAGTGTTGTGTACTCCTATAGAGCAGCTATACACAATAACCCTAACAAAAAAGTTTTCTAGATCTTCCAGAATCTGCACCTATTCCAGCTGTATTTCATTGGAATTCCAAAATAATCTGTTTTAATTTGGGCGGCACGGCAGTCGTGTGGTTAGCGTGCAGACCTCACAGCGAGGAGACCAGGGTTCAATTCCACCCTCGGCCATCTCTGTGTAGTGTTCTCCCCCGTGCATGCGTGGGTTTTCTCCGGTTTCCTCCCACATTCCAAAAACATGCTAGGTTAATTAGCGACTCCAAATTGTCCATCGGTATGAATGTGAGTGTGAATGGTTGTTTGTCTATACTATGTGCCCTGTGATTGGCTGGCGACCAGTCCAGGGTGTACCTCGCCTCTCGCCTCAAGACAGCTGGGATAGGCTCCAGCAACCCTAGAAAATGAATGAATGAATCTGTTTTAATTTCTTCATGCTCACTCTGCTGTGATTGATCCCACTCAAAATAATAATAATACATTTTATTTAAAAGCGCCTTTCAGGACACCCAAGGTTGCTGTACAGAAGTTAAAAAACACCAATATAAAATACAAGATAAAAGACAACATACAATAAATAAGAACATACAATATCATCATGTACACGCCCATATAAGGAAGCCTGTGAAGTCACAGTGAAGCATAATCGGTCATATTTGATGAGGGTTTTAAGCAGTATTAGTATTAAACATGTGACTTTTACACCATGCTTTCTCTTTTACACGTATGTGGGCTATCTCGGGCGGGAAAGAGAGTGTGTAATATCCTAATGTATGTTTTGTGCAGCTTGGCAAGACTGCGTATGAGGCACCAAGCAGTCATTTCTATTCATCTGTCTATGGCTGACGGGGAAATGAACGTGTGAAACAGCTGCCGTAGCAACATGAAGAAGTTGCTCCAAGACAAAAGAGCATTTGTTCCTATCAAGGATACATTTAGATGCGGAATCTAAACCACCCACCTATACTTGCACTTCCTGTGTGTGTGTGTGTGTGTGTGTGTGTTCTGTGCGGGACCGGAACCTGGAAACAACACTCAGAATGTTCATCTGCAATGACATTTGTTTAGAAGGGGCAGGGGCGGGGGGAAAGGGTGCTGCATTCAAATGGAGCTGAAAATGGCGCGTTCAGAGCTAAAATAAACGTGTGCAATGAAGATGTGAAGAAAAGCGCCGGAGGCGGCGTGCTGCCACCAAGCAGATCAGGTTCTGACATTTTGACTAATGTGAAACGCCGCCAAGGGACAGTGGGTGGGATGTTGTGACCTTTATCGGCGGGAGTGATAGAACGACTTCATAGCACACAAACAGTAATCCGGATATAGACGGCCGTCTGCTTTTAAACGCGGCGCTGTGACCTGTCGCTGTGAGTGTCGGTGTTTAACACAGACCTTCCGCTTTTCGTGCGAGCGCGTGAGAACGTCTGGGTGTCGCCGGCCATGGCGGGCGTCGGGCAGCGCGAGGGTGACGTCTCCTCTTTGAAGGTTAAACAGTCACCTCGAGTACTTTGACGGCGCTCCATTCGTGCGGTGCAGGTGTGCTGCAGGTGGAACAGATGGTTGCTAATGGGGGTTCATAGATCTGAATGACGGAAGGAAATTATGGGATGCCGTTTTCACATATTGATATGTGTCTAACAGGGGTGTCGCGTCTTGCGCAATTAAAACGTGACAAGATTTTTTGTTCCAAAAAAAAAAAAAACGTGTCTGTGCTGTTAATAAATAAATTAACTAAGTCATTCAATCCCAGCGACCAGGGTTCAATTCCATCCTCGGCCATCTCTGTGTGGAGTTTGCATGTTCTCTCGGTTTTCTCCGGGTACTCCGGTTTCCTCCCACATTCCAAAAACATGCTAGGTTAATTGGCAACTCCAAATTGTCCATGCTAGGGAGTGTTGTGTACTCCTATAGAGCAGCTACACACAATAACCGCCACAAAAAAGTTTTCTAGATCTTCCATAATCTGCACCTATTCCAGCTGTATTTCATTGGAAATTCCAAAATAATCTGTTTTAATTTGGGCGGCACGGCGGTCATGTGTTTAGCGTGCAGACCTCACAGCTAGGAGACTAGGGTTCAATTCCACCCTCGGCCATCTCTGTGTGGAGTTTGCATGTTCTCCCCGTGCATGCGTGGGTTTTCTCCGGGTACTCCGGTTTCCTCCCACATTCCAAAAACATGCTAGGTTAATTAGCGACTCCAAATTGTCCATAGGTATGAATGTGAGTGTGAATGGTTGTTTGTCTATATGTGCCCTGTGATTGGCTGGCCACCAGTCCAGGGTGTACCCCGCCTCTCGCCCGAAGACAGCTGGGATAGGCTCCCTCCCACTATCGATTCATGACGATTTTCAGGCATAGCGTCAAAATAAAATAAGTATCACACGTTATCATGAATGTGCGTTTCTACACGATCACAGCATGGATATAAAACCATTTCATTCATTCAGCTCTAGGATGGTCCCCTTTATTTTTTGTGTATATGATTTAATATTTTGGAAATAACTATATTAGTCTGAATTGTATGCTTGTAATTAACCCTTAACGGGGACCATGCCAAAATATTAGATAATGTTTTTTAGATAATTTTTTAGATAATTAGGTTTGCACATTTGAAAGTGAGCCCCGAAAGAAGTTAGCATTGCTCTGAACGCTCGCTTTCAGAAGGTTTTTTATAACACCGGCTCCCTGTGATGTCACAGTCAGCCGGACTTCCTTATATGGGCTTTTCCTAAACTGTGACGATTTCACTGTGTTAACACTGAGCGTGACCGTTTCAGGAACCTAAAGAAATATAGCTGGAATAAGTGCAGATTCTGGAAGGTCTGGAAAGCTTTCCGTGCGGGTTATCGTGTCTAGGAGCCCACAACTCAATACAAAGGGCTGAAAAATGAGCCTAATAGGGCCCCTTTATGTAGAGGTCAATAAATGTATAAGACATACAACTTCCCCCACTGGAAAACCTCACTAGGTACTCCAGTGAGTTCCAGTACAAGACTTAAAATGGGCAAAAACAATGCAATCCAGCTTTGGTTTTGGGTTCTGGTGACTACTTATGTACCCGACTGGCATTCATCTGATAGTTATCTGAGAAACTTTTGGTTTCCAACATTCAGGGAGATGTGTAATCACTTTGTTTCATCTATCGTAATCATTTCGCCAAAAGGTTTCTCTAACAGACCTCCACTGAGATTGTCAATAACATTTTGTTTTCCAGGCAACGGTGATTTGTTTGATATTAAAGAAGCCAAACAATACAAGCAAGCGACAATGAAGTGAGATAGCGTGCTATGTGATCTTTTCAGCTGCGCTGATAAAACTACTGGGACATTTGGGAAAGAGATTTCAATCAATTTGAATATCATGCATTCTAATTTAATTTCCTAACATAGGCTACACGTTATAGACATCCCGACTATACGCAACTTTTCTCTCCATTCTCTGTGGAGCTCAGAGTCTTTCTGAACTGCACCGACAGTGATGTCATGTTTTTGCACGCAGTAACGTCTATTTTTATTGAACTAGAGCTCGTCCTACTTCCCCTGCTTCGTCCCTGATGGGACCGCAGACTGACACCCGCTTCGCAAAAGGCCAACGGAAAATAGAAAATTAAATTACTTCTTTAGAACCAACTTTTTTTTTTTTATGATAGTTTTTAACTTCCTGTCGGCACCACCGAACGCGTTAGCGTGCGTTTCCTGCACGCTACAGCGTATATCCAAGAGTGCATGCAAGTGAAGTTCTCAGCAGTGATTGGCTTGATTCATTATTCAAACTAGCTGACCTCCACACAGTCGGCGCAGGCACACTCATTACGAAGCTCTTGTAATTCATTAAGCTGCCCAGATGAACACGGGCCACACTGGGGAGGTACGGGTGGGGGGTAGGGGGGAGTCGCTATTACTGAGACGGGCCCTGCTGGGTCTTCGTGAGCTCGCTGGCGAGTAAGTCAATCAAGTCGGGCTCAAGACAATTAAGGACATGTCGCCGGCGACGCGGCTGAGGAGGAATATGTTGAAAAGCGAATGTTTACCTGAAAAAAAACGAGCTTCTGCGGTACAACGTGACAGCGGTACAATGTTGTAGGTCAACGAATGAAGCAGTCTGGGTAGAATATGCCAGAATCACATGTTAGTACATGTAAGGTCATGGTTCGGCTCGTTTAGGGACAAAACCCGAAATGAGTTTTTCCTGCTAAACTGTTCTCAAACAAACAAATAAAACATACATTCATTCATTTATTTTCTACCGCTTATCCTCACGAGGTTTGCGGGCATGCTGGAGCCTATCCCAGCTGACTTCGGGAAAGAGGCGGGGTACACCCCTGACCGGTGGCCAAAGGGCACATATAGACAAACAGCCATTCACACTCACATTCATACCTATGGACAATTTGGAGTCGGCAGCTAACCTAGCATGTTTTTGCAAACTCCACACACAGATGGCAGAGGGTGGAGTCGAACCCGGGACTACTAGCTGTGAGGCCTATGCGCGAACACTGCCGATTTATAAAGACCCAAAAAGGCTACAAACAAACAACCATTCACACTCACATTCATAATTATGGACAATTTGGAGTCGCTAATTAACCTAGCATGTTTTTGGAATGTGGGAGGAAACCGGAGTACCCGGAGAAAACCCACAAATGCACGAGGAGAACATGCAAATTCCACACAGAGAGTACCGAGGGTGGGATTGAACTCGGGTCTCCTAGCTGTGAGGTCTGCGCGCTAACCCCTCGACCGCCGTGCAGCCTAAAAAACATACAATCTAAAATTGTATTAACAACAATACACTATATAACTAAGACTTCTTTATTGGTTGAGATAGGCCCGATGATGTGAATTGTTAGCTAGCTCATATTAACTTGTTTTCTTGTGATATAATGTACAGAAAAGGGAAAGATATATGTATTAATGTTTTACATAAGGATTATGAATGATGGGCAGAATTCATAAAAAGTCCAGTTCCCCTTTAAATGTAACTTGAGTTAGCTTAGCAGCTTTGAAAAAAAAATTCTTTATTTTTCTCAAGCTGCTGCTAATCGTTCATATCTTCTGGCGCCTCACATTGTGAAAACCACTTGGAAATTCAACCTATGCATGTTTTTCTGCCCGCTATTTTTGTAGCAAATATGGTAGTTTACACTGGACAAGTTGGCTAAATGCGTGTACCAGTTAGCATCTAGCACATGTTGCTCTGGAAGGGGGTCCACGGGGACCAGCACGCAGGCTTGTCTCTCCATCAGACTGAAACACCTTCATTTGTCACTGATTCACGCCGACAGGGGGGGGGGGGCACATAATCACTTGCCGCCGGTGGTGTAATTCATTGTGAGCACACCAGCTGCTGTCCGAGGCGCTGCTGCCGGGGACGACACAAACGCCGAAATTGAGCGCTTCACATGATTTAGAGAGCTTTTTAGGCCCCTCTTTGTCAGGATGCATGAAAGCGGCCGGGGGCAACATGAAGCCACTCGCTGAAGGACCCCAACACATCTCAGCATCAGTTAGAAAAGCCGCCAGTGGGGTCATTTTATGTCGGCGTAAAGGGTGATGCGGGGTCGCCGTTGCGGTTTAATACCCGCAAGGTGTGGAATCGAACGTTTTGCCGCATATTGTTGCTTTATCAAGCGACTAGATCCAATCACCTGTGACAAGTGTGCACTGTGTGAGCCACGCTTGAGCGTCAGTGTCTCAGTCAATTATTAATACGTGTAACGTGATGACAGTTGACTCTCAACGGACCCCGTCCCTCCCCAGCCTCGACCCCCCCGGTTGTGTCATCTCGGTTTCCATGGTTAGGAAGGAGACGCGGTCCCCGGCTGCAGTGTGATTGATTCGTTCTGTCAAGCACACTTTCACCGTCACTGCACGGTGTCCGGTCCAAGCGTTCCTGCAATCCCTCACAATTACGATCAGCATCATCATTAAGTCGATGAGTGTCTCCGTCATCCACGAAAAGACAAGCGGGCCAAACATTTACAATCTTTGACAAACAAGTCAACAGTTCCCATTTGGCCAGGATTTCGAAAAACCAATCAAAATGTGTGTTTTTGGACGATTTCTTCAACATTTCATGATTGGAATTTCATTTCTACCACGTTACACACTTCTGTGTGTATGCTAGCAGCCCCGCCTCCACCCGCCGAGACAAAGAAGGCTGTATGACCGAAAAAAGGGCTCACTCCATTCATGCCGTTGTTCTATGGAACTAATTTGCCATGGTGCTGGAACCAATGCACAGAGTGAACCCTCTTCCTGCCTGTTTGGAGGCGGAGTTCATTTCCGTTTACTCATTCGCTACCTAAGACGTATTTATACGTTGTTTTCAACCTGAATACCCAATCCCAAAGACATATTCATACAGTTTTTAGTTGTTTTTTTCTTGCAAAAGGCAAAAAGAGCTGATAATACAACTGCATAATCGAAGAACAGGCCACAAGGTGGCAGAAGTGCATTTGATAAGATCTCGGCATACGTCGTTCCCATGTGACAGCGCACTCCACAGCAAGCAGGAAGTTGAAAAGGATGGAGCCGGGTCGCGTGCACAAGGTTACAAACACTGAAGCGAAATTTGAATTTCAATTAAAAATGTGTAAATTTAAAATAGTTCATTTATTTGTAAATAAATGGTTCTTTTGATTTTCTACCACATTCCAAAAACATGCTAGGTTAATTGGCGACTCCAAATTGTCCATAGGTATGAATGTGAGTGTGAATGTTGTTTGTCTATATGTGCCCTGTGATTGGCTGGCGACCAGTCTAGGGTGTACCCCGCCTCTCGACCGAAGACAGCTGGGATAGGCTCCAGCATCCCCGCAACCCTTGTGAGGATAAGCGGTAGAAAATGAATGAATGGTTCTTTTTATGTGAAAAAGAACCGGGTATTTTGTTGTATGAAATACAATGACAATAAAGCCGACTCTGATATTCTGATTCTGATCTGATTCTGTTTTTGGTGTTGTTTATGTTAGTGGCATAATTGTTGAGTTATGCATATATGGCTAAATTTGTATCAAAGTACAAGTTATGCTTGAAATTTATCTTTTCAAAAAGATTTTGCTTTACCGCCTTTGTAGTCGGGAACTGATATTTTCCAAAAACTTACCGTAAAACAGGGCTATAAGGGACAATATTCGGGAAAATGTTTTCAATGTAATTCTGCATTTTCATGTTAAACAGGAAGCTGCTTTGTGTTGTTTTTTTCAAATAGTTCAAAAAACATTTTCCCAAAAACTGTCCCTTATTACTCCGCCGTTTTACGGTACCTAGAGTATGTTCTACTAAAGGATAGAAAAAGGTAGAAACAAAGTTTTTTTATCTCTATTGAGCCTGGGGGTGTTACTATTTGTAGTTAATACTAAAACAGCAAGAAACAACTGCGCTACAGGATGTTGGGAGTGAAAGGAGCTTGTTGTCGTGTTGTACTTATGGCAGGATATCAGCAAAACCGCTCAACTATAGCAACAGCGATACAAGTGTACAAGTACACATCAGTCTCACGCTGCGTTTTCCAGATTTTAGCAGCCGTACTGACGCAGTGCTGCACCACAGCAACCAAAAAGTGGATGAAGGGGCCAAAGTAAGGCCCCTGTACTCCAATCAATACCCGGCACATTCAGATAGTAGGAGTATTCCACAGTGCTAGCTAAACTAAGCAACAAACTGAGCTTCATCTCTAGTCAAATTGGATACACTCTAACCCAGGGGTGGGCAAACTACGGCCCGGGGGCCACATCCGGCCCGCCAAGTATTTGAATATGGCCCGCCTGTTCTTTCCAAAATATTTCATTTAAACTCAACATACAACCTGGCATCATGGCTTGAGCCAACCTTTTGATGGTTGAAGTAGCTGTTTTATCAATTTCGTAATAATAATAATAATAATAATAATAATAATAATAATATTCATTCATTTTCTACCGCTTACCCTCACGAGGGTCGCGGGGGTGCTGGAGCCTATCCCAGCTGTCTTGGGGCGAGAGGCGGGGTACACCCTGGACTGGTCGTAATAATAATAATAATAATAATAATAATAATAATAATAATAATAATAATAATAATAATAATAATAATAATAATAATAATAATAATAATAATAATAATAATAATAATAATAATAATAATAATAATAATAATAATAATAATAATAATAATAATTCATTTTCTACCATTTATCCTCCGAGGGTTGCGGGGGTGCTGAGCCTATCCCAGCTTCTTGGGGCGAGAGGCGGGGTACACCTGGACTGGTCGTAATAATAATAATAATAATAATAATAATAATAATAATAATTTTATAATGCACTTTACATCAAATAAATGATCTCAAAGTGCACGTATAGCAGACTGCATGACACTTTTATGTGTAAAATATGTGTAAAAATGTATGTGTACAAATGGACTGTCCCGTGTAAAATACTATATATCCCCCCCCCCTCAATTTTATTAAATCAATGCGGCCCGCGAGTCAAAAAGTTTGCCCACCCCTGCTCTAACCCGCCTGCAGATTCTATGAGAAGCGCTGGTACCTATTTATGTGGGTCAATCTTATTTTTCAAGGAACGCTTCCATCAACTATATGCATGCGCTAAACAACCTCCATGATTGCAGCCTTTTTAATCTATGCGCCTGTCGCCGGCTTCCTCCCAAACTCGTTATCCCAACGCTACATTTCCTTGGCCACATTTTGCAAGAAAATTCACCGTTCGTCTGGCCTCAACCTCCATTGTTCCGCAGCGCGTGCATGGCAATAAGACACCGAGTTGAGTGTTGAGAAGCCCGGAAGCAGCCTTGCCTGTGCCTTGAAGTGCTATTGGAATAGTATTGAAACGTGTGTAATTGGATTAGAGCGACCTTAGTCCCGTCTCTATTGCACCAGGCTCCTCTGTGAAATCACAAGTGAAGAGATTTGAACACAGGGCTTTTTGCTGCACAGACGCCGATGGCGACGTAACACAACTCACGAGTCTGTTTGCTCGAGGCGGGAAAATCCCGCCAGCGCTTTGACTGACACTTTCGACTCTTTTTGGCTGCTGACTGACAAGCGCACACGAAGCGGCGTCGTCTGGTTTCTGAGCAACCCGACCGATGATCTCAGGCCCGATCTCACGTGAAGCGTCACAAAGACATGCAGAGGATGAGGTAAGGGCCGGGATCAGTCGTCTGGCTCCATCCGACCCGCCCGGGCTTTGTGCACATGACAGGATACGAGGGCGGCTGCTGCGGCTTCAAAGAGCTGTCATGAGAAGACTCTCTGATGGCTTCGCTCAGGTGGGAGCCTGTTGCTCTCATCTCACACCCGACACACACACACACACACTGCAGCACAACGATACACACACTCAGGTACGTTCTTAAATATATCACGCTGCATCTGTTAGGGGGGTCACGACACGAGACCAAATCATGACTGGACAAACTAACTTTTATGTAACTGTGTCACAAAAGTCTTTATTGTCCCACAAATTGAAGCTAAATTACATTATTGTCAATAGTTTGGGAAACCAAATAAACCCCCTCATGTTATGATAATATAGCATTAGAAAATAAAATAAAATGAAATGAAATGAAATGAAATGAAATGAAATGAAATGAAATGAAATGAAATGAAATGAAATGAAATGAAATGAAATGAAATGAAATGAAATGAAATGAAATGAAATGAAATGAAATGAAATGAAATGAAATGAAATGAAATGAAATGAAATGAAATGAAATGAAATGAAATGAAATGAAATAAAATAAAATAAAATAAAATAAAATAAAATAAAATAAAATAAAATAAAATAAAATAAAATTAAATTAAATTAAATTAAATTAAATTAAATTAAATTAAATTAAATTAAATTAAACATGCAGATCCCGACCATTGTTCCCCCATATTTTGATTCATAATAATCCTATATTTTTTGGATCAGTCATTGATATTTTGTAGAACCTGTTGGAAACTAGTCCTGTATTTTTTTTTAATTCCTGGATATTCCTGGTGATTCCTAAATATGGTGATCTAGATCACCCCCAAAAGGTAATCACTTCTTCCATATCCCATTTATGACAATTCCTGAAAATTTCATCCAAATCCATTGAGAACTTTTCAAGTTATTTTGAACACAAACATACAAACACCTAAAGTAAACGCCGGCAAAAAACATACGTAACTTCTGCGCTATTCATGGGATAGGAAATAAAAAAACAATAATATTTCCTTATCTTTCACTGTTGTAAAGTTGCAGAAATGTTGCTTTTGGCGTGTATTTTCTCATACGCAATTCATACTTTCTAACATTTGCAGCATTTCTTGAAATGCTGGCTTTTCAACTGTGTTAAAGAGCATCATTTCTTTTGTGGTGACTTTCTGTGACTGCGTAACATTTTTCGCTCTTCACATTATCATCACATTAACGTCTCAGTGAGTGTTGACTGTCGATCCCAGATGGGAAAACCGGGTCGGGTGGATATGTTAGAGGTGGGCAAGTTAAAAGTAAATTAATTTATTATCGTTTATTACAGTTTTTTTCCGAATGAGCAAAATTGTCACGTTTTAATCTCACGAGATCTTGTGACATCCCTAGCATTTACGTATACATCTTTTTGATGTCTCAAATTCAAGTCGATGTTTTTCCATTACCTTAACATTGTGGGAAATTGCTTATTCATACAAAAATAGTCATAATTTGTTCTGTAATAGTAAAGCCACAAGGTCCCGTTTCCATCCATCCATTAATTTTCTATGCCGCTTATCCTGACTGGTTTCACAGGGGCATGCTGGAGCCTATCCCGGCTGGTTTTGGGTGAGAGGCGTGGTCGCAGAGGTCCCATTTCAAGCATTTTAAACCATTTTAGGACATGTTGAAATGTAAGATTCAAGCACATTCAAACACTAGAAGGCCAGGTTTTTTTTTTGTCTTAAGACTTTTCATTAAAATGATGTGTTTTAAGTGTCGTCCTACTTAGTCCGATTAACTTTATTTCTAAGTATGTTTCCATTATCTGCTGACCTCCGGTTGACCGTCTAATTCCATGTGTGCATCCCTCATTCGTAGCTTTAATAACCTGAGCACAACATAAATCTGTCGGGATGAATCATTCAAATACATTTCTACCTACAAAAAAGATTAGTTCTCGCTCTTCACGTCGTAGAAATTGCAAATCAGCCGAATCCTGAGCACTGTTAAAGCTCGGATCGAGTATTTAGAGTCAAAGTTTCATGAACAAGACATGACCGATATTTCTACACAAAGACATCACCAACCTCCTTTTCTTTACCGCCGTCCTTATTTGCATTTTCTCCTCATCTCGCTTCCCTTCCGCTTTGCTCTTTACCAAAAACTTTCACTCCGACATTTTGCCCCCAGCCCCCCCCACACACACCCCCAACTCCAGCACTCTTCCTTTCCGTTTGCTGCTCATTTTTAAATCTATGAATTTCTGAACATCATTTCTTGATTTTTCCACGCCTCAGGGAAACATTCTCATTCCAGCCCATCATTCTTTTTTTTTTCCTCCCTCTACCACTCTTCACCTCAGACACGTGGAAGTAAGTTGGTGTGTGTGGAAGTGGAGGCGACGGGGGTTGTTGTGCCGTGTGTATGTGTATGTGTGTGTGTGTCAGGTGGGGGAAAAGTGCCAAAGCCAATGTCATTCCAAATCCAATCATGACCATAGGAGATGTACTGCGACGCCTTGTTCCCTTTTAGGATCCCTGCTGTGAAATTAATCACGCCCCAGAGAGACCTCTCCTCCTTTGGATGAATGTGTTTCATCCCCCAAAACACCACATGCTTCTGGAAGATACACACTCCCATCCTCTTCTCAGGCCAGACAAGGAAATGTCAGCACTTTGGCTCAAAGTGACCATAGCGGGGTCAGATGGGGTGGGGTGTAGGGGGGGGGGGGGGTGTCACATGATGAAACCTTTCATTAAACTCATCATGCAGAGAGTCTGGTATCATATCATTCATATCATGAAATATAATTCTTCTTTTTTGATATTATTTTATGTGTTGGGGCTGCACGGCGGTCGAGTGGTTAGCGTGCAGACCTCACAGCTCGGAGACCCGGATTCAATCCCACCTTCGGGCATGTTGTTTTTGTCATGTGACCAATAGCTGTGCAGTCAATATATGCATTAAGGACATTATTGATTGGACAGTGGGCTGCACGGCGGGCGAGTGGTTAGCGTGCAGACCTCACAGCTAGGAGACCCGAGTTCAATCCCACCTTCGGCCATCTCTGTATGGAGTTTGCATGTTCTCCCCGTGTATGCGTGGGTTTTCTCCGGGTACTCCGGTTTCCTCCCACATTCCAAAAACATGCTAGGTTAATTAGCGACTCCAAATTGTCCATAGGTATGAATGTGAGTGTGAATGGTTGTTTGTCTATATGTGCCCTGTGATTGGCTGGCCACCAGTTCAGGGTGTAGAAGACAGCTGGGATAGGCTCCAGCACCCCCGCGACCCTCGTGAGGATAAGCGGTAGAAAATTAATGAATGAATATTATTTGTTTGTGTCTCTGTGTTGCATTCATGTATACAGGAATATTGAACACTTACCTCCAAGGCTTTCCTCTTGCTGTTTAGCAGCTTGGAAATGTCCCGTGCCACCCTCTCCACAAGGTCCTTGGGGTTGTTCCTCTTGATTTCAAACTGGCTCTTCTTCTCGTTATAAATCTGCAAAAAAAAAAAAAAAAAAAACAAGCTCGAGTCAGATTACAGTGGACACTCGTTTGTTTTAAGAGGATAAATAATTTAATCACAGGGGAGCAGCGTGCTTGTTCTGGAGGTAGCACACAAGATGGTAAACACGATCTGCGTCAGCCATTGCTCTCCCATAAGCCTCGGTGCTGTAGCAAGAGTAAACACACGAGCGGAGCCTTAATGGCACGGCACTTAGGAGGCCAGATGCAGTCTGGAGCAAATTAAATAAACAATAACTCCAACTCCTTTCCTCGCTGCTGCATGGGCGCCAAACCTCGCCCATAACGGCATCGAGACCAATGCTTCATTATTGGTGATTCAATACAGTGTGGTAGTATAACTTCACAAGCTATGAAAACCTTGACTTGAAAACCTTGACCCCTGACTTGGTCTAAGTCAGGGGTCGGCAACCTTTCCTATCAAAAGCTCGCTTGCTCACTAAAGGAAAATAGACTCAAAACGACTCAAAATAGATGCAAAACATAACTCAAAAACAATATCTAACAAACTTTACAAGTTTATACTTGATGCCTGAAGAAATGTGCAGCAACATGCTCACATCCAGAGCGAATAGCGAGTCACCCATGAGTTTGATTGACTGCTCTTGCTAGTATCAGATCTTGCTAATATAGAAGATAAATGTACATAAATATCTGCGTAAATTAAATGTAAACTCCATTTACATTTGTTGACCAACATGTTTACTCTGGCCCACTACAAGTTCTAGTGTTATATACTTGAGCATTGCAAAGGCAGCCACAACAAAGGGGCTGAAGAGACACATGCGGCTCTGGAGCCGTGCGTTGCTGACCTAAGTGAAAACAGGTATCAAACATTATTTGGCTTCCCCTTAGTGGGCTCAAGACTGAAAACGTTGTGTTTGGTATACAAAAGATTACTGCAAAACTAGGAGAAATATGTCATATGCATGTAAACATGTACATGTTGATCAAGCCGCAGTTTTATTGCACAGTTTATTGCACGGTTTATTGCAATTTATAAAATACACAACTCCACCATGGCCGGAGTTTTCCAAAAGCTCAATTTTGAAGGACGAAAACCTGTTTGGATGTGTACGACAGGCCAAAACACATGGAAAAATATGTTTTTAAAATATTCGTGGACATGGCCTCAGTCCGTTTTTTAGAACTCAAAATGCGATTCCATTTTTCAAAGTATATTTGACCTGCAAAGGAACATCATGGAATAAAACACACGTAAAAAGTAGGGCTCCAGGAGGCATTGAGATGTTTTTGGAAGAACTGGTGGCCATATATTATATATTATATATATATAGCCATATATTGCCAAACCAAGTCCTATTTTTAGAATGTGCGAGGAAGCCAGAGTACGTAGAGAAAACCAACAGTATGAGATAGGATTGGTAGACCAACATGCTAACCAATAAGCCAAAAGACCCCTAAAAATCACACCCAATGACATAATAATGGGTGACATACGTATTTTACCAGTTGAAATTCTGGTCTTGGCCCACCCTGTTTGGTCCAGTCCTGGACTGTTTTTTTTTGTTAGAAGCGGACTAAAATTGAAAACTGGACTAGATCTTAACTAAACCTACCAAGAAGGTCTTGTCACGCTTCACGTTCGCAATGTCAGCTATGCCGCATTCTTTAAAGAAGAAATATATTTTGCCCGAAACAAAGGCATCCATTGGCTCGGTCTCTATCAGGCCGTAAGCTGGGCAGGCAGCCATCGGCCAACTGAGCTGGCACATCTGGTCCCAGAGGCTCGGACCACGCCAACCAAGCACTCTGATGAGATTTGCTTAGCCCGTCTTATTCTAGCCAAGCCACGAGGGATCAAAATTGTGTTCAATTTCCAACCAATTTACTCAATGAACGTGAACTACACGTGACTGACACAACATTTAAATTTAGTCCTCCTTTAAGTCCTTCTCCCGACGGAACGAGGTGTCAAAACTTTTGTCCGCTCCAGTGAAGAATCAAGTCAACGGTCTGACTCCTTTAAGCAAGTGTGTTTGAGTCGATTAAAAAAAAAAAAATAATTGGTTTGAGAATCAATATTCATTCTGTTTAAGTGCTGTGCAGCGCTCAGTCTGTCCACCCCACTGCAGACACAAACAGCTTGTCTTCCGGGGGGAAGGAGCGAGAGAGAGACATAATGAAAAACAACACAGTGAATGTAACACCATGAGGCCTAAGTAGAAGCATTCATTACTAACATCTGAACATGCACAATTAGAGTTAGAAAGGCCTTTTCATTGTTGTTGATGTTTTTCAACCAATCTTGCTTATATTGTACAAACACGTGCTCGCATAGCAAATCCTGTAGTGGTTCTGTAAAACAACGTCACGTTACGAAGAGTGTTTTATCTACAGGGTAATACAGATTGGACTTAGAAGATCGCAAACAGGTTTTATTAAGCCATATTTATGAAAATGTACTTTCGTGGTCAAATCTGGAGGTGATAAACGAGGGATGACTTTGTTTCTTATGGGGAAAAATGTATTAGGTTAGCAAAGTGCTTCTTAAGGGGCCCAGCTAACATGGACAAATGCAATTTGACTTGAATACGCTGGTATCATCTCCATTTGGTTGCATTATCAAGTTCCCTTAGTACAGTACAGATAAATTTATGACAGGGGTCATGACGGAAAATCATTGCAAAGCATTGGGTTAGCGTACAATTCAGTTTGTGTGGGAACTTCTGGACTGGATGAACAACGTTAAGCGATGTTCAAGTCTTCGTTATCTAGCAGGCTATATTCTTCTTTGCAGTGGATAACAAACATGGCAATTTCATTCATTTTCTACTGCTTATCCTCACTGGGTATATATAGACAAACAACCATTCACACTCACATTCATACCTATGGACAATGTGGAGTCGCTAATTAACCTAGCATGTTTTTTTTTTGAATGTGGGAGGAAACCGGAGTACCCGGAGAAATCCCACACATGCACGGGGAGAACATGCAAACTCCACACAGAGATGGCCGAGGGTGGGATTGAACTCGGGTCTCCTAGCAGTGTGGCCTGCGCTTTTAACACTCGTCCGCCGTACTGCCCTCTCCAATGTACTTATTCTAAACTTAAAGTGCTTCAAACGTAATGGGGAATAATAAGCCAAAAACGTACCACTTCCACACTGAATGGGAGGAGAACCTTTTTTTTTTTTTTTCCCAATCGCTCTCAGCTATGGCATGTCGACTGGGCTCTGCTGGCTCAGTAGCCAGTCTCCATGTAGGACATAACACATGGCTGAGCTAACTAGTTAGCCATTTTCTACCGCTTATCCTGGAGCCTATCCCAGCTGTCTTGGGGCAAGAGGCGGGATATACCCTGGACTGGTGGCCAGCCAATCACAGGGCACATATAGACAAACAACCATTCACACTCATAATCATACCTATGGACAATTTGCAGTCGCTAATTAACCTAGCATGTTCTTTTTTGGAATGTGGGAGGAAACCGGAGAACTGGAGAAAACCCACGCATGCACGGGGAGAACATGCAAACTCCACACAGAGGGTGGAATCGAACTTGGGTCTCCTAGCTGTAAGCCCTGCATGCTAACCACTCAACCACCATGCAGAACATAATTTTACATTTGAAAAGACAAACTGGTATTACATGCTAATGATCATGTTTTTGGGTCCATGTCTAAAATAGTCATGGAGGCACATACTTTTGTACATTGTACACATACTCCATCTGGTTAATACACAAGATAAATCCACCTGCAAACTTCTTTTTGTATCATTTACGACCGCATGAAACAGCAAGGCTATCACTTTCTGCGGCATTTTGCAGTTTGCCCAAGGATAGGCTGTTTTATTGTATTTGTCAGCTCATAGTGCTTGAGTAAAAACACAGAGACAAATGGTGGATGGTTGACGACAGACGCCTCGGGGGAAACAAAAGACAAGAGTGATCTAAAGCATCAAGCGGAGACCAAATGCAGTCCGGACTGACTCAGCCGCCACATCAGCATCAGGTTGGGTAAAAACTGGCTGTGATCGGCCAGAGAGGATTACGATCTCGTTGTGCTCAAGGCCGAGTCAGGCGGCCCGCAGGACCGTGAATATGTCGGCGTGGCTAAAATCATGGCCGAATGTTGCTTGTAAACAGAAGCAGCAGAACATTCAATTCATTTAGCTGATAAATATGTACACAGTCAGAGCCAAGACATGGTATTTATTAAATTTACCAGTGGGTCTATGCCTCACTACCTGCTTTATTGATTGCAATTAACACAGTCAATTAAACACTCTCCACTTATCGGTAGCCTCTGGCTAACCGTGGCAGATTACAATTGGGGCCTGCGTGAAGTCAAGGACCAGGATCATTTGCGGCGGGCTGTAGGTCGCAGAGCCCGGACGGCGTTCAGTGGAGGCCTGTCATTCAGAGTCGTCAGAGTCAAGAGTGGAGAGGTGGCTCTGCAGACCCAAGCTGACGGCCAATCAAACCTTCTGCCGCTATAACACTTTACACGGGATATGACAGTGGCGGCGACTGCCAATTGATGCCAATATGCTGTCGCTGGCGCCGAGGACGCACATGAAAGGAATCGCAATCGGCGCTCTGGGCGCAAGCTCGCTGGCATCACGCGTTCTGTCACGCTCGTCATTAAGCCGTGATGGCTGGTCCCAGTGTGCCAAAACTGTAAACACGCAGATGGAAAGACAAGAGGGCGGCCATGGGCCGGGACAAACACTGTTAAAAATAAATAAATCTTACATTTCCCAGAAAGAAGAGTCGTCTCTGGACTCAAGCACCGTAAATGCTCCAATTTGAGACGTAGCGCAAAGATTATTTGGAAGCAAGCCATAACTAGAGAGGAGCTATTCCTGAGTTTGAAAACTCATATTAGATAAATCGGTTTAAACTTTAGTAATGATTTGGAGTGCATGAGAAAGTGGAAAAGAAAAAAACATTGCAGCTTATTTTAGGATCCTACCATTTATGCCTTAAAGGAAGTACAGAATAAAAACAAACATATACTATACAACAACAGCAGCGGCACTCGGTATATTCGTAGACCGTCCTCTAGGTGATGACAGAAAAAGCCACTGCAGGATCTCTTATATAATTTATGTCTAAGATGGCTTATGTTCAATTATTACATCTGCTATATTAGGAAATACAAGTTTCAAGGTGACTATAGGGGTGTTATTTTATGTCTACAGGTCTCTAATAAGTGTAAAAAGGTATTATATGCTCCAACTACAAAAATGTTCAATTTATTGATACTGAATCCAACGTTGCAAAAATTCACTAGTCGTGGTTGCGCCTGGAATCTAATTAACGACAATAAACGAGGGAAGTCGTTTATGTTCTACTGATGATTTATTCATTCATTCATTCATTTTCTAACGCTTATCCTCATGAGAGTCGAGGGGGTGCTGGAGCCTATCCCAGCTGTCTTCAGGCGAGAGGCGGGGTACACCCTGGACTGGTGGCCAGCCAATCACAGGGTACATATAGACAAACAACCATTCACACTCACATTCATACCTATGGACAATTTGGAGTCGCTAATTAACCTAGCATGTTTTTGGAATGTGGGAGGAAACCGGAGTACCCGGAGAAAACCCACGCATGCACGGGGAGAACATGCAAACTCCACACAGAGATGACCGAGGGTGGAATCGAACTCAGGTCTCCTAGCTGTGAGGCCTGCGCGCTAACACTGCCGATTTATAAAGACCTAAAAAGGCTAGAAACAAACTCTTTGTTTGTGATGAATGAAGAGAGTCTAACGTTTCTAATGTTGCTTTCGACCTAAAAGTCAATATTCTGTGGGTCAGTGGTAAGCGTGTCCAAAGAGTGTCCAAAGAGTGTCCAAAGAGTGTCCAAAGAGTGTCCAAGGAGTGTCCAAGGAGTGTCCAAGGAGTGCTACAGCAGCGATGCCGTTACAGTTGACGTGTTGGTCTTGTTGCCGGCGTGTAGGAGAGAGCACGGCTTATCTCTCTGTGAAGTCGGCGACCACAATAGGCCCCGTCCGGCCGTCTTGACAGAGACAGATGCCGCATCATTAAGGAATATTAGTGGGCTTGGCTGAGCAGACCGGGCTTCCTCCAGCCTCCAGCCCCCCCCCCGGAACCGCTTCCATGGCAGCAGCATCCCCTCGGGGGAGCTTGATAAGACACAACACAGCAGAAGCTTCACGCGGCTAAATAAGACCTGAAGCCTCCAGTAGGCCTGACACATGAGGTGGGTGGGGGCGGGGGCAGGGAGGGGGGGGCAACGACATTGACTGCTACAGTTGATGTCATGTTTCGGGGAAGAGTTTTACGCTCTAATGAGACAACAGCAGAAGAAAAACAGACTGATGGGAGTGTCAGCAGTAGGAAAACATGTACACAAGCTGTCAGCGAGGCTTAATTCTACAAGGGATGTAACTCTGTTAGCATGTGTAGCTAACGGAACGCGGCAGACGTCAGCGCGCGGTCGCCGCAGAGTAGTACTAATTAGCCATGAGCCGAAGCAGGTCACGTTGGCAGCGAGTGGAGCGCCCGCCAAACCACAGCTACTCCAAGTAGAGTGCAGGGAATGGCGGCGTTTATTAGAATTTACAAATACTAATCTCCATTTTGGTACTAAAGAGACATTTTACTCTCTTCTTAATGTATTTCATGCATACTATGTTATATTATTGTTTCTCACATATACACTTACAATACAACACACTTACATTATCTATTTATATATATATATATATATATATATATATACACACATACACACACATACATACACACACACACATATACGTACACACATACACACACACACATATACGTACACACATACACACACACACACACACATATATATACGTACACACACATATATATGTACACACATATATACGTACACACATACACACACACATACATATACGTACACACATACACACATATACGTACACACATACACACACGTACATACATACATATATATACGTACATACATACACATGTACATACATACATACACATATACGTACATACATACACATATACATACATATATACGTACATACATACACATATACATACATATATACGTACATACATACACATACACATATACATACATATATACGTACATACATACACATATACGTACATACATACACATATATATATACACACACACACACACACACATACACACTTACATACATACACACATAACACCTCATTATTACACATGCCTGAAAAGGAGCAGGAAGAAGCAAAGCTTATTAAATCCGACCCCTTCTCCACGCCATAGCAGTTACCAATTCAAAATCACAGAATCTTACATCAAACAAAACAACAAAAGAAGAGTGGGAACATCGGACACCCCAGCAAAACCCCAGGACATTGCCGAAGCACACCACCAACCCCGCCAGCCAACCCATCTGGCCCCGACCCCCCTAACCCCTGAGTGCACCCCACCTCGCTCCCCGCACCCCAGCAGTCCCCGCACACCCCGCTGCCCTCCAAAAAGAAGCCATTTTAATCGACCAGTCGACCTACAAGTCCAGTGTTTCACCGAGGGTGTACCGTTAATGTCCCACAACAACGGGCGCCTGTTTAATGTTGACAGCTGTATTCATAAGACGAGCATGTGCATCCGAGGTGCGATGAAAGATAAATAAATAACAAAAGAGTGAAAAGAAGAAGACATGATGCCAGCACGGTCCCAGCGGGGAAACACTGGCTATTTATCTGTGAGCTAGCCGCACCCTGGCAAACGTCACAGGAAACAAAGGCTGGGCTCGCATGTTTACATACTACACCCCATTCGGAGAGTCGGAGATAAGCCAAGGGTGACACTGAACAGGGGGGAGGGGGGCTGTGACATTATCAGAGGGATTGTCGACAGTGATTCAAACAGGTGTGAACAAAGAGAAACGCCCACACACACACACACACACCAAAAAGCCAATAAAGCTAAGCTAATCTGAATGATGTGCAAATGTTTTCAGCTACAAAAAGCCTGGGGGGGTGGGGGGGATGCTGACACTGGACTGTTTTGAAACAAAAACACATAAAAGGATTTCCATTTCACACAGTCATGTGACAAAGGGCCAACATGAAGCACTAATAATTGCCAGGTTTTCATCTCAACATACTTCCATGTCTGCCAAAGCCATGCAGGGCACTCAAACAAGGATAACAATGTGTCTTCATCATAGTATGTATATTTCCATACGATACCTGCAGTTAACTCCCTGTAAGTACAATGGAAGCCTGCGTTCACACTCTGCACATTCACTTTGGGTAAAATGAACTGTGGTGCGTTTGCTCTGGTAGTACGGTTGGTTTGGTCCATCATCCGAATCCTGTGGTGCACCAAACAGAGAACCGCTGGATCTCGGAATGCTTGCAGGTGAACTGCAGTGCGGTGCAGTTTTACCAGCTTTTGTTGAAATGTAAGCAGGTAAATATATAATCTTAAAACAACCTACATCGTTATGTATTTGACCCAGCAGATGGCATCTGGTTATGGAACGCGATCGGTGCGGTTCAAACATCGCTACCTCACTCTATTTGGGTTTTTCAAAAATTTATTAATGAAGGATTACTTTTGTGTGGTCAAAAATATTCATATTGAAGCAAATTGTGTGTGGTTTGACCCACATTTCTCATTTTAAATCATAAAAATGGCTAAATAAAGTAGAATCCAAATACAATACAAGCCATTAAGACCACCAGCCAACTGGTGGATGTAGTACTCCACATTGGTCACTAGGTGTCAGTAATTGTTCCATGAGACAAGCACCAGACTAGATCGCCAGAACAACAGGCTTTTATTGCAGGTTGAAATTAAATGATCTCACAACAAGAACAATAATAATCATCTTAAAAATAATATACTGTTGCGGCCATAGCCCACAACAACTTCACTTCCTGTCCACCACCAACCTGTCTTAAATGTCATATTTCCTTCGATCATACATGTTTAAATGAGTGTTATTCCATGTTTCTGTCTTCTAAAACATGTTTTCTTTGCCATAGCTGTTAAAATATTTTAATATTTTATAAATCCGACTTATCGCAGATTAAGCACGATAAACTGATATTTGAGTTACATCACTTAATAGGCCACGAAAGCTGTCCAATCATTCATTCATTCATTCATTCATTTTCTACCGCTTATCCTCAAAAGGGTCACGGGGGGCACTGTGGAACGTACCACTTCCACACTGAATGGGAGGAGAACCTTTTTTTTTTTTGTCGACTGGGTTCTGCTGGCTCAGTAGCCAGTCTCCATGCAGGACAAAACACATGGCTGAGCTAACGAGTTAGCCATTTTCTACCGCTTATCCTGGAGTCTATCCCAACTGTCTTGGGGCGAGAGGCGGGGTACACCCTGGACTGGTGGCCAGCCAATCACAGGGCACATATAGACAAACAACCATTCACACTCACATTCATACCTATGAACAATTTGGAGTCGCTAATTAACCTAGCATGTTTTTGGAATGTGGGAGGAAACCGGAGAAAACCCACGCATGCAAACTCCACACAGAGATGGAATTGAACTTGGGTCTCCTAGCTGTGAGACCTGCTCGTTAACCACTCGACCACCGTGCAGCCCGCTGTCCATATATTTACTGCACAGCTATTGGTCACATGACCAAAACAACAGTCCGAACGCCATTTTTTTCAAGTGTAACCGCAGCCTTCAATCAATGCAGACGTCAATCAATTGTACCTGGTTGCCCCATCGTCACACAGAGATTCATAGTCGAAAGTGACTCGCAGGAGGAGAGAAGGATGAGATGAAATGTGGGGCAGCCTCCTCTGCTCCTTTCCCTCCCCTTCCCTTCCATCCTCCGTCATGGTATTTGTCTTTTGGACAGAGATAAACTGCGGCCTTTTTATTAACTTGCTGATGGTAGAGAATTGCTTTCCTCCATCCACGAGGATTTCTCAAATAAACAGCCGCAAAAAATATCCTCTCTATAATTCGCTATTTCGACACTATTTCTCTTACTTTCTCACCCCCCCCCCCCCCCCACGTCGAGTCGATACCTCAAACCGAGGGAGCTCATGTACGTGATTAAATACAGCCCAATTAAAACAAGCATAGAAAATACTGTATTTATAAAGTCACTCAGAGAATAGGATTTTAAAAAGGGATAAATGGAGTGATGAGATGGAAGTTGCGTGCATGATTTCACGCTACGGCGCGCTAAAAGACTTCAAATGTGTGAAACAGTGCATTATATTTTGCTGGATGCGTGACTGTGTTTGAATGGTTGTGTGTTTCTGTGTGTATGTGTATTCGTTCGAGTGGGCTATGGCGGTCCTCCTGCTGAGGAGATGGCGCCTGAGGGGTGGAGTTGTCTGGCTGTCTCCTTCCTCTTCCTCCTCCTCCTCCTCGCACTCATTTGACTAATTACGCTCCACTTGCATGCCGTTGACCGAGCCTGGCACCTGTCCATCGGTGTAACCGTGAGCTTGGCGTGTTATTTATTGTTTTTATACAATAAACACACACCAGCGTGTTCACACTTCATTTTGTGTACATGTACTATCCAATCAGATCCAATAACACATCTGCATCCAAAATATTACACAATAAGTAGTGGTGTCAATCATACAGTTTCTATGTCTCAGTGGGTGGAGGTGGGGCAGCTCGCATACACACTGCATGCAGAAGAGTGTAGCCTCATGAAGGAGCTATGCTAAGTAACGTAGCATAAATTAAATGTTCTGAAGACCCCCTAAATATGATATTTTTTTATTGATTCTTTAAAATGTTTTGATTTTTTTTTTTTTTTTACAAAAAAATTTCATATAATAAGGCAAAAGCAGGCTAATAAGCAGGCTAATACTAGCCTACTACTACTACTACTACTAGTAGTAGTAGTAGTTGTAGTAGTAATAATCAGAAGAATAATAAAGATGATAGTAATAATAATGGGCTACTTAATAATATAATAATGATTATGGGCTGCAAGGTGGACGAGTGGTTAGCGCGCAGACCTTACGGCTAGGAGACCCGAGTTCAATTCCACTCTCGGCCATCTCTGTGTGGAGTTTGCATGTTTTCTCCGGGTACTCCGATTTCCTCCCACATTCCAAAAACATGCTAGGTTAATTAGCGACTCCAAATTGTCCATAGGTATGAATGTGAGTGTGAATGGTTGTTTGTCTATATGTGCCCTGTGATTGGCTGACCACCAGTCCAGGGTGTACTCCGCCTCTTGCCCGAAGACAACTGGGATAGGCTCCAGCATCCCCTTCGACCCTTGTGAGGATAAGCGGTAGAAAACGAATGAATGAATGAACAACCATACATCGTGTACAGAGCGATTGAAAAGTAACTTCCTGTTTTAAAAGACTTCCATACAGAAAGGTGTGCCTAATGTTTAGCAGCTTATTATGATAATCGATTAGCGTGATGCAGTACAATTGTTCACCACAGCCAACTACAACGTCAACAATAAACCGAGCAACCCCTTCAAAGCTCATTTGTTGTACTTTCAAGCTATTCAAGCCATCGCATTTCGGCTTCGCCGCTTGTCACATTCCAGACCACCTCAGCCAAGTTTTATCAACTAGGCCACTTGTGTAGTTCTGCATTTAAAAAAAAAAAAAAAAAAAGATTCCCTCCCTGTCAGACTTTAATGCTCCTGCAGACAAAATAAAAAGCATCCTATTTGAAAGCTCCCTTGCAAAGCCAACTTAGGAACACATCAGTAAATTCAAAATGGATAATAATGAGCTGAGGGTTTAGCAAAGCCACTGGAGCGGCAGAGGTCAATGGGATGTCATTTTATAATTCAAATGGGTTCGGATGCCACGCTTATGTGTCAAGTGGCGCATTAACTGAGGAAGTTGACATGCAAAATAGTTGCACAGTAGCAGACGCGTCAAATGCGTGTATTATTTTAGATGATTAACTGTTCTTGGATTCATGGATTCAGTTTTGGTTTTTGTATTTCAAAATTAGATTAAATATGTTTTTAACTCCTTGCCAGTTTTTTGTTCGTCCAGTCTTGAAATTGAGTTTGGATCAAAAACAAACTTTCCGCAGCAGTCCAGTGCCGATTGTACTTTGGTATGTGCCAAAAAATAAAAAAAAATAAAATAATAATAAAACATAAAAATGTAAAAAATAAATAAATTAAAAAAATATATTTATACATATATACGTATATTTATTTATACTTTATTTTATTTATTTTTAAAAATAATAAAATAAAGTTTTAAAAATACTTAAATTATATTAGGAAAGCAGGAAGTGAACAAATGTAACAGTTACTGATTGTAAAAGTACCAGATGGAGGGGTAGGATTTAATTTCCTAATATAATTTAAGTTTATTTATTTATTTATGTATTTTTTTAAATGTTATTTTATTTATTAAAAAAATAAAATAAAAAATGTATAAAATAAAGTTAAAATTTTTTAAATTAAAAGTTTTTATTTTTTATTTATTTTTTTTTAACAAATAAAATAAAGTTTAAAATAAATAAATAAACTTAAATTATATTAGGAAAGCAGGAAGTGAACAAATGTAACAGTGGATTTTACAGGGTCGGATTTCATAAGCTTTGCTTCTTCCTACTCCTTTTGGACATGTGGAAATGTGAACGGATTATGGGATGCACTCAATTGTAATCTGATGCATGTTCAAATGAAATTAAACCATTACCATTTTTAAAAGTGAAGAACATTTGGAGCTGAATCCGATTATATATTCATTGGGATTGGCACTTTTCTTTCGGAATGAGGTGTATACAAAGGTTACATTCTTTCCGTTTGAGCAAATAAACCGAATGCAATCGGACTATTTGGGTCCATGTATACGTGGCTAGTGTCGGTCTAAGACATGACAAACCGTCGTCTTTCCTCGATCCCTAGCGCGAGCCCGCCCGCTAAGCCTGCTAGAGAGCATCTCCATGTTAAGTCATTACACAAAGAGCACAGCCTAATTACACAGAGACGCGGCGTGTCACCTGCCAACAGGGTCATCGCTCTGAGCAGCGGCAGCATTGCAGCTATACAAACCCTGGCTGACAGATAAGAGACAGAGGGGACATCTTCAGCCACGTGTTCCTTTATACGGGGGGGGGGCGACCTCTGTGACCTTTCCTTCCCAACCTCGGCGCTATGCCGCCGGTCCCTCACAGGTCGGCGGTGGCACAACACCCCCTGACAATCTCGCACCAGAGGGACTGTTCTCTACGCTCAACATCACGGGCTGCTTTTACAGCATGCCAATTCCTACCAAAGTGGCTGTTTCCATGGAAACGCTTAATGACCAATAACACAGAGCAACCTGGGGAAGAGAAAACAGTCGAGAGAGCGAGAGAGAGAGACAGACAATGACAGAGAGGGACGGCAAAGAAAAACACCAGAATCTTGCGGAACAAAAGAAGCAATTTTGTATCGGAGGACAGCGTGAAGTCCGATTATGTCGTCCGAGTAAATGATCATTAATTCCAGTGTGTCCGACTGGGCCAGATTAATGCCTTTCCTTTCTGCACCACAGAAAGAGAGCCAGGGCTTCATTTCACTGGGTGTCCTCAAAGCATCAAGTCAGGCCTTTTGAAAGACAGCAGGGACCACACCGGGAAGCGCTAGTAGACTAGTGAGCACAACAACGGGATGGGATGCGAACCTGGGCAAAAAAACAAAAATAATCTTTTGCTTTAATCTGAAAATTATTTTTTTACACAGCAGAGTGTCGTCCACTAACACTCCCGTCGGCTCGGTAGTTGAAACCAACGGTTGTTGGTCGTCTAATATCAATCCTGTCTCTTGTAATAATAAATAATAATATAATTATTATAAATTTTGGAATTTTTATTTTATAATTTTCTATATTTGTATTAATATATTTTATTATTATTAGTAGTAGTAGTAGTAATGATTACTAATAATTGTTAATAGTATAATAGTCATTATTATTAATAACATTAATTATAATATATATTTAAATATTTAATAAGAATATAATAATATAATAATAATTTTTAATATTTAATAATATATTTTTAATAATAATAATTGTACTATTAATAATAATATTATTATTAATATTTGTATTATTATTCATTCATTTTCTACCTCACAAGGGTCGCGGGGGTGCTGGAGCCTATCCCAGCTGTCTTCGGGCGAGAAGCGGGGTACACCCTGGACTGGTGGCCAGCCAATCACAGGGCACATATAGACAAACAACCATTCACACTCACATTCATACCTATGGACAATTTGGAGTCGCCAAACTGGAGTACTATTATTATTTTATTTATTATTATTATTAAGATTCAGGATTGAAATGAAAGCAGGGAGATGAAGGAAGCCCAAACTTTTAATCTAATTAATTCTCATAATTTTCATAACTGCGTTCAAAAAAGTGGCATGAAGACCAGAGAGCTACGTTCCAATCAGAAACTGTATAAGGTTCTGAAAATATTGTGACAGGTCAATAGGTTATTACTTAGGCCTATAAATATATATATTTTTTATTGTACAATAAATATTTTACAAATAAAAAAAAAATAATAATAATATTTGCAAAATATATTTTTAATGACCTCCCATGGCCCACCTGCAGTACCACCACGGCCCACCAGGGAAAGCACTTTGGGAATCACTGCTTTATAGT
Source organism: Doryrhamphus excisus (assembly GCF_030265055.1). Lineage (NCBI taxonomy): Eukaryota > Metazoa > Chordata > Actinopteri > Syngnathiformes > Syngnathidae > Doryrhamphus > Doryrhamphus excisus. Next base: position 41,031,143 of record NC_080466.1, read on the forward strand.
GATAGAAGTAGCCGGACAGAGGGAAGTCTGGCTTCTCTGCTGGCTGGGCGATCCAAGCTTGGATAAGCGGGAAAAGATAGATGGATATTCATCCGTTATTCATTTTCTAAAGAAGTCCGATGAGGAAAAATGCACTTTGTATAACTGCTTAGGCATCAATTGTATAATATGTACAGTATGTCATTCTGCACTTGCTGTTTATTGCACTCCTGGTGAGATGCTACATTTGGTTAGCTTGTAGTTGTACAATGACAATAACAATCTAATCTCACCCTTTCAGACACGGCTTTGTGTTAATAAGATTCATATTTCATAATGAGATCATAAGAGCGCAGAAAACTGCTGTTCATGTACTGCTACTGGGTCAAATGTTAAAAGCCACTCTACGTTGCTGTTGCGCCTGTTTTGGAGTCTCCTTCCTGGTCTTCTCCAACCTTTCGTCCTTGGTCGTCTCTTCCTCAGTCTTCAGCTTCATATTGAATACGTTCCTTTCGGCCTTCTCACCCTCCCACGTTCTCCTCTCGTCTTTTTCTTGCTTCTCCGATGTCTTTTTTCCTTTCCAAATCCCCGACCAGAAGTGATCCTTCTTCTTGTTGATCTGCTCGTCCAGAGCGTTGAGGCGCCCTTGACACGCTTGCAGGGTGTCCATCAGCATCTCCTCTTTAACCTTCTGGTTGCGTTTGTCCTGCTGGGTGGACTCCACGTAACTCTGAAACCTCTCCTCCAGCTCCTCCACCTTCTGCTCGCTGTGCTCCAGCTGTGCTAAATGGTCCTGAAGGTTCCGTTGCAGGGAAGCCATCTGAGCCTGTTGCATCTGGGCCTTCTGTTCGCTTTGCTGGAGCACCTCCTGCTGCTCCTGAAGAGCCCGTTCCAGTGAGGAGATTTGAGATTTCTGCATCTGCACTTTCTTCTCGCTCTGCTGGAGCTCAGCGAGCTGCTCCTGGACACTTTGTTCCAGTGAAAACATCTGAGCTTGCTGCTTCTTGACTTTCACCTTGCTCTGCTGAAGTTCTGCCTGCTGGACTTGAAGGCTTTCTTTCAGGTGAGCGATTTCCTCCGCCTGCTCCGCCATGATTTCGCTGTTCTTTCGGAATTCCGCCTTTTGCAGCCTCAGCAGGTTCCTCAGCTTGATGTTCTTGAGCGTGGAAATGTGAAACTCGTTGTGGTAATGATCCTTCTCAGCGATGGCTGAATAGTGAAAGTTCATGAGCTTCATGTGCATTGATTTTAACGGAGAAAAACTGCACAGCAAGTCATTATTCCGCATTCCATCAGTGGCCATTGCTGTCGGAGCAGAGGATTGGGGCGCAGGAGTACAACGTCTGCAACGGCGGCAACTTTCCCAATCCGAGACATAAAAGGCTGTTGGCTTGGTCCTTTGTCACGTCGCTTTGTGACACGACATGGCGATCCAACCATAATCTGTGATTGGATGCCCAAACTTGACCTGGCAAACTTTACGATGTAATGAATCTTAAAAGACGCAAGCTTTTGTCTCAAAGACGTTCATGTCAGGAATAATTCAGACGAATTCAGGATCCCTCATTTATCGCGGTTAACTGATCCCAGACCCGGCCGTGATAAGTGAAGTAGGATTCAATATTGATAAATTTAATATTTTTGTAGTTACAACATATAGAAATCTGTTTGTGACTTTTGAAATATGATTTTTACCATTATTAGAGACCTCTAGACATGAAATAGCACCCCTATGTCCACCGTTACACTAAAATTACTCAATATAGTGTATAATCACAACATTAAATATTATATTATCAGAATAATAAGTCATTTAAGACAGAAATAAGATTTCATATGATTTGTTTTTCATCAAAAACACAATGGGGCCAAACCAAGTCCAGAGCGCCACCACTTTGACGAAAAGAAGGTGAGAAACACTATTCTCCTCTATAGAATATATTTTTAAAATATTTTGGGGCGTCTGGAATGCCTCCCTCAATCTGTCGCGTTTTATCAAAAATGTATTCATGATTGATGGCTGTTTTGTAGTTGATTCCGGCCTATTGTTATTTTTATAAATCCATATTTAAGCAAATGTTCCATATTCTTGGCCTAAATTAAGCATGAATTAAGCTCATAATTTATATCACAACATAATAATATGATCACAATAACACAGGCTACTGTTGTGGCCGTGCTCTAGCTGAAACTCAACTCCCCAGCGTCACTTCCTGTCCACACATGGGGAAGACATTTATTGAAACACACCCGAGCATTATTTATGTCTTATTTCTGTCTCAAATGACGTATTATTCCGATTATATCCGCCGTTATTGAGTAATGTGAGTGTAAAGGTGACTGTAGGGGTGTTATCTCATGTCTAGATGACTCTATAAATGGTATAAAGGTTTTTCAACTGTAAAAATATTAAATGAATGAATATTGAATCCTACTTCATGGAAACTCACTTATTGCGGTCATGTCTGTAATCAATTAACCGTGGTAAACGAGGGATATATATATATATATATATATATATATATATATATATATATATATGTATAATAATTGGATTTACATTTATTACATTTATTTTCTAAGGAAAAATAAATGGCCTTTATACATTTCGGTTTGAGTCCGACCTTTAAATCAAAGCAGCGTGTACAGTTTTATCACCAAAAGTGGCAGATAAGTAGGTGACATTTAAAAGTGGGATACAATCATAAATAAAAACATCTGCGGCGTAGAGACATTTAAAAATTCTATGCATCCCCACCAGAAATATAAGAAACTATGTGATGAATTCCACACAACACGGCTACGATTGGATGCGATTAAGACTGCGTGACGTCGAAGAAGAGTTGACCGGTCTGGTCAAGCAGGACAAACACAGCAGGAGAAGTCCTTGTTCGGCGAGGAGACACGAGAAGGAGCGTCTGAAGCAGCTGGAGCTTTTCTTTGTTCGCCTGACAACTCTGACATTACATCAAAACCCTTTCATTATGTGAGCCCACATAGCTCACACTACCGCTCACAAAAGAAACTCCATTTTTATCAGACGCTTTAGAACAAGAAAAACAATCGCTGAGGGAGACGGCTTCAATCTTCCTAAAGTGTGTGGCATAAACAAAAGCCACTTTCAAGACAGAGCCGTCAGAGTCTCCATCGTGCTCTAGGAAAGGCTCGAAAAAACACACAGTGTCAAGTCCGCTCAACGGCTTTCAAAGGAATTGTCGTTTTTTTTTTTTGTTAATTCAAAGTCGAATGTGGTGCGTTACCACGAGGGGAGTCCGTCCATGCATATGATTCCTCTTTCACAAAAGACGTATCTTGTAACAAGCAATAACCAATTAGCTAAAAATGTCATCCAATGTCATCCAATACTATAAGACGGGAGGGAAGAACTAAGTCTGAAACACTTCTATGCTAGGACTATGTTAAAAAGCCATAGCATTTCAGTATGTGGAATCAAACTATGGAATGTTTCTCGTACTTCGGTACGTGACAAAAAAAATTAAATGAAAAAAATTTTTTTTTAAACTTTTAACTATATTAGGAAAGCAGGAAGTGAACAAATATAACAGTTACTGATTGTAAAAGTACCAGATGGAGGGGTAGGATTTAATAAGCTTTGCTTCTTCCTACTCCTTTTGGACATGTGGAACTGTGAACTGATTATGGGATGCGCTCAATTGTAATCTGATGCATGTTCAAATGAAATAAAACCATTACCAGGGCTCGACAATAACGTTGTACCGATGGCCCGGGGCAAGTTAAAACAAAATTCGGGCAAGTAAATCCAATCATTAATATTCCCGTCGGGCAAGTGCATTTTAGCATGCCGTACTGCCAAGAGTTTTTTTAAAGCGGTTCTTGTTGGGTGTTGGTAAAACACGGACTGCGTAATTCCGGTGGTAATTTGCAAACCAATCCTTGCAAATCTTGAAATGGACCAATCAGAATCGTTTTTTTAGACCGCGGTCCGTAATCCACAATCCGCGTTTTACCCACACCCGTTCTTGTTCGCGATCAACCAATCAGCGATCGTTTTACTAGGAAAACATCTATCATGGCGTCCCTGCCAACATCGTCTAATTCTTCAACAACTTGTGAAGGAAAACACCAAAAAGTGATGAAACAGTGCCTCCTAAACAAGTATTTTATTAGCGGCAGCAAATCAAATGATGGCACAGGTGAGTGAATCACGTTGCTGTGACAATTTGAAGTGGTCACAATGAAACACCACCCATTAGATCCAATACCAAGTGCTGATTTTGCACAAGCTACAAAACCTAGCGGTTTCATTTCTCTGTGTATTTTTCTCACCTTTGCTTCACAAATTATTGTTTGACCATTGAGCATTTTTTTCTGGATTAAAAACACTTTACTAGTACACAAATGTGTCAAATGTTTCATTGTGGTGCACAACTTATAAATATCACTGCTTACTATGACTACCATGTGTAAGGTAGCATGGCTTGCCATGTTAACATACATCTCCACAAATGTTCAGACATTCCTCCAAATACAATGCATCAGTACTATTATCTGATGAATTATCAGCATATATTGATATATGATATCATTATGGCAGTCTTTTCATTTTACATGGGGCAAGTTCGGGTGAGTAGTTCTCACCTTAAGGATTCCCCATGGGCAAGTCATTTTTGTTTTTAACGTAGAGCCCTGCATTACCATTACCATTTCAGTATGTGGAAGCAAACTATGGAATGGATTGAGTAAGGAAATCAAACAATGCACAACGATGAGCCAATTCAAGAAACAATACAAGCAGTTGATGTTTGCTAAATACAAGGATGAAGAGTCTTGAACCAGTCATGATGTGCTATATATATCACTATATTGACGGTTACTATGGTACCCATTATGTCATTGGATGGTCATATCACCTCCTACTTCGGTTTGTGACAGAAAATAAATTAAAAAAAATAAAAAACCCTTAAACTACATTAGGAAAGCAGGAAGTGAACAAATGTAACAGTTACTGATTGTAAAAGTACCAGATGGAGGGGTAGGATTTAATAAGCTTTGCTTCTTCCTACTCCTTTTGGACATTTGGAACTGAGAACTGATTATGGGATGCATTCAATTGTAATCTGATGCATGTTCAAATGAAATAAAACCATTACCATTACAGTATGTGGAATCAAACTATGGAATGGATTCAGTACGTGACACAAAAAAAACAAAAAATAATGTAAACTATATTAGGAAAGCAGGAAGTGAACAAATGTAACAGTTACTGATTGATGCACTCAATTGTAATCTGATGCATGTTCAAATGAAATAAAACCATTACCATTGCAGCAGCAGGGGTTTTCATGGTGACTTCAAAGGAGGTTGCAGTAGCTTAAGAAAAATAAAGAACAACTAATTTCCATAATGAATTGAGTTGTAGTCGCTGGAGTGAGCATGTAAGTCGATGACATCATTGTCGAATTGACGTGGTTGATATCTTTTCAAAAAGTAACGCCGCACCGGCTGCTCGGAGCGTGTGCCCGAATACAGTGCACCTTGCTGGGCCACTGCAGGTGGCTCCTCCTGCTCTATACTCTGGTTCTCCTGATAGTAGTGATGTCCTAGTAGTAACGTCATGATGTTTGATGACGACAAATCAACAGGTACAGTTGGTCAAATCCTGATTACCTCCAGGTGTGTGCAAACTGCAATAAAATATAAATTTAAAAAATAGATCGGTTATTGGAATGGAGAAGCAGAAAGTTGTGTTCATCAGTAATGGCTTGAAAAAAAGCTGTCTCTAATTATTGCATTATTGCATGCATCTCTAATTATTACATTTACATAAAGACTTCTGTGGTGTGCAGCCATATTGTACCGAGCAGCCAGTGCGGTCACACCATCGAGAATCAATGCATCACACGCATGCAAGTAAAGACGACGTATCCTCAACAGAGTAACGGCATGAGCGTTCAGACCTGCTTAGCAAAAAAAGTAGGTCACCTGGGAATGTCGGTAGTGCCGTGTTAAAATGATGATTCAGACCGTACGGGAATGACATATTTACTTCCGCTGTATATTTTATGGCGTATACGCGCCACGTAATCTCCAGTACAATGCATTCTTCCTGTGGCAGTGTTTGTGTTCATGTGTGAAATATTTGGAGGCTGATGGACTGCGGATCAGACAGACTGAAGGCAAGGAAGGCAAGGAATCATTCTCTCCTGAAGCCGGAATCACTCCGGAGCACACATTTGCAAAGCCGCAGCACAAAGTAAGACGATTCATCCAATGCTCATTCCTCAAGCTAACTTTTCCACTGTGGACTCTTTTGTGTTTCTGAGAGAGAGAGAGAGAGAGAAAGGAGTAAGAGAGGGAAAAACACAGTGGGCGGGGAACAGAGTGGTGCGTAACACCAAGACTCTAATACCTGGGTTGCTTATTTTGCTTCCTAATAAATGAGATAATGTTTCCTGTACTGCAGCGTAATGGGAAGCGGTGAGAGATCATTCAAACACAACGAGCTCTCAGATAGTGTTAAGGAGTTAGAAGTCTGTGCACTAATGCACACAAATATCATCTTCTACCATTAGCTGGAGTGAAATGATGAAGAATAAATAACTAAAAAGGCCTCCATTGTGCAGTTTTCTCAAATTAACTAAATTAAAAACTGTCCCGGGTGAATAAGATTTGATTATTTCTTCACTTGAATTGCTAACACTTCATTAGGAAGAGGTTTTTTTTCCAGCAATAAAATTTCATTCATTCATTCTCCGTGCAGTTTAATCCTTACTGGGACCGTGGGGTTGTGTTGCAGCCTATCCCAGCTGACATCCTGGACTAGTCCCCAGCCAATCACAGGGCACATTTAGACAAACAACCATTCACACTCATGGAATAGTCCAATGAAGCCAACATGCATGTTTTTGGACTGTTTGACCAGCATGCTAACCACTAACAAACGCACCAATGCACAGAGTGAACCCTCTTCCTGCCCTGCTTGAAGGCGGGAGATGAGCAAAACATGAACCCATGCACATGGCAATATATTGAAGCCGGAAAAAAAGTTCATTTTAATTTGTCCTACCCGTCCATCTGGTACTTTTACAATCAGTAATTGTTACATTTGTTCACTTCCTGCTTTCCTAATATAATTTAAGTTTATTTATTTATTTTACTTTGTTTTATTTATTTAAAAAAATAAAAGAAAAAAATTATAAAATAAAGTTTAATTTTTTAAATTAAAAGTTTTTATTTTTTATGTTATTTTTTTAAACAAATAAAATAAAGTTTAAAAAATACATAAATAGATAAATAAACTTAAATTATATTAGGAAGGCAGGAAGTGAACAAATGTAACAGTTGATTTTACAGGGTCAGATTTAATAAGCTTTGCTTCTTCCTACTCCTTTTGGACATGTGGAACTGGGAACTGATTATGGGATGCACTCAATTGTAATCTAATGCATGTTCAAATGAAATAAAACCATTACCATTACCATTTGTGATCAATTAATCTATTCATTATCATCCCGAGCCTCGTGACCATGACACAGTGTACGGAAGACAATGCAGGAAATGGCAGGGGAAAACCAAATGTTTATTTGTTCACCATCATCATCATCACTCAATTATGGTCGTTATGACAAATGAGCAATTCCAACATCCCAACTGCATATATCAAACAACTCCCTGCTGGTATAAATCCATAATGTGGCTGCAAGTGTACCCACTACCACACACATTCAATATACGCCCCCCACCCCAACCCCGTCCTCCACGTATTGCCCCGGTCTGCGTTACATTAAGAGGCTTCAATCATGTCCTGGAATGAGCATCTGTCAAATTCAATCTAGTACAAACCGCTTTATTCTTTTTACCAGACCAGAAATTGAGCCGCGACAACACCCCCGCCCCCCTCCACCACACACACACACACCCGCACTCCATCCAAACCCACCTTGATCAGTTCAACTGAGTGCAACTGCATTATTCATACCGTGAACGTTTCGTCGCGGCGGTGAAAAAGTGTTTGTTTCAGCATGTTGGAGGACGGCGAGAGAGGGCCACACACTGTCAAACGTGATTAGCGGGTACTAGCCTGATGATGATGATGATGATGATGATGATGATGACGATGATGACGTGGTGGTAGTAACACTGTGTCATTAACTTTGGATGATGAACACGGAGGGTAATCTGCTGTCCTGTGCTCAAAGGTTAAAGAGAGCTAGCAGGAAGAGATTGTCGACTATGCCAAGCTTTTCTTCAATTACCGCCACGATTCAACGAACCTGTGATGCTCTTTTCATCGCAGGGTGCGTGGTCGACAAAAGCAAAACGCGGGGATCTCTGTTAGCGCCAGGTCAACAATACCGGCAAAATCAGCGATGGCTGTAGGCAACCTCCTGTATTTTTACTTCATTAACCCGTTCAATAATAGGTCCCCTTTAATTATGACTGGGCAGTTTACTTAAACACACCGGCTATAATTAGTCACTATGACTACCAAGAGTGGGCTGCACGGCGGTTAGCACCCAGACCTCACAGCTAGGAGACCTGGGTTCAATGCCACCCTCGGCCATCTCTGTGTGGAGTTTGCATGTTCTCCCCGTGCATACGTGGAAAATATCGGCATATCGGACATTCCTATGAAATGTAATGTGTAACACCACACCACAGCAATTAAAAATACTAAAACGCCGAGTGGTTAGCACGCAGGCCTCACAGCTAGGAGACCAGAGTTCGATTCCACTCTCCCACATTCCAAAAACATGCTAGGTTAATTAGCGACTCCAAATTGTCCATAGGTATGAATGTGAGTGTGAATGGTTGTTTGTCTATATGTGCCCTGTGATTGGCTGGCCACCAGTCCAGGGTGTAGCCTGCCTTTCGCCTGAAGACAGCTGGGATAGGCTCCAGGATAAGCGGTAGAAAATGGCTAACTAGTTAGCTCAGCCATGTGTTATGTCCTGCATGGAGACTGGCTACTGAGCCAGCAGAACCCAGTCGACATGCCATGGCTGAGAGCGATTGGGGAAAAAAAAGGTTCTCCTCCCATTCAGTGTGGAAGTGGTACGTTTAAGCAGTAGAAAATGAATGAATGAATGAATAAATGAATGAGTTTTAGCCTTCATGTCTGATGCTTTGCACTTAATGATAATGATAATAATAATAATGATGATAACAGATATTTTTGCCTTCTAAACTGTAACTGAAGAGGCGCCGTGTCTAACTGGGAGAAAGAATGGGAGATGTCAGACACCTGCAATGAAATTAGTAGCTGATGAGTGTCGAAGCTAAAAAAAAAAAAACTCCCAAAATTGAACCTACTCTAGTGATGCCGCCTCCAGGCCTGTAAGTTATGCAACGCTTCTTTCTCTCATTGTGCTGTCATTGCGTGGGTCTGTATTGAAAAGCGTTGGAGAAACAATACAAGGGCCAGTATGGGATATTACAAAAAAAAAAAAAAAAAAATGCTCCTACGCACATTTTCTGACAAGCAGACCTCTGCACACTGACAGTTATTACAAGTGATGAAATACAGTAATATTGTTGCTTTGGTATTGTAGCATTTAATCTACATGCGGTTTATGGCCTTGCTTGAAGTGCTCCTATAGATTTCTACATGGAGTACATAGACCCTTGCTAAGTGTATGCTAAATTACAATAAGAATAGACCGTCTACAGTATTCTATTTATAGCAATGCACCCAAGCGTGTGTTTGCAGGTAATACAGTAAGATGAGGTGAGGTAAGTGGATTGCTGTGCAACCTCTAGAGGAGACAATAAAAGGCCATCAGGGAGGAGGAGGAGGAGGAGGAGGAGGAGGAGGGGAGGAGGCGTTAATGAAATATGAATGTGTTTACCGGATCGCTGTCATGGTGTCCCGGGGATATTAAAAACACACGGATGTATGTGATAGTTTTCCCAGCCATCTTTCGACCTCTAATCAGCACGGAAATCATCATCATCATCATCATCATCATCATCGCCATGCACACCCACTGTTTCGCCCTGCCTACTTTATGGCGCGGTTTCCCGCCTGTCGGAAATTGAAGTTGGCCAGATCAATGAAAACAATATAGAATTCAATACGAGATGCCGACGGAAAGAAATGACTGGAGGATGATGACTGTGATTAATGCATCACAGTCTATCATAGCAATCACCGGATACAATGCAACTGTGTGTGGGGGGGTGGGGGGGGTGAACTGCGCACATCCGTGACGGTCAAAAAACACACTAGCATACAGATATCCTCAACGTTTTACACTCTTTCACGTCTGATTCCCGACAGAGTTGTTTTGTTTGACGGCAGCCATGTTTTTCATGTAATCTAGCTGAAATTTTACTTGCTTGTCAATCAACTAAAAGGGGTGCGTCAAATTTTGTGTTGATTTGGCTAACACCCTTGAGAGACAGTCGCTGTTTGGTAGAGCGTAGTGTGAGAAACCACAACTCAATCTGATGGGGTCAAACTTGGGGTTTTAATAACGGCGATCTGGTGAAAATTGGACGAAATTGGTAAAAGTAGAGGAACCCCGGTCTGGCGCCAAATTGAAAATCTGCAACCTTCGACTCCGGGGCAGCGTGCGGCTCCTTTATCCTCAACTGGTTTATGGTTATGGTTATTCTTAACACATTTTGTGAGTTTTACTTCCTTCTAATAATTAGAGATGAAAGAACACACAAAGGGAAGTAAATTTGGCTTGTCATTTCCAACAATGGGCTGCACGGTGGTCGAGTGGTTAGCGTGCAGACCTCACAGCTAGGAGACCTGAGTTCAATCCACCCTCAGCCATCTTTGTGTGGAGTACTCCGGTTTCCTCCCACATTCCAAAAACATGCTAGGTTAATTGGCGACTCCAAATTGTCCATAGGTATGAATGTGAGTGTGAATGGTTGTTTGTCTATATGTGCCCTGTGATTGGCTGGCCACCAGTCCAGGGTGTACCCCGCCTCTCGCCCGAAGACAGCTGGGATAGGCTCCAGCACCCCCCGCGACCCTCGTGAGGAAAAAGCGGTAGAAAATGAATGAATGAATGAATTTCCAACAATATTTTCTGGTTATGGACTTAATGCAAAGATCTATGTAAGCCATAACATCTGGACAACATCTCATCAAGGAGAAGAGTCGGCATCTTTCAGGAGAACAATAGAATCCCACTTAACCCACTTTTATCCAAATCCAAACACGATTCTCCACTTCTGCAAATCACCTGATGACACTCAACCTCGCCACCTGCAAGGACATTTTATACCTTTTTTTTTTTTTTTTTTTTGTCAGTCCTGCCTGTTTGAAGTTTGATCTTCCCGCAGCGAAGGAATGGCGACGTGGCGGAGGGCAAAAACTCCATCTGTTCATTTCAATATGAATGTCAGCGCGCCGGAGCGACGGGAACGTGAAATTGTGGCTGGAATACAGAGTGGACACGCGAGGTTAATTCAAACTCTCTTTGATGTCTGTCGATGTGTGAAATGAGCTGGTGGTCCAGAGTTCACGCAAACACACACGCACACACACACACACATGACACACCGACACACACGTGCGGTAATGGTCCCATCAGTACCTAGAGATTGCCCTCAGCTTCTATCAAACGGTGAAGAGCATCAAACAAGAAGTCGCCTTTACAGCGTGGGGGGGGGAGTCGAGCGATGGTAAATCCAGCAAACTCTCCAGGATTTAAGTCACGAGCATCCTCACATGACATCAGCATGACAATGGAAGATAAGCCGCCTGTAGGCAAACTCTGGCTTACATACACAATACCTACTTTCAACAGATCCCCCCCCCCCCCCCCCACCTCCGTGCAGCCGTAATAAAATTACATTTCAACTTTCACTCATTCGCTAATCAGTCAACTGTGTGGAATATTCCCACAACACCCGAATCAATATCTGGAATCATCACAGCACTTTTTTACAATGAAATAAAACCCATTTGGGCGGCACGGTGGTCGAGTGGTTAGCGCAAAGACCTCACAGCTAGGAGACCAGGGTTCAATTCTACCCTCCGCCATCTCTGTGTGGAGTTTGCATGTTCTCCCCGTGCATGGTGGGTTTTCTCCGGGTACTCCGGTTTCCTCCCACATTCCAAAAACATGCTAGGTTAATTGGCGACTCCAAATTGTCCATAGGTATGAATGTGAGTGTGAATGGTTGTTTGTCTATATGTGCCCTGTGATTGGCTGGCGACCAGTCCAGGGTGTACCCCGCCTCTTGCCCCAAGACAGCTGGGATAGGCTCCAGCACCCCCGCCACCCTCGTGAGGAAAAGCGGTAGAAAATGAATGAATGAATGAAATCAAACCCATTTGTCCAATTAGCTGTGCCGTATGTTTAAAGCGCCGCGCCCGCCATGTCTTTACAAAATAAAATAAAAGCGTCCTTGAGCCGGAACTCTTAAACAAAGTATGCGCTTGCGTTTTTACAAGTCTTACAATTAGCGTGTCTATCGCCCGGCTTGGAAATATCAACAATGGGCTTGTGTAAGCATATAATCACCACGTGTCTTTGGAGGTGGCCCGCTATTGAACCCATTAGAAAAGCGAAAGCTGTTATTAAAATAGCACAACACAGTGGCATGACGGCAACAAAGACCATTATCTCCGACTAACCTTAATCAAGTAAGCGCCTGCAGTCATTAAACAGGAACTGGAAGGAATGGATTCAGGATTGGCTGTGCTCCAGGGCTCCCCCTATAGGTGTGAGGTTCAATTCATTCATAATCATAATTGCCAGGTTGACTTTAATAAACAAACGATGCCCAGTCCATTGTATGTTATGTTTAGGGGTGTCTGATATTGGCGTTTTTGCCAATATTGTCCAACTATGAGTCGATGCTAATACCGATATATAACATTCATTCATTCATTTTCTACCGCTTATCCTCACGAAGGTCGCAGGGGTGCTGGAGCCTATCCCAGCTGTCTTCGGGCGAGGGTGGGATTGAACTCGGGTCTCCTAGCTGTGTGGCCTGCTCGTTTAACATACTGCCCTCTCCAATGTACCTATTCTAACTTAAATTGCTTCAAACGTAATGGGGAAAAAGGACAAATAAGCCCAAAACTTACCACTTCCACACTGAATGGGAGGAGAACCTTTTTTTTGTCGACTGGTCTCTGCTGGCTCAGTAGCCAGTCCCCATGCAGGACTAACACATGGCTGAGCTAACTCGTTAGCCATTTTCTGCCGCTTATCCTGGAGCCTATCCCAGCTGTCTTCGGGCGAGGGTGGGATTGAACTCGGGTCTCCTAGCTGTGTGGCCTGCACGTTTAACACTCATCCGCCGTACTGCCCTCTCCAATGTAGTTATTTTAAACTTAAATTGCTTCAAACGTAATGGGGAAAAAGGACAAATAAGTCAAAAACTTACCACTTCCACACTAAATGGGAGGAGAACCTTTTTTTTTTTTTTTTTTTACAATCGCTCTCAGCCATGGCATGTCGACTGGGCTCTGTTGGCTCAGTAGCCAGTCTCCATGGCTGAGCTAACTAGTTAGCCATTTTCTGACGCTTATCCTGGAGCCTATCCCAGCTGTCTTGGGGAGAGAGGCGGGGTACACCCTGGACTGGTGGCCAGCCAATCACAGGGCACATATAGACAAACAACCATTCACACTCACATTCATACCTATGGACAATTTGGAGTCGCTAATTAACCTAGCATGTTTTTGGAATGTGGGAGGACACACCGGAGTACCCGGAGAAAACCCACGCATGCACGGGGAGAACATGCAAACTCAGAGATGGCCGAGGGTGGGATTGAACTCTGGTCTCCTAGCTGTGTGGCCTGCGCGTTTAACACTCATCCGCCGTACTGCCCTCTCCAATGTACTTATTTTAAACTTAAATTGCTTCAAACGTAACGGGGAAAAAGGACAAATAAGCCCAAAACTTACCACTTCCACACTGAATGGGAGGATAACATTTTTTTTTTTCAATCAGCCATGGCATGTCGACTGGGCTCTGCTGGCTCAGTAGCCAGTCTCCATGCAACCATTCACACTCACATTCATACCTATGGACAATTTGGAGTCGCTAATTAACCTAGCATGTTTTTGGAATGTGGGAGGAAACCGGAGTACCCGGAGAAAACCCACGCATGCACGGGGGGGAACATGCAAACTCCACCTGGGAGATGGCCGAGGGTGGAGACCAGAACTCATATCCTGATATATTTAGGTTTAATATCCATCAGTTTTCTTTGCTATATCCTCACTAGAAAGCACACGATGAGTCTTTTGTGACTTCCTGGAGTGGGTGACGGTGCAATGCCCCAACATTCCCAGGTGTGAAGTGTTTTATTTGTGAAGAAGTGGATGCCACGCTCCTCTTGTCTGTTGTGAGCCCAAATGTGTTTACCTATTTTTTAAATGGCTGTGTGCGTCTGCCTCTGCAAAGAGTTTCTGGTGCACCAAAGTCTCTGAGGTTTTGTCCTCTTCTTCTCTTCCTCCCCCACCTGCGCCAGTCTGGGATTGATTGGTCACACTTGTGAATAAGTTTAATTGGCTTGCCTCGGCGGTGGGTGGTTTTTAAAACGCTGTGGAAGCCCGAGAAAAGCGTTTGATCATGTAGGCAGCGAGGACTGAGCTACCTACATCTTTTCAATTCTCCAGCTTGCACTTTTTCCTCTTCTTTCTGCATTATGTCTCGCTCTTTGTCAAAAAAAAAATATATAGGAAAGTCATTTTTCTGTCTCCACAAGCTACTTTGGCTCGGAGCTGGACTCACTCTCATCTTCGCCTCTGGCCCTTCTCCCAGGGCTCCTTTAGCTTGATGGGATTTATGCTCCACAACTACAATTGCTGCGTTACAAATGTACTCCCTGGTGTGCGCCATGCTTATTCTCGCATGCGTTTTGGTTTATGTAACATTTTCATTTTGCTTCCAGATTGAAAAGGCACATTTTTGGCCAGAGAGATTTCATGCGTCACATTTGTATTAACATCTGGGCCAAAAAAGACATCTTTAATGAATGCGACTGTCATATTTGAGCCCTTCTTCTGTGAAGAGCGTATGATTTAAATGTTCACTCAATGATTATTTATATTCAAAACAAATTATGCTAATTAAGGAACAGTAGTTGGTATAGCAACAATGTGTTCATCATTCCGATGCTGCAGATCATATATAATATCTGATATGTGTCATTTGATATAATGTGATATTCATTCATTCATTTTCTATCGCTTATCCTCACCAGGGTCACAGGGGGTGCTGGAGCCTATCCCAGCTGTCTTCGGGCAAGGGTTCGATTCAAGTTACACGATTTACGCTCTTGATGTTACACAATGGTAATTGTGATTTTTTTCAATATAGTTCAAAATATATAATTCAGTCATTCATTTTGTACTACTTATGAGGGTCGCTGGGGGTGCTAGAGCCTATCCCAGCTGTCTTCGGGCGAGAGGCGGGATACACCCTGGACTGGTGGCTGGCCAATCACAGGGCACATGTAGACAAACAACCATTCACACTCACATTCATACCTACAGACAATTTCGCCAAAGTCGCCAAACATTCCATGTTTTTGGAATGTGGGAGGAAACCGGAGTACCCGGAGAAAACCCATGCATGCACGGGGAGAACATGCAAACTGTGTGCTACATTAATGACATTTGTTTGTTAAATAAAATGAACTGACCCACTAACCCCCCTAGTATAACGGGATGGGGATTGTAAAGTCTTCCAGTCTGCATGCCGGGAAAAATACCGGCAGTCGATTAAAAAGTGAGCGCGATAGGAAAATGGAGAAAGGGCGGCGCGTCTACATAATCTTGGTTTTCTATACCCATATTCCAAAAAGATAGTCATTTCAAGAAACTGTCTCTCATGCCGAGCCGGGGATATCTGCACCCTGCAGATAGATGCATTCATATAAACACTGCTGTGGAATCCTTGTAACCTTCGCCCGTGTCACAAAACCAATAAAAAGGGCCCAAGAATAAATAGTGTGTGTTTTTGTGTACCCTCGTGTTCTCCTGTCAGCCTGGGGGGGGGGATGTGAAGCTGGGAGTAATGGCGCTGACCAACTCTCACGCTGCTTAACGCTCAGCTCGCCGCTGGTTTTTATGTGCCTCTCGTGTCCACTTGTTTTGGGCCGTGTTTTGCGGTGAAGGCTAAAACTGGCACGCGAACTGGGGGGGTTCTGGGTCCCAAACAGGGGTCCCAAACAAAACCAACAGGCTTTGCCATTAGACCGTAGCTAGGATCTCACGACCCTGATGATACAGTAACTCGTGCTAGTGAAGAGCTCGATGGGTGCTATTCAATCTGTTTTATGACATAATTACAGCTGGTTAGCACAGCTAACTCAGCAAAAGTAAATAATTCGGTAAAACATGAACCCCCAATATACACAATCAACTTTTCATAATGTTTACTGGTTCCAGATCCGACAGCATTAAATGGATTTCCACAATATAGGATGCAATGTTAAGAATGTTATAGAAAATACATTATTAGAGCCCTGTGGACTTGAAATAACACCCCTATAGCCACCTTTACGCTCCTATTATTTATTGTTTGCACCACATTGCAGTCCTTATGTTGCAGGGACTTAGTGCTAGCTATCTAGCTACCACTTCCACACAGGATAGGAGGAGAACTTTTATTTCACTCTATCCAATGACTTTAGTGTTAAGGTCTTAATGGTTTGTGTCGTTACTGCTTCCTAGTGACCAGTATTGTACATATCGTATGTATTTCAATATGTTTTGACTACATTTATTTTGACATATTTATTATTTAATTAATTTCTGGAAAAGTTTTTTAGAAAAGTACAATGAAAAACTCCTAATTGAATTCCATGCAGTTGTCCTATGGAACAAAACCAATGCACGGAGTGAACAGCCTGTTTGGAGGCCGGAGACGAGGAATATTTGCTTGCTAACTTGCAGCTGTGTGTACGCGCTCACTACCAGCCCCGCCTCCGCCTACTGAGACAAAAATACTGAGCGACTGACAGGAGGATTCACTTCATCTGTAGAACCAACGTGCACAAACAGATGCAGAGTGAGACCTCTTCTCATACAGCCTGTGTGGCGGAGAGACAGCAGGAAATCAAACACCTATGCAATGCATGTCAATTTATCCGGGCCAGCAAACTATGTTTTTATTTATCGTGCCATTAATCGAATTATTATCGTGACAGGTCTGCTCTAAGCTGTATGTTTTGTTTTGGTTTTTTTTTTTTACACAAGGAGACACTCAGCCAGATATAAGTTCCTGTTGTGTAACAGCCAAGGAGAAGGCTGAAGGGGAGCAGAAGGGAGTAGAGGCCTATGCTCACACGCTCTCCAGCTCGCCCCCTACCCTTTAAAGGTAACTTCTCACAGCGGAAGGAGAGAGAAGAAGGAGGAGGAGGAGGTGGAGGAGAGATGGACTCTTCCTGTAAACGGAGTCATTCAATCAAGAAACAAATGGCACCCATCTTAACCTCACGTCACCATCTTCTGATGGATCCGCATCGAAAAGGAGAGGCTTTTAACGGCCGGCATTATTGGAAGTTTCTCTCGTCAGCGATAGCGGGAAAATCCAGCCGTGCACTTTGGAGATATCTCTTAGCTTTGGAGACTTCCACAGACCTTCACATACACACATAAAAACACACACACACACACACATACACAAAGAGCACATTTTCATGGCATTTGTTTTTTAAATCCTACGGCCAGCAACGATCCACACGTGAAGGGCATGTGATGCCACAGCACAAAATGTCGATGAAATTAAACATTCATCTCCATCCAAACCAAGTGCTATACGCCCCCGCCCCGCTTCCACGTGTGTGTGTGTGTGTGTGTGCGTATATTGATATGGATGTGCGTCACTCTCCAGGTTGCAGTAATCAAGGGATGCAAACAGCACAAGAGGCGGCTACAGAGGAGGGGCTGACTAATTTTCCGCATGCAGACTGGAAGGAGGGGTTTCACCTTGATTACGCTCTTCTCATATTTAGGGACTGGAGAAGCCGTCCTCGTATGCCGCAGCTGTCTTTTTCACGGGATGAATGAGGTCACCTGAGGTAGGTCATAGTATGATACAGTATAGCACAATATGTGCAGTATGTCACAAATGTGAATTATTATATCTTTTCATAAACAACACTAAAGAAACAACTCTTTGATATCATGTGACGTAGTCATTGTACTATTATTATGTACTATTATTAGGTCTATTATTAATCCGCAAATATCAAACGACAGGTTGGATATCAGTAATGTTATGAGACATTATCTTTTACACTGCAGAGAGACTGGCAACTTAGCTCGCAGAGACCAGCTGACAAAAAAAGTTATCCTCTCATTCTGTGTGGAAGTGGTATGTTTTGAGCTGTTTGAACCACTTCAGTTCAGAAGTAGTACATTGGAGAGGCTAACTAGTTAGCTCCATGGCTTAATCGCTATGCTAGTGATCCCGTAGCTTGCGCAATGTGATGTAAACAAAGAGTAACCGAGCGGCTATGGAGTGTTATTTTGTGTCTAAACGGGACCCATTATGGTCATTTCCCGCCCTTTGTATTGAGTTGCGGCCTCCTATAGAGCATCTACATGTGATAACCCGCACAGAAAGCTTTCTAGAGCTTCCAGAATCTGCACCTAATCTAGCTGTATTTCCTTTATTCCACACATGTCCCGCCTCCGGGCACGCCCACTCTGCTGTGATTGGTCCCAAGCACTCTGGCGTTCTTCCAGACTACTGAAACCAAAATATTCTCTGAAACCGAACATTCAGAACCATCTTTAAAGCTAGCGTTAAATTCCTAATCCAAAAGCTAGTCGTAAAATGCTACTACTACATAAAATGATAACAACCAAGCGCTAATTATGATGTGCATATTCCTCACCAACAATGCAGCCATGTAAAGATGGCATGTTACATACGACATCATGTGTGAGAGCGTGGGTGTCGGAGCTGTGTTGCACACGTGTGTCTATTAAAACTGCTGGGAGGAAGCCTGAGGATGTGGAAACAATGGCGGCGTCCGATGCCGCCTCTCATCACCGCACACTGTAGCACATCAAACAACGGCAGGCGGAATAATGGGGAGGATAAAGAACTATAAACGGCATCCATGTGCTCTCCTTAAGAACGTAGCCATCCTCAACCATCTCCTCTATCATTCTATCCTTCTTTATGCCTCGGACACCAAATATAAAACACAAATCATCTTAATTGTCAAAGAAAGTATTTTTTCTGTCCATATACTGACTCTAAAAAAAACCCTTCCTCCTACAACGCAACGGTCGCCCACTCTCCTCAGTGCATTTTGGTAATGTGCCCATCATATCCACAATGCTGTGCATTGTAAAGATACAAAAACAGCTAAAAAAGAGGCAGGTAATCAATGCATGTAATGGGACACACCTATTCTGCTTATTAGGACCGCCATTAAAACACCTCCAAAAAGGTATTATATCCATGCTGAGAGCATGTAGTAACAGGTATATTCATGATAACATAATACTTACCCTATTTGGGTCATTTTAAATAAAATAAAAACGAATGCTACACCTAGCGTTCATTTTTCGATACGATGCGTGGTGAAGCTAGCCGGCCATATTACAAAAATTGAGCATTGTTTGAGGTTTTTGAGAGATTTTTCCAGAAAGCTTCATAGGCCTGATTACATGCATTCTCACCTGCCTCTTTTTAGCTGTTGTTATATCTTTATAACACACAAAAAAGAGACAGACGTGCATTTATGTCTCAAATTGTGAATTTCTCTTGGAGATGAATAAAGTATCCAATCCAAGGATTGCAGACGATGGTGAAAATGTCCCAAAATTGGGACTGATAGCAGAAGAGTCTGGCATCATTCCCCCGGTGCGTGCCACGCTGTGGATCTGTTTAAACATGTGTGTTTGTGTGCGAGTGCACTGGAGTATGGCAAAAAGATAAACAACAGAGTGGAAACACGAATGGCCCCTAAGAGAATACATCAAGTACATAATTGTTGCTGATGATGAAAAATATCACAACAGTGTAACGGAGGGCAGATCTAATCTTTGTAAAAATACAATCTGTGTCTTTATTAACTTAAATATATTATGGCCACCCACTTGCTTCTCTTGACTAAAAAGATGTCAACAGCGGTATATAAACACTAGCCATCCTCCTCGCGCCACGTTAGAACAACTCACAATACAATTTGCACACAATTACCACAATTTTGTCTGTACGTGAAGAAGAGAAATTGGAAAACAGGGAAGCGATCTAGTTAGCAGCCAGTGTGGCCTGCCGGGATTTCTATCAGACACACATATAGAGAGGCATCCATTTAGAAAATGGCTTTTCTAAGCATGCTGGGCCATTTAGCACACCCTGTGAAGACTCCAGTTTAAGGCCGTGATAAATGTCTTGACACATGCACCGCGCACGTGTGCAAACACACACAAACACACGCCCGTACGGACACCCAACGCAAGATATCACTGGGTCGGCGTTGGAACCGTCGTGACTCGTTGGGTTGAGCCCACAGAGGAAAAAAAAACCTCAAACACTTGTAGTGTAAATGAGACTAAATCCACTTTTAACTTCCCATCAGCATCTCGGCTTTGGTTCCCATTAAGCTCGGGATCACTGCTTTACATCCCGACTTTACTCCTAGCAGTCCAGAGATAACATACAAGCATACATGTCTCTCTCTCGGCTGCTCTCCCTGCTTGGCAAATAGTTAAAAACATAATGACTTCAACACAAATTAATCTGACAGTGAGGGACGTCCTAAAAGACTTCAACCTAAATAAGCCTCTGAGGTCACACAAAACTCAAGCATTCCCGAGCGCTGTTGTGTATATGTCCCTCGCTATATCGTGCTTGGAACATCGCTCACTCATTATATCGCCCATTTGCAAAGAATAATTAACAAATAACGGCTGTTTCGTGGTTGAATATGGCCTACTTTTAGTCAAAAAATATTGAAGGATACATTGTATGCAGTGTTGGGGTCACTAGGCATCGGTAATGTGATGGACACACCCCTGCAGTGATCCCAATGTCATAAACTAAATATAATAGGAGTCTAAAAGAGGCCATAGGGGTGTTATTTCATGTCAAGAGAGCTCTAATAGGTTTTCTTTATAAATATTCATTCATTCATTTTCTACCGCTTGGTGCTGGAGCCTATCCCAGCTGTCTTCGGCGAGAGGCAGGGTAGACCCTGGACTGGTGGCCAGCCAATCACAGGGCACATATAGACAAACAACCATTCACACTCACATTCATACCTATGGACACCCGGAGAAAACCCACGCATGCACGGGGAGAACATGCAAACTCCACACAGAGATGGCCGAGGGTGGGATTGAACTCGGGTCTCCTAGCTGTGAGGTATGCGCACTAACCACTCGACCGCCGTGCATCCCTTTATAAACAAATCTTCAGTTTATTAATACTTATTAATATTACTTCATGGAAATTCACTTATCACAGTCAGGTCTGGAACCAGTACACCGCAATAAACGAGGGACGACTGTATTGCCTGAACCTCCTGATGTAGTTTTCACTTCCTCCACAATTAGTCCGTGGCTGCATTTGAAGTGGTTACAACAGTCACAACAGCTATACCTATCGACATCTGCATGCGCTTTAAAATGTTGATCGCGCTATTGCATCGTTGGTGCTGCTGTGCCGTGAAATATAAAGTCAATTTGAGCCAAGTAGGATTCAGTATTACCAATTGTAATATTTTGGTAGTTGGAGCATACAACACCAGTTTATGACTTTGTAAATACAATGTTTATGAGAGCCCTTTAGACATGAAATAACACCCCTATAGTCACCTTATAGTATATATAATCACAGACATTAAACCATTTTTGACGTAATAAAACTCATGCATCAATAAACGTCTCCTGGAGTTGGACAGTTGAGATCTAGCTGGATGTGTGGACTACAGTTCATTAAGGTCTTGTATTGCCGTAAGTTGTACTTGCATTTTACTGCAATTAGTACATTTGTATACTTCAAAATGCTTCATTTGGGCCAAGAACACACAGCATTTCCTTAAATATGAATATTTATATCTGGAAAGCAGGAAGTGAACAAATGTAACAGTTACTGATTGTAAAAGTACCAGATGGAGGGGTAGGATTTAATAAGCTTTGCTTCTTCCTACTCCTTTTGGACATGTGGAACTGGGAACTGATTATGGGATGCACTAAATTGTAATCTGATGAATGTTCAAATGAAATAAAACCATTACCATTACCATATTTTGGACTAAAAATAATAATATCATATCAATAATATCATCTCGCCTCAGGAATTGAGTGTCAAAATTGTGTGGTTGGCATTGTCAGTACAAAAAAAGGTAGTATAGAAGTCAAAACAGAATTGAATATATTCCCACTTACTAGCATTATAATGTGCTGGCTTAAATATTAATATATTTACCAAAAAAAATGTGTATAAATGTAACAAGTGGACAAATGACGGGTCGATGCAGACAAGCTGCCATGAGTGTTCGGTGACACTGAATTCTCAAATTGCCTTTATCTCGCACCGACATCCAGTAATGGCCATTAACCTTTACTCCTGTCAACTCCCTTGCCTCCTCGCTGCGACCCATCAATGTCGCCACCACGCTAAGCACTGGTACGGCTCACATTCAGGACGCCACAGGCACCCACGCCGGCTGAATGAAGCCCACTCACTCACATAGCAATAATGAAGTGTGTATCTCAGGCTGGCAGCACAATAAAAAAAAAACATATTTATATATATATTGAAACCGTGTCAGTCATGACCCAGCCACATTCCACACGCAACACATGCAGGAAGGAAGCCATATTGACTGAAATACTAACACTGTTTCCTATCCTGGTGCTCACGTTAGGAGATAAAAAGTACATTGATACAAAACACCAGCATGCCTTCCACACATGCATAGATATCCACGTTTAATAATGCACGGTGCCAAGTGTGATGTCAACTCACCAATCTCATTTGCTGAGTCCCGGTGACGTGCTGCAGAACTTTTTCCAGCTCCTTCTCGATGCGTCCGGCCCAGTGAATCATTCTGGGAAGGAAGACGGGACATTTTCAACATGCATCAACTCACATTATCACCTGAGCACATCATACTTGCATTTGCTCGCTTTAGGCAAGCGAGGGAGGACGCGGAAGGCTACATTCCAGCCAAAGCGTGTCTGCTTCAGGGGCGATTGCCTTGGTGGCAGGTCCAGTAAATGGCAAACGGTTCTTTCAACATGCCTTGTAGAATTAATGGAGGCTCCACGGTGGTATTCACACCAAAAATGACATTTTAAAGCGCATACAGAGCGAGAAAACCAGTCACCATTTTAACTTATTCAATCCCAGCCATTAAAAAAAACCAAAACGGCCATTTCTGACGATTCTGACTGATTTCTTTAATTCATTCATTCATTATTTTCTACCGCTTATCCACACAAGGGTCGCTGGGGTGCTGGTGGCCAGCCAATCACAGGGCACATATAGACAAACAACCATTCACACTCACATTCATACCTATGGACAATTTGGAGTCGCCAATTAACCTAGCATGTTTTTGGAATGGGCTGCACGGTGATGAGTGGTTAGTGCTCAGGCCACACAGCTAGGAGACCTGGGTTCAATTCCACCCCCAGCCAATCACAGGGCACATACAGACAAACAACCATTCACACTCACATTCATACCTATGGACAATTTGGAGTCGCCAATTAACCTAGCATGTTTTTGGAATGTGGGAGGAAACCGGAGTACCCGGAGAAAACCCACGCATGCACGGGGAGAACATGCAAACGCCACACAGAGATGAGGTCTGCGCGCTAACCACTTGAACACCGTGCAGCCTGACTGATTTCTTAAGGTAAACAGAATATTGTATGCAATATATAAACATGGTATATACCAAAAGAAAGATTAGACTCATCTTTCATCAGAAAAGAAAGTTTGTTTTTTTGTAAATAAATATGAATATTAAAAAATTACATAAAAATAATCACATTTCTGATTTTTATTGAGTCAACATGCTAACCACTCAGCCACCATAATACAAAACAAAAATAAATACAAAAATCCAAGCAGCACTGACAAAACTATGTTTAACGTGATCATAAACAACTGAAGTCTACTTGACGAAATCGTGTTCACAATATAAGTGAAAGGGTGTTGCATTGTAGCGCCCCGCCTCTCCCCACTGGGAGAGACCGAGAGGAGGGTTCACTCATTCCCTTCATTCTGCTATCAAACCAACACGCCCAGGTGTTGAGACACACACACATGCAGCCTGTTTTTTAGAGAGAAAGGAGGAAAACAAACACACACACACGTCAATATATCGAGGTCGGCAAAATGATCAACTTTGTTTTTATGAGCGGTTAATTGATTTATTGATTATCGTTGCAGGCTTACTGCCAAATGATGTCCCATTGTTTGGGACACTACTGTACTTTTCTGTTCCGTCTCAGCATAGGAAATTTTTATAAAAATCTTTATTGTGTTCTCAAGCTGCTCCACCACATTAGAGAATACTGCAGTTTTTCTGGTATGCAGCCTAGCTAAGTGTTTGCCGCCCCAACACCGAAGGTCCCTTGACCTTCTTATCTCCTAATGCTCGAGTTAGCCATCGGCACCCACCACCACCACCCTCTTCCCTACGACAATACATGCCTACATCTGGTCAGCACCGGCTGGACTGGCTGCGATCAAGCAACTCTGCATTAAAACTGCTCGGGTCAGAAAGAACCGCACGCTTAGCAGGGAAGCTGATCTCCATCAGATGAGGCCAAATGTGGAATTAGGAGATCAAACGCAGTTCGTATCTCGCAGCAAGTAACAAATTACTTAATGGATTGAGACGCTCACAAGATGATTTAAAAGCAGCAGGCAACCTGGACATGAGCTGAAATGAAAATGGTTTTTGGAGGAAAAAAAAAAAAAAAAAAAAAGAGTGTAGGTATCAGATGAATCAAGTTTGCAGCCAACTGGTGTCAACCTTTTCCAGACAAGACAACACCGTAATACACAAATTACAGGGACAAATGTCACTTTTAAATGTCAGATTTCTACCGCAGACAAGAGAGGCGAGTCAATGGGCTGAATCGAAGAGGTCTGCGACATCAGAGGCTGGCCCTAGCAGAGCTAGCTTTGGTCGGGGGCACAAGGACATCATAAAGACTTGACTTGATCCAGACGACTGGGCCACTGACTGACAACCCCCCCCCCGTCATTGGCTGGTCATACTGACATCAATATTGTGCAACTGAAGTGGATTTGAAAACAAATGGTCTTAATTACGGCACGGTGGTCTAGGGGTTAGTGCGTAGACCTCACAGCTAGGAGACCAGGGTTCAATCCCACCCTCGGGCATCTCTGCGTGGAGTTTGCATGTTCTCCCCGTGCATGCGTGGGTTTTCTCCGGGTACTCCGGTTTCCTCCCACATTCCAAAAACATGCTAGGTTAATTAGCGACTCCAAATTGTCCATAGGTACGAATGTGAGTGTGAATGGTTGTTTGTCTATATGTGCCCTGTGATTGGCTGGCGACCAGTCCAGGGTGTACCCCGCCTTACGCCCGAAGACAGCTGGGATAGGCTCCAGCACCCCCCGCGACCCTTGTGAGGAAAAAGCGGTAGAAAATGAATGAATGAATGAATGGTCTTAATTACTGATGCTAACAGTCGTTTTTTCTAAATCGGTACCATTGAAATAAATCAACAAAGAAGTGGACAAACATGTCTGCCTTCAAAGACACGATGAGATCGCATGTAAATAATTAGCACATTAAGCAGAATTGAAGCACGCGTGTCCAGGACCTCCGATCCGTGTCTCAGAGCAACACCTGACGTAAGGTCATCGCCACCTAGCTCTCATCGCCACCCAGCTAGAATCAGACCAAAAGTAGCCCAACGGGGGCCGCTTAAAAGCACATCTTATAATCAAATCCCATATCCCAGCCCGCCTTATTACTGTCATTCCCTTTCATTTGCCTCCAGGGATCCATCAAATCTAACGACGGAACGATTGAAAACGTACAAGCAAGATGATCTCTTGTAAACAATACTACCAACATGGATCACAACCACCATGGAGATCACCTAATTAACATACGCTGCAATTATTTTGAAAACGTAGCAATGATTACCCTGTGGAGCTTTTTTTTTTATATAAATTTATGATGGGACTCAGGTGGTCAATTAAACGGGGCGACAAATTGTAGTCTGGAGTTAATCGCCGGTGAACGTAAGTGACGCCGCTTTCAAAGTCACCTTGATCATCTCAACACTGAAGCCCTAGAGAGGATGCGAGGATGGTCGCGGGGGAGAGCTGGCATCATCAGGTGAAAAGATGGTGGAAATAGATAGAACTATATTTCCAACATGCCCGCCTGAAGGAATACAAAACAAGCCTCAAAAGAAAACATTGCACTGAACAGGAATTCTGTTTGAGTTTGAATGCATCATGACGTGCTTCTACTATGAAACAACTGCTGGCTTTTAAGTTGCTAAGTTGATTAATAAGCAGATGATGATGATTTCCACAGCACGGGTGGGTGACTTCATAAACCAGAGCAGCACATCGAGCCCCAATAAAGCCACTCTGTGTTACTCTAATCCCCACGGAGCGTCTTCTTAAACGTTGAAATGTCCACGTCCAAACAAGAGAAGAGGCGACATGGTGTGTATGATCTATAATGCAGCACCAACAGACGGAAGTTGCGTGTGTGAACATGCACGCACATCAGCGGCGACGCACGGCCACGCGAGACAGGCTTCCCGGGGCCACCTGTCCTACTTCCTGGCTTCAACACCCCCCCTCCAAAAAAAAAAAATATTAAGACGACTTACGTGTAGTGCTGGGGGAAGTGGTGTGTCCCGGCAGTCGGCGTGGACACGCACATGAGAAGGACAGTTTGGATGCTGAAGAGGCACAACATGCCGTACGACTGGGCGCAGATCGCCATTTTTTCCCATGAAATATTCAAGAAAACTGGGATAAATAAGCCAAAGGGCCGGGAGGACGGGACACTCTCCCTGCAGCTGAGCTAAGAATAACGACGCTCCGGAGGAAAAAAGTGCGCGCCGGGAGCTGCTGCTGCTGCTGCTGCTGCTGCTGGGAGGGTGGATGGATGGATGGATGCGCGGACGGCTTGAGGACGACTTCCGCCAGCTCCCGTTAGGAATGTCACACAGAGACGCGCTCGGTGGAGGTGAGGATGAGGAAGATGCTCCGACGCCTGCTGATGTGGACTATTTGGGCTGTCTTCCCTCCCTCTCCGCCGCCGCCGCGCACATTTGCTCCCTCTCTCGCTCTCCGCTCTCTCCTACGGAAGCAACTAGTCAAGTCCGTCGTTACAGCGAGCGTACTACATCCGGTCACGTATTTTCAAAATACGACACGGGGGCCATCCGGTTTTGAGGCGATGTCAGATGACATTTGAACTACATTTCATTGTATTACAAAGTAAAACGCTTTATTTATGTACATGACACTTGCATTATTTACAAATAGCAGTGAAATGTAGCCTCAGCGCCGTAACAGACAAAGGGATGCTCATCATGAAGGTCAACTAACCTAAAATAATGTGTACATATTATAATACCTGCTGCCAAGCCAGTAGTTTGGACATGTACCTGAAATTACTGATAGGGGTATATCTATAATTTGACCGACAAATCAACGGCCTCCACAAAAGCACTTAGCTTAAACAATTATTAATTAAAATGTATGTTCTTAAAGGGGACCAAAGTAAACATGGACCTACATATCCGGAAGTCCTCGGGAGCGCTTGGGAATGTGACCAATCACAGTGGAGTGGGCGTGGTGGGATAAATTAAACAGACCATTTGGGTCAGAAACAGAAAATCTATGTAAATACTGCATGAATAGGTGCAGAATCTGGAGGATCTAGAAAGCTTAATGTGCAGGTTATGGTCTACAACTTCTCTGTACGTGTCCTCAACTCAATCCCTAAAAAAAAAAAATGTTACTTTTTGTTTTAAATTGAAGGTGAGCCCACATCACTTCCTGTTTTGATTGTGCTTCACATCACTAGAGTCCAAGACATGCCCCCTCCCAACAGCCAATATAGTGGCTGGTCCAGCAGGCCACATCCTCTTCCTCCTCCGAGATTACAAACAGAAAAGGAGATTTTTATTTTGGCCATTAGAGGCGGAGACTCCTGAGGGGCGGATATTGCACTAACTGGGGTGTAAACGTTTAGAGCAGCACCTCGGGGCCGGCTTTCCAAATCACATTTGTTAGACTTATTAGCACATGCGGGCCGAGCGGATGAGCGTTTTAGATGGATTAATATGAAGTTCAGTGCACACTCAGGAGGCCTACCTCTGCTACGGCTCTGTGCTGTCACCGGCTATTGAGGCTGGGCTCTTCAAATGTAACATTGCAGAAGGGCAGGGCACGTCTCTTTGTTTTCTCGTGAACGGCATCCTCTGAATAAACATAAGCTTGTTAGTATATTTTTTCTGGCACAACATTTCCTGTGGATACAAATCGGATACTGTTCAGTTTAAGGGCAAACACGGAGGGGATCTAATTCAGCATGAAGTCAACCCCCACACGCCCCCACCCACAGAGCAGTGCATCTCTAACAGTTATTAGTTGTGTGTTTGTACCGCGTGTACTCAAAATAATCGACTTTAATAGACTCTGTGTCAATTAATTTGCTTTAAAAAGACATCTGCATGGTCTTAAGAGCCGTGCGGTAATTGCAAACCCGAATAGACGTTTAGGCAGGTCCATCATGAATGTGTGAAAATGTGTGTTATTGTATTTAAACGGACTATAAGTTGCATATATTCATTCATTTTCTACCGCTTTTCCTCACGAGGGTCGCGGGGGGCGCTGGAGCCCATCCCAGCTGCCTTCGGGCATAAGGGGGTACACCCTAGACTGGTCGCCAGCCAATCACAGGGCACATATAGACAAACAACCATTCACACTCACATTCATACCTATGGACAATTTGGAGTCACCAATTAACCTAGCATGTTTTTGGAATGTGGGAGGAAACCGGAGTACCCGGAGAAAACCCACGCATGCACGGGGAGAACATGCAAACTCCACACAGAGATGCCCGAGGGTGGAATTGAACCCTGGTCTCCTAGCTGTGAGGTCTGTGCGCTAACCCCTAGACCACCGTGCCGCCCCAGTTGCATATATATATATATATATATATATATATATATATCAAAATATATTCATAATTTAACATTTTTAAATGCAGTGACAGGCTTGCGATACTCAATGAATTGAGTGATGTGGAATGAGACCGGGAGCTTGGTGAATTTGATACCTGTAACTTACTAGAAAAAGGACTTCACAATGATTCGCTGCACCATTCGTGTTCTTTACCTGAAAGGTCGGCATGGGCATGTTTGATGCCAACGTTTCCAGGAGGCTAGTGGGAATGTTGCTCCACCTTCTGGTGGGCATCCACCTTCTGGAACTGATGTCCATTTTTGTAAACTTCCCTTGGCAATTGAATTCCACTATAGAAATGTGCGTTTTTTTATACTTTGTTGCTGAGAAAGTACATGCACTCCTGATATATATGAAGTATAAATCTTCCAAAGCATTTTGCCCAGAACCACAAATGTCACAGACAGTCATGCATGTGAAAAAAAAACAAGGACGTCCCTATGAGGGTGTATATAAGAGCGACAAAGTAAAAGAAAGCCACACAGCGCTCTGCAGGTTTGCCGCACAGCATTTCTGTCGCCACGCTGACAAGGAAGTGGGGGATTGTTTTGGACGGGAGGACACAATTCACAGCAAAGACCCTCAGCAGCAGCAGGAGCTCAAAGAAGCAAAAGATCTACAAGAGCAGTCCCCTGCCTGTGCACACAGACAACACACATTGCTAACACAGTCCTAACATATCTGTGCTTTTTCCACAGGAAATGGAATAAAAGAAATCTTTGTCCCCCCGGAGCGAGTCATTTTTGAGAAACACTCAAGTGAGTAACTCTCTCCCCGGCATCCCCTCCAAATAATTCAGTTACAATTTTTTTTATGCATTATTTTTCTTTCATCCCGTAAATGCTGAGAAACAGCAATCATTACTGATGGATGGACTGGTAATACTTTCAGGTGGTGACGTTACTGATAACAATGGAAGACTGATGATGGCAGGCTGACTCACATTCAGCGTCTCAGCTGACTCACGACCACCTCGGCTTGCTCCTTTCTTTTCAAAATAGCACGAGATCAACTTAAATACGCAGACGTCCTCACAAAAACATGAATGCAAATTTAATTCCTGGGGGAAAATGTTTTTGTCTTTGTCGGAACGAATGAACAAGGGAGCATATTGTCCTCGCCATGGTTCTTTCTATATGTGCATAAACAAAACCAGGGGAAAAACAGAGAATGTCATTGGGGAAAAATAATATCAGATGTACTTTAACTGTCATGTTACAAGCGCCAATGTTTTCTACAGGATCCGTTCTCAGTAACAGCTGATCGATCGTGCGGGCAAAGGGATCCGTTTGGTGAAAACACACAGATCAATACAGTCAGACTCTGCTGATCCCACAAACGGTGACACCCAATCACGAAATACGTAAAACAAAAATATTAATCTTAACATTAATTTAAAGAAAAGTACAAAGAAAAAATATGACTGGGTAGGTGTGTTTTACTGACCCACAAACTGACACTAAAGTCAACATGTGCTTTTCTCACACGCAATTTGTAGTGTCTGTGCAACATTTGCAGCATTTCCTGAAATGCTGGCTTTTCAATTGAAAGAGCAGCATTTATTTGGCAGTGACTTCCTGTGAAGCACACCATATTATGATCGATTTATTGTGTTATTAATTCATTTATTTGTTTAGTTTTTGTCACATTTTAATCCCAGGATCTTGCGACACCATAGGGCTTACCTGTGCAGCCTCAGGTCCTCCTTATTGGTCCTCAAGTGATGAACCTGTCAATCCACCATTGATCGCAGGTAATAAAGCAAAAAGGAGACAGGTTTCTCCTTCCTGGATCAGACTCCTGCTCCCTCTAAGATGCCGAGGTAGGTTAAATTAATCAACCTCTTGTTTGCTCTCTCTGCAAGCCTTGAGGGGGATGTCACCAGTACCATCGTCACACATACACACTCTGGAAGCTTATCTTCCTTCTTCCCCTTACCTTATCCATCTTTGCCACCTTGCCTAACCTCCTTGGCCGTCTCCTCTCCTGATATTTTGCTGCGCTACACAGAAAAGCGAGGCCTCACACACACTGTAAAACCTCGTCTAGTCAGCATGCAGAATGCTAAGATTTCTGATTAGCGAGGAGGGGTAGCGTGTCACTTTCACGGCAGACGACAGAGCTGGGCCGCCCTTGAGAGAGAGAGAGAGAGAGTTGACGATGTTCTCGGTAAACTTCAATGGCGCTCTCAAGTGCTCCCTGTAAGAACAGGAGCGTGATATACCGTCACTCATGTTGGGGGGCATTGAGGGGATTTGTACACTACCGCGGCGGAAACAGAAGGGGAGTGTGCCCTTGAATTCAAAGGGATAACAGTACAGGAGGAGATGGTCCTGGTGATTCCGGCAATCAAGGTCATTTATCATCGGCAGCATGGATGTAATACTTCCAAGTTCCATAATCATTACATAAACTGTCAATTACTTATTAACAATTAGTTGTCAAGTTCCGCCCATGACAATCCAAAGACGGAAACAAAGTCGTTTCCAAATCCGCGTATTGGATGAGTGGTGGTCTTATAGTTGTGTCCGTGGTATTTATTTGCCGACCTCAACGACCAAATAAACCAACATCTCAGTCAGACCGCAGCACTCTGCAATCCTCCTTGGCTGCAAGATGCAAACATGCCCGATGCAGCAATGTCGGGCCGCAAGGCACCCTGGGACTTTCATGCTCAAATGTCAGAGCATTTCATCCTGATGATGATGACTCACCCCCCCCCCCCCCTCCTCCCCCCTCCTCGCTCTTAGTCTGCATGAAAGAACAACAGCGCCAATTAATGAGGCAACCTCCTCCCGTGCAACAGTGGGACAAGCACTATATCAAATGTTACCGCGAGGAACGCATGCAGTGCCGGCGTGTTCATACGAGACAAATATATATGTATATATATACTTTTATCATCCATCAGCCCCCTGAGAGATTCCCCTCCACTTCGCCAGCCAGCCAACGAAGTAGCTGCAAGTGAAAAACGAAGCAAGACTCAGCCCTCATTGACATGCTCTACTAGAGGCCTAATGGCCCCTGGGTAATGGCCTCTTTGGTCTTCAGGATATCCTTCCTCTTGCATGCTTCAAAGCCGGGATTGAAGAGGATAGAGTAAAACACAGGCGGAGGAAAGAGACATCAAGGCCACCCAGGAAGGGCTCCTCTTACCTTTGACTTTGGACGCCCAGGTAAATACCCCAACAGACCTACAAATGTACTTTGTCTTCAAGTGCAAGTAATTGAGACGGCCATGAAAAAGTAGATTTTTTGACACATGCCTCGCCCCTTCCCCTCTAAACCGTACAGCTAGCTTGACGTTTCTATACTAGTCACTGGTTTCAGATCAACATTTGCAAAAAAAAAAAAAAGTGACGGTTGTAATTATTAGATTGCATTCAGCTCTAATAACTTTCCCAGTTTCTCTTTAATTGCCATTGTCAGGAAGCGACCAAGCTGAATGACTGTTGAACCACAGTCCAGGTTTAAGACCTAAATATACCTCACACACTTATTAAAGGCATTTCAAATGATAAAATGTATAGGTACTCAGTCCAGACGGAGTCCTAGTCACTGTCTAGCCAGGCCTGGTTTAGTCCGGTCATCATGTTTGCACTATACAGCTGAGCTTCTGATCGCTGTGGGGCTCCATCACCCACTAAAGCCGCTAGTACTGACTGCCAGGCCCCCAGAGGGATCTCATGAGTCCCCAGAGGGAGCCAAGCACCCACGGCAGCCACTTGCCAATGGACTGTACGGCTGGAAACTATGCATTATGGGTAGAAGTTAAAATAGCTGTAAAATAGTTACTTTAAACTTGTATTAGTACTCGTCTTGTGGCTTTATTAGCTACCTTTTGATTGTTAGTTGCTGTGTGATGATTTTAGCACTCTTTGTAAGATGACGCCATTATATTGAGTAACACTTCCTGTGATTTCCAATAGGTTGATAAGCTTGTTGGGTGTTTTTCCAAATAATGATAAAGAGCTTATATATATATTCCGGCTAATATATATGTACAAATCTGTAGTCATGTTTTTTAGTGGTTGAAATTACAGTACTAGATTGTAATATATTTTCCATTGTACTTTTCTTTAAAGTAATCTCATCTCATTATTGTAGACTCAATCTCATGTATCATGGCGTCCCTAATAGACAGCAAAGCATCAGTCTTACTCGCATTAAGTTAATTTATCGTTTAGTTGAGTATACAAATGTGTTCTGTGTGCAGTATATCATGCTGGGGTAATAAAATTAACTGATGGAGCGCTCAACTTACAGTATTTACCCCGAAGGTTTATATTTATGTTTTCCCAAATTTGAATAATAAAAGAATGACTGGTTAATGCAGTAGCGTAGTTTTATTTACAGCACATAGAAGGCAGGCTATCAGTCCTCTATGCACACCTCCACTTTTTTTTCATCATCTCTCACCATCCGTCTTCTCCCTTGCTGACCCCAAGCGTCCCTGAGAGACTACAACACGACACCGCTGGCACAAAATGCACCGCTGCACTGTAGCGCCTGTCCACAAAGCCATGTGCGTGCCCTGCACAATGCCGATCTGTCGATACTAACTAATTATCATTCACATAAACGTCTTCATTGTGAACCCTTCATATGCGCAAGGCACCTGTCTGCATGCTTACTCCTTAGAATTTGTTCTAAAATCTATTTGTATCTAACTATCTAAAGTAGAGGGCATGACGTCAGCTATAGCTACTGTAAAGTTGATGAGTGTTAGCATGGTTAGCGGTGCGGAGAGTGTCAGTGACTGGCATGAGTCGTGACTGACAGCATCTCCTGCATTACATTGATGTGACATTCGATATCAAGTATGCTGTCAGTGCTAACATGTACTGAATGTATGTAATTTTGTATGTAATTTTCTATTATTATGCAAACTATATTGGGTAATACAAGTGCAAAAGTGACCATAGTGTTATTTTATGTCTTATCTACCTCTGCATGTGCCTTAAAAGCATTGAACTACTGAGCGGTTGTAGTCAGTCATGCATGTTGCATGACTACCGTCCATGTTTCCACTTTCTCATGCACTCCAAATCATGATTAAAGTTTTAAAAAAACTAAGTCCATTTTCAAGTATCACAAATAACAGCGCCTCTCCAATTACTGCTTCCAATTAACACTCCATCCTCTTTCACTCTAATTAGAGGATTTACAACAAACACATCTCAGTAACTCTCACTCACTACCAACCCCAATAATTAACATATTGTTAACGACAACCTCTCTGACAGTGTCAATCAAAAAGTAAGCTTTATTATCGCCGTAGAGCACATTTAACAGTGCGGAGTAGCTGTTCCTGCCTAAGAGGCGGATGCATCACTGCAGAGTGAAAAGTGTATAGTCCCTTTAACATTGAAGAGCATCTTAATTGGCATTAATACCGTTGATAAGGACTTAATGAAGGAATTAATAGATAACACTCTGTGGAGCCTGTTCTCCACAGTCACACTTTCTGATACATACACACTGGATTTTTACTATAAAGGGCCAACCAAGCAAGATGTACCCTGGTGGTGGATCAGACAGCAAACACACCGAAAGCAAAGCCAGCAATACACCAGTCAATCAAATCAGTGTATGATCACATGACCACGACGTGGGAAACGCTGCACTTCACTTCGTTCCTGATAGACAACAATATAACAGCTAATTGCAAATTAATAGTCAGTTGGAGAACTGAAACACTCAAGGACAAATCTGGAAAATGCATGCCTCAATGACTAATTAGCTCGTGATTTATTAGCCTCGTATTAGTTTATTAACCTCCCGTGTGTCACTCATTAACATAATGAGAAGGTGGAAGGTAGCTAACAACGTCATGGCTGTCATGCTAGTGTGTGAACAAAAAGTCGAAACAGTTGTTTTGACTCTTAACTAACTTACTCGTTCGGTGGGCTGTTTGCTTTTGCCAAAACGTCGACGCTCCCTGGTCGCACTCGTAGATGAAAAATATTAAAATGTCGATCAAAAGTCACAACTGACGTTCCTCAGATGTTTTT
This sequence comes from Doryrhamphus excisus, assembly GCF_030265055.1. NCBI lineage: Eukaryota > Metazoa > Chordata > Actinopteri > Syngnathiformes > Syngnathidae > Doryrhamphus > Doryrhamphus excisus. The sequence goes on from NC_080466.1 coordinate 41,066,295, forward strand.
ACAAACTGGCATAGCTCGCTTCCGGTCATCTGATTGGTCAGACGGCGCACCAGTTAAAGAGAGTCTGGGCCAATCGGATTACTTGTAGGAGGGGAGTAGGAAGTAGGAAGTAGAAAGTAGGAAGTAGGAAGATCTACCCGGCACTCATACACATATTTAATCAATTTGCATTTTTTATAAGTTTTTTTTTTTTTAGGAATATTCGTTTTGCCATCAGTAATAGCTAAATATCATCTGCATAAATCTACACTAAATTATTTTATTTTTATTTGAATGCAAAACAATACACCAATAAAATAAAACTCTCTAATGATAAAACAATCAGAACCACCAACATATGCAATCATCATATTACCTTGTTGTTGATTAACTTATATTCCAAACATATTATTTATTTACCGAGGATAAACGGTATAGAAAATGGATGGTTATTATAAAAATGTTCCTGGCACATTTGTTGCTCATTATCCAGTTTGATTTTTTAAATATCTTTAATACATATAAAAACAATAAAGGTCCAGGTTATACATTTAAACGCTAGAAAATGAATGAATGAATGAATAAAGGCACAAATTATTTATGTAATTACCAACCATAACATGAGGTGCATCTGCACAATTTGTTAATGCAAGACTTGTGTATTTATCTGCAAACAAGAGTGACCATAAAATTTAATTAATATTTAATTAGATTAATATCATGCAGTGTAGTTAGCTATACACCACTGCAAACCTAATAAAGTCATGTTTGTGTATATTCTTACATGTTTCGACAGCTTCTTCCATTGCATTTCCTTCATATTGTCCTGACATTGTGACCACCAAGAAGCAAGCACCTCATGCCGTCATCATTCAGGGTCTGTGTTGCCGTGCTTGCTCCGCCGCCTTCCATCCGTCATCCTGCGCCACACATGGATAGCTCCAAGATGATGGCATGTTTGTAGCATGCCGTGCTGTGTTAAACTGAGAACATCTGTTATAGCATTAGAGCATGCGGCGAGCTGGTGGTGTTGTCCGTGTCACAGAGGCCATTGATTTTCAACCCTGTTTGTATTTGTGGAAATACACTGCTATGATTTTCTTATTTTATTATCACCAGTATTTGACATGGTCACTGTGACTAAATGACACTGTGGCAATGCGTGTCATTTATGTATTTATTTATGTCACGCTTTGTGTTCGGTTTATGCATAAAGTACACAATTCGTCACCAAAAATGATGCGCAGGTAACATCTAGTGCACAACAACACGCAAAGCAAAATAAATGTAAGTCTATATTATCTCCAAGATCAAGATGGAGGAGGAAGGAGGACTTCTTCAAGGAAATTATGCATGCAACATCATTTCTCAATATTCTTTGTGCACAGTCTACACACACTTCACACCTGTTTACCACTTTCTTATTGGCACACAACATTGGGTACCACTGGAGGGACAAAGTGTAAACAAGGCTTAAGAGAACCCCCAGATGCATTGGCATCAGACCTGGGGGAAAGACGTTGGGGTGCTAAATGAGTATCGAGTAATGAGTAATCGATAAAGGATTTGGCCTGCACTAATTCAAAGAGAAAGGAAACGGAGCAAACCACTGCGGTAACATACAAATCAACAATGCTGAGCGCAAAGGGGATATCTGAGGACTTGAACAAGGGGGTAGTGACAGTTCCATCAGTCTGGGGTGGGCCACAAGACCATCCCCGTAACATTCAGGTGCCATCCATCCACTGAAAGACAAATAATTTACAAATGGAAGGCCTTCAACATGACAGCAACTCTACCGATAAAAACCATCACCCAGAAACACAGAAGAAATAATAAATCAGGTAAAGGCCGAGGTGCACATCATCTGGGACCAAAGTGTATGCATCAGATGAAATGTGAATGTGAATAGACATAATAGACATTAAAGAAAGGCTTGTCTTTGCTCTCAAAAAAAGAACAAATCGGTCCTTTTTAACTTGACCAGACCAGAAATCCACTCTCTGGTCCAAAACAGAATTATTTAGTCCCGATCAAAACCACCAAGTTTGGTTAGAAGCCAACACTCTTCCTTCAAAAAGTGAAGCATGGTGGTGGAAACGGGACGGTTTGGGTCTGCATGGAATCCATCCATCCATCCATCCATTTACCTCCGCTTATCCGGGTCCGGGTCGCGGGGGCAGCAGTCTTAGTAGGGAAGCCCAGACTTCCCGATCCCCGGCCACCTCCTCCAGCTCCACTGGGAGGACACCAAGGCGTTTCCAGGCCAGCTGTGAGACATAGTCCCTCCAGCGTGTCCTAGGTCTGCCCCGGGGCCTTTTCCCGGCTGGGCATGCCCGGAACACCTCACCAGGGAGGCGTCCCGGAGGCATCCGGACTAGATGTCCGAGCCACCTCAACTGACTCCTCTCGATGTGAAGGAGAAGCGGCTCTACTCTGAGCCCCTCCCGGATGGCTGAGCTCCTCACCCTAAATGAATGCATGGAATCCAAAGAACCACAAATTCTCAGGTCTATCAACAAATTTGGGGGAAAATCAATCATGCAACAAAGCAATAAACTGAAGGATTCCAGTAGACCTGTACTCTGGACTGACGTAGTCATAGTCAGAATTAAAATTTTGTGGCAAGACCTGGAGATGTTTGTACAAAGTAACGGTGTCAAAGTTCTGCAAGGAGGAGTAGGTAAACGTTTCCATAAGGAGAAGCAAAGGACTGGTTGCTGAGTACAAAAGACATTTGGTTTGGTCGAAGTAATGGTTGCAAAAGGAAGCTACTACAGTAGAGGCTATTAAAAAGGGGGTTCACATACTTTGGAAGAGGTCAAATTTTCATTTTTTGGGGGGTGAGTTAAATGATGAAAATGCAGTTAAACCTTGACTTTGCACAGGCAGATTCTGTTTTAATTTCCTTTCACACAAATTTTTTATACACTGTCTCGGTTTTCATACCGAGTCAGTCCGTTAGCCCAAACACAGCCCACCCCCCCTACGTGTTGCTGATTCACTTTCTGTGACTGCTAAATAACTCGCCGCAGGGCCTGTGATGGAAATCTCCGATTTTAGCATTAGGCCAATTGATTTGAACAAATAGAGTATTTCTGCTAATATGCATTCATGTCAGACTGATATGCTTCAGGCTGCACGGTGGACGAGCGGTTAGCGCGCAGGCCACACAGCTAGGATTGCTGTGTGGAGCTGTGATTGGCTGGCGACCAGTCCAGGGTGCACCCCGCCTCACGTCCCCGAGACCCTCGTGAGGTAAAGCGGTAGAAAATGAATGAATGAATGAATGATATGCTTTGTTGACTATTTGTTCGGGCTCTCGAGTCTCCAAAAACACAACATTTCCACATCAGCAGGTTCTGATCCACCCGAAATATGTCCTGATCACGTCCTGATAACGTTTGTTATCATTTGTGGGGCACTTGCGGCAGACTAGCAAAAGTCTGTTTCAGCTGTCTCCGCCTTTTGCAGAATAAATATCATAAAAGACTAATTTGTCGTTGAGATGTTTATTTCTTCTCTCCAACGGTAATTTCCCACCACCGGCCATAGAAAGTTGCTTATGCCAGCACTTTGATAAAGAAAATGAGAAACTATTGAATCCAATCTTGGGAGGATGTACAGGAAGTCCGCATCAACAATAACTCCCATCATTTATTCATTTTGTATTGTATTCTGCATGTAAATATATTATTATTTTCTATAATATGTACTTTTTGTTCATATTTTTTGAGTGCCTGGAAGAGATTATTTAGATTTTCGATGGAAAAAAAAAATGGCTTGGTTTTTGTACGTTTCAATTGTCGTCACACCTTTCGGAACATGTGTATGTGTGCTTATGCTTCTACAGCTTTCTCTGTGGTCCACAGGACATATAATCAATACCGTACACTGAGGTGTGGTTGTGGTGGTGGTGGGGGGTGGAGGGTGGTGGTGGGGGCGGCAAAGAAAGGCATTCGAAATAGAAAAACTAGCCAAGCAGGTGAAACACACAGCTGGGCTCTTCTAGTGCAGGTCTCTCTTTTTATTCATGATAATGCTTTCATGCTTTTCTTCGGGTTCTTTTATGTGGGGCTCGTACACATTGTTAGCGCTATTAGCACTATTATGATCATTAAATCATTTCAAGCACTACATGTGCTCGAATTAAATACGTGCTATTTAAAACATGGGGGCAGTGAGGTTGTGAGTCGATGTGTGTTTGCGTTGTGTTCTCTCCTCCTGAGCGGCAGGTTTGGGCTATTTTCCCAGAAATGTGTTAGATGGATGGAGGATGGCAGATGCTCTCCTGTTCTCCCAGAGGAGACTTGCAACACATGTGTAGTAGAGTGGCTGGGCTGGTCATATTAAACACACCATGTGCATCCTGCATGTGACTCTGTGTGTGTGTGTGTGTGTGTGTGTGTTTATGTGTGAGGCACACAACAAAAACAAACCTGCAGTGAGACATCTAGTGGTACTTCAACGGTACGACACATGAACTGATTCCCGGCATTGTGAAGCAATAAAAACTTTCTCCAAGCCGCCTGGTGTATAAATATTTATGCGGCGATAAAATTCATTCATCACCGGCCGCGGAGACATCATTTTGTGTGTGCATACGGGGGTTTATCAGATGGTGGATATTGCTGCGGTATGGTAGCGAATCTTTCTTGCTGCCATAACAATAGATCCCGCAAGTTGATGGTGATCTATCATTTGTCAAGCTGTTGCTGGTCTGCTGGTCTGCTGGTCCCGTACGGCTGCAGAAATGATGCAACACCTTATAAGCTATGTTGATGTACAGTATAAGGGTGTAACATTATGGTAATGAGTTGAATTATTACAGAATCAGCCACCATTGGGTTGGGAAACAACCAATAAAAGGCACCCAAAAAATTGCTTATTCATTTTCAATGACATAGGAAATATGAAATTACTAGTAATTATGGCAAGTCCTGATAGATGACCAACATGTGCTGAACAATTTGACGTTGGATTTGTTGTGAATCGGTTGACAAAGCAGACAAAAAATTAGTCAAAATAAGAAAAAATTCACACATTCATTCATTTTCTACCGCTGGGGTGCTGGAGCCTACCCCAGCTGTCTTCGGGCAAGAGGCGGAGTACCCGGAGAAAACCCACGCATGCACGGGGAGAACATGCAAACTCCACACAAAGATGGCCGAGGATGGGATTGAACTCGGGTCTCCTAACTGTGAGGTCTACGCGCTAACCACTCAACCGCCGTGCAGCCTCATTCCAAAAAACATGCTAGGTTGATTAGCGACTCCAAATTGTCCATAGTTATGTATGAATGTGAGTGTGAATGGTTGTTTGTCTAAATGTGCCCTGTGATTGGCTGGCTGGCCACCAGTCCAGGGTGTACAGCTGGGATAGGTTCCAGCACCCCCCACAACCCTCGTGTGGATAAGCGGTAGAAAATGAATGAATTAATAAATGAATGGTTGTTCCTGCGACTTGAACTCCAGAGCGACTTTTAGCGCTAACCACTCGACCACCGTGCAGCCTGCATTCACACAATGATTTTTAGCATGTAAACTGCTGGCAGGTACATAAATACAATCCTTAAGCAAAAAATAATAAAATAAAAATCTATAATAGTTACGGCTGAGGTGCAGCATACTACTTAAGTATTTATGTACAATGGTCTAATTGTACTTATTGTTCAAGTCCTATCAACATTAACCAGAAAAGGGACCTGATTGGTTTCAATATTAACACTTCCTGTCCGTTAGCTAATGTGCACCGTGTGGGATCTCCGTCCACTTCTGTACAGTACCGAATGTTCTGAAAGACTGGATAATGAATACATATACTGTTCGACTCCTATTGCTATATGTTGCATTGAGGCCGCTGCATGCCGCTGATTATCAAAGCAGGGGATATTCACAATCTGTGAACGGCTTATCTGAATTAATCTAATGGCTCAGTAATCAAGACATCTGCACACATGTAAATAGGCCTCTGCAATCCCCGCCATGGTTATTAGTAGCAAATAATCAGGCTTTTAGGTTTGGAGACGAATCTTATTACATTTTGTCCTCACATCACTACAATATTCGACCAACTAACCATAAGGATTTGTATGCAAAACGTAAAAAAAAAAAACGATGAATCGGTACACCTCCTATACATTTTGGATGAAAAACTAAATATATTCAGACACGTGACTGTCAAATGTGCTCGGGCACGCGGGTTACAACGGAGATAAACAAGTTTTATGATGCATTCTTTGGCTTTGAGCCTCTTCACAAATCTCCAGCCTCTTTGTTACCACTAAGCTGGGAGGCGGGACCTGCCAGTGGCGTAGTAGACAGGAGATTAAGACCTGAATCAAAAAACAGATTAATCGGTTTGTGTGTATATGTGTGTGTGTGTGTGTGTGTGTGTTTGTGTTTGTGTTTTTCCACGTGTGTCTCAGCCTCAAGTGATCATCGAGCCAATCTATACAGATGTCACACGCATGCCTTATGTCTGACACGTAATATAATAATATATAAACGATGAACTCGCACAAGTCACATAGACTTGGGCAACCTTTCCCAAAATCTCCGCTAAAAGCTTGGTGAGCAGATAAGAGAATAATCCCCAGGACCTGACAGGGTGTAATCCATCAGATAGGTATAAACAAAGGTGATTGACTGAGATCATAACATGAAATCACTGTGTGTGCTGCTGGAGGATTCCAACCACCAAAAGCTCAAGCTAACTCCCAATCGAATTATTTGATCATGCGTTTGACAGTGTGACATTCCCATCAAAAGTTGGGAGTAACACATTTTTTTATACAGCGTATCCCTAAAAACAGACCACTCATGCCATGTAGAGCAGTGGTCACTAACTGCTTTTGTGGCTTTTTTGGTCCATGCCGTCACCTCTGGGAGCTCCATTTGGCTTGATGGCTTCCCTGTCGCCGGTGAGCGATGATGGTGGAGGAGAAAGGGAATTTCGTTGCGACTGGAGTTGATTGATGTAAATATAGACATGTAGGGACGTGTAGGGACAACATAGAACTGCGGGGACTCTTTTGGTACATAGTGCTATCTCGCAAGGTGCTTGTAAGCTAACTGTTAGCATGTTAGCATTTTAGCTAATTTCCTTATATCTAAATGTCAATGTAGACATGGCATGGGATAGGGACACTAGAACTGCCGGGACACTTTCGGTATATAGTGCTATCTCGCAAGCTAACTGTTAGCATTTTAGCTAACGTCCTCATATCTAAATGTCAATATAGACATGGCATGGTGTAGGGACACTATAGAACTGCTGGGATATTTGTGATACATAGTGCTATCTCTCTAGGTGCTTGCAAGCTAATTGTTAACATGTTAGCATTTTAGCTAATGTCACTATTTAAATCTAATCTAAATGTCAATATAGACATGGCATGATGTAAGGACACTATAGAACTGCTGGGACACTTTCGGTACATACTGCTATCTCGCTAAATGCTCGCAAGCTAACTGTTAGCATGTTAGCATTTTAGCTGACATCCTTATATCTAAATGTCAATGTAGACATGGCATGATGTAAGGAAACTAGAACTGCTGGGACACTTTTGGTACATAGTGCTATTTGCTAGATTGTCACAAGCCAACTGTTAGCATTTTAGCTAATGTCCTTATATCTAAATGTCAAATAGACATGGCATGGTGTAGGGACACTATAGCACTGCTGGGACACGTTCAATATATACTGCTATCTCGCTAAGTGCTCACAAGCTAACTGTTAGCCTGTTAGCATTTTAGCTAACATCCTTATATCTAAATGTCAATGTAGACATGGCATGATGTAAGGAAACTAGAACTGCTGGGACACTTTTGGTACATAGTGCTATCTTGCTAGATTGTCACAAGCTAACTGTTAGCATTTTAGGTAACACCCTTATATCTAAATGTCAATATAGACATGGCATGGTGTAGGGACACTATAGAACTGCTGGGACACGTTCAATATATACTGCCATCTCGCTAAGTGCTCACAAGCTAACTGTTAGCATGTTAGCATTTTAGCTAACATCCATATATCTAAATGTCAATATAGACATGGCATGGTGTGAGGACACTCAAACTGCCGGGACACTTTCGGTACATAGTGCTATCTCGCTAGGTGCTCGCAAGCTAACTGTTAGCATGTTAGCATTTTAGCTAATTTCCTTATATCTAAATGTCAATGTAGACATGGCATGGTATAGGGACACTAGAACTGCCGGGACACTTTCGGTATATTGTGCTATCTCGCAAGCTAACTGCATTTTAGCTAACGCCCTCATATCTAAATGTCAATATAGACATGGCATGGTGTAGGGACACTATAGAACTGCTGGGACATTTTTGATAAATAGTGCTATCTTGCTAGGTGCTTGCAAGCTAATTGTTAACATGTTAGCATTTTAGCTAATGTCACTATTTAAATCTAATCTAAATGTCAATATAGACATGGCATGTTGTAAGTACACCAGAACTGCTGTGACACTTTCGGTACATAGTGCTATCTCACTGGGTGCTTGCAAGCTAACTGTTAGCATGTTAGCATTTTAGCTAACGTCCTTATATTTAAATGTCACTATAGACATGGCATGATGTAAGGACACTAGAACTGTTGGGACACTTTTGATACATAGTGCTATCTTGCTAGGTGCTCGCAAGCTAACTGTTAGCATGTTAGCATTTTAGCCAACGTCCTTATATCTAAATGTCAACATAGACATGGTATGATGTAAGGACACCAGAACTGCCGTGACACTTTCGGTACATAGTGCTATCTTGCTAGGTGCTCGCAAGCTAACTGTTAGCATGTTAGCGTGTTAGCATTTTTGCTAACGTCCTTATATTTAAATGTCAATATATACATTAGCGTGATATAAAGACACTATAGAACTGCCGGGACACTTTCGGTATATAGTGCTATCTTGCTAGATGCTCGCAAGCTAACTGCTAGCATGTTAGCATTTTAGCTAACATCCTTGTATCTAAATGTCAATATAGACATGGCATGTTGTAAGGAGACCAGAACTGCTGTGACACTTTCGGTATATAGTGCTATCTCGCTAGGTGCTCGCAAGCTAACTGTCAGCATTTTAGCTAATGTCCTTATATCTAAATGTCAATATAGACATGGCATGATGTAAGGACACTATAGAACTGCCGGGACACTTTTGGTATATAGTGCTATCTCGCTAGGTGCTCACAAGCTAACTGTTAGCATGTTAGCATTTTAGCTAACATCCTTATATCTAAATGTCAATATAGACATGACATGGTGTGAGGACACTCGAACTGCCGGGACACTTTCGGTACATAGTGCTATCTCGCTAGGTGCTCGCAAGCTAACTGTTAGCATGTTAGCATTTTAGCTAACGTCCTTATACCACAATGTAGGGAGGGGCGATTGCATAGCCAAAATAAAAATGTGACAGGGGAAGTCCTCAGTCAGGTCTGTGATGCCTGGACTGTGTAACACAGAACCAAAAGTTCTCCCTGATGTTAAACTTTTTGTTGACCCTTTCATCCACTCCAAGGACATTTTTATGAAAGCGTCTCTAATCTTCTTAGCAAGCAGTCTGTCACCCTGACCGGCGTCTGACACCTCCTTCTCGGGTCCACCTGTGTGCACCGCACGGTCCCTGAAGCTCAACATGACAGCAGAGACAACAAACTTCTTTTTAAGTGTGCGGCGTCTGAGCTTTTGTTTTTTTTTTTTGTGTCTGTGATATTATTCATCGACTGTAAGTCAGTGTGACTAATAGCGGGAATATGTGTCCTGTCAAAGCCGGCAGACTGATGAACAGGATGCGGCGAGCGTCTGCTGCTGACTGGGCTGGAGATAAAGGGAAACTAATGGCAAGATTTATCACAGGATGAGGATTCTTAAATTAGGGGCTTGGATTTCAAATGAGTCGGGATGGGGTTTGCAAACCAGGAATTACTCACCATTAAGAAGTCACGAAACACTTCAAAATGCAAAAACTGCTCACAATACGCCGGGAGAACAATGTCTCCATCGAGCGTTGAAATGCAATGAAATCAAGCGACAGCCATACGCTTTTTATCTGCTTTGTCCTTGACTCATCCCGGGAACGAGAGAGGAGCTCGTGCTCTATTTGTTACTGTGGAGACAGAAGGTGGCAGTGACTATAGCGGAATTTCAAACAGTAAATAAGGCGGTAATGGGCTTTGAGCCTACTGTCATTTCCAGTCTAGTTCTGGCTATCACACAGGATATTAGCAGATAAATCTAAATGGCTTCCATTTGAGGCGGAGCACAGTGGTTATTGATCAGACAACACCCGCGTGGAGTGGCGGAGCGGAGAAGGAGGAGGGGGAGAGTTTATTAATTAGGGATTGACAGCCAATTCCCTCCTCTTCTTCACAGACGGACACCTCGAGAATGCCGATGAGCCCTGCCCTCCGTGTATTTGCTCCGGCAAACACAATAAGATCGGAGAAAAGCGCAGCAGCCGTGACCCCGCCCGCCGCTGCTCGTGCAGCACAATGTGAGATCAGACGCTTATTCAAGCAGAAAATGACCAGTCAGGCCTCCTCGCGGCTCACATCTTCATTTTCTTGCCCTTTGGTGGCCGATGAGCCCCCCCGTGGCGTGATGTCGTCGCTTTCGCCTCTGCTGTCATTTTATAGCAATCCTCAATTCTTGATTCTTGAAATAACGCCTCAAATGTTGGACTTTGTTAGAAGATGTGACGAAGAAACAAACTGTTCGCATCCTTAGCATCCATGAGTGACATCGGCCGATACAAATACGAATCTACATATTGGCCGTGGGTGTTACGACAAGTCCAAGGTCTTTGGACCCCTACCTAGCCTACAGTTCCAAATTTAATAAAGGTTTCAAACAGACTAGGGAAGAAGGACAAAAAAGCTGAAAACTTACCACTTCCACATGGAATGGGAGGAGAACTTGTTTTCACTATGTCATGTCTAGTACCCAGAATATTACATAAAGCTTGTCTTTTGATATTTTTTCACCAATAATGGGCCAAAGTCAACCACTAATTAATTAATTTATGAAAATCCACAACAGAATGAGTCTATCTAAATGACTATCTAGAACAGGGGTGGGCAAACTACGGCCCGGGGGCCACATCTGGCCCGCCAAGTGTTTGAATCTTTCAAAAGTATTTAATTTAAACTCAACATACAACCTGGCATCATGGCCTGAGCCAACCTTTTGATGGTTGTATCAATTTCGTTGTTTGACATGGTCTGTTGTTTACAAAGTGCTCCTGAAAAAAGAGACACAAGCACATAATAATAATAAAAATTAAAATAATAATTATTATATTATTATTATAACTATTATGATTATTATATTTATTATATTAATGCTAATTATTATATTAATTATATAATAATATTGTTATATTTGCATATTTTACATAATAATAATATAATTATTATTATTTTAATTTTATTTTAATTATTATAATATTTTATTATTTTTAAAATATTTAAATATAAATATAAAATAATAAATAATAATAGCAGATTGCATGACAATTTTACAGATACAATAATACCAGGTGGACTGTTACGTGTAAAATATATAGTCTGCCCCCCCCCCCCCCCCCCCCGGAAATTTGATCTACAACCAAAGGCTCAAATTCCAGATCGACACACGAACCGGAAGTCAAACGCTTATTAAATTTTGGAATGTAATCATATTTTCTACAAAAATATGCCCTCTATAATCGCGAGAACCGGGGAATTTCAACCACTGTTGTTATGATGTCCCAATTTAAACAAGACTTCAAGCATATGTTTTGCTTTTTCTTTGACTTTTTGGCAAGACTAAATCACATAGCAGGCAAGCTTTTTAGAGATTACATCAAATGCAAAAAACGCTTGGTTTTAGAGGGCGTGGCAAAACTGTTCTTTTGTGATGTCACAAAGGGACAGGCTTCATTATGGGCGTGGCTCTAGGTGCGATGAGCAATGTGCCTCTGATAAAGTGTGTCCGACAATGAGTGCTCCATCTCGGGCAGACGAGGTTGGAGAAGCACCAGCGTTATCATACACTATAAATCATGGGTCTCCAACCAGTAGATCGTGGGCTGCCAGTAGCTCCTAAACACTTTTCAATTAGACTTTATTCATTTATTATCAACCCATTATCAATATTAGAACCTAGGTATTCACTACCTATTATATACTCCATCAAATCAATGTTTTCATCTGATTAGCAAAGAAACAAGACCAACAAGATCTTTGGATGATGAAGTCTGAACATGTTGTACACCCTGCTGCTTGTGGTGGACTCCAGCAATATCTCCATGGTGGACTCTCGATAGAATCCTCCAAGGTTTTCCCACTGACCGGGCTTGCTAAAGAATAAAAATGGGTTCTTTACTGTTCCTCAGTGTGCTGAGCAGGGCGCTAATCCAGCCAACCCGGAGCTGCCAGGCTCCCTTTTCTTTCCCTCGGCTCCTCCAAACGCTCCGATAGAGATCTGATCCCCCTGCACAATTTCATGCCTGCTTTGCCCTCTTCTCCTGCTGCAAATCATCAATTACTGGCATCAAACAAGTTTGTGCCTCATCCAAAAACATCAAGTGGTCAACTTTTAGCTTCTACTCCAACTCCACTTTTGTCACAGAGTTGCAGAAAATGATCCCATATGTGCGAAAAACACACAATTCCATGTAAAAGTAAGGAGATTATGGGATACTCCATGACAGACAGTTTCAATTTCAGAAGTTCATTGATCACGTGACCTTTGACCAGCATCTGTGCCAGGCTGATCCCAGGTCAGGAGGGGGACGCCGCTTCACGAAACCCAACCAACGGACCTCATCTCGTTATAGAATAACTTCATGAACCAAACTCACACAACATTCTTATCTCTGTGCTGTGAAAATAGTCCATTTAGTTTGTCAGTAGAGGCAGGAAGCCGAGCTCACAGGTCAAAGGTTAATAAAATGGACCTAATGAGCTCTGTCATCAGTTCTTCCATATCCCATTTCCAACAATTCTTGAAAATTACATCCAAATCCATTAGGAACTTTTGGAATTATTTTGGACACAAACAAATAAGAACATATAATCCTTGGCGGAGGTAATTGACGGAATATTTTCACAGTTAAAGCATAGAAAACCTTTCATTCATTCACTCATTTAAAAAACGCTTTTTCCTCACGAGGGTCACGGCGGTTGCTGGAGCCTATCCCAGCTGTCTTCAGGCAAGAGGCGGGGTACACCCTGGACTGGTGGCCAGCCAATCACAGGGCACATATAGACAAACAACCATTCACACTCACATTCATACCTATGGACAATTTGGAGTCGCTAATTAACCTAGCATGTTTTTGGAATGTGGGAGGAAACCGGAGTACCCGGAGAAAACCCACGCATGCACAGGGAGAACATGCAAACTCCACAAAGAGATGGCCGAGGGTGGAATCGAACTCGGGTCTCTTAACTGTGTGGCCTAGTTGCCGTTCAGGCCAAAAATACAAATTAAACAAATTCATTCATTTTCTACCGCTTATCCTCACAAAGGTTGTGGGGATGCTGGAGCCTATCCCAGCTGTCTTCGGGCGAGAGGCGGGGTACACCCTGGACTGGTGGCCAGCCAATCACAGGGCACATATAGACAAACAACCATTCACACTCACATTCATACCTATGGACAATTTAGAGTCGCTAATTAACCTAGCATGTTTTTGGAATGTGGGAGGAAACCGGAGTACCCGGAGAAAACCCACGCATGCACGGGGAGAACATGCAAACTCCACACAGACATGGAATTGAACCCTGGTCTCCTCGCTGTGAGATCTGCGCGCTAACCACTAGACCGCCATTTTCAACAATTCCTAAAAATTCTTTTTTGAGTTATTTTGGACACAAACAAACAAACAAATAAGAAAATATAATCCTTGGCGGAGGTAATTGACGGAATATTTTCATAGCTAGAGCATAGAAAACCTGTTTAGGACTTTGTAAATAGGAGTTCATAACATTATTAGAGGCTTTTAGACATGAAATAACACCCCAATAGTGACTTCTATTCTCCTATTATTCTTTTGTTTACATCACATTGTTTAGGCTATGCTATCACTGCTGGGACGAGCTAGTTAGCCTAGCTTGTTAACCTAGCTAGTGTTTGAAATGGAGTTGGGAAGAAGAACAAAGAGGCCTTATGTGAACTTATGTGTTTATATGTTTATATATTGAGAGTAAAAGCAGTAAAGGACAGGAAGGATGTATGTTTGGACCGCCGATGTGCTAATGAGGATATATTTAGGGTGAGGCCCCGAGAGGGTTCAGGGATCATGGCTGGAATATGAATATGAATATAATGAACCTGCATCATCCACTCGTGTTTATCTGCATGCACTCCTGTGGACGCCGTGTATCGCTGGAAAGGCCTTGAGATTTGAGAAGTTAATTAGAGCGTCAAATGAAGGGTCTGACAACTGTTGATAGAAGGCCAGTGGACGCCTCTTTAATCCGCCCCCCCACCCACCCCCACTTTCCTCCAGCGCCACCTCAGACTCAGTGTTTACCAAACTACCAGCAAATTCCCAGCAGCAGAAGGCAATCAGCAAGACTTACGCCTTATTCACACACACACACACACACACACACACACACACACACACACACACACACTAGCGTGCATGTGTGTGTGTGCGCTCAATGAAAAGAAAGCTAGCATGATTTAATTGAATGCTTTTTTCCCCCTATTGCAAGCAGTTTAAGAGGTAAATTGATTGCAGTTTTTTAATTAACTAGCATAGTTGGCCTCTTTGATGGTTGTGAGGGATTACAATTACAAAAAAAAACACAAAAGAGGCAGCAGTTATTTGCTCATTCGGTCATCCCTGCTCAAGTCAGGGCGCTTCATGTCACATACGGCGCTCATTTTTATTTGCAGAAATTTGTTTTCTTTGTAAATTAAATTAAACAAAAATTAATTCATGTAATAATAATATTAATTAATTAATTAATTAATAAGTATTATTATTTAATAATACATTTAAAATGTACAAGAATGTGTTTTATTTGTAAATTAAATAAAACTAAAATAAATAAATGTAATACTTATTTTTAAATAATAATAAATTAGGTGTTATCATTAAATTTATTGAATTTACTTTGAGTTTTCATTTAGTATAATTGTATTTCCTTTTACTATTATTTATTTTAAAATAATAATAATAATAATAATAATAAAGTTATTATAATTATTACATTTATATATTTTTGTTTATTTACAAATATTACTATCAATATTATTATTTTAAAATGTGCAGTAATATTTTTATTTGTAGATTAAATTAAACTAAAATAAATAAATGTAATAATAATATGAAATAATAATAATAATACATGTATTATTATTAGATTGATTTAATAAATGAAATTAAACTAAAATAAATAAATGTAATAATAATATGAAATAATAATAATACATGTATTATTTTTAGATTGATTTAATAAATGAAATTAAACTAAAATAAATAAATGTAATAATAATATGAAATAATAATAATACATGTATTATTTTTAGATTGATTTAATAAGTGAAATTAAACTAAAATAAATAAATGTAATAATAATATGAAATAATAATAATAATACATGTATTATTATTAGATTGATTTATTTTAGTTCAATTTAATTTAAAAATAGTAATATTAATAATATTATTAGCTTAATTATTTAATATGAATTCCAAATGAAGAGTGTCGTGGGCATGTGTACGGCGTAAAATGACGTGATTTAGAATGAATAAAGCTGAGGGAGTGAGATGTCATCCCCGGATGATATCTGACCCGTGCTAATTGAAGGCGTTGGGCGTTTTACGGCAAACACTCGCTGTTTTTTGTGCTTGGAAATGAAAAAGAAGGGCGGAGAGGCAGCAAATGGAGGTTTAAGTAGTTTGTGCGGCTGTTGATGCTAAGTGATGTTGACTCAGTGAGATTGTATGTGAAGCTGCCCGGCTGGATGCTTTATATGACTCACTACACAAGTAAATACAATCTGCTCTCTGGGTCAACACACAACCATACACTGCACTTCCACACACGGCACAACCTTAAATCATTGCAATTCTGCTCGTGAACATCAATTATTCTTTTTTTTTACAGTGACATTTAAATATATATATGTATTACCATCTATTTTATCATAATTATTATTCATTTCCATCCAGTTTTGCTGCAAATGTAAACATCAGAGATCACAAACATGTCTGATATTCATTTTTTTCATTAAAAAACATCTTATAACTGTCAAAGCTGTTCCCTAAATTGGGAAAAAAAATAAAGCAACAAAAAAATAAACACATTAGTCCCTTGTGACCACAAACGTCCATTAAAAAAGGCAAATTTGACAACACATTAATCTTAACGTTCAATAAAACAATCCCTTATTTTGTTTTCACTTTGTCAATCTTAAACTTGTCCACCAGATGGCGCTACTTCTTCCCCATTCAAAGCACACAGCAAAACGTTGCCAATAATTGGCATCAGCCAAGTTTGTTGACTCGTTTGAAGCCATGTATTGACATCGAGACACGGTGTGTGGTTTGACATGCACTTAACCTCCATACTGTTTAGCGTGTAACGTCTTCATTAATGTGTGAAAGAAGGGGGGGCGGTTCGAGAGAGAATATTGCTAATTCCAATCCCAGGTTAGCTGCAGCGTAATCAATACTGTGTGAATGCTCAACAGTAGTGACCTCCTTCTGTCTTTATTAGCAAGGACAAAAAGGGGCGAGACAGACGCCGGCCTCGCCTCGCCTCGCCTCGCCTCGCCTCTCCTCGCCTCCCTCACCCCTTCCTTCTTCAGGGCCGGGAAGCAGGAGCGTTGGTGTGGATCAGCGCTCCACGCCAAATGGGTCGTGTCAGCTCACGGAGAGCATCATCATCACGCTGCTTAGTTTAGACTGCATGGCGCTCCCCTGGGAGGAGTCGGCTAATGCGCTGCAATACACACACACGAGAGGAGTATCGCCAAAGCACAGATCAGAGAGACAGAGGTGGACGAGACAGATTTTGATATAATGAAGAATAAAAACAAAGCAAGGCCTGTTGTACCTTCAGACCTCATTTTAACTTATAATACACACATCATAAGAAATCACAATGTTGCGTTTACATAATGCATCATGGACGACAACATCATCGTCAGCACAGGCAGTGGTAGGCAGAACACCATCTAAATATACGGTTAGTACATACGAATATACCACAGCAAGTCTTCCAGGTCCTCAAGCAGAAAAACTGCTCCAGACCATCACACTACCACCACCATATTTTATTCATTCATTCATTTTCTACCGCTTTTTCCTCACGAGGGTTGCGGGGGATGCTGGAGCCTATCCCAGCTGTCTATGGGCGAGAGGCGGGATACACCCTGGACTGGTGGCCAGCAGAATCACAGGGCACATATAGACAAACAACCATTCACACTCACATTCATACCTATGGACAATTTGGAGTCGCTAATTAACCTAGCATGTTTTTGGAATGTGGGAGGAAACCGGAGAACATGCAAACTCCACACAGAGATGGCCGAGGGTGGAATTGAACCCTGGTCTCCTAGCTGTGAGGTCTGCGCGCTAACCACTATACCGCCGTGCCGCCCCCACCATATTTTATTGTTGCTATAATGTTGTTTTTTCCTGAAATGCGGCGTTCCTTTGAAGGTTAAATTTTTGTCTCGTGAGATCAGAGAATATTTTCCCAAAGACGATTCTTAGTGTTCCTTTGGTCTTGGAACTCCATGCCATGGGGGCCATTTTTGTTCTTAACTGAGGCAAGTGAGGCCTGCAGTTGTTTTTTAATGTTGTTGTGGGGTCTTTTGTGACCTCTTAAATGATGTACATGGTTAAGCGATATATCAACAAACGCATGTAAAGCATTTTGGTCGCTATTTTCCCGTATTTACGATTCTATGGTTATCATTGCATTTTTCCTGTATTCCCACCACTGGTACTAACCTGTCTGTGGTGGCATTATAAAACATACAAAGAAGCCGTTTCGATTTCTTCCCAAAGGATCCGCCCACAGGGGACATCATTCAAATTCCGATGGTCCACAAACATTTTTTCTGCTCCAGCGTCTCTTTGTCTTGTCAGAGCAGGGATGGAGCACGGCACCTCGGCGACCATGAGGCTTAATGGCAAAGTGATGAGGTCAAAGAGAGAGGGGAGTCAGGTTAATTGGGAGCTGCCGAGTAAATCTCAGCTTGAATGATGATTACAAATGTTAACCGAGGGAGGGGGGGGGTGGGGTGGGGCAAACAGGATAAATATAACCTCGGTGGAGCTCCGTTGGTATGTGGAGCAGAGTGACGACAGGACCCGTCCTCTCTGGGAATGGTATGGCTTCGAATGAGGCTATGATGGTGGACTAGATACACAACCCACTATTGGATCCTCCACTCCAGTCTAGCCACTCAGTGACTGATGACAAGCCCTGTGGACTGCAGGTATGGCCTCCGAGTGTCTGTATGCACTCCTTCTAATGTCACGAAAAAAAGGGATCATAGACTGATCAAACTTCTGTGGGTTTCCTCATTTTCGCCCATAATGTGGCTCCATAATGATCTCTATGTGTCTGTATGAACTCCATACATGGTCTGAGCATAACAAAATGACATCATAAGATGATGCAATTTCTGTGGATTTCCTCAAGACAAATCATAATGCGGCTCAGATGTAGTGTATATAGCCTGGATGTGTCTGTATGAACTCCATACATGGTCTGAGCATCAAAAATGACATCATAAGATGATGCAATTGCGGCTCAGATGTAGTGTGTATTTCTTGCACGTGTTTGTATGAACTCCCTACAACGTTTGAGTATTAAAAATTGTGTACATTACCTCAAGACAACTCATAATGTGGCTCAGGTGTAGTGTATATAGCCTGGACGTGTCTGTATGAACTCCCTACATGGTCTGAGCATAACAAAATGACATCATAACATGATGCAATTTCTGTGGATTTCCTCAAAACAAATCATAATGCGACTCAGGAATAGTGTGTATTTCTTGCACGTGTTTGTATGAACTCCCTACAACATTCAAGCATTAAAAATTGTGTACATTTCCTCAAGACAACTTATAATGCGGCTCAGATGTAGTGTATATAGCCTGGATGTGTCTGTATGAACTCCCTACATGGCCTGAGCATAACAAAATGACATCATAAGATAATGAAATTTCTGTTGATTTCCTAAAAAAAAACAAATCATAATGCAGCTCAGTAATAGTGTGTATTTCTTGCACGTGTTTGTATGAACTCCCTACAACGTTCGAGCATTAAAAATTAGCGGCTGATAAAAATTGTGTACATTTCCTCAAGACAACTCATAATGTGGCTCAAGTGTAGTGTATATAGCCTGGACGTGTCTGTATGAACTCCCTACATGGTCTGAGCATAAAAAATGACATCATAAGATGATGCAATTTCTGTGGATTTCCTCAAAACAAATCATAATGCGGCTCAGGAGTAGTGTGTATTTCTTGCACGTGTTTGTATGAACTCCCTACAACATTCAAGCATTAAAAATTGTGTACATTTCCTCAAGACAACTCATAATGCGGCTCAGGTGTAGTGTATATAGCCTGGACGTGTCTGTATGAACTCCCTACATGGCCTGAGCATAAAAAAATGACATCATAAGATGATGCAATTTCTGTGGATTTCCTCAAGACAAATTATAATGCGGTTCAGATGTAGTGTATATAGCCTGGATGTGTCTGTATGAACTCCCTACATGGTCTGAGCATAAAAAAATGACATCATAAGATGATGCAATTTTTGTGGATTTCCTCAAGACAAATTATAATGCGACTCAGATGTAGTGTGTATTTCTTGCATGTGTTTTTGTATGAACTCCCTACAACGTTTGAGTATTAAAAATTGTGTACATTACCTCAAGACAACTCATAATGCGGCTCAAATGTAGTGTATATAGCCTGGACGTGTCTGTATGAACTCCATACATGGTCTGAGCATAAAAAATGACATCATAAGATGATGCAATTTCTGTGAATTTCCTCAAGACAAATCATAATGCGGCTCAGATGTAGTGTATATAGCCTGGATGTGTCTGTATGAACTCCCTACATGGTCTGAGCATAAAAAATGACATCATAAGATGATGCAATTTCTGTGGATTTCCTCAAAACAAATCATAATTCGGCTCAGGAATAGTGTGTATTTCTTGCACGTGTAGCCTGGATGTGTCTGTATGAACTCCCTACAACATTTGAGCATCAAAAACAAAATCAAAGGCTGATCAAACTTCTGTAAATGTCCACATTACAGCTCAATGTGGCCCAGGACTGGTGTGAATGACCTCCATGGGTCTGAATTGAATCAAAACAACTCATAATGTAGCTCAGTTGCATATATGGCCTCCATGGGCTAGTATGCACTCCCTACAATGTCCGAGCATAGAAAACCATAGACTGATCCACCTTCTGTGAATTAATACAACTCATGATGTGACTAAGTAATAGCATGTATGACCTCCATGTGTCTGTATGAACTCCCTACAATTTTTTAGCATTAAAAAATGAAATATGTTGATCAAATATCTGTGCATTTCCTCAAGACATTAAGTGGCTCAGATGTTGTAGGAAGTACATACAAACATATGGAGGCCATACACACCGCTGAAGCCCTTTAAGAGATGTTTTCGAGGAAAGGTCTTCCCGCCCCAGACATTGTAGGGAGCGCATACGCCTTCCGGGTCTGCTATCAGCGCCTTGCAAAACCCCAAGTCCACCTGTAAACACTGAGCGCTGCTTCCCAGAGGTAAGTTTATCTGCAAGAGGCATTTTGCAGCTTGGTCCTTCCTTGCAGGCCAGACAGGAAGAAATTAGCCAAAGAAAGTGAAGTGTGACAAGTTAAGCTACCGAGAATGCGCTCCCTTAATTCCAATTTGATTCCTCTTGTCTTTCGTTACATCACATCTCAACGGCTTCCTTCTTTTGCCGTTTTCCCTCAACACACCTCATGTGTCATTTTTGTCTCTCCGCCCACATCCCTCTTCTCGCAGAGATAGCGGCACACACGTATAATTGCAGTGTGCAACAGTGCGCACCTTAGAGGAAATAATTAGCACTATAAAAAGAGCAATTACTAACCTGGCAGAGAGTTGCAGAGGATTTTAATGCTTCTGCCAGCGAACGTCTGCTTAAATCGCGCTCTTTGTTTGTTTGACTAATGGTTTCTTTTGAAGGGGGGGGGGGGGAACAAGCCCCCCCCCCCGCCCTGTTTTGCACACACAGCTCGCAGTTAGCAGCGCCGACTCCTGGGAAGTTCAGAACGTGACTGGTGGAAAGCAAACATGAAAGATTCTTATTTGAAGCAACCGCCTCCATCCAATACTTCATATCCGCTTTTGATTAGCTCCTGTGTCGCTTCGATCCCGTGTCATCCGTCATGATGAATACTTGGGCGCTAATATGTTAACTTTTCATACGCTCAGCAAATATTCAGGAAGCTTGAGAGAAAAGAAGAAATAACGACAAAGGTCTTTTGATTGAGCGCAGTTAACTGCTGATGCTGATTGACTGATGCTAACTCGTAGTAGTATGTAGTATGTTGTAGTATGTATGACCTCCCTACAATGTCTAAGCATGGAAAATGACATCAAAGGTCAATCAAAATTCTGTAAAATTCCCCCTAGAATACCCATAATGTAGCTTAGGAGTCGTATGTATGACCTCCTTGTGTCTGTATGACCTCCCTACAATGTCTGAGCACAGAAAATTACATCACAGATTGATCAAAATTCTGTAAAACCCCCCCAACCCCCCCAAAAAACATGATGTAGCTCAGAAGTCGTATGTATGACCTCCTTGTGTCTGTATGACCTCCCTACACTGTCTTAGCATGGAAAATGACATCAAAGGCCGATCAAAATTCAATATTTTTTCCAGGAAAACTCGTAATGTAGCTCATCAGTATTATGTATGACCTCCTTGGTCCAAAGGTCCGTCAAAATTCTGTAAAATTCCCGCGAGAAAACCCATAATATAAGTCTTGAGTATTATGTATGACCTCCTTGTGTCTGTATGACCTCCCTACAATGTCTTAGCATGGAATATGACATCAAAATACCCCAAGAAAACCCATAATGTAGCTTAGGAGTCGTATGTATGACCTCCTTGTGTCTGTATGACCTCACCAACTCAGTAGTATGTAGTATGTCGTAGTATGTATGACCTCCCTACAACGTCTGAGCACAGAAAATGACATCAAAGGCCGATCAAAATTCTGTAAAACTTCCACAAAAAAAACATAATGTAGGTCAGGAGTCGTATGTATGACCTCCTTGTGTCTGTATGACCTCCCTACAATGTCTAAGCATGGAAAATGACATCAAAAATCAATCAAAATTCTGTAAAATTCCCCCTAGAATACCCAAAATGTAACTCAGGAGTCGTATGTATGACCTCCTTGTGTCTGTATGACCTCCCTACAATGTCTTAGCATGGAAAATGACATCAAAGGTCCATCAAAATTCTGTAAAATTTTCCAGGAAAACTCATAATGTAGCTCATGAGTATCATGTATGACCTCCTTGTGTCTGTATGACCTCCCTACAATGTCTTAGCATGGAAAATGACATCAAAGGTCCATCAAAATTCTGTAAAATTTTCCAGGAAAACTCATAATGTAGCTCATGAGTATCATGTATGACCTCCTTGTGCCTGTATGACCTCCCTACAATGTCTTAACGGGGAAATTACATCACAGGCTGATCAAAATTCAATACATTTTTCCATGAAAACTCATAATGTAGCTCATGAGTATTATGTATGACCTCCTTGTGTCTGTATGACCTCCTTACAATGTCTTAGCATGGAAAATGACATCAAAGACCAATCAAAATTCTGTAAAATTCCCCCAAGAAAACCCATAATGTAGCTCAGAAGTCGTATGTATGACCTCCTTCTGTCTGTATGACCTCCCTACAATGTCTTAGCATGGAAATTACATCACAGTTCATCACAGTTGACATCATGACATCAAATGACATCAAAGGCCAATCAAAATTCTGTAAAATTCCCCAAGAAAACTCATAATGTAGCTTAGGAGGATTATGTATGACCTCCTTGTGTCTGTATGACCTCCCTACAATGTCTTAGCATGGAAAATGACATCACAGGCTGATCAAAATTCAATATTT
Source organism: Doryrhamphus excisus (assembly GCF_030265055.1). Classification (NCBI taxonomy): domain Eukaryota; kingdom Metazoa; phylum Chordata; class Actinopteri; order Syngnathiformes; family Syngnathidae; genus Doryrhamphus; species Doryrhamphus excisus. The sequence goes on from NC_080466.1 coordinate 41,089,459, forward strand.
TTTTCCAGGAAAACTTGTAATGTAGCTCATCAGTATTATGTATGACCTCCTTGTGCCTGTATGACCTCCCTACAATGTCTTAACGTGGAAATTACATCACAGGCTGATCAAAATTCAATACATTTTTCCAGGAAAACTCATAATGTAGCTCATGAGTATTATGTATGACCTCCCTACAATGTCTTAGCATGGAAAATGACATCAAAGACCAATCAAAATTCTGTTAAATTTCCCCAAGAAAACCCATAATGTAACTCAAGAGTCATATGTATGACCTCCTTGTGTCTGTATGACCTCCCTAACTCATAGTAGTATGTAGTATGTCGTAGTATGTATGACCTCCCTACAACGTCTTAGCACAGAAAATGACATCACAGACCGATCAAAATTCTGTAAAACTTCCACAAAAAAACATAATGTAGCTCAGGAGTCGTATGTATGACCTCCTCGTGTCTGTATGACCTCCCTACAATGTCTTAGCATGGAAAATGACATCAAAGACCAATCAAAATTCTGTAAAATTCCCCCAAGAAAACCCATAATGTAGCTTAGGAGTCATATGTATGACCTCCCTGCAATGTCTTAGCATGGAAAATGACATCGCAGGCTGATCAAAATTCCATGAAATTTTCCAGGAAAAGTCTCAATGTAACACAGGGGTAGTATGTATGACCTTTCTAAAATGTCTAATCAATGACTGCTGCAACTTCGGTCAATTTCCTCATAACAACTTATAATGCGACTCTAGATTTGTGCGTATGACCTCATTATGTCTGTATGAACTCCCTACATTGTCTGAGCATGGAAAATGACATCACAGGCTGACGCTGCTTCTCTGAACTCAAATTTACTGTCTAGAATATTGTCCTTTGAAAAAGTGTGCAATAAAAATACAGTACACACGAATGTAAAGACCGTATTCTTTCTAGCATCCATGTTGTTTTGAGGACTTGCATGTTCCCTGGTGTAGTGGTGAGATGCTAAAAGTCAGATGACTGAACTGCTATAAAATCTTCATTTTGCAAATTGGAGATAGTGGATTTAATATGTCTGGATGTAATGCTCTTAATCCCGTTAGCTAATGTGGGGAACACATGTTTACACGTGCATGTGTATGAGCATATGTGCTTCTCACTTGTGTGTGTGTGTGTGTGTGTGTGTGCTGCGTGGCGTCCCCTCCACTAACTAGGTTTGTTGGGGTAAATTGAGTGTGTGACTAAATATAATTCACTCTCAGAGCGGCCCCATTTCCCTCGGCCCGCCTGCTTGGTCACACTGATTCAACGGGCCAGCAGCAAGCAACACAAAATCCATACCAATAAACATCTCCGCCAAAGACACCCACTCATCGTTTGGTCAGCTGAGGGCATCGTCCTTTTTTTCATACATCACACTTCATTTCAACATACTTGCCGTGACACGTTACACGTGACACGTTACATAGTATTCACACGTTTAGCCAAACATTTTCAATGCTGATGGAACAGCGTTTTCCCTGGCACCGCCGTCTCCGTGTTTTGATGTGTCAAACATGTTGAAGTGCGGCGCCCGGGTGACGTGCTAATTATCACCAATAAGCCAAATTGTGCAGAGTGGCCTAACAGCGGCGTCCATTTGGTTCTAATGTTCCCATTGCAGTTGGTCTGAACGGACTCTCTAATTCTACTCTCTCTTTAATATTTTCCATCTAGTCTTTATTAACAATACCAATAATGTTTTAAGTGGCAATTAATAATATAAGCGTAAGAAAAAGTGAGCAATTATCTTAAATATAATATGAAGTGTTGACATTGGAGTCGTACTGTAGATATTTGCTATTTGGACTACGGGTTGCCAAAAAAAAGTCAAAGAAAAAGCCAAACACAGCTAGTGTTAATACTTTGATGTTATTGCAACAGGGTGTTTTGTGGGACCCTGCGTTCCAAATTATATGACCTACGGGTTCAGAGGTTTTTTTGCCCCCCCTCGAAGTAATTTAATTAAAAAATTTAATAATACAAGATTTTTTAAAATCCATTAGATAACAAGGTCGAGTGGTTAGCGCCCAGACCTCACAGCTAGGAGACCAGGGTTCACTTCCACCCTCGGCCATCTCTGTGTGGAGTTTGCATGTTCTCCCCGTGTTTTCTCCGGGTACTCCGGTTTCCTCCCACATTCCAAAAACATGCTAAGTTAATTGCCCACTCCAAATTGTCCATAGGTATGAATGTGAGTGTGAATGGTTGTTTGTCTATATGTGCCCTGCGATTGGCTGGCGACCGGTCCAGGGTGTACCCCGCCTCTCGCCCCAAGACAGCTGGGATAGGCTCCAGCACCCCCCCCCATGACCCTCGTGAGGAAAAAGCGGTAGAAAATGAATGAATGAAATAACAAGGGCGGCATGGCGGTCGAGTGGTTAGCGTGCAGACCTCACAGCTAGGAGACCAGGGTTCAATTCCACCCTCGGCCATCTCTGTGTGGAGTTTGCATGTTTTCTCCGGGTACTCCGGTTTCCTCCCACATTCCAAAAACATGCTAGGTTAATTGCCCACTCCAAATTGTCCATAGGTATGAATGTGAGTGTGAATGGTTGTTTGTCTATATGTGCCCTGTGATTGGCTGGCCACCAGTCCGGGGTGTACCCCGCCTCTCGCCCGAAGACAGCTGGGATAGGCTCCAGCACCCCCCCCCCGTGACCCTCGTGAGGAAAAAGCGGTAAAAATGAATGAATGAATGAAATAACAAGGGCGGCACGGCGGACGAGTGGTTAGCGCCCAGACCTCACAGCTAGGACACCAGGGTTCAATTCCACCCTCGGCCATCTCTGTGTGGAGTTTGCATGTTCTCCCCGTGTTTTCTCCGGGTACTCCGGTTTCCTCCCACATTCCAAAAACATGCTAGGTTAATTGCCCACTCAAAATTGTCCATAGGTATGAATGTGAGTGTGAATGGTTGTTTGTCTATATGTGCCCTGTGATTGGCTGGCCACCAGTCCAGGGTGTACCCCGCCTCTCGCCCCAAGACAGCTGGGATAGGCTCCAGCACCCCCGTGAGGAAAAAGCGGTAGAAAATGAATGAATGAATGAATGAAATAACAAGGGCGGCACGGCGGACGAGTGGTTAGCGCCCAGACCTCACAGCTGGGACACCAGGGTTCAATTCCACCCTCGGCCATCTCTGTGTGGAGTTGGCATGTTCTCCCCGTGCATGCGGGGTTTTCTCCGGGTACTCCGGTTTTCTCCCACATTCCAAAAACATGCTAGGTTAATCGGCGACTCCAAATTGTCCATAGGTATGAATGTGAGTGTGAATGGTTGTTTGTCTATATGTGCCCTGTGATTGGCAGGCCACCAGTCTTGCCCGAAGACAGCTGGGATAGGCTCCAGCACCCCCGCGACCCTCGTGAGGAAAAAGCGGTAGAAAATGAATGAATGAATAAATAACAATGCCATCAAGTACACAAAAATATCACTAAATGTTCATTTAAATCCATCAACCATAGCAACGGCGGTGAAGCTGTCCTTCTTCCAAGCCAGGGTTCAGTATAAACAATTCGGATAAGGTCAAATGACTTCCATACTGTTGCTCTAAAAAGGCTATGAATGGATGACGGATCAGTGGTGACACATATTGATCGACGGCGGCAAGGAGGAGCGACGGCGGCGCGTTCCTCCGTACTCGAAGCGTGAGGTTTTATGTTTGTGTATGAAGTGTGAGTGATGCAGCAAATTGTTCATTTGCAGTGTATCCGATGGGCTCAGGGATGTCATTAGTCACAGTGCGCTCCTTCTCATTAAAGCGCCCCGGTCGCCATGGCAGCCCCCTTGCAAAGGCCAGCCCCGCCCATTCCCACCACACCTCCCAGCACACGGGGAGTGACAGACCAATTAGAGCGGGGGCGCTGTGACATTCAGTCTGCTGTCATTACAGCTCCGAGGAGAGAAGAAGCCACGCGGGGGACATCGTACGTACGCTGGCAGGGGGCCCCCGAATGCCATCCCTCCATCCGGGACACTTATGTGCAATAACAACACAAGGGAGACGTTGACAGTTTGATTTTCACCAATTGTCGGCACCACACAACATCAGGTGCGCCTGAGATCCAATACAAAAAACATTTGTATAAAATACAGTACAAACAAAAGGGAACTAGTTACCTGCTTGTGGCGGAAGAATACATAACCAACTTTCTTCCCTTCATTGTGCCTCCCAGGCATGAGGCAATGTTATGTCTTTGGGTGGAAGACAGTGGTTTCATTTGATTTCTGAGTACATTTAAAATGTGTAAACGACTTCATAGTTGGTAATAAATATCTTAAAATGTATAGTACAACTCGTCAAAAAGCTATGGTTAAAAAGATAAAAGTGAAACATCTCCCAAAAAAAACAATCGTTTCAGTGACAGCAAGAGTGAGTGCTCTTCACGCAATTAGTCAATCTTTGACGTTTTTTTCCTGCTCTCTGTGACGCACAAGCTAGCAACGGCAGAAATGAAGTTGGAAAAGCTCATAAAAAGCTGTTTTTGTTATAAAACGTTTGCGCCCTGGGATACCTTCGTCTTTGTGAGTATCTATGGGTAAAACGCACTTGTTGTGTGTTCCTGAATTATTATTTTGAATGTGTTTGTAACTCGGTGTGATGTACTGTAGCTGTTAGCTAGCTTGTGTTTTGGCTAGTTATGCACTTTTAGCATATTTAATGTACATTTATAGCTAGTACTTGTATTCTCTGTATGTTACAGTTACCACAGGCATCCAGAATTTTCTCTATTGGTTCGCTGGCTGTCAAAGAAATGGAAAGCGAACGTGAAAAAGAAGACACCATGACCACAAAGGTATGAAACAATGTCGGTTGTTGTTAGTTGAAAATAATAGTTGCAATTATGTTGATCTATGCTTATGAAATCAACGTTCCAATGTTAGCAGCGGGTGCAAACTGATGCAAAGTCATCACTCCAAGTCCAACACGGATTCAATGATCTCGGGTTGAAAATTCTACAAAGATTCTACGTTGTTATTGTTATGTTAACATGTGAAATGGACAGTGCTAGCTACATAGCATAGTACTAAGACTTCCTCCTGTCTCCCCAGCTGTTGCACCGCCCCTTTAAGTGTGCTAGACAGCCACAGACATAAAAAGGAGTAAGGATTTGTTCAATTAAAACAATTAAATAAATAAAACCAATTAAATATAACTATAATACTACCAGTAATGATAATGTAATTGACTCTTTTGACATTTTTTTCACTTCCAATGCCTCTAGAGAAGAAATGTTACAATATACTGACAGTTCTACCTATAAACAATGTCTGCATTTGAGACCTGAACGCCTCTTTAAGCTTTGATCGAGCGGCAGAATGGCGAAAAGAAGAATATGTGCGGTCTCGTGAAGCCACTGGCCTCTCCGGTTGCACATCTTTTGTGTTTGTGTGAGAACGGCTCACTGCCTTCTGACAATAACAACCATGGAGACAATCTTCTCAACACAATGTCCAGCGCTGGAGCAGCTACGCTCAAAGGCCGGGCGTGCAGCCGTGTGCATTTTCATGACACTTTTCTCTAAATTGCATCTCTCCTGATAGTGTTTTTTTTTGTTTGTTTGTTTTGGTGTCACATGATCGAGCGAAGAGAGGACACCTACTGAGGTGTGATCATGGCCAGTGAGCAGATGAAGAAAGGAAAGGAAAGCAGTCACTCATCTTGTCACACGTACACTCACACTATCTTGCAATAAAAAGCAGGATTCCGATAAAAGAGCCAATTTCAGGAAAGATTAAATAGTACGCCTGTAGGTTTTATGTACAAGTATAAACATAAATTTACAGTATCTCACATTTCAGCACATCTTCTGAAGTAAACTTTTAATTTTTTTGCAATTGTCAAGCATAAAAATGCATATATGAACTAAAGTACAAATATGAGGCATTCAGAAGACACATTCAAAGATGCGGTGAAGGATATTTGGTGGGACATACCAAGAGCAGAACAGTCATATTGGCACAATAAACCCAAATACAAAATCCCTAATAAAACAGGGGTTACTGTTACCAATGTAACTTGTCGTGAAAAGCTAAAACTCCAACTCGGGTCCCCTGACGTCACTTCCTGTCACTACTCAGCTCCCCTGGGGAAAACATTTATAGCGACACACATAAGAACAAGTTTGTTTACATCTTAAATGATTGACTTACTCTTATATGTCTACTGTATTGGGTAATACAGGTGTAAATGTGACTATAGGGGTGTTATTTCATGTCTGGAGGGCTCTAATAATATTGAAACCCATTTTTAGAGGGTCTAATAATATTGAAACCCATGTTTAGAGGGTGATAAACAGGTTTTCTATGCACTAATGATAAAAATATTCAATGTATTAATAATGATTCCTACCGACCAAATCTATCAGCAACAAGCTGCACACTGACTACTCCTACTACTATGAATGATTGTGCTGCGTCCCGTGAACGTCATCTGTAAAAGAGCTCTCCAAAGCAACAACGACTTTGCACTTTAACGAGCTCTAATGAGGTCAAGTCGCAATTGATGAATATTAACAGGGATTCTGCACTTTTACTGGGGACGTGCACAATTAAGTTGCAGCGAGATAACAACAGCAGGCGCTCGACTTTGGCTGCAATTTTTGGCAAGCGGGCATGAAAGAACATCGGCCTTTTATCTCAGTCGTTTGCTCTTCTTCCTTGAGGACACACAAGTGATTTTTTTACAGGACAAGGTGAGTGGAGGGAAAAGAAACTTCAGAGTCCCCCCCTTACTTCCTCCCCCCCCCAAAAAAGAGCGGAGTGAGTGTCTCTAATAGCTGTCGTGAAGGAAGAGGAGCTTGGAAAATGAAAGTGAAAGGGGAAAGAGAAAAGGAGAAGTGCAAGGGGACGACAACAAAAGAAAAGCAGTTAAGAGGAGCTCAGCGCGCCTTAATCGATTGTGAACAGCGCCGCACCGGACGGCCAATCACAGCGCCCCGCCACTTCCACGCTGTCTGCCGCCGCATCACGGGGGAAGCAGCAGCAGGCGACACCAGAAGACACAAAAAGATAGAGCAGGGAGCTTGAAAGTGACCTTGAATGCCCTCGTGTGTGTGACCTTCTACATGTCACATGGTCTTTTTGGACGCCGTAACTGCAAATATTCATTTTATTTAACGCTTGAAACATTCTGACGTGCCTCCATTAACCATGTGACTGTCTGACCTCTGACCCCAGCCACACCCTTACTGGGTGATTTTCGCCTCGACAGAATGTTTCAAGATTAAAATGACATCATCTTGCGTGACGTTTCGCCGCAATCAGTCGGCTACAGCTGTACCATTACACCACCAGCGTCTTGACAGGGCGAGGTCAGATTACTCGTCTCGTTATTTTTTTCCTCTTGGTGGTCTTTGCCTCATGGCGGAAAATGCAACAAGTACATAATTGGGGAGGGGGGGTATATCTCCTCATCCTGTGAGGAACAGAGCCAATGATCGTCAGACTCACATGCCTCGACACTCGTCCTTCCATTTATTTTCTATGCAACTTATCCTCACTAAAGTCGCAGGTGTATGCTGGAACCTATCCCAGCTGCCTTTGGGCAAGAGGCGGGATTACTCCAATTATCACTTGTCAAGTCAATTGTTTCGTAGTCAGACATGTTTACTTTCACCATCCCAGCAGTAAAGACCGTGAAACCGGTGAAGCAAATGTGCGTAACAATGGACAGGCGGGAACGTGAAGTGATACAACAGCATAGAAAATAACGCCAAACAATATGTAGAGTCTAATTTTGCATATTGATTTTAGAAGCCCAAACTCTTTACTCAACTGTCCCCAGGAACTAGCCGGAACTACTTTCCTCCGTACCAAAATCCGACCAGAAGTCGTCTCAGGACACGAAGTGGGGAGTGAGTCGCTACGTGAGTCGGTGTCATACAACCTCATATCAAAACATCCATCAGATGTCATAATGGCATAATCCATCAGAATAAAATCAGTAGCGGTCTCCCTTACGAAGGCCTGTTAGCAAAGTGTAGCCAGCAAGTCGACGAGGACCCGAGCAAAAAGTTGGAACTGTGGAGTTTTCTGCTCTAAAAATAGAAAAATCACCTGCGGCCATTTGGCAGCAAGTTAAAACGTCGGGCCATAACCGTCTGTATCCGTCCAATCTCAAACGTCATCATATTTGAAATGGAATTGTACTTTTTTTTTTAACGGAGAGAGAGATACAATTAAAAAGAGGACGCGTTGTCTCTTTGTTCTTCTAACGGCCGTATCTCCACTTTGGATTCACTTACTAACATGTACCATTCTGAAAGAGTGATTGAATATTATCACAAGCTACAAGGTTAGCGCTGCAGCTATCTTATACGGCAAGTAAAACTCCTTAAGTCGTAGTAGTCTCCATCCAAAATCAGTAACAGGCCGTTACGTTGCAGTGATGGCGCTTTGAAGATCCCCCTTCTCCCCTTTGGCTTGCCTCGCTGCGGGATGTGTCTCCGGGCTCCGAAGCTGAGGCGCTACAGCGGGCGAGAGATCCTGTGATTTCTCGCTTGGCCGCTTTCATCTGTTAGTGAATCATCTCGCCATAATCACCTGTCAAAGGCAGGGTGACGGATGGCCAGATGGAGACATCTCGCTCAGCGTTGATAACCCAAAACAACGAGTCGCATTCAAAGTCCGACGACTCCTTGTCGCTCAGCTTGTTTTGTGCTGTTGTTGTTTTTGCTTTCGGCTTTCCACTTTACACGGCGGGGCGGGGGGGCAGAAGACAAACCGTGGTCGACTTCTCATCGCGGTGTCTCATCTAACGCCGGGTACGACTCCACTGCCATGAAGGACATCGGCACACTGGCCTTTTCAATTCCGATTTAATTCACACTATGAGACGTGACCCGGACTCAAAGTTTGCAGTTGTTGAGTCAGTCCACGTGTAGTCCTCCATTGCACCGTGCCTTACGGTTCTCCTTCTATACCACTGGGGTGTCCAAACCTTTTCCACTCAGGGACACGTACTGAAAAATCAAAGGATATGGGGGCCACTTTTCTAAAACAAATGAAAAAATATTTTGTGATTAATAAATGCATTAAAAATTCAAAGCACATTATTAATATAATTATTAATAATTAAATTATAATTAATTAAATCAAAATTAATTAATTACATTAAAATTAAAATTTATTAAATAAATAACATTTTAAATAACAATTTTGTTATTTTTTAATTATGTCAAATTATTGTCGATTATGTTATATGTCAATCATCACACACAGAACAGAGCAAGTTGCAATGTCTTTCTTGCTGTCATTGGTCATTCATGACACACTGACCAGGGATCGTCTTTCATTCAGTCATTGGTCGGTTCACATGTCAATCACTACACACTTAACAGTTATTGGTTAGTGCATCTATTCCACTTGGGGAATCATTGGTCATTTTAACAATGATTAGTTGATCACATTACTAATTCAGTGTGAATTACTATCTATGCCTACTACTAGTTACTGAATAATGATTTGGTCTGAATGACTCTGCCGCTTCATTGGTCTGTCTACATGTCAATCATTGCACACTGAACCGTGATGATAGTCGCTGGTCGGTGTGAATGTCGAGCAACATACTCAGCATTGTTTAATCTAGCTGTCAAAACCGTGAGTGAATGGACTGTCAACCGCTTTACGCAGTCATTGGTCGGTCTACATGTCAATCATTAGGTACAGCACTAGTGGCTGGCTGCTAATATCACTGACTCTTCGTTACTTGTGTAACTAGTCTATGTGTTCTGCAGATAGAACTTCTGGACTGATGGATTGAAGAGAAAGTATACGGACTTTCTGTGTGTGTGTATATATATATATATATATATACATATATACGTATATATAGTCCTTTCCTTTTTCAAGTGCTTGCGGAGTCAATCACCAGAGCCGCCCCTTTAAATGCCAACGGTCTTGGAAACAGGTGCAAAGAAAATGGAAGCGTTTCCAAGGTGGCTGGGCGACTCAGGGGCCCGGCGTTTAGCGATGACCGACAGACGGCATGCTGGGAGAAAAGTCACCCCGCAGAGAGGAGAGAGCCAAGGCTGCTCCGCCGGCGCACTGAAAGTCACAAACCCAGTTCTTAATCTTAACACACTCTCTAATGAACACCTTTGAATCGTGTCCCGGTCTTTCCTCCATGATACAATAGATGGGTGATGGCGCCATGATTGTGTGCGTACGTATTATTATATATACGTATTATTATAGCCAGTATAGAAAGGTACATATACTATTGAGTCACGCCCAGAAATATGGCCGAAATGAGAAACAACACTTTAGGAATGCACTATTCACTACTGGGGCTGCACGGCGGATGAGTGGTCACACAGCTAGGAGACCTGAGTTCGATTCCACCCTCTGCCATCTCTGTGTGGAGTTTGCATGTTCTCCGTTCATGCGTGGGTTCCTCCCACATTCCAAAAACATGCATGCTAGGCGACTCCAAATTGTCCATAGTAGCTATGAATGTGATTGGCTGGCGACCAGTCCAGGGTGTACCCCGCCTCTCGCCCGAAGACGACTGGGATAGGCTCCAGCACCCCCGCGACCTTCGTGAGGATAAGTGATAGAAAATGAATGGATGTGAAAACACACTGGTCCTTAAGGAACATGTTCAAGCACACAGAGAAGAACGTTCGAGACTGCCTCCACATTGCCTCAGTGCATTTTTTCGTTGCTTTCTGCTGACGTGGGTGAACCTGGCAACATGATGGATCATACTGTTTGGGTTGGTTCCATCAGTGTGCTTCAGAATAAAGTCAAGATGGGGATTGTTGTGGAGGTGGGGGCGGGGGGTCCGACGCCCGGATAGCCAACAAACATTGTTTATGTAAGGCAGCCCGTCCTTCCTGTTATCAAAGGACGTCCCGTGATGAGTGCGTCCCGAGCGAGGAGCTGCCATGGTCACGTTCGTATGGCCTAACGAGCACTGGCAGACTCCCCCGCATCAGCATTTTTAATACCAGTCTCATATCATACATGATCTCTGACAAAAGACCCCCCCACCCCACCCCGTACTTGGTCACCTGGCAACGTGTGGAGTGGCCCCCCGAGGCTGATTAATTGACGCCGGAGAGACGACGGACAGAGCAGATCTTTAACTTAGCAGCATAGCGGGATCATGCTGGTGCTGCTCCGCTGCCGAAGCAAGATAGCCGGTGGCTACGGCTCGGATGGGGGGGACCTTTCAAAACCAATCGCGTCGCACGCCCATTCCCGAGCTGCGGCCCTCGCGCTATCAGAGCAGATAACGTGCTCCGGTAAAGGTTACGACTCGCCATGACATTTGTGTTGAGAGGCAGCAATGCCTGATTCCTGACGACGGGATCTCCAGTAGGAGCTTGTGTTTGGGAGGAGATGGCTTGTTTGGAATGGAAGGTTCAGGGGGGAAGACGCGCTAAGAAGGCCTCAGGCAGAATATACGTTAGACCAGGGGTCCTCAACTGGTGGGTTGGGACCAAGTTAAATGATTTAGAAGGAAAAAGTATATATATACGAAAATGACTTACAATTATTACAAACGAAAATGACTTGAATAAAAGTGCAAAGAAATTAATAATATCTTAAAAGTAGAAAAAATTATGAAAAATAAATGACAATTATTAATTAACTGTAATAAAAATAATAATCAAATATGACTTCAATAAAAATGTTTTTAAAAAATAAAGAAAAAAAATTAATAATAAATGATTTAATAGTGAAATTATGACAAATAAAATGACTTCAATAAAAGTGCAAAAAAATTAATATCTTAAAAGTAGAATTTTTTTTAAATAAATGACAATTATTAACTAAAAAAATAATAATCAAATATGACTTCAATAAAAATGTTTTTAAAAAGTAAAGAAAAAATTTAATAATAAATGATTTAATAGTGAAATTATGACAAATAAAATGACTTGAATAAAAGTGTACAAAAATAATTAAAAATAAAAGAAAATGATTGTGTAAAAAAATAACTAACTTAAATAAAAGTCTATAAAATAATTACAAAAATAAAAGAAAATGAATAAATAATTGTAAAAAAAATAAAAGTAAAACTTAAAGTGAATATATATACTAGCGTAAAAATAATTAGATAAAAAATTACAATAAGTTAATAAAATAAATAATGACTTGAATAAGTGTAAAAAAAACAAATTCACTTCGCCATTAGTGTGTAAACATCTTACAGTACAGTTATACTGCTACATAAGCTGTACACTGACTACTCTAAAGCATATCCAAGCTTGACTTCTATGGTATCATCCCTTGAGGAGACTGGTTAAATGATTTTCTTACTGGTTTGAATTTCGATGAGCATTGGCAGCATTGTGAGCAGCCTCCACTGTCCAGGACTTTGCTAAAGGAAGCACTTTTCTATGACACAATTGATTGGCCGCTGTAATTTTCCACCTGAGCGGCTCTTTGTGAAAGTTTGGCGGGAGCCATCTTGGTGCGAGTGCTTCCTTAATGCTATTCTTTAAAGCCTCTGATGGGCTCTGGCGAGGGTGTGTGTGTGTGTGTGTGTGTGTGTGTGTGTGTTTGGATGTAGCGCAGGCAGGCTAAGTCACACGTGACTGTCTTGTCAGGTCACCTCTCATCAGGGAGCCTTTAAACGGAAATATCGCGCGCAGAACACAAAAGATGCACAACATCACAGCCCTCCCCGAGAGATTTTCATGTACAAAGGCGGCACTGATTTACCAGCAAATGTATTGATCGGCTTCCCCCGCTCGCTGGCGCCGAGTCCGCCTGTTGGCAACGCCGTGAGGAGATATCCCTCCTCCGTCTCCTCCTAAGAAATAGGACGGTGCGACCTCCATCGCAGGCCGCCGTGCTCCTCCATCTTTGCTTTGCTTGGACGTGACACAAGGTGAAATATACACTCGCTGGACACTTCATTAGGTACACACATTGGTCAGATAAGTCGCCATACGCAGTATACATAATATGACAAGGGCGTTCGTGAATCAGGCAAATGTGTGCACGACGTGTTGGGAAGGGTGGACTTCCTGTGAAGGACGCGGACGCAGAGCGTGACAAAACAGTTATCACGGCCGGAGACAGACAGACCATCTCCACGCCGAGACATGAGAGACGTGACCAAGAAAAGGGGGGATGGGGGGGGGGGGGCAGTGACACAGCCGGATGCCAAAATGAAGAAAAGATGGAATGAAGATGACGGGAAAAAAGCTCTTTTTGTAAAAGAACAGACGTGCTTTTATGTGCACTTCTGAGAGCTCATTCATTTTAGTGATGCGGAAATTCCAACGCCTCAGTGCTGAGATGACCAACTATCATGAATACATCATCATCATCCTTTTTGACAAGTTCATTCATTCACATGTCCTTTAAATCGTCCACAAAAGCAAATAAGGAGCTCTAATTAGCAGCTTGTATCCACGCCACAAGATGGCAGTAGCTGCATTCAGCATCCATCTACCTCTGCATGCGCTTTAAAATGTTAGCGTGATAGCCATGCGTGTTACACTCGTACTGTCGTTTATGAGGACATCATCAGTGCTGATTGGTTTCGCCGCAATTACAACATTGGTTCTGTTGCTGCTGTTAATAAACGAGAGCTACTATGTCCTTTACACTTCCTCATGCACTCCACATTATTATTAAAGTTGAAAAAATAGGAATGTAATTGCAATTAATTTGTATTAATTCAATAAAATATTTGTAAAATAATAGTAACCTGCATGGTGAGCGAGTGGTTAGCACGCAGACCTCACAGCCAGAAGAACTGAGTTCAATCCCGGATACTCCGGTTTCCAAAAACATGCAAGGTTAATTGTCGACTCCAAATTGTCCATAGGTAGGAATGTGAGTGTGAATGGTTGTTTGTCTATATGTGCCCTGTGATTGGCTGGCCACCAGTGCAGGGTGTACCCCCCCCCCCCCCCCCTCGACCAAAAGACAGCTGGGATAGGCTCCAGCACCAGAAAATGAATGAATGAATAGCAACCTGATTAGTCATAAAACCTCAGTTAAAGGATACAAAATATTTTAAGTCTGTAGAGAAGACACTATTTGAAAATAAACATCATATTTAGTAATGGGAAAAATCAATCTCCTAACCCTCCCCCCAATCCAAGAAACAAGCAGAATGGAAACAGTGGGAATCTTTTCCTGGGAATTACTCCATCTAAAAAGAGAGGAGTAGCAATGTCTGACAGGAAAGATCGTCTTTAAATGCTAGAAAATGACCAGCATTGACCTAATCAGACAAGTGTTTGTCCTCCATGATTAGCTTTAGTTGTCTACAATTAGCTGTACCACAACACCCCCTGCTGGTGAAAAACAAACCTACACGACTAAAGCGCTGGTTTAAGTCCACATTTCCAGTTTTTTTTCTCACCGAATTTGAAATTAATGATGCGGAAAACGTTTTATTTTGATTGAAAATGATTTTAATCATATACTGGCGTGTGTGTGTGTGTATGCGTTATAAAGCCTTGAATAAACATACGGTATAAAATAAAACACGAGTAGTGTTAGTGGTTAAAATGGATGCATGTATTAATAGTAAAACCAACAGCCAATCAGGAGCGTTTACCCGTGAGTGGGCGTGGAGCAGCTGTCACCAGTCCAACCTGGGTAACACCTGCACTCAAACTGGGCCCTCATGCGCGTTACCTCCCGTGTCGTGATGCGTCCCATCACGGTGTAGCCCCGCCCGCCTTCTGCTCTCTTCTCGGCCACCACTTTCCACCATGCAGGATCCAAGTGGAGATACACCCTCGACTCGGGGTCCCTTCTCGCGCACCTCCCCCTTGAGGAGCACATGGCTTGGCTGCACAGCGTGGCCGCCGCGGTTACGTTGACCAAATATGGACCTAGAGTTTCATCGATGTACCACTTGACGACGTTACAAGTTGCCTGGAAGAAGGAGGAGAAGACGATGAAGAATTATCTTACTTGTTCATTGCTTTTTTGGTGGTACCTCGGATCTGGAGAAAGCGTGGTCCCCCCACAGCACTACCCCAGCAGATCCCAAGGCGGCGCTCTCTCCGATAGTGTAAACAAGATGCTCCTGTAGGAGACAACAGAAGAACCGAATATTTCTGGTAGCTCCAAAGGATCTTCTTACCACTTACCTGCGAGAGGAACGCTAGTGAATACGTGTAGACGATGCGAACGTAGGGGATGACGGGCAGATCGGGCCGAGCGACCTGAACGCCAGCCCTCATGGCCTCCAGGATGCGGTGATGAGCGTAGAGGCCCACCTCCCTGCCGACGGCTCGCAGCTCCAAGCTCAGGTAGATGTTTGGATACAGAGCCGAGGAGACGTTCCACAGCCACATCAGCTCGTCGTTCCTCTTGCACTCCACGGTGGGACACTCGCCCGTGTAGTTGATGCTTTTGTAAGGATTGTAGCATTCGGGGAAACCGTAAAAACCCCACAGTCCGTCAGGCCTCTCCTTCTGGCCCAGTTTCAGAGTCTCTTCCATTAACTTCTTACCGTCGGTCTCAAAGGCCGCCCGGGCTAAGGCGTCCACCACTGCAGGCTTCCAGTTTGGATGCTTGGACTTGACAAGAGCTCTTGATGCTTCCCAGTACACCTGCTTAGTGTCCCAGTTCCTCTCCCACACAGGCCTCCAGCTCTCCCAGTCCACCACGGCCAAACCTTGGAAGTCCTCATTGGGGATCCATTTATGGATATCCTCTTTGGCGGCCCTGAGGTGGTCTTTGAGGCTGGCGTTCTGGGGCACGCCGCCGTTAACCGCCTTGCCTTGACTGTACCTGGGATACAGACCCAGTTTATCCGTGTAAAAGATGGTTATGTTTTCACCCATGAAGGTTTGGTTCTGGTTCTCGGCGATGTTGAACGTCCCCAAGTCGAGATCCACTCCATACTTGGAGAGGCAGGCGTCAGTAGGGGCGTTCCACACGGCCCAGAACGGCAGCTGGGAAAAAGATGAGGTTGCCACAGAAACCAAAGAAACGTGGCTCATCACAGTGAGGAAGAGCAGCATGTCGGGATGGAGACAACTCATCACTATGAGAAACAGAAAGGCAGCGTTACTAGTACTTACTCTGAACTCATCAAAATACTCGCTGGGAACTTATTTTATACCTTTTTGGTAACTGTACCAACAATTAACTTAAGAGTCCATTCATGAGTTTTCTTGTATAACTATATAATCAACACAATAACACAAAAATAATGTCATTTAATCAAATCTTAAATAGGCGTAAACTAACCAATTTAACTGTGCCGTTTATTACTAGCTTCCTTGTTTGGGCGTGACGTCATAATAACTCACCCGGAAAAGAAAGCTGCGACTCAAGCTAAATGAGCGCATATCGCCACCTAGCGTTCCTTCCAGAAGCATCCATAGAAAAGGCATTTACTGAATACGCTTATATCTGTCAAATCTCAAATGTCAAAATCAAGTGATAGCTGTTGTGTTATGTTTGTACATTCTTATTAGAAATGTCGTTCCCCTTTTCTCGCAAGTCAGACATGTTGAAACCCTGGTTATCTTGCTTCACAATTTCGAAGAGGATGTTACTACACTACAGTTACAGTATGCTGAAACAGTGTTCCTAGTTGTGAAGCACACAAAGTCAGTAAACTCCAATTTTAAAGACGGAAAAGTGACGATTTAGACTCTTGAGCACATATTATTACTGTACTTGAAAGTTCTCTAATGAGAAACACATGTTGTGGTAAAAGCTGCACTGCCAGACAGATGCTTACGGATTGCCCACGCGAGAACGACGTGAACACTTACACTAACGTCACACACTTTGCTACTTACCTACACGCCACGTTGGAGTGATCAATTATAGTTTGGATATGTTGAGGAAAACAACCAAAGCGGGCTCATAATCACCTGAAGGGGTGAAAACACAACAACAGACGTGGGAAGTCTAACAACCAATAGGATCTAGTCTTGTTTTCACACAGCCAATAAGGCTACTAGGTTTCTCACAGCCAATCAGAATGAGCCATACTAGAGTCCTGACTTTTAAAGGGACAGGCTCATTAAAACGCTTTCACGTAGTTAAACTGTTCCACCATTAGCATAAGGTGCACACATTTTGAATGGATTTCAATGGAAAACTGTATTATCAAATTGACTTGTATACTTTAATAAGTCTGTTAAAAAAACACTAAACTGTTATAACCCATTATGTGGTTTCCCCGTAAGTAGAAGTAAAAAATAGTTCTTGGTTTAACAATAACCTGCAATTACTTGAGGAGGGGGGAGAAGTTAGAAGCAAACTTGACAAAGCTGATCTTTTTTTTTTGGCCTTCAATGCGGACTACAAAGGCTTCATAACAGTATGGCAGTTCTGTGTTAACTAACTTAATCATGATTATTATTATTACTCAATCATGATTATTGAAAATGGCATTTTAACAAGACAGGACAGAGATAGGAAGTAATGTATTTATAAAGTGACAGATATCTGGCAACCCAAACAGTAGCTGAAACAGGCAATTTCTTTTCAGAAAGAAAATGGAGCAAAACAGAACCATTTTAAGGAGTAGTAAAGTAGTAGTCATGTTTTAGGCACAGAAAAAATACATTCAAATAAATACTGCCACGGCTTTCATAAAATCTATTTTCCAATTTTCTGATCATTGTGGAAAAAAAAAAACAAATATCAGGCACGTCTTATGAATCGTTCTTCTCGCTAGGCAACCGACATCCATGCACTCATTCGTCACATTTCCCTCAATAAACATCCTGGCTGTGAGAAACGGGGAATCTGACACCTTGGGGAGACCAGGAAACAGAGCAAAAATGTAAACACGATCATTCCAGCAGGCCCTCGTTAGGTGAAAAAGTTACAAAAATAACCTTTTAACCCACTTGCAGTGTTGCAAATTCACGTTGTGTTTTTTTTTTACAGCATTCGAAACACACCTTGACCTCGGGATTCTACAGCAAAGGCAGCACAACGATAAAAAGGAGCAGCAAGATCACACACTGCAGTGTCGACACGGACACCCGATAGGCCGCCCCACTGTGGTACCGAGTGTCCGGCTTCTCGCAGCGTTCCCCCTCGAAACCGCTGTAACATTGGCATCGGAAACTGCCGCCGAAATCGGTGGTGTGAGCTTGGTCGGGCTGGACCGTGACCTTCAGCTTGCCGCCGGCGCTGGCCCGGACGCTGTGGGTGAGGGGGTTCAGGTGTAAGTAAACATCGGCGTCTGGGTCGCGGCGCAGACAGCGCCCGTGAGAAGTGCACAAGCTCTGGCTGCATAACTCTGCTGCCGTGGAGACGTTGAGGAGGTATTGGCCCAGAGGACCCCGAAGATAAGCATCCAGCTCGGAGCAGGTGGTCTAAAAGGAG
Organism: Doryrhamphus excisus; assembly: GCF_030265055.1. Taxonomy (NCBI): domain Eukaryota; kingdom Metazoa; phylum Chordata; class Actinopteri; order Syngnathiformes; family Syngnathidae; genus Doryrhamphus; species Doryrhamphus excisus. The sequence goes on from NC_080466.1 coordinate 41,107,764, forward strand.
AAAAGACAAGAGTTATCGCTTGTGGACGGGAGGATTTATGGATGGCCATGGAATTACATTATTCTCTGCTTCTGGGGGGCATTTTGGCACACTTATTCCAAGATTTTATTTTGAAATGTAGGGCCATTAGAATGAATGAAAAAATGAAAATGTAAAAAATATATATTTATATTACAACTTTTTGAATATTAACTCTAATATTTGCTCCAAAAAAACCCCCATTGATATTCCAATTCCCATTTCAATTTTTTCCCATAGAAAAATTTGGAATGGAGTTCTTCTGAGGAAAAACATATTTTTAAAAAAATATTTTTTTTTAACAGGCTGCACGGTGGTCAAGTGGTTAGCGCGCAGACCTCACAGCTATGACACCCGAGTTCAATTCCACCCTTGGCCATCTCTGTGTGGAGTTTGCATGTTCTCCCCGTGCATGCGTGGGTTTTCTCCGGGTACTCCGGTTTCCTCCCACATTCCAAAAACATGCTAGGTTAATTAGCGACTCCAAATTGTCCATAGGTATGAATGTGAGTGTGAATGGTTGTTTGTCTATATGTGCCCTGTGATTGGCTGGCCACCAGTCCAGGGTGTACCCCGCCTCTCGTCTGAAGACAGCTGGGATAGGCTCCAGCATCCCCCCTGCGACCCTTGTGAGGATAAGCGGCAGAAAATGAATGATATATTTTTAACTATATTGAAAAAAATCATAATTACAATTGTGTAACTAAGTGTAACACCAAGAGTGTAAATAGTGTAACTTGAATGTTCGAGGCCCCGAGGGTTACAGTAGCACAACAACCACCACGGACATGTTCCTCCATGTGACCTGGAGCTGCTAGCTTGGAAGCGTGGCCCCGAACTAATAAGAAAAGCTGACACACACGGCCCACGTGACAAGATCGCATGACGACGCCACATGACACGCTTGGTGGGAGGCTCACTTTGTTGCTGGCGTAGGCCGCGTCTCCCCACAGGATGATGCCTGCTGCTCCCAAAGCCACGCTCTCGCCGATGGTGGACACCAGGTCTGTCTGGAAAAGATGATGTCATCAGGAATTATACTGGTAGCCTTAATGAGCACAAATAAAGTTCTGTAATGTGAATGTGCAGACGGAACCCGCCGGTCCGCCTGGGTCGAATCCAGGGTCCCCAGAATGAGAGTCGAGAGCGCTAGCCATCAAGCTAAGGCGTGTGGGGAGTAGGGTACCCGTTAAACTCACCCCCCCCCATACCTCACTCTCATCCAGGTAATTATACCAATGTGACCTGCCAGAATAAGACTCAAGAGTGCTACCCTTCAAGATAAAAGCCCAGGCTTTTGGCTCTCCTTCTCCTTGATGAAAGGGAGTATCGGGGGGGTTGGGGGGGTTTAAACAGATGTCAGCTGGTGCAGCTGTGCAAACGTACGTTGGTAAACCTCGCTCCCCAACAACTTAAAAGTCACACTGGACACCGAGTTGACAGCTAGGGCTTTTAGCGTGAAGGCTAACGCTCTGCAGGGAGCGGACCTTATGGGTTACACTGGGACCAGTTTCAGCCCCAAGGGATATAGAAGGTAGTCATGCATTTATTTAGCTCCACTTAACCAATGAATCAGATTTTATTTCATTTAAATCCCTTTATGAATGTTCTGCACTCCTGTTTCCATGCCAGTGATTTTGGACGCTTTTGCTTTGATTGCTGGATGACACGATGAAACCATCATTCATTCATTCATTCTGTGATTGACTGGTAGCCAGCCAATCACAGGGCACATATAGACAAACAACCATTCACACTCACATTCATACCTATGGACAATTTGGAGTCGCTAATTAACCTAGCATGTTTTTGGAATGTGGGAGGAAACCGGAGTACCCGGAGAACATGCAAACTCCACATAAAGATGGCCAAGGGTGGGATTGAACTCGGGTCTCCTAGCTGTGAGGCCTTCGCGCTAACCACTCGTCCTCCGCGCAGATGTATTATTCATTCATTCATTTTCTACCACTTATCCTCACGAGGGTCGCGGGGGTGCTGCAGCCTATCCCAGCTGTCTTCGGGCGAGAGGCGGGGTACACCCTGGACTGGTGGCCAGCCAATCACAGGGCACATATAGACAAACAACCATTCACACTCACATTCATACCTATGGACAATTTGGAGTCGCTAATTAACCTAGCATGTTTTTGGAATGCGGGAGGAAAACCGGAGTACCCGGAGAAAACCCACGCATGCACGGGGAGAACATGCAAACTCCACACAGAGATGGCCGAGGATGGGATTGAACTCGGGTCTCTTAGCTGTGAGGCCTGTGCGCCAACCACTCTACCACCGTACAGCCCTGAATCCATCATATTGATTCTAATAATCAGAGACTCCAGGTGACCTTCTGTGACAGCTCATGTTTGTTCTTCTCTGTTAAGGAAGTCGTCAAAAGGGTGTTAGCGCGTTTTTAGAGGGGACCACCACCCATCCGTCCAGTGTGCTATCGACACAGGAAAGGACTGCGCTCGCTGATAACCCCACCGCGCTGCCACCGATCACACGGGAACACAGATTGAACTTGGACAGAGCCAGACATGTGACATTTGAGGACTGGTCACAGTGAGCTCACCTCCGTCAGCTGTTCCAAAGAGTTGATGTACGTGGGCCGCGTGTACACAAACACGGGCCGAGCCAGGCCGTCGCCCGACGACGCCAAGCGCATCCCTTCCTTGACTCGGTTCCTGACAAACTGGCGCCCGGAGGCGGAGGAGCGCAGCACGGTGCCCATGTAGATGGACGGGAAGAGCGCCGTGCTCTCGTTCCACAGCCACTTGAGCTTCTCGTTGCGCGCCACTTCCACGTCGGGGCAGCGCCCCGTGTAGTACTCCAGCGTGAGCCTGTAGTCGTGATTGTAGCAGTCCGGGAACAGGTAGAACCCCCACAGCTGCTGGGGTCTCAGGTTTTTGGCCCGTCTCAGCGTCTCCAGCATGAACTTCTTGGCCGACATCTCGAACTCCTGCTGGGCCACTTTGGAGACCTGCTCGGCCGGCCAGGTGGGGTTCTTCTGGCGCACCAGCTCTCGGGAATGTCTCCGGTAAATGTCCTTGGCGTCCCAGTTGCGTATCCACAGGGGGCGCCACTCTTCCCAGTCGATAACCGCCAGGCCTTTGGCGTCCGGCTCTCGTATGTACTTCTTCACCCCCAGCGGCATCTTTTCCAGGTGTTGCGCAAGACTGGACACCTGCGGAAGACCCCCGTTCACGGGGGTCCCGTCTGGCTCAAAGTAGGGGTACAAACCCATGCGCTCCTTGTAGAAGACGGTCAGGTTCTGTTTGACAAAGCCCTCGGTGGGAGAGGCCACGATCTCAAACTGGTCCACCTGAAGGGCGATGCCATGGCGAGGGAAACAGTCCTCCGTGGGGGCGTTCCACGCTAGCAGCAGAGGCTTCTGGGAGTACAGCGGCCATCTTGTGGCCTTCGGTTCGACAGCAGCGAGTCCATCCCACAGCAGCACAATCAGCAGCAGAGTCCAGTGCATGTCTCCTGGTGGCTCCTGACACAATAGACCGGCACTCTCTGATCTGGAATCAGCACACAACACATAGTCACTTTTCTACCCGGCACTCACACAAACCGGAACCGTTGCATGTAGTGGTTTTGATGGAAAACTGGGAAAAAATGTATTGTTTACGCTACAAGCCAAATAACCCAAATTAAACCCTAACAGGAACAAAATGGAAGATCCTTGCAAAGCAAAATAATTTGGAAGTGGAAAAAGTGGAAGCTCCACTGACCCCCACCTTTGCAAACTACAAACACAATAATAACCATGTTGTTAAATGACAGTGTCAATTAAATATTTGCACAATCCGGTTTGATATAACTCCCGTATCAAACTCATCCCTGTAATGTTTTCACTGACAAAAATAACTTCAGTTGAATTCATAATGAATAAAAAAAAAAAAGTCAATTCTGCGGGTGATCGTACCTTTCCTGTGAGTCCGGGGAAGCATTCCCACCAGCCAGCCGTCAATCAAGCCGCCGTTTGTGTTTTGTCAAAGCACGAACATTGCCGGAGGTTTAAAAAAAGAAGTAATAAAGTCGTAGACGTACTTGATCACATTGTCTCCCGGCGGACTGAGAACGGGAGCAGCTGCCCCCCTGCGAGGTTGTGGAACACGCCAACCCGACTTGGGACGTTCCATTAGAGAAAGGGGGAAGTGTATGAGATAGAGATCGTCTAGCTATCATCTTCTAAAGAAAACATGTTATGACTTTCAAGTACTTATATGCACAGTTTTACTACGTCTACGTACACATTGTGCTATCTCTGTGAGCATTGCAGCTTTGCGCGTGGCTACTTATCCTTAAGCTAGTCTTCCGAACCCCCCTACCGAGAATCGTCAGATGAGCTCGTCCACCGAGTGAGTTCCAGTCTATGTGAAGCAGATGCAGTCATCACCAGCAACGTCAAGATTCTTTCAAGGTCACAGCCACTGTCGCTTTACTAAAAATACTGTCATCTAATCAGGAAAATTATTGTCCAATAGAATCATTCAAAGTGGGTCTGACGTCACATTTCAATTGATACCTCTTCTGAATGAACACTTGTAAGAGGTAGTGGTGGACTTTCACTTTAACGGAAAATGAATGACTATTCGATGAAATAGTGCTGTTATTAACCATATAGGCAAAAAAAATAGCAGAATTTCAACATTATTGACTGCCTTACAAGTGTAAAAATAAGTCAACCGGTGGAATAGTCATATATTAAAACTGAAGTTGTTGTGGATGAAAAGTGTGAAGCACGGCCATTGACAGCTTTGGCTGGGCCCGGGACAAAATAATCTAAGTGTGTCCCCTCGCCTCCTCGGGACAAGTTACTCATTTGCCCCCCCCCCCCCCAATCGCCCAAACAACAGCCCTATTGTGAAGGACACACTTTGTATACACTATTGTAGGGGCCCTAGACTAAATACCCAATATTCATTAACACACTGGTGGTGGTAAACTACATCCGTATCCACAGCTGCCATGGGGTAGTCTGACCACCACCAAACATTCATTTAATACACCAGTGTGGGCAGCACCGGAGATACAAGGAAGTGAGAATCGAACCGCCAACCTTCCGGACGACCTGTTCTACCCCCTGAGCCACTGCCGCCCATATTTAGAAACTTCATGCATTGAAAATACCCTCATGCTCTCCTCCTAGCGGTTCTCCGGCCTCTTAACATAAGGAGCGTACATTTGAAAGGTTGTGATTGCTACTGTGTCGTACCGTTCCTCTACAATCACTTGGCCGTCTACAATTAGTGGCAGAAGAAGCATCCGGAGGCCTCGCTTTTTTCCCGTATGAGGCCACTGTTTATGTGTAAAGATAGTTTCTATCAAGACACCAACAAATAAAATACACACTGTTGTCTTATCAGTGGAGCAGTACAGCCAATCAGTGGTCCTACTCGATGAGCGTGTCATCATATCTAACCTTCCTACGCCGCTGTTTTATTACCGTATAATCTTCACTTTTAATTGGATACTTTTCTAAGGTTATGTTTAGGCGGGGTGGTTATTGTCTTTTTTTGGCAGGCAGCGGGCATCTGCTGTGCACATGTCCTCGATGCCCGAGGCTTGTGTTGACAAGCGAGGGCCGCCTAACACAGCAGATAAGAAAGTGTCAAAGTGGGTTTTACAGCATGAGGAATGAATGCCATGAAGTAACAATGGCGGCAAAATGACCTCTATGTCTTTGTGTTGTGTAAAGGACAAGACAATGAGGTGTTATCACTTGTTAGAGATGTCAAGCTGTAAAAGTTTTACGGGGGTTTGTGAGGAGAAAAGACTAATCGGACAGGACTTTTTAGCGCCGCGTGACAGCGGCGAGGTTGGAAGTGAGACGTTTTTCCGCTGTTTGTTTTCCAAAAATCCTTTGCTGACTCACCTTGTGGTGTCACGAGGGAAGCGTGCGCTCCAGGAAAACGATGCCTATGAATGGATACCGGGAACAAAGGAACGGTCTGCTCCCCCCCCCCCAGGGGGTCTCCTTTGCCCTCTTTCTTCCTGAACATGACATCAACACAAGTCAGTGGCAGGCAGGAAGTCAAAACAATGGCAGGGAAAACTGGGAGGGCGGGCGGCCACCTTCACTTTGACTGCATAAAGAATTCATTATCAACATTCGACATCAAAAGACACGCCTCAGTTCAGATGACAGAACACTGCAAAAACCATGCCGCACTGAATGCATCAACCAGAACAATAGTGTCGTTTATACAAGAGGAGACTGAGGGCAGCAACAAAATGGAGCGCTGCAGCAAATTAGAGACTGTGGTGCTCGGAAATTGAAATATCGATACTTCCGATATCTTGCTCGAAAATCGATTTTCAAATCAAAATATATTTTTTTTAAATTCAGGGCCAACATGCGGGAATTATGACATCATACATCCGACAGATTTTTTTTTAAATTTTTTAACGAGGCGAAGTTACCCGGACTATTTGAGGGTGAGCAAATCAAGCACACCTTTTTTTCTTGTTGTAACTTGCACTGTGAGCTCACTTGTAAACAAACATTTGGCGTACTGGTAGCGCAGAATATTCCGCAAGAATAACATCGAGCACACAAACAACCTTATCATCCACCCGAAACTCCAGCTTCACGACATTTGATAAGTGCAAAAGCTTTGCCGGAGACGCCAGATAGCTCCTCCCCCTCAATACTCGGGTTCACAGAGGGTACAAAATATGCTTTATCTCACCTGATTATCGATTCCAGTGATGGAACTCACTCGTGTTTAAAGACTTTGGTCTTTAGACTGACCCTGAGTTTACTTCCAAACTGCATACTGATTACATTTTCTAAGAGAGTATATACGCATAAGAGTTGTGGAAGTGGTACAGCAGTGTGTTGTGAATTATTGTGCGTATTATGTATGTTTCTATTTTCCGTATCTGTGTCGGGACCCGCCGTTGAAATGCTGCATCTCCGGGGTTATCTGAAATAAAAAGACATTTTAAGTTAATTTAACCACTTTCTTTTAACTTAGCTTAACTTAATGGCACACGGTCACGGCTGCTCCCCTCGAATACGCCAAATCACTGCCAGTTTCACCTAGAACAGAAATGTACACGTTGAAATCAAACAAGAAAGGTGAAGTTGATGAACAATGACATGGAGGGCAAATCTGAAGCCTGACAATGAAAACAATATAACAACAATATTCTATTTTTGTGTTTAATTTTTCAGTGTTTTTTGCAATGGTAAAGAGTATTTTCAATGACTAAACTAAATTTCTATAATTTAATCCACAACAGCTCCTGAGCGTGCGACCCCGCTCGTCCAAAAGCCAAACCCTTCCAGCTGCTGTCGCCTAAGTTAGCCTCTGCAACGTCATTTAAAGTAGTCACATGGCCTTCACAAATAACACTTTTAAACTTTTCTCCTTCTAATTCAGTGGTGACACTTTCACTGAGCAGCCATACGTGTGACAAAGCCGGGTGGCCCCCAGAGAAAAGAAGTTCGTCTTCCCGTCTCCGCAGCACCACAGATGAAAAAGCAGCAACCAGAGAGGAAGCACATGAAAGTCAGTGACCTCTGGCACAAAAAAAAAAAAAAACACAACAGACCACATTCCACACAATTACAGGCAGCATGCAAAAAAAAAGGCCTGGAAAAGAAGAGCAGGCCGCTTATTGTGGACATTTGTCAGCTGAAATATGTTTACATTGCCATTGAGCTTTGGTAGGCTGCCAAGCGGCAACAGTGGCCTCAAATTGTCATGATTATAGTCCAAGACTATAATTAGTGAGCAGCACAATAACCGAGGATTAAGAGAGGAAGCAACAGCATCCTCTGTGGAGGAGAGCGTTAGTAACTTTGGATTTTTGCTGCCATCTACAGACAAGTGTTAGTAAATAACATTTTACTGAGACAATACAACCTTTCATTACAGTTGAATGTCAAAATAATACAGTAAAAAAAACTCTGACCGGTGATGCATTTATGGGTGCACAAAAGGATTTTGTACTGGATCTAGACAGCTGGGATAGGCTCCAGCACCCCCACGACTCTCATGAGGATAAGCGATAGAAAATGAATGAATGAATGAATCTAGGATGGGAGTGATGTATTAGTAGTATTCTGGCAGGAACTAGAATAGTCCAGTCTTGAGGAGATAAAGGCATGACCAAGTTTCTCTGAGAAAGGGGACGCAGTCTGGAGATGTTCCTTACATGATAGAATGAGGTCTAGACCAGGGGTGGGCAAACTTTTTGACTCGCGGGCCGCATTGATTTAACAAAACGGGGGGGGGGGGGGGCAGACTATATATTTTACACGTAACAGTCCACCTGGTATTATTGTATCTGTAAAAGTGTCATGCAATCTGCTATTATTATTCATTATTTTATATTTATATTTAAATATTTTATATTTAAATATTTTTATTTAAATATTTTATATTTAAATATTTTAAAATTTATTATTATTATTATTATTATTATTATTATCATCATTATGCTTGTGTCCCTTTTTTCAGGAGCACTTTGTAAACAACAGACCACATCAAATAACAAAATTGATAAAACCATCAAAAGGTTGGCTCAAGCCATGATGCCAGTTCGTATGTTGAGTTTAAATGAAATACTTTGGAAAGAACGGACGGGCCGTATTCAAACACTTGGCGGGCCGGATGTGGCCCCCGGGCCGTAGTTTGCCCACCCCTGGTCTAGACTGTGGAGGACACGCTGATGAAGGTCAACTGGGAGTGGATCTGGTGAGGAGTCCCTCTGTTTTGTTGCCAGGCATGTGGTGAGATGGGTCAGTTTCCATGTCATCGGTATGGCAGTGGAAGCGCGACCCATGCTTTCTGGTAGCATCCATGTACTGAACAGTACAGGGCAGAGGACCAACCCTTGTGGAACACCACACATGACAGCCTTCCCAGCAAAACATATTCCGTCCTGCCAGAAGAATATTGATAATAAGCTCTTATTCTAAATCAAAACATCTGAACAAAACCTGTGCGGATTCGACATGTTCGACTCGGTAAACCATTTATTCAAGTATTTCCAACTAGATCATGTGTCATTATGTACAGTACATCATGTTCACTAGTGCAGGTCTGAGCATACGTGACCGAGAGAAGGCTGACCGACATACACAATACTGTCATATTATGTACAATGTACAATGTATACCTGGAACGAGACGCCACATTCATTCAATCACACAAGACACAAAGTTGCTACCTTTGTACATCCCCGCTAACTTTTTACAGCCTTTCTGTACAAGTACGAGTATTAGGGCCACACTACTTACAAAAATCGCCCCAGCTATTATAAGAATAAAGATGCAATATTACATGGAAAATTGAGTAATTTTATGAAAATAATATAAATATTACCAGAATAAAGTAGTAAATTACAAGAAAAAAAAAATAATTTATTAGATCTAACTTTTTTTTGATATTACAGAAATAAAGTTGTAATATTACATTTAAAAATAAGTCATATTTCTATGTAGAAATATTACAAAAATAAAAGTATTAAATTCCAAAAGAAAAATAGCATATTAAAATAACACTGTGATATTAAGAGCATAAAGTTGTCATGACAAAACTAAGATTTTTTTTAATAAGAACATAATATGAGCAGGATATAATATTAAAAGACAAATGTTGTAATTTTATGTGAATATATTTGATGAAAATTAACAAGGTTTTTTTGGACAGTAAAGTAGTAGCATGTGAATAAAAAATAAAATTCTTATGAGCAAAGCTATATTACGAGAATAAAGATTAAAATAAAAACGTTATTTTACGGTTTGGCTGTTGAGGATTTGTGAAGTTATATTTTAGTAACACAAATGAATACCCACGACGTTCTCGCAGAATTACTTTTTATTTCTTATTCCCATAATAATAATAATAATTCCCGTAAAATGACCACTTTTCCTGTACCACCACCTCATATTTGACCATTTATTTTCAGTGTGGCCCTAAACGTCCTCTGTATTGTCAACCACAGGCTAATACAGCATCTCAAACACACTGCCGTATGTGTGTGTGTGTGATATTATTAGAATATTTGACATTGTGTTTCTGCAAACCCCACAGTTAAACTCAATGTCCCAAATAAACACGACTCAGGTCTGACCTCTTCAGTCCAGTAGGAGTACTTCATACGAGATTTTCCATGAGTTAAATAAAAAGCTTCACATCTCACAAAGGATGATGGGGAAGTCCACATGAATGCAGGGATGGTCCAGCTTCACAATACCCTGGAAGAAACACAAAAACAATATAAGTGACGTTCAAAGACGTTGATAAGAAATACCGTTCTTTGGCTTTGGCTCACCTGTGGAATCAGATTCTTTTGGATCCTCTTCAATTTGGACTTTTTCCTGCCGTTTTTGGTCACCACGGTCTCTTCGTAGAATTCGTGGGCGAGGTCGCCATCCTCGTCGTAGTACAGCGAGCTGCCGACGCGACGCGAAATTGAAACAAATGAGGCATCACAGTAATATAATATGCTACATTTTTGTCAAGAATAAAGTCCAGTTGTCCCTCGCAATATTGCGATTCCATTATTGCTCAGTGCTGTATCATGTTTTTCTCAGAAATTAATCAATAAATGATTGCTGTTTTTGTGGCCTATTATCGTCAATACTTATTGAAATACAAGTGATTTAGAACAGTAGCCTGTGTTCTTATTCTGGATTATTGTGCCTGTTGGTTGATAATTCAAACCTGCAATAAAAGACTGTTGTAATCTCACAACCATTACAGTCACATTACTGACACCTATGGACCAGTGTAGGATACTACATATCAACACACGACTACTAATAACGGCAAAATAACGGCCGTAAAAATGCCTATTTTTGACCAGCGACTGTTGAAAATAGTCTGAACTTTCGCACGGTGCGTTCAAGGACCGCCAAACAAAGTTCAAAATCTCAATACTTGACGAAATAATATTATGAGTCAAGCATAAAAAAATGAACATGTAAAAAAAATGGTGGGCTTTCTGACATCCAATTACTCACCCACCAAGCACACTACAACCAGGCCCTGTCTTAACTGAAGGACTTGTTCCATCCCCCAACCCTTTCCTGTACAATCCGCTCCCTTGATGCAAACCTCCTGACTATCCCTCGGACCAAGCACCCAACCTGGGGGGGGGACACAGCCTTCTCTGTTGCCACCCGATCCCTTTGGAACTCACTTCTGCTGACTGACTGTACCACTTTCTTAAAAACACACTTGTTCTGCACAGTTTAGTTACTATTTGTATTTGTTTGTGTTTACCTTGTAAAGTGTCTTTTGAGTTGTTGAAAAGCATTCTATATGTAAAATGCATTATTATACTGAACATATGACCTGTATTATCATGTTTTTATAAATTATTATGAACTTAATAATGATAATAACAGCTCTGGACAAATACATGTTGATACGATGGGCAACAAAACGTGTCTAGGGCAAGAAGGTGTTGATGTATGGTTGCATTTACCTCCTCCTGGTAAAAACAAAAGGTGTAGCGTTCCTGGAACATTTGAGACGGGCCAGGGACTGTTCGTTACCATCACTGGCAGAGTCACCTGCAGCTCCACTGCCTGAGAAAGGCCACACACCTTTGGCTTTGGATCCACTTCCTCCCATCCTCAGATGTAAGGCATTCTTACTGCTCAGGTGAAGCTCTCATCTAGGCCAGCCTCTTCATTTCTTAGCTACACAGGGACCTGAATAGAGGAGACATTAACATATTATTCATGAGTGTTGTATTACATTGTGAAATAGCACTACAGTTCATGTTGATGTTAACTGATAGGAAAAACAACTGTCTTTGCAGACTGAACAGAACGATAATAAAAGCTGCTCTATTTGTAGCCATGCTAGCTTCATACGCTAGCACTCAAAGATGCTAAGCATCATATGACTGACATCATTAATAATGCCTGGCAACACTACATCGCTTCAGAAACGTCACCACATGGTCTTACTTAAACATTATCGTTGTAGTAGTACTAAATAATACGTAACGTGTCAAAGTGGCTAATGGTAACCTGCTTGGTGAGCTATGCTAATTCATTAGCCACTGACGCAGGTTAGCAACAGGAGCTCAACCGTATCAAACACCTGTCGCCCGTCGTTTAAAAAAAAACCCCACCCCGCATATTTTAACCTGTTAAAATACAGAACCGCACAAACTGTTATTTTAAATAAATGCTTAACAGGTTTACCTTCTCTTACACCGTTCAATTACCATGACTCGAAGCGTTCGTTGCTATGGTGGTTGTAGTGACGATGGGATCAGCTGACCTCAAGCTAACCACTGCTAGCTAGCATTCGCGATACATAATCCATGAGCTTTGTTTAAAAAATAAAAAAAATAAACAAAACATACAAACCTTTGATTGATAGACTTTATTGAAAGCAGTGCACATTTGAAAGTGTTAAATGGCATCAATTTAGACCAGTGCTGCCAGCCACAACAATATGTATAATGATTTATATTAGTTATTATATTATAAAAATAATGGACTATTTACCAGCAGAACTGATTATTGGCCCTGTGCACATACACGTATAAAGACAGACATAAGAGTCAACACAGAAAAGGACAGAAAGTGAAATATAAACAAACAAATATCATTCACAATCACAGTCAACCTGTGTGATTTTGACACTGTGCTGCTCTCTGACATTCAGAAGTGCGTAACAAGTGCATAAATTGACAGTGAAAAATACAAAACTAACAAAGAGTTGCACCGAGGACGTGGCAAATGCTTCCAGTGAACACACGTTTCAGCTTTGTGGACATTTCAATGATCCACGGTGAGCTGCAAACGGGATCACCAGGTGGCACCATACGGCGGACATCGTTATCCGCCGTTTGTTCCGCCACGCTCCTCCTTCCTCTCAACTCATTCTCTCAGGCACATCAGACGCTCCAGGTGGAAGGCACTGCTCATGTCTCGCATCACTTCACACGCACATCCCCGCAAGCTCTCGCTCGCGTTCATCGTCTCTCTCGCGCCCCTTTCACACTCGTTCACCCAAGAGGTGCTTTGATTCTCTGAGGACTTCACATGCATCCGCGACTGCCGCTTCTCAAAACTTAAAAAGGTGACAGTCCAGCCTTAGAAGCTCATCATCCCGGCGTGGAGCCTTGCAGGGCCTCCTGCATCTTGGCTCGAGCCACAGCGTATTTCTGTATGATCTGCTTGACGTGCTCCTCTTCCTCGCGCTGGAGGATACGCAGGAAGTTGCTGAGTTCCGGCGTGGAGAAGGCGTACCACTGCGAGGAGGAAACAACAAAAAACTGGATCAGATTTTGTTTTCTGGGGTTTACGAGAACGAGAGGAGATTTTAAGAAAAAAAAACATTTATCACGGTTAATTGGTTCCAGACCTACAGCGATATGTGCTTTTCCACGAAGTAGGCATCGTAAATCTGCTGAAGATCTTCTAAACGTGTTTTTTTTTTGCATTATTGGAGCCCTCTAAACATGAAATAACCTTCTTGTCACTTTAACACACGTATTACACAATATAGTGAAGTTCACATAATAATAGAAAATACCACATCTTAGACATGCAGTAAATTAGACATTACACTGACTCATGCATTAGCATTGCTAGCATACTAGGTGGCTATTGTCTCATCAATGTAACGCTCCTGTTGGCTAGTTGCCCAGTGTAGTGGAATACTGCTGCAGTGGTGCAAAGAACACGTGTTGAACATTCAAACAGGAGCTGCTGCCAGCCACTGGCACTCTCCAAACTGCTAACCATGCTAACACTCGGCAACTGAGCAGTAGCCACACAAAAAGTTGTCGCGATGCTACACTTACGTTGACCTCTCCGGTTTCGTTCTCCTTGAGCACGAAGCTGAGAAGTTTCTCGCTGGGTCCAGCACTCAGTCTCAGAGGGAGGGGCCGCTCGTTATCAGACATCTTTCGAATGTAAACTGAAGCAGGACAAAGACACTCAGTTTGGGAAATTGACAAGGAGATCGCTCCAACGGGACGCAATACCTTGCTCGTGACGCTCACGGCGCTCGAACAGAGCAAACTTTGCAGGATTGTCCATGACGGTGAACTTCTTCAGCAGGGCCTCGATGACTTCGCGGGCGGACGTATGAGCACTGATGTGTAGGTGCTTAGACGTGTCCTTGGGCAAGTAGAAGGAGGTGCGGCGCTTCACTCCGCTACGCTTCCTTCCGCCCGATGCCTTCTTTGGGGACGGCGCGACAGACACGGGCCGCACCAGCTTGAACTGCACTTTAATGAAGCCGATGTAGGAGCCATCCTTGTTCTCCAGACGGGAAAAAAAACAATCGTTACAAGTGTGACCAATGCAAATGTGGCTCTTTTGCCGGAACTTACCATATGCATGAACAGGTTGCTGTTGATCTGGGAGTTGTAGTCCTTCACCTGCTTCTGAATGTCTGCACTGCTCAATTCCTGCTTGCTGTACTCAGTCGCTTCATCCTGGAGGAGAAAAATAAGAGTTGCATGGTAGGACCACTAGATGTCAGTGCTCAACACAAAAAAAAAATGTGATTGGTAATTGTCGTCCCTCGCTGTTGTAACATTGCACCCTGTGTTTTGTCCTAAATGAATTAAATTAGCATTGTTTTACGGTTGAATCCAGCCTGCTGTTAGTCAATACATATGCATCTTTAAAGAAATTGTATGTATTCGTAGCCCAATTAAGCATTTTCAATCATGAAAATGTCTAAATGAACTAAAACACAAATATCAGGCATTTAGAAGTTGCTATACAGCGTATAGTGTAATATCTGTGATGTTGCATGCGCCTATGGTGACGTCAGCTAGCTACTGTAGAGTTGCAGAGTGTTAGCATGGTTAGCGGTGTGGAGCGTGCCAGTGACTGACGAGAACTGCGGCCGACAGCAGCTCCTGTGTGAATGTTTTCCACTACACTGGCCACTAGGTGTCAGAAAGGTTACACCCATGAGACAATAGTCGCCAATTATCCTGTCAATGCTAACACGAGTCATATTTTTTTTGCTGATTTTTTTTATTTTATGACTTTATTCTAATATCTACTTTATATTTGAAAAATCAATGGTCTTTTTCCATTTTTCTTGTTGATGTGTATTTTTAAAATGTGTCGAAGGCTGATAAACTAAACAGACGCGGTCAAAAACAGCCCCTGTGGCCGCACTTTGAATACCCCCGTCCGAAGAGATCACAGAAATGGTGTGTTTTCATGAATAGTAATAAATTAGTGAACAAAACTATGGTGACATTTTGCTTCAAACAGAAAACAATGTTGCTCATTATAATGGAAAACTGGGCAACATGAAGCGATAAATGGGGTTTGTTCGCTCTGGCGGTGAGAACCGGTTGCATCAGACTCCCCACTTCCTGCCAACGCAGCCAAAGTGGTGAAGTCAACCCGAGCCAATCCTGCTTAACCCCTCCCGCAGCGGCTGCCGCGGGAGGGGTTAAGCGAGCGCGAAGAAAGGGAGTAATGATGGGAGTTGTGAAGGGAGGGGTGCGTGTGGAACCTGCAGCTGTTTGCAATGACAGCGAGCCACGGCTCCACACACCGCATTCCTTCACTGTGTATTCATGTAAAAATAGCCCCCCACCAGAGATACAATGCTCTCCCTTGTGTCGCAGACGCATCCTGTGAGGTCATCTGACTCTTCAGCCAGTCACGTTCCACTCATGTTCGCATTTGGCCCTCCAGCATTTGCAGTATCATTAGCATGAAATGGCCGTTTTCCTGTGTGCGCCCACCCGATGGCATTTCCTGCCTGCAAAAAACTCAACAGCCATCACTCTGCCTATGCTGCAGCATTATGTTAACTGGAAAATGCACCCTAAACATAAAAAGTTGAACCCTACACTGGAAAATTATGTGAAAACACAAGCCTCGAGCATAGTTGTGGTTCAAATATTTAGACATCAAGCCACATAAACTCAGTGGTAGCACTCTGACTGATTGAATGATGCTAATGTAATGCAATACATCAATAAATATTGACTATCCAAAATGCAGATGGCCTATAAACACATGCACCAAGAAAAGGTCACAAAGATGGAAAAAAGCTATTGTCAGTCAACGAAACCAAGACATGGTTTTGTGTGGGGGTTACTATGACATAAAACTCCACACATTCCATGACTCATGGATGAAATGAGTGGAAGAAAAGTCCAGTAAATGAGTGATGGGTGTAGCCACGGAAATGCTCTTACATCATCACATTTCCCTGCTTAATCCATGTTACATTTGTGTTAGAATTTTGTTTTTTTATGTTATCAGTGTCCCAGCATATCACCCTGTTCTGATATGCGCATAAACATAGTTTATTTAAAGTTGTGTTTACTTTCTAATGGTTGCGTTCGCGGACACCTCGGAAGTTTTACAACTCCGAAAAAAGAGGAAGCGCACTGAAACGCAAGGGAACTTCCA
Source organism: Doryrhamphus excisus (assembly GCF_030265055.1). Classification (NCBI taxonomy): domain Eukaryota; kingdom Metazoa; phylum Chordata; class Actinopteri; order Syngnathiformes; family Syngnathidae; genus Doryrhamphus; species Doryrhamphus excisus. The sequence continues at coordinate 41,124,181 of NC_080466.1, forward strand.
CATTTTCATTTATGTCTCACCTTATTTGCCTGCGCTTTGCATTTCTGGCGTTTTGTGAAGAATGATGTCTTGGCGGTGAAGTACTGCTCGAACTCCGAGTCGGAGTCATCCGCGCTGCAATAGCCGCTGCTTGCGGAGCTGCCCCATGTCTTCTCGAAGGAAGGCGCTTTATCCGAGCTGCTAGACGAGCTTGTCATGGTTACTAAAATGCTAAACCGACACGCGAGTTGAAAAGAAAATAGTCCCGATGTACGAGCCTGGGTGTTTTGTGAGTCAATGTAGCGCACAAGAAGTTCGAAGGTTTGATGTCTAAACAGCCACGTTTCCGCTATACAGAACGCTTGTTCTCGTGTGAAACAGGATGTGGTTGTGCTGGAACTTCCTTAGCCCCACCCTAGCAAGAGCCACTTCCTCAGCGCCGCCTTGGTGTCCCCGCCCATTTTCAGACGTTGGACATTAGAAAATAAACAAATCCAGCGCAGCGCTTCCTGATTGGAGGCCGATTCAGGAAGTGACGTTTTGTCGGCATGTTGAAAGCCCCACCGACTCATGTGGCCAGTGTCACGTGATGGTCACTTTTTTTGGACCACTTCGTACACAGCAGTGATGTGTTCCTTACTGAAGCGAATTGGGCGTTTGATTCACTCGAGTACCCCCGGCTTGATTTCTTTTATTTAGCTAGCGGTATGAAGGGTGAATAAGTGAAAGACTTAACAGAGACGAATACCCGTGCAGCACTCGCAAGGTTTGAACGACTCGTTCAATACTCTCATATCTCTTGTCCACGGTACTTTCTAATACGACTCACTTAAACTGATTTGAATCGCTTATTTTCAGCCATCACATGACATTAATATTCTAATATGTCCTCAGCTGCATTAAATTATTGTTTTCCACTGGTAACACTACATTATATTAACTTTAGTTGTCATCATGGGCCAACAAAAATGTAATAATGTGCTATTTATGCTAACATTTTTACAAAATTCACTATACAGAAAGAGGAAAAAGACTTGCTATACCTGAGAGACTCTTGGAATACTTAAGAATCGATATGTCCAGTCAGGTTTTTTTTTTTTGTGTGAGTGAAGTGTATATTTAGTTTCTTACCACATTTGTGTCGGTTTCTATGGTATGCTCCACTACACACGGATGGTCGATAGATGAGCCTCGGTCCCAATTGCAGTCTAAGCGGATGAGGGGACGACAGCGGTAGTGACATGTGAACCTGCAATCTGGAAGAGGGGAACATTTGTTAAGGATTAGAAGTGTAACTGTACAGTTGCACACCTCTGCAAGCGACAAGCAAGAGAATAAACATATTGCTTTGCTCAGCAAAGTTAAAGGTGACAGGTAATGGTTTGAAGATGATGGTATTGTAGAAAAGCTGAATACAGGAATCCCTCGTTTATCATTGTTAAATGAATTTCCACAAAGTTTAATTCCTTCTTTAGAAACCCCAAATTTTCATCATTGGAGCATAGAAAACCTGTTTACGATCTTCTAAATACGATTTTGAACTATATTAGAGACCTGTAGACATGAAATAACACCCCTATGGTCACCTTTACAATTGCAATACCCAATAGAGTGGACATAAATAAGAGTAAAGAAGCCAGAGTTGACTTCAAGCTTTGCATGTTTAACAGCCGCTAAACTAGCCTATCCCAGCTGTCTTCAGGCGAGACGCAGGGTACACCCTGGACTGGTCGCCAGCCAATCACAGGGCACATATAGACAAACAACCATTCACACTCACACAGGAGAAGTTATACTAGTAAATTGCAATATTCTGTCATAATTCTTCACTTAAAAGTTACAATCTCGTCTCTTTCTCGTAGAAAGAATCGTGAATTGTTCTCATCACATATATTACATTTTTTTCTAGTATATAACAGTAATTGTAAATAATAATAAATTCACAATGATGCAAATTTCCTAAACAAACAACTTTTTCATACATGATAACAATAAAAGCGTAGTATGTCTGTTGTGTCTTTGGTCTTTAAAACTTTAAAAGTAATTTTTCTGTTCAGGAATGCATGCAAATAACTAGTTTGGCATCCTAAGCCAGAATTTATAATACTATTTCCTATTTCTGTTCAAATGTCCGGGTTTAAGAGCCTCTACATACTTAAGTATGACGTATTACAAACAGGACTTTGGTAATTACAGTATACTACGGTTTAGGGCGGCATAAACCATACATAGGGTTTATTGACAAAAGATGACCTAATATGGCACTCGCCTACCAAGCACTTCCATACTGTTTTTATGAGTTATTGAGAAATATACACAATTTTGACTGTTGCTACAAAACACGCAAACACAAGTTTGATGTTATTAGGTTATTGTTCAGTATTTGTGTTACGTGTTGATGCAACGCAAAGCGCAGGCTCGTTTGTGTGGCTTTCAGAACAGGAAATTCAAGGCCTTTAGATTTCAACAAGAGACACATGCAGAAGTAGGTGACATTTTAACACGGGTTTCTGCAAAAGGAAGAAGGTAATGTTGGTCTCACTGGCACAGCGCAGGCTCTGCTTGTAGAGACCCCAGATGAAGTCCCCACACAGGTCACACCAGGTGGGCTGAGCGTGGCTGCAGGGTTGAAAGTCGTGACCTTCTCCCGTCTCCTCCACCAGGTGGTGGTCCAGCTCGGAACTGCTCAGGATCCGGATGATGCCAACCCGGCTCAGCAGATCCGGGACCTTGCCCGGGCTGATCCTCAGGGCGTTGGCTCTCTCCAGACGTGGAGGCGAGCATGGCGAGTGTGCACCCGTCAGCCGGATGTGATCCCCGCTTGGGGTCAGGTCACGGAGCTCAATGAACTCCCCCGTGAACATCGTGTCGCTCTAAGCCCCTATGCCTCCATGGTCAGCTTTTAAGACAGAAAAACAGATCTCATTAAATAAAAAAAGATATTAACTGGGCAATATGTTCAATATTGAGGATGTAACTGAATAAGGAAGTCAAAATATCAACAACAACCGTACAACAGTTTGCAGTAAAAATCGGTATTTCATTGGAATTTAACTAACATCTAACACAGTATTGTGTTATAATTGTTGCACATCATGTTCATGTTGCTGTAAAACCTGTTTTAGCTTAAATGATGAAAATTGAGCATAAAATCGTGACGGTATTTGCTGTATAATTCTGATGCATTCAGGTGTAAACAGATTTTTAAAAAATAACTCCAGTAACCAACCCTTTACTCGATTGTACACATTCTCTTACACAGTTCGTGTACGCACTGTAAGGAAAAAAACTACATACTTGCAAACCAATAGCCAAGATTGACTTATATAAGAGTTCGAAGTGTATGCTTTCAACTTTAAATGTAGTATTTTCCACGGTACCCAAAGTGTACAACAAGCCTAGCATACCAACTCCGGGGTACATTTACGAAATAGCCACATTTTAACCAGACATGCTAACATATAAACACTGAATGACTAAAACCATTAAAGTACATTATTTTACAAATGTTACGTGCGATAACAACCGTTCGGCTTGTTTAACTCACCCAGGCAGAGGAGATAGCGGTTTGTCTCAAGAACATCTTCCATGAAGGAGACGAAAAACTTTCCCCGATGTTCGACATAACGGCGATGGGTGTCGTTCCCGCTCGAGGTATTACGGTAAAAAGGTGAAAAAATGTCGTTAGGTACTATTTCCCACTTTCCTCACAGAGGTGAGGCTCCCCCAACGGTGTTGCTTTACAAGCATCAGCGGAAGAAGAAGCCTTCACGGCTGAAGTTAGGAGGAGGAAACATGTGAGATGAGCTTGCAGTTACATCCGGGATGTTTTCTTTCAACTCTGAGGCACAGAATCCCCGTTGCTTGAGGTCCAGTGAGAACATCCATCCATCTGTTTTCCTCTCTTATCCTCATTAGGGTCCAGGGTATGCTGGAGCCTATCCCAGCTGACTTGGTTCGAGAGGCGGGGTAGACTCTGGACTGGTCGCCAGCCAATGCTCTTAATGTTAATTCACATTTAATCCGCGCATCGCCACTCAATGCAACTAGTGGTGCGTTCAAGGACTGCCAAACAAAGTAGTAAATCTCAATGCTTGAAGAAATTGTGTTTTTTTTTTACAATTTTTTTTACGATTGTTTGACTATTTGTGCATTGCCATTGGCTAGCGACCAGTCCAAGGCGTACCCCGCCTTTCGCCCAAAGACAGCTGGGATAGGCTCCAGCACCCCCGCGACTCTCGTGAGGAAAAGCGGTAGAAAATGAATGAAGGAATGTTTGTCTATTTGTGCATTGCCATTGGCTGGCGACCAGTCCAAGGCGTACCCCGCCTTTCGCCCAAAGACAGCTGGGATAGGCTCCAGCACCCCCGCAACCCTTGTGAGGAAAAGCGGTAGAAAATGAATGAATGTTTGTCTATTTGTGCATTGCCATTGGCTGCCGACCAGTCCAAGGCGTACCCCGCCTTTCGCCCAAAAACAGCTGGGATAGGCTCCAGCACCCCCGCGACCCTCGTGAGGAAAAGCGGTAGAAAATGAATGAATGAATGTTTGTCTATTTGTGCATTGCCATTGGCTGGCGACCAGTCCAGGGTGTACCCAGCCTTTCGCCCAAAGACAGCTGGGATAGGCTCCAGCACCCCCGCAACCCTTGTGTGGAAAAGCGGTAGAAAATGAATGAATGTTTGTCTATTTGTGCATTGCCATTGGCTGGCGACCAGTCCAAGGCGTACCCCGCCTTTCGCCCAAAGACAGCTGGGATAGGCTCCAGCACCCCTTCGACCCTTGTGAGGAAAAGCGGTAGAAAATGAATGAATGAATGTTTGTCTATTTGTGCATTACCATTGGCTGGTGACCAGTCCAAGGCGTACCCCGCCTTTCGCCCAAAGACAGCTGGGATAGGCTCCAGCACCCCCGCGACCCTTGTGAGGAAAAGCGGTAGAAAATGAATGAATGAATGTTTGTCTATTTGTGTATTTCCATTGGCTGGTGACCAGTTCAAGGCGTACCCCGCCTTTCGCCCAAAGACAACTGGGGTAGGCTCCAGCACCCCCGCGACCCTCATGAGGAAAAGCGGTAGAAAATGAATGAATGAATGAATGTTTGTCTATTTGTGCATTTCCATTGGATGGCGACCAGTCCAAGGCGTACCCCCGCCTTTTGCCCAAAGACAACTGGGGTAGGCTCCAGCACCCCCAACCCTCATGAGGAAAGGCGGTAGAAAATGAATGAATTAATGTTTGTCTATTTGTGTATTTCCATTGGCTGGCAACCAGTCCAAGGCATACCCCGCCTTTTGCCCCAAGTCAGCTGGGCTAGGCTCCAGCATACCCACCCTATCCTATTGATGTTCTACGGAAAAAATAGCTATTTTCGGAGGAATCTTGCGGCTCTGTGAGGACCTCTGTAACAAAAATGGATGCTAAAATGTGTCCGGGACATAGAATGTAGTTTATTGTGTCAATGATGGAATTTAAAAGGTTCTCTTCTTGTGCACCCAAGGATTTAGGTCTGGGCTTCCATGTCCTTCAGGTTTCTTTGTTGTTGTCGTTGCACAGGTCAGCCTGGGTCTTCTTGTTAGCCTCCATTATGATCTGGCAGGCCTTCTTGTGTTTGGGCCACTGTTTCACCTGACATTCCCTACAAAGAACACAGACACCAATGTCATTTCATGCTCCGGAAGTCCTTGGAAAATCCAGTTTCGGGGTGTCCCTGACCTGTGACAGTACCACTCCCCTTGGCATCGAGAGCATTTCTTAGCAGCCTTTTTCCCACAGCATCCGCACTTTGGCGTCTCCGGGATGAGACTCTCCATCACATCCAGATTGTACGTCTGAGCCAGCCTGGTTGAAGAAAACAATTCCTGCTAGAACTTTGGTTCATGTTTCCCAATCTTTTCCTGGCTCTACCTCTGAGCTTGTCGTCTCAGGTCCTTTTCGGAGGCATTGAAGGTTTCTTTGACTTGATACTTGGCTATCGCCTTCCACTTGCCAGAATTCTCTTTCACGATGTGGTTCCACATTTCAGGGAGCTACAAGCAGAGCGAGCCAGCCAATGTGATCTATCCATATATACACAATATTCCAATATACCAATATACCAATACGCTCACATTGAAAATTACAAGAGAAAAAAAGTATTATTTAAAAAGTGGAAATTATGAGATAGAAACTGAGCATGTGCTGCCTTCTTCACTGCACCCTTTGTCACATGACACTTGGCACATGCACCGTTTGTATCTCAGAATTATGACATTCAACTCAGAATTATGATTTTTTTAAATCTCATAATTACTTTCTAATCTCATAGTTATACATTTTTATTTTGTAATGATTTAATTTTGACTTTTTATCTCAGAATTATGATTTTTTAATCTCATAATTATGATTTTTTTATCTCACAGTTGTGACTTTATCCCATAATGTCAACTTTTTATCGCATAATTATGACTTTTTATCTCATGTCAACTTTTAATCTCAATTATGTCTTTGCAATCCGACAATTATGCCTTTTATGTCATCATTTTGACTTTATGTAGTTATGAATTTATATTTCATTATTATTACTTTCTTCTCATAATGTCGATGTCATCTCAATTATGACAGAATTTTGACTTTATCTTATAATTTTTTCTCTATTTTGGCTTTTTATTTCATGTTTATGGATTTTTATCTCATAATTATGACTTAATCCCACAATGTTGACTTTTTTTCTCATAATTATGACTTTTAATCTCAATTTCAACTTTTAATCTCATAAGTATGACTTTTAGTTCAGAATTATGACGTTTTATCTCATGTCAATCTCATAATTATGCCTTTTGATCTTGTAATTTTGACCCTTTATACGGTTATGAATTTTTATTTCAGAATTATTTCTCTCATAGTTATTATTTTCTTATCTCATCATGTTAATTTTTTTAAATATTATAATTATGCTTTCTTAAATTGTAATTTAAAATTTTTCATATCATAATTACAAATTACCAATGGGATATTTTTTTCCAGCATGCTTCCGTAATCATGCCAATAAAATCAATATTGAGAAAAATATCAACAAATAAATTGAATGAATATTAATTTGAGTTACCTGCTCTAAAACAAGTCCCTTCTTGGGCGGTTCGGGCTCAGTAACAGCAAGGTGAGCCAGGAATCGCTGGAGCTCGGCCAAGTTTGGAAGCTGATCCACCAACACTTCGCTCAGGAAACTGCGAAGCTGTCACACATTGGAGGATGAAGCCGCAGCATCCAGAAGAGCCACGCTTCCATTGTTTTGACCAAGAAGCTTCCTCCTATTATCCACTTTCTCATCCCCTTCCTGCTCAGGACCACGTGAGGGAAAAAATGACCCAGGACCCCTCGCATTTTTACCTTACCTTGAGAAGCTGGTTCTTGTTGAAACTGTTAAAGTCGTATTTCCTTCGGCAGTCTTCCTTCAGCAGCAGATTGTACAGCGAAATCCACACCTGGCCGTCCAGTTTTGTCATCTTCACATGGTCTTCCACTGGGATCTTCTGCCATTTTCCGTTCATGTATTTCTCTATTTCACCTACAGAGAGCCAGAGTAAATGGGAGTGAACCAGTGTATGCTGGGAAATGCTTCATCTCAAAATCACATCATGTGATCATGTCCAGTTTTGGCCCACTACCTAAAGTCGGCTTTGAGTTTTGGCCCCCCGTGTCCTACACCATACAACATTCTAGCTACATTTATAAGTCAGAAAAGTGGGAAAAGTATAATAGGTCAATTTCTTATGGGTGGCAGGCAGTAACCATCAATCTTATTGCAAATGTTGACCAGAAATCGGTTGACTACGCACAACGACGTGACCCATGTGTCAAAACCAGGCATTTTTATCGGTGTCTCACTGCTGGTCCCTTGCGGGATCGACTTGTACGATATTTACCTGCTCTGCAGCGACTCCACGGGCAGCACTCGATCAGGCGCACCAGCAGACAAGGCACGTTGTGTATGCATAGCATGCGGTTAATGGTGCTGATACTGTGGAACACATTTCATTCATTAAAAGGAAACACCAATGAAAAGTAAACAAGCCACTCGGTTTCCTGCAGAAAGGAAAAAAAAGGTTAATCACCTCTATACCAAACACGCTCCTTTTGTTTGTGGGCAACTTCCTGTCGACAATTTGGTAGCCATATTTCATTTTTCATATGGGTGGGTTTTACAACAAATATTAAATTAGTATATGCACCAATTTTAAAATTGGATTTACTTACAATTAAGTTTGCTATTCTGATTATTATGACGGCTGCATGGTGGATGAGTGGTTAGGACAAAGGCCTCACAGCTAGGAGACCCGGGTTCGATTCCACCCTCGGTCATCCCTGTGTGGAGTTTGCATGTTTTCCCCGTGCATGCGTGGGTTTTCTCCAGGTACTCCGGTTTCCTCCCACATTCCAAAAACATGCTAGGTTAATTAGCGACTCCAAATTGTCCATAGGTATGAATGTGAGTGTGAATGGTTGTTTGTCTATATGTGCCCTGTGATTGGCTGGCCACCAGTCCAGGGTGTACCCCGCCTCTTGCCCGAAGACAGCTGGGATAGGCTCCAGCATACATTCGCGATTCCAGTGAGGATAAGCGGCATAGAAAATAAATGGATGATTATTATTAATATAAGAAAAAATGAATAGTAAAAATATATTAATTAGATTAATTAGATTAGATTAATAACTCATTCAATACCAAAGACGTAGTTATACATCTTTTACCAAAAAATAAAGAGAATATTTTTCTTGCCAGCTGGGGACAGATGCTAATGCTAACTGCCAAGAGTACCTTTCGGTGTGGTCGGTGATGTATCGCAGCACGGACAGAGCCTTCAACGAGATGTCAAACTCCAGCTCGGCAGCCTGATTCTGCAACTCCTGACCGTAAAGCAGAATCCCATCATGACCGGTTCATGACCATTGATTCACATGTGGGTGGAGCTTCATTATGTTGTTTTACCTCTTTGGAACAGAGAACTGCCTCGGCGGTCACTTGGCTGTGCGTTTTGTGAGTCACGCCGCCATCTTTGCCGGTGTTGGCGGCCAGCAGGGTGAGCTTGCGGTGGCAGTAATCCACCAAGTCCAGAATGGAGTCATCGGCCCCCTCGCAGGAATCCTACGCCGGACACAAAATTGACTTTTTGAAGCTGGTGACCGTCGAAAGTTTAGGACATGGCGCTCACCTTATGGAACATGATGGTCTCCAGCAGGTTGATGATGGTGGCTTCATAGTGGATCTGGGAGGAAGACACACATGGACTTAGATTTTTGTGTGTCTGAAGCTTTAATTTGAAAATCACTTTGGGTCTGGAACCAATGAACTGTGTGATAAACAAGGGATTGCTACAATGCTAACGTTAGTTAGATTATCCGCTTAAGAAAAGCTGACAAATAGTTGCTAGACCTCTGGCTTTCTTTTAGGATGTGTAGCGAAGCCTGTTTCCCTAGTTTATGATGGACGGACACGTCTACCTTCAACTCTTCATCCACTCACCACCATGTAAAGAGGAAAGGTGTTCCTGGGAGTGAAATCCTGCAGTTGGCATAAAATGGGAAAGATTTTTTGCTTCCATACTTCAGTCAGGATCATCTCATGGACCAGGACCGGAATCTGCAAAGGGGGACAAACAGAATGGGCCTTCCATCCATCCTTTTTCTGCTTCAGTTGCTTATCCTCACAAGGGTTGCTGGTCTTCCCGATCTCCTGACTGTGTGGCCAATATGCTAACCCTGGGCCTGGACCATATTGTGTGAAAAGCTGCGGTCAAGTGTGTATTAAAGTCACCTTTGCAGAGGTCACCAGGATGTCCTTGATGAACTCATCGTGCATGGCTGAAGCGCTGAGTATCGCTTGCATGTTCAGCTTTTCAACATGCTCATGTTGTCTGAACCACCTGTAAAAACATCAGCTGTTTAATACCTGACATATTTGTATATTAATTTACATACATGAAACCAAAACTACCTATACAGTATAGAACCAGTACCATAATGTTGGAACTATAAAACACCTTATGAAATTGTGAAAAACAAATTCTTTTTCATTTTGGGGAAAATTTGCAAAAGTTAAAAGTGGAAAACGTTATTTTACAAGAATAAAGTCAAAATATTTAAAGGAGTAAAGTCTAAATTACGAGAAAAAAACAATACCTGGTGTGTAAAAAGTTAGAAGACCCCTTATCTCCGGTATTACGGTATTAGCATTGCCACACTTAATTTAGCCTAGCTTGTGATTGAATGTGTGCTAGCTTCTTACCTCTTCGATCCCACGTCTTTCAGAGAAAGTATCTCCAAACTTTCAACAAACGCTTCCGCCTCCACGGGCAAAAGAACCGAGCCGTCCATTTTTGTTGATGTTTGATGGTTGTCTGCTCCGTTTAAGCTGATGTTACTCGTCGGTTGTCATGGCAGCGACAGGACGGTATATACCAACAAAGCGCAGTACCTCTATGTCGTCAATAAGAGGCGCTACATCATAAAGAGCGGCATACACACACCAGGACACTTCATCAGGTTCACAACGTAATACAATTCAATGCTTTCTATACATAACACGGCGGTTTTATTAAGGAATTTATTTCAAAATATGCCCAATACTTGGATTGCCTTGCACTGAGAAATGTTAGGAATATTTTGGCAACCTTTTTACATTCTTGAATATTACATAGTAACAATGTTAGAAATTGTAAACACTGTGACTAATATTAATAAAACAGAAGTGCTAATGTACACTAATACCTTGTATGGTACTCCTAATTTAGCAGTATTAACTAACTATATGTAATTCATATTTAATACAATAGAAAGACACATATCACAATAAAAAGTAACAAACATTTCAATAATACTGTATCCAATAATAGAACTAAGCAAAATAAATTTCAATAATATTACTAATAATAACAAAACATAACATTAAATAACATGATTAAGTAATAATTACTTGGTAATCATTTATTAATCACACTTTTTTGAACAATAAATATTAAACAGATTGAACAGAAATTAGTTTAACTTAGCAGATTAACAAAGTTAATCATCGGGCCGATGAGAGAAATATGAAATCAAACCGCTAAAATTAAAAAATAGCTCAGATAACCGATCATTTTTTTAAAAAAAAAGAGCGGGTGAGCAAATCCAACGCTCCTTTTATCTCCTGCCTGTGACGTAACTTCCCCTGAGAGCGCTTGTAAACAAACATTCCTAGACCTTTTGTGTGCTAGTTGTACCAAATGCTTTGTCATGGGGGGGGGGGGGGGGGGGGGGGGGGGTGGGGGGGGGGCAAACCAAACATCGAGCACGCAAAAAAACCTTATCAGCCACCTGAAACGCCAGCATCGTTTGACGTTTGAAAAGTGCAAAAGGTTTGCCCGAGACCTCCATGGCATCACACCGGATGCTCGGAGCATGTGTCCCAATATAGTGCACCTTGCTGGGCCACAGCAGGTGGCTCCGTCCACTCTGGTTCTCCTGGTAGTAGTGATGTGGTAGTACTAATGTTATGATATTTGATAAGGACAAATCAACAGGTTCACTAGGACTAATAATTGATAATAATTTGAATAATAATAATTTGAGTCCTTTGTACCTCCAGGTGTGCACAAACTATACTTAAATGTAAATTAAAAAAAGTTACCATGTGAGTCTTGAGTTCCAGAAAGTTATCTGTTTTGACGACCACATACATGTCTTCATGTGTCAATCAAGCCGTTTTAACTGCACGCGACGTCACTTCCAGCACACCACGATGTTGGGATCATTTTCCAAACGTTCATCCAGCTCCTTGTAGCTGATCCCTGCAAAGATACTCAACGTCATCACAAAGCAGACTGGCTCATTATTTAGCGCGCTTGAGATGAAGCCGTGCCTGTCTTGCAGCAGATCTCATCATAACTGTGACAACCCGTGTAAAGGCGAGGCGGCCTGCTCTTCTCGTCGCGCATCACCTTGACCGGATACTTCTGCAGCCGCCGAATGAGAGACTTCATCAGGCCAAATTGAATCAGCCTCCTGAAGGACAACGCGTGATAACGGTTAGCGCATGACCCACCTCACCGCCGCCTGACCTCATCCCTCAAAAGTGTTGTTGTTTTGCACCCCCCCCTCTCTTTGTGCGTGACACCGGCGCCGCTGACCTCTCGTCAACTCTCTGCAGCTGCTGCGAGTAGCGGGAACAAAGGTCTCGCACCGTGGTTCCCGGACTCAGTCCACAGTACAACTGGAACACGTCTCTCAGACTTGGACGCTTTTGGCCTGACGGGACGGGATGAGCGACGGTTGGAAAAACACGCCAGGACAGGGAAGTCAATACTGCACACTTACTACTGACCTTGCTTGGTGACGTAGGTGAGACAGTCCTCCTGGATGAGCTTGTCGTCTATCAGGCTCTGGACTTTGGGGGTGGTGCAGTAAACATTGGAGTACTGGGGGGGGGGGGCACAAATTCAAATCGATCGAAAAGTTTCACCACCACGTAAGTTGATCTTACAAATAAAATACATTTCTCATCCAGTACCTGGAATATGGACACCAAAGTCACCAAATCATAATACCTGTACAAGGAACAGTGAAATATCATCATAAAATTGGAAGAACGTAGCATCTGAATGCATGAAGAGATACGTATTCACACGGAGCGCTGCACTCACAGGAGATTCTGCACGGCAATACGAACGATATTCAACTCCACATCTGCTTCGGCTGAGATCTTCTGGACATGCCGAAACCCGTCAATGTAGGGCAGGATCTGAGGACAATATAGACGGGATTGGACTGACTTGAACCAAATATAAACAACAAATTTAGACATGAACAATGAGCACACAGGTGTTCAAACAATGAATAAATTGCTGTTTCATCGTTCACTATGGCCTAGTATTAGTAAAAAATATTGAAAAACAAGTCATATGTAGTCACAAGGCATAATTAAAAAAAGTTCTCCTCCCATTGTGTGTGGAAGTGGTTTTTGCCGACTTAGTTTGTCCTGCTTCTCGATTGGGTTTCAAACCCTGATGTTTAGAATAAATAAACTAGAGGTAAACTAGTTAGCTCGGCGGTGGCCGTCTCACGTGTCCCTGTCGAGATCCCGTAGCTTGCGCATAAAAGTCGCGCGATGTGGTGTAAAAAAGGATAGTCACAGTTTCCATATGCTAACGGGAGTTATGTCTTACCATGTCGACTATATTAGGTAATATGAGTGTAAAGTGTAAAACTTTAGGGGTGCTAGTTCATGTCTACAGGGCTCTAATAATGTAAAAACATTTTTAGATGGTTTTAAACAGGTTTTCTGTGCTCTAACTATAAAAATATTTGATTTAATAATACAGAACCCTACGTCGCAGAAATTCATGGTGGAGTACACCTAAAAAACATTTAAAGAGAATCATTTTTGATTGGTTGTCCTCACTGCCAAACAGTGTTGGTTTTACTGGGTGATATTTTGTGACAAGTAAAAGAAGTTCATCTGATGCAAAATGGTGAGTTAGCCGGTCAAGGTCAGGTTTATTTAGATGGCACAGTTCAACAGCCAATAAAACAGAAAAACTACACAATAAACATACCCTTTTGACGACAAAGGTCATGTTTGCGTGTTGTGCAAAGTTGCAATGTTTAATGATTGTCCTCGCCGCTACTCCCTTTTTCTGGGAATTCACACTTTTCTACTTCTTCATGAATGGCGCCTGACAGGGATTTAAACTTTGTCACGGTGTTTTAGTATTTTGGCATGCTAAATCATGTCACATGAGTGTGAATGCCTGTTTGTATGTACTTGTCCTGTGACCAGGATTTACCTCAACTCGCCTCCTCTGAAATCTTCAAAATAAAGTACTCTTCATGCAGGAAAAAAACTATTAAGTTGAACTTTTTAAACATGGTTTGGTTGGTCCTGTGTTCGATTCCACCCTTGGCCATCTCTGTGAGGCGTTTGCATGTTCTCCCCGTGCATGTGTGGGTTTTCTCCGGGTACTCCGGTTTCCTCCCACATTCCAAAAACATTCATTCATTCATTCATTCATTCATTTTCTACCGCTTGTCCTCACGAGGGTGCTGGAGCCTATCCCAGCTGTCTTCAGGCAAGAGGCGGGGTACACCCTGGACTGGTGGCCAGCCAATCACAGGGCACATATAGACAAACAACCATTCACACTCACATTCATACCTATGGACAATTTGGAGTCGCCAATTAACCTTGCATGTTTTGGGAATGTGGGAGGAAACCAGAGTACCCGGAGAAAACCCACGCATGCATGGGGAGAACATGCAAACTCCACACAGAGATGGCCGAGGGTGGGATTGAACTTGGGTCTCCTCGTCCGCCGTGCAGCCTCATTCCAAAAACATGCTAGGCTCACCTGCTGAGTGGTGAGATCCCACTGAGATTTAATAAAGTTGTCTTTGCTCTGGGTGAAAACCGGCACGTCATACTCCTGGACGACCAGTGGGTCCTTTCGCAGCGGGATCAGCTTCAGGTGGATGGTGTTGGATTCATCTAAAAACGGGCAGAGAGATCGTACATTTATACAAAAACACACAGCAGCTTTTCAGTATGAGATACGTAGCATTTGGAGGAGTACATTTTACAATCAGGCTGAAAGTCATTGAATATTTTTCAGACGCGGTGGCGGAATGCAGTGTGACAACACTTCAAATTCCCACGCGGTACACATTAAAAGCTTAATGCATGTGTTTGTGTGTCTGATTGATTTTATTCATATTTATTAAAGAGTGAAGCCACGGAATTCAAAGCGTGAAGTGGCGAGGGATTACTGTACGGGAAACACTGCATTATCTACAAGATGATAATGAAAGCTACCTATGGGTAAGGTGCACGCTCCTGTGGCGTTGAGCTCTTCCAACAAGGTGGACATGATAGGCAGAAGTTTCTGTTTGCTCTCCTCATTGGAGATGAAGCCACTCTCCAGCTGCAGCACAGACGCAAAGATTTTGATAGCAAAAAATCAGAATATACCTGCAGCGTTGTTCCACAGTAAAATGAAATAATAATAATTTGTACCTCTAAAGTGGTGAGATAACCTGAGAGCTTCTTGACAATTGGCTCCAGGACACAAGTGTTAGCTTGCGCATCACAAACAAAGCCAAGGTTAAACAGGAGGGCGTTGCGGCTGTACTTCTTGTGTTCAATGCACACCGGACACCCGATTAACTTCTTGCCCATGGCAGTGCTGCAAAAGAATCTCATGTTAGGTTGCATGACAGTGTGAATGGAACTAATCAACGTGATCAAATTACATTCAAGTTTCATACACTGTTATTAATTTGTTCTGCAGCTCTGGTTTGGTAATAATATAAACCTGAACTGTGTCAAACAGCTCCCTTGAAATGTATTCTTCCGGGACCTGGCAAGAAGACAAAAACAGGACATAATCAGAGATGATATTATACATTATAGTGTGCAACTTCGCTTCAAATTTGGCATTTCCTTTTAAAAATGTTAGCTTATAACGGCAGCACAGTGTCATCCATTGGTGATGCAATTTCTCAAAGTCTCTCACAAACATATTTCGCTCACCTGGTATGTTATTTTGGGACCCAAAGTAGGATGAAATTCACTAAAAAAGATGCATTCTAGTCTAGTGTCCATACCCATCACCGTGTTTCCAGAAGGCGTTTATTGACTTTGACCAAAACAAAACAATTCAAGCTAGGTTGGTAGGTCTTTCTTAAGCTAGCAGCTAACTTTCCGTTTTTAAAACAAAACAAAAAAACACCCTGGAAAGTAGCAGGTTTTGCAGCGACATTAAACCCCAAGAGGATAAAAGTGAAACTGTATGTTTCCCACGTTATTTTACATTTCCTTTCCAGGGAGCTATCACACATTTTCCAGTTACTCCTCGTCTTCCTGGAAAACAAGATTGGTGCGTTTAAAAACACCTCGTAGAATACCATATTAATGCTACGCCAATATTTTACTTCAACTAAAAATCCACTCATGAAATATACATTTTAGTGTACTGTTATATATTACAGTTCAGAGCTGATTGTGCTTGTTTTACAGTTGTTTGTACGTTTCGTTTCTTACTTTTCTGATCATTACAAACCGCATTTCCCCATCGCTCATAAATGCATCTCTTCTCAACACAGTCAATCTTGCGCGGTGTTTGCGCAAAGCTGCCACTGACGTCACGTGTGCACGTTGGAGCAGTTAGCTGCTGCGCCATGGCAAGCGCCGCTTCCCTTGCCACCAGCAGCAAGCAATGTCGAATAAACTCCACGATGGGAGTTAAAAGTGAGTTTTAGTGCGTGTATACACGACTGAATGTGTTTACTTTGTCACGACTGCGTGGGATCAAAATGTGGAGGAAGCCAGTGTGTACAGTAAATAGGAGGAGTCGCGGATTTAAGGTTAGTGATGCTTTAAATAGTGTTTTTTTTATTGTTTGTGTCACTATCCATTTACAAAACACATTTCTGTATAAAGTAGTACAGTGCAGAATAGTGTATTGTGTACATTTTATAATGTGTCACCCAGTTATAAATGAATAAAATACATCCACTTTTAGGACATTTGGGGCTCCTGTGCAGTGCATCCATGCAGTACCGAGGCACTTCCTGCATCCAGGATAACAGCAAGACAGGCGGCAGATTTATGGAAGAGACACTTTGAGGCGAACCGTGTCACAGAACCTGACCTCTCCAGCCACTACATCATCGCCCACGTGCTTGGCGCTAAAACTGTGGGTCACCAATATGCTTTCTTCTCAATAATTTTTAATTTTATTGAACCCCAGCATCTGTTTGTCGCTGGTAGATTGAACGTGTTGAGCCGGAGAGATTGTCTGCATTTCTCACTCAAGAGGAAACGGAGAAAATATGGACACTCTGCAAGAGGCGCCTTTGCAGGTCTCATTATATACTTCAATTTTTGTTTTGACAATGTCATATAAGTATGGAAGTGTGCAACGTATGAAGTGGGGGTGTCACAGATTTAATTACAATGAAAAAATATTGTAAGCTAGTAATATAATCTCTATAACGTTACACTCTTCTACACTCTGTGTGTACGCTAGCGGCCCCGCCTCCACCCACATAGACTGTATGACTTACAAAAAGGACTTACTCCATTTAAGCCGTTTGTAGGAGCTATTTATTAGTGTGTTCCTAGGTTTCTGATATCTGTTGATTTATTTTTTGTTGTTGTTGTTTTGTTTGGATTACTTGATAATATTTTCTTGTTATTTATTTATTTGTTTATCTATTATATTTTGTTGGGGTTAATTAGTAGTTAATTTCATTGGATAACACCCTGGGCACCTGCAATATATTTAGGTAGGCAGTGCTCACAGGACCAGCATGCACCGGGGTGGGCTTATGGTTTTTGTACCAGCGCAAGAGAGGCAACAGGAAAAGGCCCTTGTTCCTTTTTTGTTTGTTTGCTTGCTTGGTAATAAAAGGAAAGAAGAAGAAACGGAACAAGATTGTTTGGACAATGACTCTTTTGCCTGTGTAAAACAAAACCCATGGTGCATCAGTGGCCGTTTGATTATAAGTTACGTTTATTATTTTAGTGAAGGACAAATAGCCACTACACCGTTGTTTAGGAAATTCTGGGTATTAGTTGCACACTGATATGGCTTTCATCTGGTCGTCGGAACTTGCAGTAATGTGTGTACTGTATATGCGTTTCAGGATGCCTGTGCAGTATGTGATCGAGGAATGGGACTTCAGAGATCTGACACTGAAGATGAAGCCTCCTGTGTTCATCCCACGACCAGAAACAGAGGTCTGAGAGGAAGCTTTAGCAGAGTTTGATTCATTCTAGCAAACATGTACGATATCAGTTATTGGTAGATTGCAAAAGCATCTTTGCCGTGTACCGTATGTCTCCATGGAGAACCAAAAATGGAGCCCACCACAGCCTTTGAAGAAGCTGATCGGGTAGTGTGACGGCACCAAGTACAGTATGTGTATTTGCTGTGTGTGGCAGGAGTTGGTTGAACTGGTCGTGCGGGATCTGCAGAGGAAGAACGACGGCAGAGCGGGTTCACCGACATGTTTGGAAGTGGGATGCGGATCCGGTGCCATTTCTCTCAGCCTGCTCAAGAGCATCCCTCAGGTCACTTCTTTATGCATTTGTAATAATAAAAAAAGAGTCTAGGTTACCAGTATGTAGTACTCTCACTGAGTTTTTGAGTACATTTAATTATTTGTAACGACGTGTGTTCAAGTCTCCCATAAGGATTTTGGAAAATAGGGGAAAATGTGCAGAATTCCTTTTAATGCAGGCCACAATAATCCCAATAAGGTGTTTGTTTCCCTCTCTAGCTTAAAGCCGTCGCACTTGATCAAAGTCTGGATGCCGTGGAACTGACGAAAGAAAACGCATCAAGGTAATTCAAGCTTCAGTCAGTGTCATTTCACAATAAAAGAACTCGGAATAAAGGATATCTTCAACAGACTGGGGCTCCAGGATCGATTAAAGGTTTACCACGCGGATGTCACTAAAGGTATCTGAATGCAGCTCAGTCCCACGGTTGTTCCTGTGGATTGGAAAACACACCGGAGAACTGGAATGTCGGTGTTTGTGTTTTGCCAGACGCAGACACGGTGTTGAAGGTGTGCAGCAATGTCTCTGCATTAGTCAGCAACCCTCCCTATCTCTTCTCAGATGATTTATCTTCGCTGGAACCTGAAATTTGGAGGTAAATTTTTTTTATATATTTATATTTATAAATATATATATATTTATAAATATATATTTATAAATATTTGGGCACACATATTTAATTGCCTACATATTTTTTATATTATAAATTAATTAATTATAATTAATAATTAATTATAAATAAACACTTCACCCAATTTACAAAATACAAATACTGTAAGTAAGGGAATAAATAATAATGGTCATAAATTATAAATACTAAGGGTGTCCGATATTGTCCAACTCTCAATTTCCGATACTGATATCAGCCGATACCGATACCGATACATGTAACATTACATAACTCCTGTGGTGGAATGAACACATATGTGTGGTATACCGCATTTTAAAAATATTGTTTTAATAATAATATTTTAATAATAAATATACACAACAATACATACGAGGGTTGCGGGGGTGCTGGAGCCTATCCCAGCTGTCTTTGGGCGAGAGGCGGGGTACACCCTGGACTGGTCGCCAGCCAATCACTGGGCACATATAGACAAACAACCATTCACACTCACATTCATACCTATGGACAATTTGGAGTCGCTAATTAACCTAGCATGTTTTTGGAATGTGGGAGGAAACCGGAGAAAACCCACGCATTCACGGGGAGAACATGCAAACTCCACACAGAGATGGCCGAGGGTGGAATTGAACCCTGGTCTCCTAGCTGTGAGGTCTGCGCGCTAACCCCTAGACCACCGTGCCGCTGTTTTAACACATATTAAAACAATTATTAGATGGCCTTTAAAAATAGATAGAGTATAAATAAAGTGAACTTTTTTTCAGGTTTGAGGACCACGCTGCTTTAGACGGAGGCAAAGACGGCATGAAAGTGATCCAGAAGATTTTGACCCTGGCTCCACACATTCTTGCAGATATCGGGCATGTACCGCTAAATCATATCACTATCATGTGTTTATTCATACTTTTATTATCCTATTTTTTAGTGAGTGCTGCTGTCAAGCCACCGCTGCTATTGTAATGACATTTGAATGAAGGCCACTTTGTTTCCCCTCATCCACCCACGACAGCCGCGTTTACTTGGAGGTGGAGCCCAGACACCCCGGGCCCCTTCGGCAGTGGGCGGAAGCCAACGTGGAGAAGCTGCATTTGGTGGCGACGCATCACGACATCAACAACAGGTCCCGTTCATGCTAAATTTGATATCGCGGACCCATGACCCGGATATTAGATTTCAAGTCAAAGGCCGCACTTCCTGCCATCAGACCTCGTAGTAACATCCCTGCTCGACATACGCGTCCAAATTCACAAAGGATGATACTGATTTGTTTTTGTTTCCGCAGGCCGCGATTTTGCATCCTTCAGAAAGGGAAGTCAAATGACCACAAGCTGGACCCGGGTTGAGGAACTCAGATCCTATTACACTGGCTTTAGTCCAGGTGGCCATATAGCCTCCTGTTGGCTCCCCCACCCCCACCCGTAAACACGCGTACCAGCACCACCACTGTCATCGCTACAGATTTGTCTTTCTTTTTCCCCAATGAATCCTTTAAATCACTTGCTTTTCGTTTTATTTGTGTGTGTGTGTCCTGTGCCACCGTAAAACAAAAAAAAAAGTGTGTGTCACGGCACAAAAGCGGCTCAAAGCTGAAGGTAATTACCGAGGCTTTTCTTAGAACACTCCCTCTCAGAATCGCACCCTCCTCCCGGGAAGCATTTTGTAGTTCTGTGAATCGGCTGATCAGCGGTCCTCCCCTTTGCCCGTTCACTCAAGCTGACTCAGATGCAGGCTGTGCGTGCGCATGTTGTTGAACACACACACACACACGCACACACACAATGTGGCCTTTAGTGCCTCACGTAGTCTCGGCCATCGGAAGCTCAAAAGGCCACATACTTTATTTCAAAGAAGGAGCTTAATTTGTAGTGACGCATTCATGTTACCTACTGGGAAATGTTGACAAAAATACCTTAAAATGTGAACAAAAGAGGTGGAAAAAAAAATCCCTGATCTTTAGCCAAATGGTATGACCCACGCCCCACCCATTGTGGAGCGTTTCGTGGAAATTCACAAAGTAGTATTTGTGTAATCCTGCTAACAAAGAAAGGAAAACTTGTTTGGAAGACGTAGCGAACTTCCGAAAAGTGATACAAAATTTGTGAAAGGGACGTAGAAAAAAAACATTACACATGTAAAATGTAGAAAAATTATTTACTGAGAAAAATAAAATGGCAACGGTGTGTAAAAGGAATCACTGTGTGTACATGTAATGCAGTCCAGTCCAAATGTGACACACACACACACACACACACACACACATTGGCTGATATGAAGTGAATTTAAAAATAATGACCCTGTGTCCAACATTTCCTCCTCAAAGTTCCAAAGCAGCATCGTCATTCCCAGGTTTTTTTTTTTTTTGTTGGTTTCTGTCCTCGTCACACCTTGAAGGGATAGTCCTCCAAGAAGCGCAGCAGAGGCCTGGGGAGTGGTAGCTGCTCGTGGCAGTCCGAGTGCCTGTTGATGACCAAGCGTGTGAGGTGCTGCAAAGACGGCAGGCTCTGGGGTTTGTACACGGCTCGCTTTAATTTCAACACCACCGACGACGCCGACGCCGCGTCCTGGATTGCGGTTTTGGAAGGGGCTTGCTGTTCCGACCGGCCGTCCTCCGCTCTCCTCTCTGGTCCCATGTAGTGCTGCACCAGGCTGGGCACGTCGGGGAACGACGACAGGCTGGGTCTGGCCGGGGAGCTGCAGTCCAGTAGGAATTGAGTGCAGCTGTACTGGATGCGTATGCTGGTGGGGCCCCGCGCCGTCTTCACCGAGAGGGTAAGCATGTAGAGAGGGTGGCTGCTGTCCCGTACCAAAAAAGCCCCTTCAGATGCCTCTTGAAGTGCATTGTGGGCTTGAACTGCGCTTACACTCCCCCAGTACCACCCTACACACACACACACACACACATCAATGTTAGTTTCAGGAGCTATATCACAGCACTGACGTTGCATTCAAAGAGTGTTCATACCTGATGTCTCTAGGTAGCAGAAGTTGCTCGCAATCGCTCGCAAGTCTTTGGTGGGGTCCCATAGCGACGTGCTGCTCTGAAGGCAAGGCGTAGCTGCTCCTGTGCCTGCCCGCATGCCCCTCTGGGGGGCCTCAGTGGATGGAGCAGTGGGCAAAAGTGCTCGGGGACTGGAAAATAAAACAAAGAATACCCATAATGCATCATAATATATCACTTAGCTTCATAGTGTGTTTAGTACAGTCAGGGTGAATGCCGTTTCCCAGCTCCATGAAGTCAACACCATTCTTTTCTTTTGTAATAACAAAAAATATTCAATTATAAAAACAAGTTTATTTAATTCCAGGAAGGCAACATCATGTCATATTCACACTTTTACATGTGCCGATAAGTAATAATACCAGTTTTGTGGATTTGTATATTTATATTTTATTGAACTATTTAAATTATTCTCCATGTTTGTGCATGGGTTCTGTTATATCCGCTTTGAGAGGGTGTGTTTGTTTTAAAATAACAAAAACATACAGAAACAGTACAATGATACCACTAGCCAATTCTAATAATTGCAAGATTATTATTTTGGACGGCAGAGGTAGAATGGGTCATCCAACGCACCACGCACCCACCTTGCCTCCAGAAAAAATACAAATGCGAATTATTGTTTGGAGAC
The DNA here is from genome assembly GCF_030265055.1 of Doryrhamphus excisus. Classification (NCBI taxonomy): domain Eukaryota; kingdom Metazoa; phylum Chordata; class Actinopteri; order Syngnathiformes; family Syngnathidae; genus Doryrhamphus; species Doryrhamphus excisus. The sequence goes on from NC_080466.1 coordinate 41,146,489, forward strand.
GCCAGTCTACCAATTTCCCTTACGTCTACCTCAGGGCATCTGTATCTACGGACGTAACATACCACCACAGGTGTGTGACTGATTAAATGAAATAATGGCTTCTCAGTGCCAAAAGAGCTGCGGGCAACTAAAAAGGCGCCATAGAAATCTCATCTATTATAATAATTATTATTATTACGTCACATGAATTATTGTTCACCTCGACTGAAGGAAGGCGTCTGTATGTAAACATGCATATTTGGTATAAAGTGATGTTAAACACAATTACTATTGTAATTAGAGAGTGTAAAATATATATTTTTTTTAATTATGTAACATTATACTTTAATGCAAATGCATTGGGTTACAAGGTGAAATAGAAACAAAGAGAAATAATAGCCTACTCACCCTGGTACACATAGAATCATACTATTACAGTATGTACTTGTATATACTACAGTATATACAGTACTATACTAGTTCATCAGTCCACAAAGGTGAATCCAGTTGTATTCCTTCTTTCCCCCCCAAAAAAAGAGAACTGTCAAAGAAAAAAAGTCTTGTAAAAAAAAACAAAAACAAAAAAAGGTCCAACTTGAAGAAAAGAATTACAGCCAAAACAACACGTTAGCTTAAAAGTGTGTAAATATGTTAGCGTGTTTTGTTCAAATCAAATCAAAGAATGTAATATGTTAGCGGTCATAAAAAAGGAGACAAGTCTGCGCGGATGGAGTGTGTGTCGAATGTGCAAAGGACGAGAGGGAAAGGCTAGTCTTTTAAAAAGGACAATTTCCTAGAAGTCTATTCTCAGAACGCCTCTCGGCACCGGCAGCTGTGACGTCACCAGGGTACTGCCGCATAGTCCAAAGCTCGTGTGGGCGCGCGTGCTCAGTCCTCGCTTCTTTTCTTCTTTTCACAATCGACTTAAAAAAAAACACCCCAATTATCAGATTAGCGTAGTGATTCCATATTTCTTGTCTAGATTGTGTGTGGGGTTTATTTTTTTGTGTGCGAGTGCCCTCCAGCGCCGCCCTCCACCGCTGCCTACGCTTGAAGCGGCGCGCGCTCCCGGGAATCTCGCGCTGGCTTCTCTCTACAAGCTTTCCAGGAATCTGCACTGAGTCTAAGCTCCGCCCCGCCGGGCCGCCCCGGTGAAGGCTTCATTCTGGGAATGAAAGATACTGGTAACGCGCACAATCACTAATGTGGACATTCATCTCCATGGACAACACAAATGCTATACTTGGATGAATAAATCATATATAAACAAAACTTGTTTATACAGTACACTAAACATTCGTTTTAATTAATTACATTCTTATTATTTACTCGTGTATTTAAACGTAGATAGGAAGGGCGAGATGTAAACAATTATTCTCAGTGTCATTTGAGCACATGTTAAAATAGGAGGTTTAAAGTTTTCATTCATATTGTTGTTACATTTTTTTAACATTTTGACTTTATTCTCATAAAATTACAGCAGTTTTTTCCAACTGCTGCTTGGTGAAGATGAAATATTGAGCAGAAATGGGGAAAAAAGGGTACATTGATACCCTTGTGATGACCGTGGCTAAGTCCAGTGTTTTGCTAGCGTTAGCGATGTAGCATCGAACTACCACAAAGATGCACATTAGCACTCAAAGTCATCAAATCTTACCTTTATGAATTCTCACATAGTATCAGCATTTGGGAGAAAATATGAGGTGAAAGAAAAAGGGGGTAAAATACATCCAAATACATCCATACATTCTTCTTTGCATCGAGAACGTGGGTGGTACGTTCAACGACAGTCAAAAAAGTAGGACAAATCGCAGCTCACAATAAACATTCAAAAACTGTGGGATTTCTAATTAATAGTTACAGTATTGTAATAAAATAATATGTACAGTAATATAACGATTAATTTGTTTTAAAAGAGAAATTAAATTACATTGAGTTTGCCATTTTTATTAAATGTTTTTTGTTTTAGGTATTTTCATTTGTACATTTCATAAAATAAAGGTGCATTGTCGCAAATCCTTAGTAATAATCGTAGTCCTATGCTTCACATACACAAAACTATTGAATGTAAATGTTACAGAATTTAATTTATCATAAACATTCCCCTAAATGATTTAAAAGCACATATTGCCAAACTTTTTGCTGTAGTATGAAGAGAAGAAGGTCACTGATGTGTGTGGTGAGCTTTTGTTGTCCTACTCGTCACAGATGCAAAGCAATTACAGAATTGAATTTAGAGACACATGACACATGAGGCGCATGCACACTTTTCAAGCTAAAAATGTCAAATTTGATGTGATGATGGTGACAGGTTGACCCTGGAACTGATAAATCCTGTTTTCAAATCCCACCAAATTGAAAGTTCATCAGGAAAAGCTGCGGCGTAGAAAAAAAACGACGGGTATAGAAGCAGTAAACATGAAGCACGGTGACCTTTTGTTAAGTTTAAAAAGAAGCGTACTTACAGTACTCTCGTATAAACGTCATTTTTGAACGGGCGCCCTTGGAAACATCCCCCTCCTGATGTAACTTTTCCAAATATCGCTCACACGCATGCGGTGGGGATCGGACTCCAGAGCAACACCTGCAACCATTTAAAGTCCTAATGGCTGCCATTTGCAGCAGAGTGTGCGGATACAGTACAACTCAATGGGAACCTTTTCCTAGAAATCCTGAAGCGAGCTCCGTTCTGGGAAGGCCGGTGGACTTTATCTGCTGTTAAACAAATATGTTTTTTCATCGGATAATAAAAGCAAAATTCCAAAAAGCGTGCTTGTGTTATTATGCAACGAGCTGGAAGGTAATGAAAAAGAAATAGGTGTTGTAGTTTCGAAGAGATGAAGATCATAAAACATCTGACACAGATGATTAACATGTACAAGAATGGCTTCCATGATAGCACGGCAATGTCATGGCTTATTCCCAGGAATTCTCCTCCCCTTGAGGTATTTTATGGCAGCGCTTTCCAAGAGAAGAGGGTCTTGTTATTCAAGCTGCTCCTTGCAGGCTGGTATTTTTTTCCCCCCCCTTCCGGGTTCAGAAAGCAGTGAGTGAGCAGATTTCTGGGAACATTAAAGATAATCCATGTGGAAGAAAAGGAATGATTTACAAGCTAAACAGGGTGACTTACCAAGAATTGGAAAGGGCAGCAGGAGACGCTTTCAAGAGGCAGAGGTAACGCCGCCAAATCATCAAGAGGAGCTTGTGTTTTCTATTATTTATGTCTGACTGCCTGTTTGTATTCACTTCCTGCTTCCTGGAAAAAAAAAAGACGTTGAATTCATCTATGACTAATTGTCCGGCATGGCGCGTCTTTTTAAGGTCATGCCGTAGCATCTCAATGGGAATCAGGTCAGGACTTTGACTAGACCACTCCAAAGTCTTCATTTTTTCTGTTCTTCTTCAGAGGTGGACTTGCTGGTGTGTTTTGGATCATTGTCCTGCTGCAGAACCCAAGTTGGTTTCAGTTTAAGGTCACCAACAAAGCAAGTCTTCCAGGTCCTGAAGCAGCAAGCAGCACCCAGACCATCACACTACCACCACCATATTTGACTGTTGCTATAGATAGATAGACAGATAGACTCCCTTTATTGTCATTGCACAAAAACACAGCAGTGAAATTGCCAATGAAATGTCGTTGCCTGGCTCCCATATAACAACAGACACAAAAGAAGATAAGTAAAAACAAATAATAATAATAACAATAATAATGTGGAGAATAAATAGATAGAATAGACACCAAATATGAACAACATAATGTAAAGTGCAGCGTGAACAGTAAATTGCCCAAATAATTTAAATAATGTTACTTTCAGGCCAGATGTAATGGGACACACACCTTCCAAAGATTAGATCATAGAGTATTTCCCCAAAGGTCTTGAGGATCATTAAGATGTTTTCTGGCAAAATTACGACCAGCCTTAATGTTGTTTTTGTTCAGTAGTGGTTTTGGTTTTGGAACTCTGCCACGCAGGCTGATTTTGCTCAGTGTCTTTCTTATGATGGAGTCCTAAACACTGACCTTAACTGAGGTAAGTGAGGCCTGCAGTTCTTTGGATGACGTTGCGGGGTCTTTTGTGACCTCATTTTGGTCGTGTCGACCATTTCTGTGAAGGTTCACCACTGTTCCATGTTTTCACCATTTGTAGATAATGGCTCTCGCTGTGGTTGGCTGGAGTCCCAAAGCTTTTTTTCTATAACAATAATAAAAAGTTTCATTTAAAAACTGCATTTTGTGTTCAGTTGTGTTGTCATTGATTAATATTTAAATTTGCTTGATGGATGACCTGAAACATTACGTGTGACAAAAAAAAAAAAAAAGAAATCAAGAAGGGGTCAAACCCTGTTTCACTGCAGATGGGACAAAGTTTTTACAGTATTCATATTTTTTCCCCAGAAAATTGCTGGCGGAAATTTTTGGAATTATACATTACACGCATTTAAACACGGTAGCAGGCGCTTCAATTTTTGTTTGCCCTCTACTGTAATTTATCACTGTGGAAATTCCAGTCCGATGCACTTTATTTTGTTTAAAATATCATCTGATGTGTAATCGCTTTGCCCAGTCTGGATATTTTGGCGGTTGAAAACAAATCTTCAATTTGCTACGTTTGTTATTCAATTTGTTCAACTTTGGGCCTGACGGAGATCAAGTATGTGAGAGCTTAGTTTTGCATGGATTAGCGTGTGGTGTAGTGTGGCGGAGGGGGACGTCTGGAAAAAGTATTTTTGTTGCCTGCAATCAGCGACATCGGTATGCTTTGCTGACCTTAAAGAAGTGAGGAAAAATGGCTTCAACTCAGAAATTCTAACGTTTCAATCTGTGATTTCCTGTTCATGGTCACGGGTGAGCTGGCGCTTGGCCTTAAATGCTTCTTTCTTTTTATTTTTTTTCTCAGGAGGAGATAGTAGTACCGTACTAATACTGTGCTTAAAGGAAAATTGCATTTTGGGGAGAGGGATTTTGCCCATCATCCACAATTTTTATGTGAGACATAAACACATGTCTTTCTTTTTATCGTATAAAATGATCATGTACAGTAAACCTCGGATATATCGGATTCAATTGTTCCCACTGGTTTTGTCCGATATAAGCGAAATCCGTTATATGCGTATACCGGAAAATGTCCGTTTTACGCATATATCGGATTTATATCCGGTATATGCGTAAATGGGATTTTATCCGTTATAAAAAGGCACTTCCTTGACTATGTTTCCAATGTACCTGGACGCGCAGGCAACGCTGCAAACGCTGCAAATGACGTCGTATAGCGGCCTGTCACGATTCGGCGAATCGGAGCGCCACGATGCGGCCATCCGATATATGCGAGGGAAATTTAATGGAAATGCATTGGAACGGGACTGGAGATTTTGTCTGAAATAGGCGAAATCCGTTATAAAAAATCAGATATATGCAATGAATTTTTATTGGAAATGCATTACAGAAAAATCGGTTCTTTTTTATCTGTCCGTTGTGAGCGAATTTCCGATATATCCGAGTCCGATATATCCGAGGTTTACTGTAGTAACTAACAGGCACATTCATGATAATACTAATAATCATGATGATTATTAGTATTATTAGTATTAGTAACATCACGGTTCGCGGTTCGCCCCTTCGCTGATTCACGTTTTTTTAAAGGCAGTTTTGCCTATTTTTTTAACAGCATATAAACATGCATTATGTTCTGCGTCCTTCTATCGGCCATTGTTGTAGCTGTGTCTTATTGTAGTTACTACTTCTACCAGTAGAGGGTGTCACTCACATGAGAGTTAAAGACGTGAGTATGGAATACAGGACTACGATTGGGAGTAAATACTGGACAGGGGCAATTTGCTTTAACAAGGATACGAAAACGCTACAGTTAAACAGCACCCAGGCCTAGTGCCCATGTGACCGTTTTTCACATTTTAATCTTGTGATATCTTGCGACACGAGATCGTGTTAATTTATAAATCATGGCCATTTTGTGGCTGAGTACAGACCATTATTCGTCAAAAAATGTAAAAATATTTTTTGCAATCATAAAAACGGTTACTTGAACTAAAAAACAAATATGAAGCATTCAGAAGACACATCCAAAGACAAGTGATATGATGTATTCTACACTGGTCACTAGTTGTCATTCATGTTACGTTGATACAACAATAGGTTCATAGGTTATATTTTCGTGGAGTGGTGGGGGTCTGAAGATAATTTCCATTTCATCTCCAAAAGGGAGGCACTACCCTATTACATGTGAGTCTGTATTATCTTATTTCTCTTATTGTGTCTAGTCTATTGGGTAATTTGAGTGTAAAGGTGACTATAGGGGTGTTATTTCATTCCAGAGGGCTCTAATAATGATTTTAAAAAATCATATTTAAATGCTGTAACTACGAAAAAATAAGGAATCTTTGTGAGAATTCACTTATCACGGTCAGGTCTGCAACCAACTGTGATAAACAAGGGATTACTGTAACCTGAACCGGTGGAGATAAGCCACTAAACAGGCACAATGTGGTCTAATAAGGGGATGATGATGGCCACCAGTGTTGTGGTAAACATGTTGACAGCAGAGCGCTGTGCCTCCGTGCAATGTATTCACTCCCACTGTCACGTACAGCACCGTTATTATTTTCATGTCCAGTCCTGCACCAAAGACAAAGTCAAGCCGTTTTCCTTCCTTGGTTTACATCACAGCCTGTGGAGATCATGTCTACTGTTAGAGTGATGTGCTGTGTGCAAACAAACAAAAGATAACCTCCGGCTTTTTGCTTTGTGCTTGGCAAGGAGGTGGCAGGGTAGGATGTGATGTTATTTCCTTGGGGTTTGGCCTTTAATCATCGTTATATCACTGTTATTAACGTTAAGTCGTACTTCTGGGTATACCTACCACGTCTTATCCCAAGTGTCCTCATGCTTTTGGAGCGATATCCTATGTAGCAGAGCCGGAAACGTTGTACGGTGCATATTTAATCTCACTCCTAATTAGTGATACATGTGGGGGATTACGTATCTGCAGATGATGCGGCTGCAGTTCCAGAAAATCCACCATGGGGGTTCATGGTTTGATGCTTTCCGAGTAGATAATCAACACGGTGCGGCATCTCACATTTCGTAACGTGCTGTGGTTGGGAGTGGATTTACTCAAGGACAATTTTGCTCCCCGAAAAAAACCTGTTTAGCACAGTACAAACATTCATTCATTCATTCATTCAGGGGGTGGAATTGAACCCTGGTTTCATAGCTGTGCGGTCTGCGCGCTAACCACACGACCGCCGTGCCGCCCCAGTACAAACATTCATTCATTTTCTACCGCTTTTTCCTCACGAGGGTCGCGGGGGTGCTGGAGCCTATCCCAGCTGTCTTCGGGCGAGAGGCGGGGTACACCCTGGACTGGTCACCAGCCAATCACAGGGCACATATAGACAAACAACCATTCACACTCACATTCATACCTATGGACAATTTGGAGTCGCCAATTAACCTAGCATGTTTTTGGAATGTGGGAGGAAACCGGAGTACCCGGAGAAAACCCACGAGAACATTCAAACTCCACACGGAGATGGCCGAGGGTGGAATTGAACCCTGGTCTCCAAGCTGTGAGGTTTTTCCTTTTATCCTTCTTTAAAATGGGCATATTTCAGACATAGGTGATTAATCAAGGTGATTAATCATGGGTAATTGTTTGAAATCTGTGATTAATCTGATTAAACATTTTCAACATTTGTCAGCCCTCATAATAATATTCATTCATTCATTCATTCATTTTCTACTGCTTATTCTCACGAGGGTCATGGGGGTGCTGGAGCCTATCCCAGTTGTCTTCAGGGGCGAGAGGCGGGGGTACACCCTGGACTGGTGGCCAGCCAATCACAGGGCACATATAGACAAACAACCATTCACACTCACATTCATACCTATGGACAATTTGGAGTCGCCAATTAACCTAGCATGTTTTTGGAATGTGGATGGAAACCGGAGTACCCGGAGAGAACATGCAAACTCCACACAGAGATGGCCGAGGGTGGAATTGAACCCTGGTCTCATAGCTGTGAGGTCTGCGCGCTAACCACACGACCGCCGTGCCGCCCCAGTACAAAGATTTTATTTGGAATTTCTTTCATTACGATCATACAAAGATTGCTGGTACAAAATGTGTGCTGTAGGTGAGACGCCGAGGGAGTGCAGATGCGTTGTGCACGTGTGTCTTGCTGTAAACAACACAGCTATTCTGCTACAGTTGAAAAGAATGACAAAAAAACAACAACATTGTCTTCACATTATCACTCATCCTGGTATTTAAATAGAGAAAGGAGTCCCACAACGAGCTCTTTCTTCAAGCTGTCAGTGTTTTTTTTTTCTTTTTTTTTTTTTACAAGGTGCTGCACCGTGTTCCAGGAACACGCCACACACGCCTGTGAGACGTTTCGTCCGCTTTAGCTGTCCTGAACGCCTCCCCCCGGGCCCTTGATAAGGCGCTTGTGTCCTCTTTTTCCGGCCGGGCCGCGGGGCTTGGCGAAGGCCTGCTTGAAGGCGTGCTGCTTGGGATGGACCTCGTCGTACAGAAACTCCTCCGTCAGCTCGTCACCGTCTTCAATCTCCATCTGAAAAGAAAGAAGAAAATGTCAAACTGTAAAAGTTGTTTTCATTCTTTTGGACTTTGGTGTCCTCTGCAACTGGTTTAGCAGGGGTGTGCTGTCAGGGCCTGCAATGCCCTCTGTGCTGGCCTAACCATTACCCCAAGCACCTACTACATTTTGAACTTCATTCATTTTCTACCGCTTATCCTAACGAGTGCCGAGGGGGTGCTGGAGCCTATCCCAGCTGTCTTGGGGCAAGAGGCGGGGTACACCCTGGACTGGTGGCCAGCCAATCACAGGGCACATATAGACAAACAACCATTCACACTCACATTCATACCTATGGACAATTTGGAGTCGCTAATTAACCTAGCATGTTTTTGGAATGTGGGAGGGAACCGGAGTACCCGGAGAAAACCCACCCACGAGAAAATCCACAAGGGTGGAATTGAACCCGGGTCTCCTAGCTGTGAGGTATGCGCACTAACCACTCGACCACCGTGCTCTTTAGTATCTTACTATCGTGTTTCTTTCAGATTTTAGCTTCTATGTGTTGCCATATCAACGTCATCTGTGCAAAGCCTTCAGAATCAGGAGTGCTGGCCCCTGGCACATACACTGTGTACAATGGCGTTACCTTTTTAACCATCTGCAACTGATAGTCCCGCTCCACCTCCTCCAGGAGTCGACTCTTGCAGCTGGAGTAGAGCATCCTCTCCTTGATGCTGCAGCTGTATCCCGGCATGGAGTAGATGAACACTGAACACACCGCCAATGCTCAAAGTCAGTCGTTGTACAATGAGTATTCGATGGCTAGCTAAACAGAGACTGAACAATGAGTACTAGATGGCTAGCTAAACAGAGACTGAACAATGAGTATTAGATGGCTAGCTAAACAGCACTGAACAATGAGTATTAGATGGCTAGCTAAACAGAGACTGAACAATGAGTATAAGATGGCCCGCTAAACAGCACTGAACAATGAGTATTAGATGGCTAGCTAAACAGAGACTGAACACTGAGTATTAGATGGCTAGCTAAACAGCACTGAACAATGAGTACTAGATGGCTAGCTAAACAGAGACTGAACAATGAGTATTAGATGGCTAGCTAAACAGCACTGAACAATGAGTACTGGATGGCTAGCTAAACAGCACTGAACAATGAGTACTAGATGGCTAGCTAAACAGAGACTAAACAATGAGTATTAGATGGCTAGCTAAACAGCACTGAACAATGAGTACTAGATGGCTAGCTAAACAGCACTGAACAATGAGTATTAGATGGCTAGCTAAACAGCACTGAACAATGAGTATTAGATGGCTAGCTAAACAGCACTGAACAATGAGTATTAGAAGGCTAGCTAAACAGCACTGAACAATGAGTATTAGATGGCTAGCTAAACAGAGACTGAACAATGAGTATAAGATGGCCCGCTAAACAGCACTGAACAATGAGTATTAGATGGCTAGCTAAACAGAGACTGAACAATGAGTATTAGATGGCTAGCTAAACAGAGACTGAACAATGAGTGTTAGATGGCTAGCTAAACAGCACTGAACAATGAGTATTAGAAGGCTAGCTAAACAGCACTGAACAATGAGTATTAGAAGGCTAGCTAAACAGCACTGAACAATGAGTATTAGATGGCTAGCTAAACCGAGACTGAACAATGAGTATTAGATGGCTAGCTAAACCGAGACTGAGCAATGAGTATTAGATGGCTAGCTAAACCGAGACTGAACAATGAGTATTAGATGGCTAGCGAAACAGCACTGAGCAATGAGTTAGATGGCTAGCTAAACAGCACTGAACAATGAGTATTAGATGGCTAGCTAAACAGCACTGAACAATGAGTTAGATGGCTAGTTAAACAGCACTGAACAATGAGTATTAGATGGCTAGCTAAACAGCACTGAACAATGAGTATTAGATGGCTAGCTAAACAGAGACTGAACAATGAGTACTATATGGCTAGCTAAACAGCACTGAACAATGAGTATTAGATGGCTAGCTAAACAGACTGAACAATGAGTATTAGATGGCTCGCTAAACAGAGACTGAACAATGAGTATTAGATGGCTAGCTAAACAGACTGAACAATGAGTATTAGATGGCTAGCTAAACAGCACTGAACAATGAGTGTTAGATGGCTAGCGAAACAGCACTGAACAATGAGTATTAGATGGCTAGCTAAACAGAGACTGAACAATGAGTACTATATGGCTAGCTAAACAGCACTGAACAATGAGTACTATATGGCTAGCTAAACAGCACTGAACAATGAGTATTAGATGGCTAGCTAAACAGCACTGAACAATGAGTATTAGATGGCTAGCTAAACAGCACTGAACAATGAGTATTAGATGGCTAGCTAAACAGCACTGAACAATAAGTATTAGATGGCTAGCTAAACAGAGACTGAACAATGAGTATAAGATGGCCCGCTAAACAGCACTGAACAATGAGTATTAGATGGCTAGCTAAACAGAGACTGAACAATGAGTACTAGATGGCTAGCTAAACAGAGACTGAACAATGAGTATTAGATGGCTAGCTAAACAGCACTGAACAATGAGTATTAGATGGCTAACTAAACAGCACTGCACAATGAGTATTAGATGGCTAGCTAAACAGAGACTGAACAATGAGTATTAGATGGCTAGCTAAACAGCACTGAACAATGAGTATTAGATGGCTAACTAAACAGCACTGAACAATGAGTATTAGAAGGCTAGCTAAACAGCACTGAACAATGAGTATTAGATGGCTAGCTAAACAGCACTGAACAATGAGTATTAGAAGGCTAGCTAAACAGCACTGAACAATGAGTATTAGATGACTAGCTAAACAGCACTGAACAATGAGAATTAGATGGCTAGCTAAACAGCACTGAACAATGAGTATTAGATGGCTAGCTAAACAGCACTGAACAATGAGAATTAGATGGCTAGCTAAACAGCACTGAACAATGAGTATTAGATGGCTAGCTAAACAGCACTGAACAATGAGTATTAGATGGCTAGCTAAACAGCACTGAACAATGAGTATTAGATGGCTAGCTAAACCGAGACTGAACAATGAGTATTAGATGGCTAGCTAAACAGCACTGAACAATGAGTATTAGATGGCTAGCTAAACAGCACTGAACAATGAGTATTAGATGGCTAGCTAAACAGCACTGAACAATGAGTTAGATGGCTAGCTAAACAGCACTGAACAATGAGTATTAGATGGCTAGCTAAACAGAGACTGAACAATGAGTATTAGATGGCTAGCTAAGCAGCACTGAACAATGAGTTAGATGGCTAGCTAAACAGCACTGAACAATGAGTATTAGAAGGCTAGCTAAACAGCACTAAACAATGAGTATTAGATGGCTAGCTAAACCGAGACTGAACAATGAGTATTAGATGGCTAGCGAAACAGCACTGAACAATGAGTATTAGATGGCTAGCTAAACCAAGACTGAACAATGAGTATTAGATGGCTAGCTAAACAGCACTGAACAATGAGTATTAGATGGCTAGCGAAACAGCACTGAACAATGAGTATTAGATGGCTAGCTAAACAGCACTGAACAATGAGTATTAGATGGCTAGCTAAACAGCACTGAACAATGAGTATTAGATGGCTAGCTAAACAGAGACTGAACAATGAGTATAAGATGGCCCGCTAAACAGCACTGAACAATGAGTATTAGATGGCTAGCTAAACAGAGACTGAACAATGAGTATTAGATGGCTAGCTAAACAGAGACTGAACAATGAGTGTTAGATGGCTAGCTAAACAGCACTGAACAATGAGTATTAGATGGCTAACTAAACAGCACTGAACAATGAGTATTAGATGGCTAGCTAAACCGAGACTGAACAATGAGTATTAGAAGGCTAGCTAAACAGCACTGAACAATGAGTATTAGATGGCTAGCTAAACCAAGACTGAACAATGAGCATTAGATGGCCAGCTAAACAGCACTGAACAATGAGTTAGATGGCTAGCTAAACAGCACTGAACAATGAGTATTAGATGGCTAGCTAAACGGCACTGAACAATGAGTATTAGATGGCTAGCTAAACAGCGACTGAACAATGAGTATTAGATGGCTAGCTAAACAGCACTGAACAATGAGTACTAGATGGCTAGCTAAACAGCACTGAACAATGAGTATTAGATGGCTAGCTAAACAGCGACTGAACAATGAGTATTAGATGGCTTTGATCAGAATCAATGACCTCACCGACAGATTCAAGGTAGTCACCCTCATGGGAGTGTTTGTAGAGGAAGAAGTGATATCTCGGAGTGTCTTTAGGAATTCTGCAAGGCAAGTCCTGCGCCTCCGTCTTCTGGCAGTGAACCAGCTCAATGGTCTCCTTTTCGACATCCAACCTCTACCAAGGGGGGGGGGGGTTATTGATATCATTTACTTGTAATACAAAGTGATGGATGGTCAGCGGGCTTCACCAGCTGAATGTAGTTGATGCGCTTCTGGGCCAATTGCCGCAGGGCTCGTCTGGCCGTCTCCTGCAGAGGAAAGGCCAGGCCTTGAAGAGTCTGATGCTTGCTTTCCACGCTGATCTCTGCTTTCACCTGTAGAGGGCAGCAAGCACGCTTTTCACACCTAAGCTAGTGATGTTTTTGAATCATGTCAATCCACAATTGCATTTGATTGAAATCGATACACTAACCTGCTTAACTCTGCCCTGTGAAAGCAATCACAAAAGAAAAATGTCAGCTAATATTTCACATACGCATATATATCATCTACATAACACCTCTGACCTCGGTGATCTTGATCCTCTGAAGCTCCTGCTCAGCTAACGTGAGCGGGGCAGGGCCCGAGCAGGACGACACATGACGTTGGTAGCCCGACAAGCAGACGTCCTCCTATAGGATAGGGTTGCAAGCAAAACACTTGGCACGTTATAGCCATGACTGAAAACACACACACACACACACACGTCACTGCAAAGCACAGCAAGATACTGTAGATAACACCTCTGACCTCCATCGTGCCAAACAGCTCATACTTCACGTGGCCTCCACCAAACTCTTTCTTCACTGTGGCCCGCGTCGCTGCATACAGCATCTTCTCTTTCACCTGGAACCGACACATGAAATATGTACTTCTAAATATTTATTTGCAGTGTATATTGGTTAGCGCGCAGATCTCACAGCTAGGAAACCCAGGTTCAATCCCGGGTTCCTCCCACATTCCAAAAACATGCTAGGTTAATTGGCGACTCCAAATTGTCCATAGGTATGAATGTGAGTGTGAATGGTTGTTTGTCTATATGTGCCCTGTGATTGGCTGGCCACCAGTCCAGGGTGTACCCCGCCTCTCGCCCCTGAAGACAACTGGGATAGGCTCCAGCACCCCACGTGGCCTTCGTGAGAATAAGCGGTAGAAAATGAATGAATGAATGAATATTATTATGAGGGCTGACAGATGCTGAAAACGAATCAGATTAATCACAGATTTCAAACAATTACCCATGATTAATCACCTCGATTAATCACCTATGTCTGAAATATGCCAATTTTAAAGAAGGATAAAAGGAAAAAATAGAACATTTTAATCAAGCGGGCGGCACGGCAGACGAGTGGTTAGCGCGCAGACATCACAGCGAGGAGACCAGAGTTCGATTCCACCCTCGGTCATCTCTGTGTGGAGTTTGCATGTTCTCCCCGTGCATGCGTGGGTTTTCTCCGGGTACTCCGGTTTCCTCCCACATTCCAAAAACATGCTAGGTTAATTGGCGACTCCAAATTGTCCATAGGTATGAATGTGAGTGTGAATGGTTGTTTGTCTATATGTGCCCTGTGATTGGCTGGCCACCAGTCCAGGGTGTACCCCGCCTCTTGCCCCTGAAGACAACTGGGATAGGCTCCAGCACCCTTCACAACCCTCGTGAGGATAAGCGGTAGAAAATGAATGAATGAATATTATTATGTGAACTGACAAATGCTGAAAACATTTAATCAGATTAATCACAGATTTCAAACAATTACCCATGATTAATCACCTTGTGCAAATAAAGGAAAAATAGAACATTTTAATCAAGCTATAGGATAGCACATATATCATATCATATCAAACGACCAAACATTAGCATTCTTGTTATTATGAGCAATGAGGGGTTGCGTTCAAAGACAAGAAAGAAACGCTTATTTTCTGGAAGTGTGAGCTCACTGCCGAATGTTTTTCAGTGTCAGGAGATTTGTGCAACCTGAGAAAACAGAACTGAAAGCCGATGATGTCACCCGGGCTCCGGTTCTTTTTGGACACGACACACGGCCCGTGTTTGTTGACTTAGAAAGACAACGTGCTGGTGCTAAAATGTCATCAAGTGGGCTTCCTAGTATTTCGCAAATAGCGACTTAAACACATCCTGATCGGATGTGAGATCATAACGGTATCTATGTGGCAGTCAGCTTCTTGAACATGGTCACGTTGCCACGGACGATCAATTGGATTTTATATTCTATTATGTAGAAAAACATGGCTGATTTGTTCGTTGTTTATGAAGACCACCACAGCAACGCTGAACATCCATAGCTGAATGGATACATGACATACCGGAGAGTGATCAGGAGACCAGGATATGAAGAGCCACTCGAAGCCAAGTGCATTGTGGGAGTCCAGACGATACAGAATGTAGCAGGGCTCCTGCTCGTCCAGCAGAGGAAGCAGGAAGTGGTCATAGTCCTGGTCCCAGCTCTGCTCCGCTTCCCTGTAGGCCCCCAGCACCAGCTGCTCTGAAAGTCACATCACCATTCATCACACACCTAAAATGACCTTGGAGCAAAGGATACATTTGATGTCTAGAATAGTTCTTTATTGTCATTTTAACAAGTACAAAAAGGTTGTCCGGCTTTATGAGTGACGCTATTAAAGGTGTCTGCAATGTTGAGTAGCTCGCCAAAGAATATTCCCCTCAACTGCTCACCTCTCCTTCCTTTTTTGTCAAAGTAGCTTTTACAGTGATGGAGGTTGGACAACCTGAATTTACACTGTAGGCAGATTTCCATCAGAAATATATTAAAATTATTATTTTATTCTGTTTTGTGATTACTCGGAAAAATGCATCAAATTGAATTTTGTCAAAAAGTACAAAATTGATACATTTTTGAATGAACGAATAAAGAAAGGCTAAACTAACAAACCAATAACAACAGTCTGTTGGTGTCCCTTATTTATTTTTCTGGGAGTTGGCAACCCTAACTGATTCATTTTGGGGGGGTTTTCTATGGCTATCATCACACATTTGCTCTTTGTCGTCACTAGTGTCGTTCTGAAGTGGGAATTATAAACACGTTTAGATATTCAGTGAGTTTTGTTACATTTTTCAGGCAATTTTGTCCAAATTGTACCGCTTGTTCTGTGTTGCATTCACTGTCATGTTCACAGTGGTGTTTAAACAGTCTGGATTCTACAGTATATACAACTACAAATGACTCACTGTTCCAATAGCTATTATCTAACTTTGTTTGGGCTGTTTTGTGACTCCATATCACGTCAATTGTCAGTTGAATCTATAACCGGAAATATAACTCATCAGGGCCAAAATGGCCAAATGCCGATAAGGCTTGATAAAAAACAAAGACCCATGCCTGAGGCTGGTGAAGCTGGATGCCCTTGCTGGCTTCCAGAAGGGGGGGGGCAGACTGTCTCCTGCAACAGTTGCTATTCTGAGGGGGCAACACATTCCATCTCTGCATGCATATGGCATATTTTCCATCCGCTATCCTTTCTTAACCTTGCTTTTGACGTGTCACAACAGCACAACAAAAAGGCAGATAAAAATAATGGAGCTGTTTGACATGGATTTTCAGGCAGACGCTCATAGTTACATGTACAGTGAATGTGCTGACCATGTTAACGTGATAGGTTAACATGCTAGGTTAATTGGCGACTCCAAATTGTCCATAATAATAAATGTTAGTGTGAATGGTTGTTTGTCTATATGTGCCCTGTGATTGGCTGGCCTCCAGTCCAGAGTGTACCCGAAAACAGCTGGGATAGGCTCCAGCACCCCCGCGAAAATAAATGAATGAATGAATTTATCGCTACAGGCTGTTTTGACCCTCAAAGGGTGCCGTAGTCAGGGAGTGTAAGCTAGCTAGTTGTAAGCTAGCTAAATTGCGACGCAATTTAGAAAACAACTACACTAACTACAACGTTGCTTTTAAGTCAGCAAAATTTGCCACTTATGTCGTGTCAAAAACTACTACTTATACTTACATGAACGCTAAGGAGTCTGTGTCTGTGCGGCACAGAGAAGCGGGGTTGCTAGCTACTTGAAGTCACAGCCGTGCATTCTGGGACTTGTAGTATTAGCACATAAAAGCTACTACCAGGCCAGTTTCGACATTAAAAACATAATTGGCAACCCAAATAAAAGTGCATGACATTTTGTCACAAAAAAAAGTATGGTAATAAAACAAATGATATGATATCAAGTGGTTTTTGTCACCAGGCAGACATGCGAGTCACACGATAAGCCGGAATAGAAGATGTATCACATGAGTTAGGAATGACTGATGCCTCTGCGGCAATAAATTGTGAGGAAACGTTTAATAGGAGACAAACACAAACAAGAGTGGCCCCCCCGGGGTGTATCTGTCATGAGTCGCATAAACACGTTGCCTCACTGACCTTTTTCCCCCCACAAAGCACATGGCTGATGAGCATTTTTAAATACCTTCAACAGTTGCCTCTGACTTTTTTGGCTTTTTTTCTACAAGTCAGTCAGATTGGCCTGCCCAGGATTGGACAGCTAACACCTTTTTACTTGTTTTTTTTGTTTTTTGCCCCCACCCTCCCGGAAAATAAACCATTGCGGTGCAGGCTTTGAAAGAACGCGGTCATTATAGCAGTCTTTCTAGGAAGGATGAGGATCACATGAAAAATGTTAAAGCACAACGTGTACTTTGAAAACTATGATTGAAGCGGGGCTGTCTTTGTTTTGTATTTATGTCTAACCATTTATTTCATTTAGAAGTCATTTTGGATCAAAATTAAATTACAATTACAAGGGAATACATCATGAATTTATTGTCACACAATGTCAAAAAAAAATCAAGATGGATTAGGAAGTGCAGATAAGAATATTTCAGATTATTTAGTATAATTTGGTATTTTATTATCTATTATTTATCACTTACACTTCGAAAAACCAGAAGCATTTTAACAGTGTTTGGAAAAAAAATAGAATTTTAAATACTTTTTGGAATGTAGAAAAAACAGAAGCGGCAACGTTAGCCAAAAACAAAATGCTAAACTGTCAAACAACATATCAAACCTTGTAAGAGTCCACTCCATTATTCTTTTAATAATTATTTTGGTGATGCCATCGCAGAAAAGCACCAGTCACGGCAGAGAAGCAAAGTGTGACGATAACCATAGAACAGGAAATGTGAGCGCCAACTCAGTCAGTTATGTAAATAAACTCCTTAGGCATGAGTTTTAAGTACTGAGTAGTTTTACTTTATTTTTGTTATACGTATTATCCAGTGATTACAGTCCCTTCATACAAGCGTGTCGTCTCACTCACCGTCTTGTATGCGCACCTTAATGAGGCGCACCGCTCCACCTCTGGCTCGGGCCAGAAACTCCCTCAGTTCTGGCGTCACCACTAAAGCTAAAAACATGGCGGCTCAGCACTGTCGTGGTCACTCAGCAGTAGCAACGTTTGAGCTATCAGTCCAAGTCAAAAGAAGAAGAAAAAAAACCCAAAACACCAAAATCTGCAGTTTCAAAGTACTCGAGTTGTGATGAAAGCGTCTCCTAAGTGCTCAAATGTTTCTGCGGCGGAGGAGCAACTGTTAGGGTGTCTGGGCTTTTTGGGAGGGTGTGACAGTGGCAGATAGGACATCACTCAAGTAAGTGGGACGGTGTCATGTGCACACAGAGCGGGAACATGATCGCCCCCCTTCACCAAATTTAGCTCCCACTGACAGTCCCGTCATGGTGCTGGCCTGTCACCCCCCCCCCCCCCCCCCACACCTGCAAACAGCAAACGGGGAAGGGAGACGTTTAACCCAGAAACCTGCTAGGATGTTGAAATTTTGCATCTTTTACCTTTGATTGACTGGTTATAGGTGAATCTAGCTATTTATTGCCTTAAAGCCAGGACTTCTCATTGGGTCACGCCCCCCACCTTTAAACTGGCATTTTATTCAGGAGACACTAAGCAGTGTTTATGACTGGTAAGGAGCCTATGACTTCGGACTTGACTCGTCTGCACGTCTTTACTCGAGACTCGCAAAACCCTCACTTGCGAAAACGAGATGAGAGTTTAACTTTACTTGTAAAAAATAAAGTACAATGGAAAATATAGGTGACAATATACGTATTGCAAGATACTAATATGTGATATATATATATATATATATATATATACACACATGCGTCAGTGTGCAAACATTTAGAATTTAAAGCCAGTGTCGTAAATAAACATCTTTTTTGAGTTGACACAAATATACAAAAACATGTTAGTGTGAGAGGTCTCACTCGCTCACATTTTGTATTTGCTGAACTTTTGTGGGCGAGTTTAAGAGCTAATATGCTAATAATAAAAAATAATAGTTATACAAAAAAAAAAAAAAAAAGTTTGCTCACTGTATTTTCTTGAATAATGACCCAAAGTTCCCAAATTGATATCCCTTTACATAATATTTGATGTAATTATCGTTGTAGTTGCACATCAAATCGTTTATCACAGAGATTTCCCCGACTTATTATAGATAAAAACTTCATGCAATTTTGCCACTCACTCCATTCATGCCATTGTTCTATGGAACAAACACTTCAAGGTCCTCACAACCAATGCACAAAGGGTGGGGTTTTCTTTTGGTATCTGTTTAAATTACAGGAGAAAATGACATTCACAATAAATTCAATCAAATAGAAGAGTAAAATGTAATATGAACAATATTAGCACAGTATTATTGCTAAGGACCATTTTTCTCATTTGACTGTATTGGAACAACAGGAAGCAGTAGTGTATAGAAGCTGCACAAGCACTGATGTTGACTACGGACGGAAAGACCAATTCCAACAGCACGCCATAAGATATACCCATTTATTAGTGCTCAGTAGTGATGGTGAAATGAAACCCATGAAGCCAAGTGAGCAGGCACATGTACAGATACCTCATTAGGAATCATTTACTCTAGCGCCATCAAGAGGTCAATAAAATGTATTACAATCTAGTTTCCACTTACCAAACAAGTGCTGGGACCGCAGTGAAACACAGTAACATAGATAGGAACGTACTTCTGTTACTTGTAATTAAACAAAGAGACCAACCAAACCAAACCCAATATGTGCGGGTCGATTCCACATTTCAAATAACACGAGGTTTAAAACACTTCCTGAATCAGTCACGTGGTATAGTGATTCAGGAAGCTTGTCAGTGACGTCATCAAACCGCCCAGACTTCGCCTGGATTTTTGTTGATTACTCGACACAAACTTCGAAGCCAAGACACAGACCATAACATCACTAGTGTCGGGTACTTATTACAGAAATAGAAAGACGTAGAAAGCTCATACCTGGACACAACACACAGAGTGCCGCACAGTGCTTCAGGCCACACGCCGCCATCTTCTGTAGCACAACAGCTCAGCTAATCGTGTACAGGCATATATAGGTAGTTTACAGCCACACAGTAGCGCAATTTAATGCCTTATCGCGTCTACAATTTCGGAAACCATCAGTAAAAACGTCGAAAGTCGCAAACGTACAAGGTAGTGCTAAACAAGATGGCGGACTCACGGCGACAAAAACGTACGGCTCATGAGTTTTCTACGTAATGTAGTTCTGTGGTACTTATTTGCTTATCATGTCAGGCTGGGCGCCCTCTACAGGCAGGCAAGGGGGTGATTTGTTTTGTTTCATATACAACTAAATTGGATACCCAGTAGAGTGTGTTGTGTCCTGTGACGTCATGCTTGGTTTATGGTCTGACAGACACAAGAGTGTCAGCTGTGAACTCTAATATAGGTTGGAATCGTGTGCCTTTCCTAATTGTGTCCAATCAAGGGGATTTACAACAGGTAGACATCTTTTAATTTCTTTATTCCTCTACTTATTCTTCTTCTACCTCGTTTTCAACCCATTCAAACATCTCCAACATCAACGTTTACCACAAACCTTGTGTTTTGATATTTGAGCTGTCACAAAAGCAAACAATATTTGCCTCAAAGTGAAAGTTATGTTTGAAATGTATCTTTTCACAAAAAGCTGCTTTTCTCCCTTCTTTTTTCTAGTTGGGAACTGATATTTTCCCGAAACTCACCTATGCTCTACTGCTGATATAGAAGAACCGTAAAAGGTAGAAACCCCTGTTTTCATCTCATCTTTTTATTGGTAGCTTCCATGTTTATATAATCTTACGACGCAATATTCTAAGTGCCTTAAAAGATCATTCCACATCATCTAAAGTGGCCGGTAGTGAAGGGGTGGAATATGAACAGTACGCAAGTCATGCTAGGTTTATTATAACAAAAACAAAGTACTAAAAATATAAAAAGTGTACCAATTAATTGAATCTTTATTATAATCCAAAAGAGGGCACTTTTAAGTTCATATTTTCTACGCGCAAAGCTTTATTTATAATAAAATGAATGATTTTCATGTTTACAACTGAAGTTATTTCTGACGTATTCTTTTTTTTTTTATTTCCAAATGTTTCAAACAAGACCAGTACAGATGAGGACTGTTTTGGACAGTAATAAATCAGACAGTGATGCTACAGCGCTGTGTTTGACAAACAAAATGCTTTTCTCTGTTTTGGCGGAGGTACATGACTGAGAAAAGGTCCAGCGTGTCCTACAGGTCTACGCCGGGACCTCCTCACAAGATGATCCTCAGCGAGAGTCTTCACCCTCAGCTAAGTGAAACATTATTATGGAACTTGATGAGAGCAGATCCTACAAATTGTGTCCATGAAAAATCCAAAACAGAACCGGTGTCAAGTCGTATAAAGAGTACATTGCGGCAGTACCTCTAGCACTGTGTCGACTTGTTGTTTTTTTTTTTTAAGACTAAAAAGCATCCATACACAAGACACTGCTGGACTTGCAAGGGTATATTACAATATCAAAGCAAAGGCTAACATGAATTGGGCGGTGGTTTTTCTTACTTTTCCAGAGTGCAAAGGTTAGTAGAAGTTACATTACAAAGGTACATGAATTGTCATTACGGGGGACGTGTCAAATATTTACAAGAGAGCTTTTTTTTTTATATATCCTGGAAGCAAATGTACAGAATATATGCCAAATAAATGTACAACAATAGTCGTTTTCTGTGTGTTGGACATAAATATGAATAATAACAGCACATGGAACACAAAGACACATTTCATGGTTGGTTGGTTCAGAAAGGCAGGCTGCTACATACCGAATTAAATTGGAAAAAAGAAATTCTGACTTCCTCGTGTAAAACGACAGGAATAAATCGGTCAAAAATATTTATATCACAATGATTAAACAAAGAATTCATATATTAATACTATGCACATAAAAGCAATAAATAAATATCAACTCAATTTCAAATACTCCAGTTGCCAACTCCAGTCAAGATCAAAATTTTTAAAACACTTGAATGAACAATAAATTTTGCATTGTTTTCTGCATGTAAAACTATAATTCTCTATAAAATGAATTTTTTTCTTAATATTTTTGGGTGTCTGGAACGGATTAAATGGATTGAGATGATTTCCTACGGGGAAAAATGACCTCGGTTTTCATACATTTCCGTATTGGTCTGACCTTTTGCAATTAATCACAGAATTAATCACAAAAAACCGAGGTTCCACTGTATTTGCAAAGTTGATAAATGTGCAGTATTTTGCAATACGACAGAACAAAACAGACAGAGCAACATTGAAATGGGTACGAACTGTACGTACACAACTCTTACTCAGAAGCTCCGGAACCGGATCGATCCCCACACTCTCTGCCTTAAAGGGCAGCAGCTGTATCATTACACTAAATAGGGGCTGACGGTGCGTGTTCTGGGGCGGCCCCATTAATAAAATGAAAACCAAAAGGAGCAATATGGAATTTGAACGTAAAAGTCTTATCTTGCTGCAGTGATGCCCTATGCTGAGACGTCAACGTCCTCATTGTTGACATTAGCTACAAACCAAGAGGCGCTGCTGTCATTAAGAAAATAGATGTAGGAAAGGAGTATAATATATACTATCTATTTTACCATCTAATGTGTGATTATGGGCTTATTGTGTTAAATGTATGATGCAAATCAAAAGCTAATAATCATGACTGCATGCTTTACAAGACAAATCACGTTGTCTACTGGTATTCCTCAAGCAAAGCCAACTCCACTCTGTTTCTTCCAGGTCTCCTTGCATTAAATAACATGCTAATGGATACATTTTCAACTTGCTGTGAACGACATCTATGGCTTTTCTTGTGGATGCTGTCTTAGAAATGCGCACTATAACGTCAGATTAGAGGTCAGAAAAGCATTTCCACCACAATGTAAAAGGCAAAGTGAATAGAAGCATGTGATATACCCTGCAAGTGGTACAAAAAAGACGTGTACTTTTTACTAAGCATTATGGAACAGCATGGGGGTGGTGGTAGTGCATAGATTTAGGGGGGTGGGGGGGGGGCGTGGGGCACTAAATTGTGTGCCAGGACTTTGTACAGCGTTCATGAGTCTTCTACCAGCTGTGGAAAAAAATCAAATCTTTCATTGTGCACATATCAATATGATAAACATATCTGCTAGCATTCTTGATGGTGATAGGCTGATATGTTGTGGAACCTCACTGGGAATAATAAGACGGGAAGAAGTCTACGGAGCGCTTTTTCCATGCCTCCAAACGCTGAAGGCACACTTGAAGTCTGTGCGGATAAAGGGATGGCAGGCTGAGCACAAAGAAAGATGAGCACTTGGTCCGAATGTCTTCGCCGCGGGGCCATTTTCCTACATTTGGAAATGGAAAATAAAGGCATGAGCGCTACTTTGTCTCTTCGTTGTACTGCAGTCGCCGGGCCCCGTTCGTCTCGTGTATGATGATGCGGTATTCATCTGGGTGTGTCATGCTTTGCCGGAACACGCTCTCCCAAGTGTGCACTATGCCAGGGAGTAGATGGCGTTGACGGGCGAGGTGGCCTCCGAGCTCTCGTTGCCTTCTGTTTCGTCTTTGTCCTTCTTCACCGTGTACTGTCCGATGAACGAGCCGTCCTCGTTAAACTGTCCGTCGCCGCCTTCGCCGTAGTCCACCAGGCTGTCATCGCTCTCTTTCACGTGTCCCTCTAGTGATGTTTGGCTGCCTTGCAGAGGTTTGTTGTCCTCGTCGCTCCTGCAAGTTGGGAAAAAGCAAAGACGACCTTGTTATTTCAAAACACGTTGGGAATGTCAACGCAACCCCACTGGACCCAAGGGTCAAACCTTGAAAGTCTGTTTGACACTTTGCTACACTTTTCGTCCTTCCCGACTTTCCGCAGAATCGAGTGGCCAAACAAAGCTTATAGAAAGAATGGACAGTGGTTCCTTTAGAGTTAGGACACTATAGGCAGATCGTTGCCAGGTGATAGGGTTCAGTTATCGACAAAAATACGTCTCGTATGGCTGCGTACAGTCCGCAGAATCGGGTGGCCAAACAAAGCTTGAAGAAAGAATGGACTGCGGTTCCTTCAGAGTTAGGACACTATAGGCAGATCCTTGCCAGGCGATAAGGTTCAGTTATCGACAAAAATACGCCGCGTACAGTCCGCAGAATCGGGTGACCAAACAAAGCTTAAAGAAAGAATGGACAGTGGTTCCTTTGGAGTTAGGACACTATAGGCAGATCCTTGCCAGGTGATAGGGTTCAGTTCTCGACAAAAATACATCTCGTATGGCCATGTACAGTCCGCAGAATCGGGTGACCAAACAAAGCTTACAAAAAGAATGGACAGTGGTTCCTTGAGAGTTAGGACACTATAGGCAGATCCTTGCCAGGGAATCCTTTATGATATGTGTGTTGTAGTGCAAACTCTGATTGTGCTATGTGAGTGTCTGTGTCAAGAAAGCTACTGAACTGAAAATGCACTGAGCTATTAAACGGACTCTCTAGGTGTCAGCAATTGTAATGTAAAGGTTCTTAATTAATCATGGCAAACCCCGAACAAACACAAAGGAAAGATGCCTCGCCCAAACCAAAGTACCTGTTCTTGCTTTGTGTCCTGTCACGGACAGATGACTCATTTCAGCGAGAGAAAAACAAGAAGTGATGAGATGGTAAGAGAGGAGTGAAGAGTTAGACGGGATGAAGGGAAAAGAGGAGCTCATCCTTACAAAAACAACATTAGAATGTGAGCACAGACGTTGGATCTTAATGGAGAACATTAGTCATGATTTCCCACAAACACAAACACACGTGCCACCAGCAGCCTTTGGGGATAACGGGAATGCTGATTGTCGCTGTAGGGAATTGCCCTCATCACCGACGGGGAGATTGGATGACATTTGATGACAAGTCACAGCAGTTTTATAATGAATGTTGGACCTAAATCATAAAAATAAAACTCATATTTCCAAAGAAACGTTGTGTTTTGTAGATGCAGTAATCCCTCAGCAAAATTAAGCATCTTCAAATTGTTAAATGAAGTAAAATACAAATATAAGGCATTCGGAAGACGCATTCAAAGATGTGATGATATGTATTATTCTACTGTAATGTTCAGTGAGACACACAAGCACCAGACTTACTCGCCGAAATAAGAGGCCTTTTTTTTTTCGCAGGTTTGAACGATGTCACAACAGACTACTGTCGTGGACGTAACCCGAGCCGAGCTAAAACTCAACTCTGAACTTCCTGTGTCAGATCACCCCCCCACCCCCCCCGTAGTCATCTCCCTGCACACGAGCACAAGTCTGTTATTTTTGTCTTAAATGTCTACTATATTGGATCATGTGAGTGTAAACGTTACTATAGGGTTGCTATTTCATGTTTAGACTGCTCTACCAAGATTTTAAAAAGCGCATTTAGAAGGTTAAAAAGGTTTTCTATGCTTTGAGTACAAAAATATTCTATTTATAAATAAGGGATCCTACTTGGCGAAAAAATTCACTTTGGTACAGTTGGGTCCGGAACGGCGATAAAGGAGGGATTGCCGTCATTCCAAAAAGGTGAGGTCAGCTAAGATTGGAGTTGCATGCGACATCAAACGTTTTAGTCAAATTAGAGGGTAACAAAAATGTATGAGTTATTGTGCGTTTAGAAGAACGACGCCTCGGGCATAATCAGCGGAACCTGAAAGGAGCAAAAGAAATATCACTTACAGTCGTCGAGCTGGGGTGGACACAGTGGCCACTTTTCTTGGGGAATGAGACAATCTTTGGGGGGGTACAGTAAATGTACAGTCCTTTTGTATACAGTAAGTGGTAGGGAGTCATTGCATTCACACAACAAGGTCATCTTTCCCCCAAATATTGTCTCATTACATACAAATCATGCCACCACTAACGAGCTGAAGTTACGGAATCGATTCTAGAGCTGGACATGAGTGGATGATAAGCTAGCGTATCCTGTTGGGTGCCACTTACTGGTAATCAAAGGATCCATCCGGGTCTTTCTGATCAACAGAGTCCAAAGGAAGTTCTTTTTTATCCCGAACTGAAAAGAAAACAAAGAAGCGTTAGCTCCGAACGCTAATTTGTAAATGACTTGTTAAGGTTTGGCACGCAGACCTTGTAGAGGTGTGAGTTTATACACGCTTCTGTTTAGTCTCAGTGTGGTCGTTGGTGGTTAGTTCAAATGGTTATTTATTATCGTATATAACAACACCACCTACCTAGACCACTTGCGCAACCAGTGAAACCACCACCTAGACATTATAGAAACTGCAAAACATTACAGTAATCAAAAATACTATTTTTTTTAATATAAAAAAGCAATTTTTTCATCACAGAAAGTATTTATTATTCATTCATTCATTCATTCATTTTCTACCGCTTTTTCCTCACGAGGGTCGCGGGGGGTGCTGGAGCCTATCCCAGCTGTCTTCGGGCGTAAGGCGGGGTACACCCTAGACTGGTCGCCAGCCAATCACAGGGCACATATAGACAAACAACCATTCACACTCACATTCATACCTATGGACAATTTGGAGTCGCCAATTAACCTAGCATGTTTTTGGAATGTGGGAGGAAACCGGAGTACCCGGAGAAAACCCACGCATGCACGGGGAGAACATGCAAACTCCACACAGAGATGGCCGAGGGTGGGATTGAACCCTGGTCTCCTAGCTGTGAGGTCTGCGCGCTAACCCCTAGACCACCGTGCCGCCAGTATTTATTATAATGATAATAATTAACTTAATTGTATATGTTAATAGGGTTTTTGTTGACACATTTTATTATGTAGCATTTTCTCAAAAACTTGACCTGTCCGAACATATTTATTACGATTGTGGACAAATAACGCAACATCTGTTTCATCTGACCATCTTTTGTCTCAAAGGGTCTTCACTGTGGATGGTGACAAGGGGTCTCAACCTCAAGCAGTTTTACCCGAACCCTCACCAGACTTCTTGGTAGGTTTGAGTCTTGGTGGTTTCTGGCTTCTTCCTGAACATCCCAACCAATTTTTTCTGTTCTTCAAAGGTGACAAGTGTTGATACAAGCTCAACAAACCTGGGAGGATTTACCTGGATATTTGCCTCCACGGCTCCTTTTGATGAAGCAGACTATAAGGAGGATGAGGATGATAAGGGCGATGGCGCACATCAAGCCGATGAACCAGCCCTGAGTGGCGATGTCTACCTGGTCGATGTAAGCTGGGGGGGGGGGGCATACACAAAACACACACACACATATAGGGTGGGGGGGTAAGAGAAGACAGAAAAGTGAGGACACAGAATTTTTTTTTTTTTTCAGGACAAACTCATAAAGTTTACATCTCAAAATGTTATTTTATCAAGAGTCTAATCCAGGGGTGGGCAAACTACGGCCCGGGGGCCACATCCGGCCCGCCAAGTGTTTCAATATGGCCCGCCTGTTTTTTCCAAAGTATTTCATTTAAACTCAACATGCAACCTGGCATCGTGGCTTGGGCCAACTTTTTGACGGTTGAGGTAGCTGCTTTATCAATTTCGTTATTTGATGTGGTCTGTTGTTTACAAAATACTCCTGGAAAAAGGAGCACAAGCACAATAATAATAATAATAATAATAATAATAATAATAATAATAATAATAATAATAATAATAATAATAATAATAATAATAATAATAATAATAATAATAATAATTAATATATTAATATTGTTGTTAATAATGGTAGTAATATTATTATTATTAACAAAATAATAATAATAATATAATAACATTACTATAACTAATAATAATAATAATTCTAATAAAAATAACAATAATAATAATAATAATAATAATAATAATAATAATAATAATAATAATAATAATAATAATAATACATTTATAACACACTTTACATCAAATAAATGATTTCAAAGTGCACATATAGCAGATTGCATGACATTTTTACATGTAAAATATGTGTAAAAATATAGGTGTAAAAATGGACTGTTACATGTAAAATACTACATAATCCCCCCCGTCAATTTTGTTAAATTAATGCGGCCCGCGAGTCAAAAAGTTTGCCCACCCCTGGTCTAATCACATGAAACATAATATAATTGCATCATTATGTCAAAATTTGGAATCAAATACAGCGGAATCAGGAAACATGGAACAAGTATATCCCACTTGTACCATACCATTCCCACAAAAATGCCACTTATATGCAGTATATCCAGCCAAAGTACTGCAAAAACAAATAATTGCGGGTACACAAGTGGAACAGTAGAAACAAACAACGGAAGACCTCTTTTTAGCAACCAGCGTCACACATCCGTCCGGGACTCGGAGTCCAGCAGGCCAGGTGTGGTCTCACCTGCTTTGGTATTAAAGGTGACAGTGTTGCTGCTGACGCTGCTGTGTTCATGGGAGTAAACCCTCAGGTGGTACATGGCGCCTGCCATCAAATCTGCCACCGTAATGGGGGGCTGTTGTGCCACTTTTTCAATTATTGTCTTGTCGCCTTCGAGACACAAGAAAGGGCCGTTCATACTCAGGGACGTTTCACGGGAACACCAACTTACTGCAAGGCAGGTGTCCAAATTACCACATTATTAGGGCTACGTTGAAAAAAAAAAAAACATCTGAGATTTCCAGAATAAGGTCATAAATTTGGGAGAAAAAAAAGTTGCAAATTGACAAGAATAAAGTCGTGCATTCATGAGAAAAAGTTGTAATTTTACGAGGATAAAGTTGTGAATTTTCAAGAAAAAAATCACATGTTTACGATAAAAAGTTGCAAATTTACAAGAATAAAGTCAGAAATTAATATTACGCAAAAAAAGTCGTAAACTGACAAGAATAAAGTTGTGCATTCATGAGAAAAAGTTGTAATTTTATGAGGATAAAGTTGTGAATTTTCAAGAAAACAGTCACACGTTTACAATAAAAAAGTTGCAAATTTACAACAATAAAGTCAGAAATTGATATTACGTAAAAAAAAGTCATACACTGAAAAGAATAAAGTCGTACATTTATGAGAAAAAGTTGTAATATTACGAGGATGAAGTTGTAAATTTACAAGAAAAAAGTCACACGTTTACGATAAAAAAGTTGCCAATATACAAGAATAAAGTCAGAAATTAAAATTACACAAAAAAAGTCAAACTGACAAGAATAAAGTCGTACATTTATGAGAAAAAGTTGTAATATTACGAGGATGAAGTTGTAAATTTACAAGAAAAAAAATCACACGTTTCCGATAAAGTTGCAATTTTACAAGAATAAAGTCGGAAATTAATATTACGCAAAAAAAAGTCGTAAACTGACAAGAATAAAGTCGTACATTTATGAGAAAAAGTTGTAATTTTACGAGGATGGTGTTGTAAATTTACAGGAAAAAAGTCACACGTTTACGATAAAAAAGTTGCAAATTTACAAGAATGAAGTCAGAAATTAAAATTACGCAAAAAAAGTCGTAAACTGACAAGAATAAAGTCGTACATTTATGAGAAAAAGTTGTAATTTTACGAGGATAAAGTTGTAAATTTACAAGAAAAAGTCACACATTTACGATAAAAAAGTTGCAAATTTACAAGAACGAAGTCAGAAATTAATATTACGCAAAAAAGTCGTAAACTGACAAGAATAAAGTCGTACATTTATGAGAAAAAGTTGTAATTTTACGACGATGAGGTTGTAAATTTACAAGAAAAAAGTCACACGTTTACGATAAAAAGTTGCAAATTTACAAGAATAAAGTCGGAAATTAATATTACGCAAAAAAAGTTGTACACTGACAAGAATAAAGTCGTACATTTATGAGAAAAAGTTGTAATATTACGAGGATGAAGTTGTAAATTTACAAGAAAAAAAATCACACGTTTACGATAAAGTTGCAATTTTACAAGAATAAAGTCGGAAATTAATATTACGCAAAAAAAAGTCGTAAACTGACAAGAATAAAGTCGTACATTTATGAGAAAAAGATGTAATATTACGAGGATGAAGTTGTAAATTTACGATAAAAAAGTTGCAAATTTACAAGAATAAAGTCGGAAATTAATATTACGCAAAAAAAGTCGTAAACTGACAAGAATAAAGTTGTACATTTATGAGAAAAAGTTGTAATATTTCGAGAATAAAATTGTATTGTTTATTCCTTTAAATGTACGACTTTTTTCTCATAGTTTTGCAACTTTTTTTTCTCGTAATATTAATTTTGGACTTTATTCTTGTAGATTTACAACATTTTTATCGTAAATCGTACGATAAAACAGTTGCACGCTTACTTTACAACTTTTTTATCGTAAATCATGCAACTTTTTAATTGTAAATCATGAACCGTATGATAAAAAAGTTGCATGCTTTACAAGAATATCGTCAGAAAATTAATATTTAAAAAAAGTTGTAAATTTTCAAGAAAAAAGTTGCAAATCTATGAGAATAAAGTCATACATTTATGAAAAACTAGTTGTAATATTGCGAGAATAAAGTTGTACCTTTTACAATAAAAAAGTCACAAATTAACGAGAAAAAAGTCGGAATATTACAAGAATAAAGTCGTAATATTACATTGTGTCATACATGTCCGAAGGAAAATAGAACCCAGCTCTTAAGGAATTAAACAAAACAGAACAGTTGAGCACAAAAACATGCTAAAGGCCAAAGGTCACCTACTGTAAGCCCCCCCCCCTTTTCATATATGTCTCAGGCAATGCCTATAAATAAAGTTATGAGGTTTTTCTCATAAATTTACAACTTTATTCTGGAAATGTCAGATTATAATGATATTTTTAATGTGGCCCTGATACTCCGTCATACCAAACAGCCATTATGAATATTTTCATGAGAAAATACACAATCATCATCATTCAGGTTGACTTCCCGTAGTCATCTGATTTTCTTCAAGCATGGTTTTATTGCAACTATCCAAAAGTTGACGTTACTTTGCAGAGGAAATCATAAAAGGGCAAAGAAATGGAGCTGGTGTTCATCAACACAAAACCCATAAAACATGAAAGCAGAAGGAATCCAAGGTGGCCGTCCTCATCATGTTTCCAGCAGAGTGCATTTGGAAAAAAAAGCAAAGCGCCGTTTGCCACATTTGCAAGCCCTGGCTCGTCTCAAGGCAAACGTATTTTTCCAGTGGAAACACGTGAGCATCATAACCTGGTGAAGGCATGAGCGTGGCACCGTGTGGGCGGTGAAAAGAGCATGCAGCATGCTTTCCAACGCAATTCCTTAAGAAGCTTCGCTTTCAATTCCCATCCTTCAGTCAACGTGCCATTAATCCCCTCCGCCGTAAACAACGACTGACACTACCTCCTACTCAACATTGTAATATTACACACCAAAAATACTTTCTATATTATTATTATTCTATTCTTTGTCAAAATGAAGTCAAATGAGCATGTTTTCAGGAATCTATATATTTTTATATTAGAATCTGTGGCCTACTTTTAGTCCAAAATATTAAAAGACAACTCAGATGTAATATTGTGGCTACTACATCGGTAATGTGATGAGACGTGACGTTCGATTACCTTTCACACATGCATGGAGACTGGCTGCTCGGAGATGGACATGCCAGGACTGAGATCGAGCGAAAAAAAAAATTCTCCTCTCATTATGTGTGGAAGTGGTAATGTTTTTCGTTCTTTGTCCTTCTTCCACACTCTGTTTTATTAAATTAAGAATAAGCACATTAGGGAGGCAAACAAGTTAGCTCGCTAGCTTGCTATCCTAGCTGCAGCCGTCTGTTTTGTCCATGCAGTGATCCCGTAGCTTGTGCAATGTAATGTAAACAAAGAATAACAGGCATGTGAAAATCACCATTGGGGTATTATTTAATGTCTACAGGGCTCTACTTTATTTTGTTGTGCTTTTTTTTGTTATATTACAATAAAAAAATAATATTTAATATTTCAACGTAATGCTCTAAAGTAGTTTTTCTTAATATATTATTAAGGCGAAGACAGCGAAGACGGTAGAATGGTTGACAATACGACACGTGGATATGACCTTGGAGGGGCAGTGAGGTGGGCTGCCCCCCCCCGCCAATAAAAATCCACCTCCCCTTCCTTCCATGCCTCAAAGATCCAAATGATGTACTAGAAGTGCAAGTGGCATCCAATCCCAACAAAGAAAGGTGACGTGTTCTGCAAAAGCAGACTAAAATCGTGCATGACAAAACAAGAAAAAGCCAAAACCAGTAGTGCAGTTCAGGACCGGCGTTTAAAAGGATTAGAGGAAATGGCGCCAAGCTGCTTATTTGCTGTGCGGGAATCATCCAAAACCATGATCATGATGATGGTGCGCCGCGTTAAGAGGTTAGTACCAATAGAATCAACGTAGGGGAGAATTCACCGGAGAAACACATGCAAACAGCCTGCGGCCTTTTAGCTGATCTGCTGTTTGAACATCATTCGGATGAAGTCACGTTCTTAAATGATGAGGATTGTATGAACAAACAATAATAATAACAACTAGCATAGCATAACTATACGACTATAAGACATTTCCGACTTACACCAAGCTCATAAACTGGATTTGTGATTGCAATGATCATTGTTGTCTGGCATTTCTGATATATGAGTATCATAGTATATGTAGTATATGTAGTATATGTATAGTATATCAACTGTATACTATTTAGATATGTATATTCCATACAGTCAAACCTCGGTTTTGGAACGCACATTCATTCATTCATTCATTTTCTACCGCTTATCCTCACGAGGGTCACTGGGGGTGCTGGAGCCTATCCCAGCTGTCTTGGGGCCTGATCCTAGTGGCCAGCCAATCACAGGGCACATATAGACAAACAACCATTCACACTCACATTCATACCTATGGACAATTTGGAGTCGCCAATTAACCTAGCATGTTTTTGGAATGTGGGAGGAAACCGGAGTACCCGGAGAAAATCCATACATGCACAGGGAGAACATGCAAACTCCACACAGAGATGGCCAAGGGTGGAATTGAACTCGGGTCTCCTAGCTGTGAAGCCTCTGTGCTAACCACTCAACCGCTGTGCAGCCTAATAAAGCTAAGTTAAATGTTAAATGTACATTCGTCATTTGAAATGATTTCCCACAGCTTTCTGCATTAATTTAGTTAATACTTTGGGATTAATTTACATTATTTAAAAAACAGAATTATTATTTTAAAACAAATATTAATTTTTTTACATTTATTTATTTTTTAATTTTTTTTTTAATTATTAAAAAAAATACATTATTAAAAAATAGTTTGGGTTTTTGTACGATTTGGTTTTTGCCTGATTGGAACTAATACCGAACAAACATCGAGGTACCACTGTATATAGAAATAATATACATATCTGAATATGTAGTATATAACACTATACATGCTGTACATGTAGTATGTTTTTCAAATGTAAATATGTCATTTGATATGATTTACGGAAGTAGAATAGTAGTTCAATGTTGTAAAAATAGCCTCTGAAATAGCAGATATGTTCTCTGATGCCCCCCCCCCCCCCTCTACTGAGCCCTCATGTTCTTCTCTGTAGGAGAAAATGTGTTCGGTCTGGCTTCTTACTGTCCAGTGTGATCTCTAGCACAAACTTGCTGCTGCCGGGCGGGAAGTTGTGTCTCCAGCTGACATTAACGTAGTTACTGT
This sequence comes from Doryrhamphus excisus, assembly GCF_030265055.1. Taxonomy (NCBI): domain Eukaryota; kingdom Metazoa; phylum Chordata; class Actinopteri; order Syngnathiformes; family Syngnathidae; genus Doryrhamphus; species Doryrhamphus excisus. The sequence goes on from NC_080466.1 coordinate 41,180,242, forward strand.
TACGCTCCACCGTCACATTCCAGATCTCTCTCCCAGGGGCCGCTGCACAACGGGAGGCGGGGGTCAAAGCAGCAAAGGTCAGACAGGGTTTACACCTGTGTTTACACCTGCAAGTGTTTCTACTTTAACCGTCGTGTCAATCAATGTTCTTCCGCTCAAAGAGTCAAAAGTCTAGACAAAAATCCATGCAAGTCATTCTTACGTTTACTCTGAAGTACTTGCAGTACTTATGAGGACAATACTTGAAATGACGACATGTGCCATTCGCTTTTTTAATGTCTGCAGTGGAACCTCTGAAGCCATACTTGTATGGTTGTTAGCTTAGGAAGTTGAGATCATTACGTATATATATATGTCCAGTACTAAGTATCCTGAAGCGATGCGTACGGAAACGCGGGATCACTAAATTCAAGGCTAACTGATTAGCTCACTAGCACGATAGGAGTGTAAAGGTGACTATAGGATTGTTATTTCACTGTCTACAGGACTCAGTACTAAGTATCCAGTACTAAGTATCATGTAGCAATGCGTACCGAAATTATTTATTATTACTGTTATTATTTTTCTCTATTTTTTTTGGTGTTGTATTTGTATCTCTTCTCTTCTCCGTTGTTTTTTTTTTACAAAAGAATGGAGAATGGTGGCCAGAGTGATGAAATAATGTTATTAAATGTAATGAAACGGTCTAAAAAAAACATCAAAATAAATAAGTAACCGAAAACATAAGGACCTGTATCTATTGGTGAATTTATTATTTAGATGTTTTATTGATATTACTGAAGTACAGTCGCAATATCGTGGTTCGCTTACCGCTCCCTCGCTATATCGCTGTTTTCCGGAAGTGAATGAATTAATAAATACAGTAAAGCAGTAATGACACAAAACATAGAGACATTACCTTACATTCGATTACCTTAACGCTCCCATTCCATGTGGAAGTGGTGCGCTTTTGGCTTCTTAAGGTAAGAAGAAATAAATTCAAGGCTAACTGATGAGCTCACTAGCGCGATGTGATGTCAACAATGAATAATAGGAGTGTAAAGGTGACTATAGGGTTGTTATTTAATGTCTACAAGACTCTACTCTAATGTTAGAAACTATATTTAGAAAGTCACAAACTGGTCTTTTATGCTCTGAACTATGAAATCATGCCATTTCTTAAAGGGGAACCATTATGCTCATTTTTTGGCCCTTTGTATTGAGTTGTGGACTCCTATAGAGCAGTTACACACAATAACCAGCAGAATCTGGTTCTTCCAGAATCTGCACCTATTTAGCTGTATTTCTTTGAATTTTGTGGTTTCCACAAGAACGGTCTTTTGAACCATCCCAAACTTCTTTTGCGGCTCACTTCCAAACGCGCAACATTAACATTGAATCCCATATCCAAATTAATTTATGGCGTTAATGTCTTGAACTATTTAACCGCTCTAAACGAGTGACGGCTGTGCTCAACTTCAAATATAAAAGGTCAGCGTTTTTGGAAAACTATGTTCGGGCACCATTTGAGTGCCGTTATTGTTTCAAACACAACGCGACCCAAGTTTCCCGACCTCAAAGGTTCCACTGTATCTAAAAGCCCCAAAAAAGCACAAGAACATGTACCCAACACATTCTTATCAATATTCTTGTTGATGGTCAGCACGGGAGGTGGGGTGGTAGTGGGCGCCTCGGTTGTAGCCATGGTAGTTGTTGAGGCTGTAGTTGTTGCTGTAGTAGTTGCAGCGGTAATAGTGCTAGGGATAGGAGTAGGGGCTGCGGTGGTTGAGGTACTATCGGTTGTAGGAGCAGCAGTAGTAGGAGGAAGAGCAGCAAGAGGAGTGGAAGTAACAGTAAAAGCTGAAGACAAAGAGGCATCCGTAAGATCAACTATAAAAGGAGGAGCGGGGAGAGAACACAGAGTTAAAGACAAGACACAAGCAACTTTGCATGCATATACGTATGGTACACACTTGACAAGGTCTATAGGGACTGGAACCGGAACAGAGTTCTACGTGAATGGGGTCATTTTCACTCAATAGCCACTCAAAATTGAGCAACACTGCCACCAAATGGACAAACATTGCTATCACATGATCACATTCTTTCTATGTAAAAACATAGAAACCAGATATCTATATTTTGTAAATGTAGTATCCACTGTTTTTTTTTTACTTTTCCATCCCTGGAATTGAACTACACATACGCTCAACAAAAATACAAACGCTCTCCACGTACACAAATATTGTTCCCAATGTGTCTAATTCAGGGGTGGGCAAACTACGGCCCGGGGGCCACATCCGGCCCGCCAAGTGTTTGAATACGGCCCGCCCAATCTTTTAATTTAAACTCAACATACAACCTGGCATCATGGCCTGAGCCAACCTTTTGATGGTTGTATCAATTTCGTTGTTTGACATGGTCTGTTGTTTACAAAGTGCTCCTGAAAAAAGAGACACAAGCACATAATAATAATAAAAATTAAAATAATAATTATTATATTATTATTATAACTATTATGATTATTATATTTATTATATTAATGCTAATTATTATATTAATTATATATAATAATATTGTTATATTTGCATATTTTACATAATAATAATATAATAATTATTATTTTAATTTTATTTTAATTATTATAATATTTTATTATTTTTAAAATATTTAAATATAAATATAAAATAATAAATAATAATAGCAGATTGCATGACGATTTTACAGATACAATAATACCAGGTGGACTGTTACGTGTAAAATATATACTAGTCTGCCCCCCCCCCCCCCCCCCCCCCCCCCCCGGAAATTTTCTTATATCAATGCGGCCCGCGAGTCAAAAAGTTTGCCCACCCCTGGTCTAATTCATAATGTATCCACCTCACAGGTGTGGCGTATCAAGATGCTGATTGGACAGCACCCATCCAGAACATCCCAAACATGGCTGATGTGCGGTGAGTACGCTGGCCATGCACGTACTGGGAACTGCGTACAGATCCACGCGGCGTGCATTATCATGCATGATGTTTGTGGATGTACGTATGGGTACAAGAACGGGCCTCGGGTTCTCATCATGGTATCCCTGTGCGTTCAGGATGCCATCAACAAAATGCATGCTTGGGATGCTGTGGATGGGCATACAGTCGTCCCTCGTATGTACTGTTGAGGTTCGATTATCACTCCCTCTTTATTAATCAATGAATGATCGCTACTTCCTGGTTGGCTATGGTGTATTATTAGTCAAATATTCAAAGACAAAGGTATGATAAGTATTCTGGTTACTTGGTGTCGTTAATATTCCATTATTAACATTGTCCGACATGATAGAGTGAAAAGAAATTCTCCTCCCATGGTGTGTGTGGAAGTGGTAAGTTTAGAATACAGCAAATAAAGTGGAGGCTAACCAGTCTCATCCAGTTGAGCAATGTGGTGTAAACAAAGAATAATAGAACTGTAAAGGTGGCATCAAGGGTGTTATTTCATGTCTACACGGCTCTAATGATGATCAAGATTATATTTAAACAAGTATAATAGGTATTCTGGTCACTTAGTGTCGTTAATATTCCATTATGGAGAGATAACATTGAATGAAAAGAAATTCTCCTCTCATTGTGTGTGGAAGTGGTAAGTTTACAATACAGCAAATAAAGTGGAGGCTAACCAGTCTCTTCCAGTTGAGCAATGCGGCGTAAACAAAGAATAACAGGAGTGTAAAGGTGGCATCAGGGGTGTTATTTCATGACTACACGGCTCTAATGATGATCAAGATTATATTTAAACAAGTATAATAGGTATTCTGGTCACTTAGTGTTGTTAATATTCCATTATGGAGAGATAACATTGAATGAAAAGAAATTCTCCTCTCATTGTGTGTGGAAGTGGTAAGTTTACAATACAGCAAATAAAGTGGAGGCTAACCAGTCTCTTCCACTTGAGCAATGCGTCGTAAACAAAGAATAATAGGAGTGTAAAGGTGGCAACACGGGTGTTATTTCATGTCTACATGGCTCTAATAATGATCGAGATTATATTTATATTTAAACGGGTATAATAGGTATTCTGGTCACTTGGTGTCGTTAATATTCCATTATTGAGACATGACATTAGCTTACCGTCACACGCCATTTCCAACATGATAGAGTGAAAAAAAAGTTCTCCTCTCATTGTGTGTGGAAGTGGTACATTTAGAATACAGGAAATAAAGTGGAGGCGAACCAGTCTCTTGGTTAATGATGGTCAAGATTATATTTAAACAGGTACAATAGGTATTCTGGTCACTTGGGGTTGTTAATATTCCAATATTGAGACATAACATTGTCCGACATGGTCGAGTGAAAAAAAGTTCTCCTCTCATTGTGTGTGGAAGTGGTACGTTTAGAATACAGCAAATAAAACGGAGGCTAACCAGTCTCTTGGTTAATGGTGGTCAAGATTATATTTAAACAGGTATAATAGGTATTCTGGTCACTTGGTGTCGTTAATATTCCATTATTGAAACATGACAGGGTAAAGTTAAAAGAAGTTCTCCTCCCATTGTGTGTGGAAGTGGTACGTTAAGAATACAGCAATGTGGTGTAAACAAAATAATTCACAGTTGGGTCAAGAACCAGTTAACTGCGATAAACGAGGGACGACTGTATTCTGTATTTGAGGCTGCAGATTTTGGAGAGGCCTTTTACTGTGGCCAGCTGTGCTGTCTAAACTGCATCACCTGCGAGGTGCATGGATGATAAATATCAACAGATTAGCATATTAGCATATTTCCATGTGATAGACGGAAAGACTTTGTCCAGCCTGTACCAAAAGATCCAACATGACATTTTCTTCACTTTACCAAACATCTCTTATGATAAATCCAAAATGGCAGCATGCTTGTATCCTTTTTTTTTACCAAGCATGCTGAAAATGAGTGCAAACATTAGCATGTTTGGGAGCAGATGCTACGACGCATTCAAGTAGCAGCTCCTCGGTATTTCGAAGCGAACCAATGACCGGAATTGATGGATAAAGATGCAAAATAGAAGCAAAAACGATCAAGCCAGTGAGTACGTGAGCAAGACAAGTCATCTGCTGTCCACCACGGACAGATTCAAATGTTTCCTTCCTTTTCAAGCACACTCCACAGCAGGGGTGTACATAAAAGTGGGAAAAATGATTGTTGGGAAAACAAGCCAAACTGGTGTCAGACAAGAAGGCTGCATGGTAACGGCGTCCCGTTAGCCGTTCAATTCCAAAACACAAAGGTCAGCATAAACACCGTAGCATGACGTGACGGGACCAATCCCATCCCTGTTAGCAACCAGCTTGATGACACAGGAAGTGGAGGTCAGCAAGCGGCAGACCGGCAGATAGACCGTTGACAAAATCAAATAAAAACACAAACAGCAGCACAGTCCAACGCTTATTGTCATATGAACAATTCAAATAGAAGCAATATCACCGATGCTACTTAAGCGGCCCTGAAGGCAACGTTTACATGGTGGACTGCACGGCTGCTATGTGTTGGGATAAACATGAAGTGGGATGGAGGTGGGGGGGCGGGCACGGGCGGACGTGTTTCTTAATCTCTATTACCTAGACCTGTAGCATCAGTAAAGTTTTCTGCCGACAAAAAAAGAAGAGGATTTAGATAATACTCTCAAGTACACAAATATCCCTCATACTGCGGGTAATGTACATGTTTTGTCGAGTTTTGATCACTTCTGGGTCACTGACACTGTACAGCATGGGGGTCCAAACGTTCTCCAAGGGTAGCACAGTGAAAAATCAAAGAATGTATCTTTTCCTTTTTTTTTTGTTGGGAACTGATATTTTCCTGAAACTTACCTATGATTTACTGCTGATTACTAAAGAATGGAAAAGAGTAGAAAATAAATTTTTTTCTCTGAGGTAGGTTCCATGTTTATATAACCATAGAACACAATACTCTGTGTGCCTTGAAAAATGTATGTATTTAATTGCATTTAATTATGTAATAAAAAAAATCATAATATTATGAGAAACAAAACAATGAATAAGTTGCATTTATTTAGTCATTTTCTATCATTTTTCCTCACAATGGTGGCAGTGGGTGTTGGAGCCTATCCCAGCTGTCTTCGGGCGAGAGGCGGGGTACACCCTGGACTGGTGGCCAGCCAATCACAGGGCACATATAGACAAACAACCATTCACACTCACATTCATACCTATGGACAATTTGGAGTCGCCAATTAACCTAGCATGTTTTGGGAATGTGTTGCACGGTGAACGAGTGGTTAGCGCTCAGGCCACACAGCTAGGAGACCCGGGTTCAATTCCACCCTCGGCCATCTCTGTGTGGAGTTTGCATGTTCTCCCCGTGCATGCGTGGGTTTTCTCCGGGTACTCCGGTTTCCTCCCACATTCCAAAAACATGCTAGGTTAGTTGGCAACTCCAAATTGTCCATAGGTATGAATGTGAGTGTGAATGGTTGTTTGTCTATATGTGCCCTGTGATTGGCTGGCCACCAGTCCAGGGTGTACCCCACCTCTCGCCTGAAGACAGCTGGGATAGGCTCCAGCACCCCCTCGATAAGTGGTAGAAAATGAATGAATGAATTAATGTTTTTGGAATGTGGGAGGAAACCGGAGTACCCGGAGAAAATATGCAAATTCCACACAGAGATAGCCAAGGTTGGAATTGAACTTGGGTCTACTAGTTGTGAGGCCTGCGTGCTAACCACTTGTTCACCGTGCAGCCTGAATAAGTTGCAATTGAGTGGGGTAAAAATTCTAATGTTGCCATATTAAAGTTGAAATATTTGTAATTAAAAAAAGGAAAAACAAGCAAAAAAGTGTAATATAAAAGGAAAAAGCATCCATAATAATAATACGCTTTATGACTGATAACACAAAGCTGAGATATTTTTTGTGTTTTTTTTTTTTACTTTAATATACGTAATAACATCTCATCATATCTTCATGGATTGGTTTAAAAAATGTAAAAGTGGATCTCGCAACCTTTCCAATATGCGACCCAAAGTGGAGCACGTTTGGACACCCCCGATCTTGACAAAAACCCGGTGCACCAAGTCTGAACGTTGACGCCGGTTCATTCCGACCCGAACCCTGAGAAGCACTCACCCTCATTGGCAAAGAAGGGGGACTCCTCCGCAAACACCTCCCCTGCTCCCACCTGTGTGAGCGCCGACAGGTAGAAGTTGTAGCGAGTGGATCGGTCAGGCAAGCGCATTGTGTACTCCGTCACGTTCGGGGGGAACGTCTCCATCTGGGGACGACCTTCTCTGGATCCATTGACTACGTACAAACACAAATCAAAAATGTCAGATTTTTCACTTTCAGAATTTATATAAAAAAAAAAAAGACAGCAGAACCTGTATGGTACTTGAGCCGGTATCCTATCACAATGCCGTTTGGTTCCAGCGGTTTGTCCCATTGGAGGTGGATGGTGTCAAAGCCCCTTCGATTGATTCGGAAGAACCGAGGAGCATCTGGAACTAAATATTCACAAAAGAAAGTAGTCGCCATGTCAGCAAAAGAAATGTCAACATCTTAAGCCGAGGTCACAGCCGATTGGACGGGCTCCTACGGCCGGTCCACACGCAAAAACGGCCAATGCACATTCAGATATTTGCTCCGTCCTCCATGCCTTCCATGAGATCTTCACGACCCCTTCATGGTCACCGCAACTACGTTCTCCACAAAGAAACATTTAGGGAACGCCGTAAAACGCACATCCATAATTGTGACCAAGGCTTGACTGGAGAACTGTAGAAGTTACTCCATCTGTTAAACGACAAGATGACGGTTCCTTCCTCACCCCCCTCCTTGGTGCTGAATTCTACGACGTTGCTGGACGGCCCCTCGTAACGAGTATTAGCGACGACCATGAACATCTTGTATCGCGAAAAGGGAACAAGGCCACTGAGGATGACGGACGGCTCGGCCATGGTCGTGTAGAAGCCTTTGGTCTTGTTCTCCTTCCTGACCAGCAGACCTGGAGCATGACTGGACTCCCGGGAGTAGTACAACTAAAAGGGAAAAAGGATAATGGAATTAAAATGAAAACAAAAGTTGAATAATAGGGATAAAATGGTGGCGGTCTCACTTTGTACTCCTTTAACTCTCCTTGGACAGAGACCGGGTCCACAGGCTTCCAGTGGATGTGTCCTTTGGTACTGTCCACCTTTGAAATGCGCAACTCAGTCGGGGCGTTGGTGGGTCCTGAGGGAAAATTAAAATATCATAATCATGGCCAATATCATGGTCATTGTGCCTGAACAAAATAAATACTGTAAATAAATACTTTTCGTACTTCCCAGCAGCGTGTACTTACTGTCTTCTCCTGAGTATCCAATGACCACATTAGACTCTGGTCCTGGTCCGATATCGTTTGTGGCCTGGATTTTAATCTCATAGGGCACGTAGGTTTTTGTGTTGTGGACAACAACTTTGGTTCCGATTGTGGTCACGTTATCCCATTCCGCATCCGAGTCCTTCCGCCTCCACCACACAATGTAATGCAGGTTAGGGCCGTTTTTCTCCAGATCAAGCAGAGGCTGAAGGAACAAAGGACAATTCATTCTCAATGGAAAGCAGGGGATCATTTCTAATAATAATATAATTATTACATTAATTTATTATTATCGTCTCAGGCTTTATAGAACTTTTTAGGATCTTATTTGGATATTTTAGAATCAATATTGCATTTTTTTCCATTGATTGATATGCCTTTCTGTCTAAAGTTGTTTTAGTTACTATAATATAATATACTATATACGATAATAGAATTATTATATTAATTTATTATCATCATCTCAGGCCTTATAGGACTTTTTAGGATCTTATTTGGATATTTTAAAATCAATATTGCATTTTTTTTCATTGATTGATATGCCTTTCTGTCTAAAGTTGTTATAGTTACGATAATATAGTATACTATATACGATAATAGAATTATTATATTAATTTATTATTATCGTCTCAGGCCTTATAGGACTTTTTAGGATCTTATTTGGATATTTTAGAATCAATATTGCATTTTTTTCATTGATTGATATGCCTTTCTGTCTAAAGTTGTTATAGATACTATAATATAATATACTATATACTATAATAGAATTATTATATTAATTTATTATTATCGTTTCAGGCCTTATAGAACTTTTTTGGATCTTATTTGGATATTTTAGAATCAATATTGCATTTTTTTCATTGATTGATATGCCTTTCTGTCTAAAGTTGTTATATTTATTATAATATAATATACTATATACTATAATATAATTATTATATTAATTTATTATTATCGTCTCGGGCCTTATAGAACTTTTTAGGATCTTATTTGGATATTTTAGAATCAATATTGCATTTTTTTTCATTGATTGATATGCCTTTCTGTCTAAAGTTGTTGTAGTTATTATAATATAATATACTATATACTATAATAAAAGTATTATATTAATTTATTATTATTGTCTGAGGCCTTATAGAACTTTTTAGGATCTTATTCAGATATTTTAGAATCAATATTGCATTTTTTTTCATTGATTGATATGCCTTTCTGTCTAAAGTTGCTATAGTTACTATAATATAATATAATACACTATATACTATAATATAATTATCATATTAATTTATTATTATTGTCTCAGGCCTTATAGAACTTTTTAGGATCTTATGCGAATATTTTAGAATCAATATTGCATTTTTTTTCATCGATTGCTATGCCTTTCTGTCTAAAGTTGTTATAGTTACCTCCCAAGTGATCTCCATGTTGTTTTTGTCAGAGCCCCAGCCTCGGAGGCCTCTAGGAATGACATCTGGAGCTTTATGTGAAACATAACAATGCTGTCATTTTACCATCAGTAATGATATTGTGTATCATGTAGTTGATGTAGTATTTAGCTACAAATTTCCAAAAAACGAAGTTACTCACCAGCGCTGCTGGTTTTGTATCGTGGTGAGGGGTAGCTTGGCTCACTCCGCCCCACCGTGTTAACGGCAATGACTCTAAACTGGTAGTTGACAAAGGGAGCGAGTTGCAGAATGACGGAGTTGAGATCCCCGGGGTAGGTGGCCAAGTCTTGCCATCTGCCTGGCTCCCAGTGGTTCTCCTCGAACTGGACCAAAAACTCTGCAAAGGCACGATACGGGCATTAGGAAGACAGAAGACATGAAGATGTTGGGATGTCACTCCCTCACTATGTGACATTTCTTAAAATAATAAATTTGTTATTAATTCATGATTGCTGTTTCATGGTTGACTATGGCCTACTTTAAGTCAAAAATATTGAAAGACAAGTGACATGTAGTATTGACAGCGCTCAGCTTACATACCACGGCTGAGATCCAATGACAAATAGGTTCTTCTCTAATTCTGTGTGGAAGTGGTAATTTTTTTTGGCTTTGCTTGTCCTTCTCCCCCACTTTGAAACACTTTCTTAAGCTTATAATAAGTACATTGGAGAGGCTAAATAGTTAACTGGCTATCTTGCTATGCTAGCGGTGCCTGCAGTGATACCGTAACCTGCGCATGTGATGCATGTGATGTAAACAAAGCATAACAGGACAAAGAATGAAGTGTAAGTTACTATTGGGTGTTAATAATAATATATAATAATAATAATAATATTTTTAAAATAATATTATATATTATTATTATTATTATTATATTATTATGATTATTATTTAAAAAAACTGTCCAAAGAATTTAAAACAGCATACTTTGTCTTCGTATGTGTTACACACTTAAGCAATAATAATAATAATATATAATAATAATAATATTTTAAAATAGGAATAATATATTATTATTATTATAATTATGTTAAGTATGTTACACACTTCAGCAATAATAATAATATATAATAATAATAATATTTTTAAATAGGAATAATATATTATTATTATTATAATTATTATTATTATAATTATTATTGCTGAAGTGGGAATGTACACAGCAATAATAATAATATATAATAATATTTTAAAATAGGAATAATATATTATTATTATTATTATTATTATTATTATTATTATTATAATTATTATTGCTGAAGTGTGTAACATACACATACAAAGACAAAGCATGCTGTTTTAAATTCTTTGGACAGTTATAATAATAATAATATATAATAATAATAATAATATTTTAAAATAGGAATAATATATTATTATTATTATTATTATTATTATTATGCCTACAGGGCTCTTATCATCTTAAAACCTGTATTTAAAAAGGTTTTCTATGCTCTTACTATGAAAACATTCATTTTTTAAATATTGAAACATACTTGAAACATCCAATTTATGAGGAATATACAAAAATTCAGCATCACAAATTTGCAGTTAGTCCACTTCCTTGGATGCATGTCATCATTTTGCAGACTCCCACAGCCATCAAGATGAATGTTGTGTGTATATACGTATACTATGTATATGTACGTATATAGTATATGTATATAACCTGTAATAGGGCTCCTGTGGTCGTTTCCAGGGATCCAGGTGAGGCGAACACTGCAGGCTGCCGGATCTGACAAATCGAGATCCATTGGAGGGTCTGGGCGGCCTGAAGGGTTTCAGAAGAGGAAAATAAATACACAAAGCATACAAATACAACATCAGTTTAGATGGACATTTCAATTCAATCAAGTTTAAAATTAGAAGCAGGTTCTAACAAAGTAAATACTATTAACAGGAAATCATATGACAATATAAAAAAGGCAGATGTTATATTATGTGATATTAAAGTTGACGACAATGCAGACAAGAAAGGAAAGCGTGCAAGCTGTGTGTTACCTGGAGGCAAGGCACTAGTAGAAAGTGAGGGGTTGAGGGAGGCTTCCTCTGTAGGGGGCGGGGTCAAGGACCAGGAAATGGGTATAATGGTTAGTTTGCTAATCAACATTCACGGAACACAATTGTTATCAACAGATGCGATTTAGTGCACAGTACATGTTAATATACTATCTATTACCTTTCACTTGACACACATTGACATTTGATACTTTGGCGGTGATGGTTTGAATCCCTGACTCGCATCGTGTTTAATTCCTGTCTGAAGACTTTTAAAATGTCTTCCAATGGAATTAAACTCAATCGTCATCACTGCAAATGTATCAAATGTTTAACAGCAATCTCAAGCACTCAAATGTTTAAAACAAACAAATATATTACTTCATATTGGGGGGGTTGGGGGGGGGGGGGGGGGTCACGAGACACCCAACTCACAACACGGTACGAGATTGAGTTCACGAGAACGAGACAACATTTCAAGATTTTAACACGAATTTTAAGAAAAGTACATATCACCGTGCAATGATGAGATGTTCAAGCGCACTGCGTATTTTTTAGGTGTTCCTAAACTTTCACAGCGGAGTCTCTATATATAATTCGACTATTACTCGACTTTAGTCTACACTCTAGTGTCGAGTATTACAGCGTACCTAAAACAACGAGACGGGCCGACGCCGAGTCCTGATCAATCTCTGATTTGACATCACACGTGTACGTTCCCTCATCGCCCTCGTTGATGTTGGAGATGGTCAACGATTCGCCATCCTTCTTCAGCCTGGTTCACAAATGACAAGGGATGAGTCGGTCAGGTTCGTTACGTCGATCTGGATGGCGTATTTCTACTCAGAGATGTCATGTGATGTTGTGATGCAACCTTAACCCTTCTCTTGTGTTTTACATTTTAATGCATAAAAAAATCACATAACATTTGTTTATTGCATTAATGCTTTTTTACTTTGTCGGGAAACTCTATTTCAACAAAACAAAACCAAAAAAAATATTTTTTTACTAAATTTTAAACTAGTCTGGTTGAAATTATGACCACTGTATTGTTAGGGTTAGGTTGTAGTAATATGACTATATGAATGAAATATGAATATTTTGAGCCATAACTGAAATCATAAGTGTACAATTAGCCAACATAATGACAACCAACTCCTCTTCTCATCATGGAAGCTTCAGGGGATTCTCATTCCTGTTCTGCTTTTTCATTTCACTTTATACTAAAGTTCTGTTGCTGAAAACAATAACTTTTTTTTTTTTTACCTTTTCTTGACATTAATATATATGGGTCAAAATTCACCCGAACACCATAGATCCGGGGTCTCAAACATGTGGCCCGTGGGCCAAATGTGGACCGCAGGACACTACTTTGAGGCCCCCGCCTTCATATGAAAGTTTGATATGGATGCTGTATGGTATCATGTACCCAGAAAAAAATATTACGTTTGATTAATGTTCATGTTAAAGGTTAAATAACTGTTAATAGTTATCCTCCCTATCCGTGTGGAAGTGGTAGGTTTTTGGCTATTTAAGTTTAAATTAAATAACTTGAAGGCTACCGTTTAGGTGGCTAGCTCTCTAGTTTGCGAGTTAGCATGTGTCTCGAGACCCTGCAGTTGCGCAATATGTTGTAAATAAAAAGAGTATAAATGTGACTATAGTCGTGTTTTGTCATGTCTACAGGGCTCTAATAATGCTTTGTTCATTTTAATCTGAAAAAAATAATTTGTCTACCCGCCAACTATATGTGGTTTCTTAAGTTTTTATTATTTGCCGTTTTATTATTATTATTATTATATTTATTTATTACTGATTGATTGATTTTCTTTATTCTTGATTTGTTTATTTATTTTTCATCTTATTATGTAAAATAGAAAAATAAAAATGAAGATATTTGAGAAGAGTGGAATGTTTTATCAGAGCTTTTCTTGTAGAAAATCGGAACCAAAGCACTGAAAAAGTTTGTATATTTTTCTGTTTTTAATAAATGCAGGTTTTTTGGGTTTTTTTTTTGGAAAACCTGATGCGGCCCAGCCTTGCCCAGACCCTAGCTCCAGTGGCCCTCAGGTAAAAGAGTTTGAGACCCCTGCAATAGATGTTTCTTTAATGATTAATACTAAAATGTGAAAATAAATAAAACTGATTTAAGAGATATATTCTATAGCCCTCAGTAATAGCCAGGTAACAAAAGAACCTTCAATTTATGAATATGATTCTTTTGACGTTCAGTTTACCATTTTTGGAAATTGAAATTGAGGGGTATAGTGACAAAAAAAGTCCTACACACCAAAAGTATTAAAACTAACATTTTCATGTATGAGGAAGCCTAAGAAGGTAACCAATTTAATGGTAACTTATTGTTTTTAGTGTATTTTATAGCTGATTTAATACATGGGTCAAAACCGACCCGTTAACATAAGAGATGATAGCAGAAGAGGAAGGTTAACTAATCTCATTCATCTACTAATCATTTGGGTCGTTATGAAGGACCACCCAAAAGGTGCCGTTACCTCCATCCCTGATGGAGAGGTTTGTCATCCTTTGTCCAGACCACAGAGACGGGCAGGCTGGCGTCAGACTTCACTTTGCACTCGAAGCGAACTGTCGAACCTCTGATGGCGGACTGATGCTCGGGAGCACCGATGATGCGGGTCGGCTCTACGGAAGGAGTGAGTTAGAAGAATCAACACATACATATACGTACATATATCAGTCAAGATATTGATTTTATTGATAAATAGAAAAAACATAATCATGATGATGAATAATTTGGATGCTGAGCGTCTCACCTTTGACCTCCAGGCGAACCTGGTTTTCGGCCATGCCCAAAATGTTGTTAGCCAAACAGGTGTAGGTTCCTTCGTCCTCAACTCGGGCCCGCTTGATCTCCAGGGTTCCATTCAGGTACACGCGGTACAGACCGCCATCCAGGCCGCTGCCCTGTCCGTTCTTAAACCTACAAGCACAAAACATCACAAGTTGTGATGTACATAAACGTGTACATAAACACACATACAGCATGTACGTAAACACACATACGTACCAGCGTAAGTCGGGCAAAGGAGAACCAAAGAATGGACAGTCGAGAAAGGTGCGGTTGTTCTCGATAACTTTGATCAGTTGGTTTTTAGGGCCGAGCATCCGTGGAGGCATATCTGTGGAGAAGATTTTTCTTTTCAAATAGCGTCTCAAAACGACACATAAGGAAAATTATGATTGAAAAAATTTATTTTTTCGTATCTCGTATGTACAAAAAAAATATCACTATATTGACAGTTACTATGGTACCCATTATGTCATAGTATGGTCATATCACCTCGTACTTTGGTACGTGATAAAAAAAATTACCAAAAAAAAAAACTATATTAGGAAAGCAGGAAGTGAACAAATGTAACAGTTACTGATTGTAAAACTACCAGATGGAGGTGTAGGATTTAATAAGCTTTGCTTCTTCCTACTCCTTTTGGACATGTGGAACTGTGAACTGATTATGGGATGGCATTCAATTGTAATCTGATGCATGTTCAAATGAAATTAAACCATTACCATTACCATATATATCACTATATTGACAGTTACTATGGTACCCATTATGTCATTGTAGGGTGACATCACCTCATACTTCGGTACGAGGTACATTAAAAAAACAACAACAACAAAAAACCTGTATACTGTATTATGGAAAGCAGGAAGTGAACAAATATCACAGTTACTGATTGTAAAAGTACCAGATGGAGGGGTAGGATTTAATAAGCTTTGCTTCTTCCTACTCCTTTTGGACATGTGGAACTGTGAACTGATTATGAGATGCATTCAATTGTAATCTGATGCATGTTCAAATGAAATTAAACCATTACCATATATATCACTATATTGACAGTTACTATGGTAACCATTATGTCATTGTAGGGTGACATCACCTCATACTTCGGTACGAGGTACATTATTAAAAAACAACAACAACAACAAAAAAAACCTTAAACTGTATTATGGAAAGCAGGAAGTGAACAAATATAACAGTTACTGATTGTAAAAGTACCAGATGGAGGGGTAGGATTTAATAAGCTTTGCTTCTTCCTACTCCTTTTGGACATGTGGAACTGGGAACTGATTATGGGATGCATTCAATTGTAATCTGATGCATGTTCAAATGAAATAAAACCATTACCATATATATCACTATATTGACAGTTACTATGGTAACCATTATGTCATTGTAGGGTGACATCACCTCATACTTCGGTACGAGGTACATTATTAAAAAACAACAACAACAAAAAAAACCTTAAACTGTATTATGGAAAGCAGGAAGTGAACAAATATAACAGTTACTGATTGTAAAAGTACCAGATGGAGGGGTAGGATTTAATAAGCTTTGCTTCTTCCTACTCCTTTTGGACATGTGGAACTGTGAACTGATTATGTGATGCATTCAATTGTAATCTGATGTTAAAATGAAATAAAACCATTACCATTAGCATTAGCATTAGCATGTCTTACCAAGGACACTGACGAAGGCATTGGCCAGCAGATAACCGTGTTGGTTGGAAGCATTGCACTGGTACACGGCACTGCTTCCCATCTGCACCGAGCGGAAGATGATGGTGTCACCCATCATTTGTTGACTAGGATTGGGCAGAGAGCCTTAAAAATGAAACAAAACAGGCAGAACATCAATAACTGAATGTATCAGATTCAGATGCGTTTTATGGATTTACACTGTCAATGTGATTTGTCTTGCATAAGTAACTGGACTCAAAACCCTTAAAGGGACGGAAGCCAATCATTGTCATCTTGCATTTTAATGCAGTGGATTCTAAAGAACTCGGAAGACTCACTGTTGATGGGTTGGCCATTGATCAGCCACTGAATGCTGGGTTTAGGGTTGCCGTTTGCCCGACACACCAGACGCCCATTCTCTTCTGGGGCGAGTACCAGGTTTGTCGGTTTGTCCAGCCAGTAAGGAGCCGCTGGGGAACATGAAGAGTATGAGGGAATCATCTCGCATACTAAAAGACCGGCTAGAAGACATCATGACCTGGACTTAATCGGCTCACCTTTGACTTGAACAAAAATGGAGTGGCGTATGCTGCCTAAGTGATTGTTGGCCATGCATACATACTCCCCGGCATCCTCCTCCGACACGTTGATCACTTTCAGGGTCTTGTTGTAATTCTCAAATTTCACTTTCCGTCCTGGCAAGTCGCCCCCTTTTTTAAACCATTTGATCGTGGGTGTCGGTCTGAAGAAGACAGAACAGCACATGGAAATATTTCAGGAAGTGAAACCTCGCTTTTTTGTTATTACTCCGTTCCAAAATGTTTGAGAAAAACCAAAAAGCACATAAGAAATAACGCAAATCCGTTTACTTTAAATTCCGGAATCTGTCTATAGTGTCCCAACTGTCCATTCTTTGTTTGAGAACTCAATTCACCCGACACGGGTAAACAGGCTAGTTTGTTAAGCCGTACAATAACCGTACAACAGGGGTCTCAAACATGCGGCCCGCGGGCCAAATGTGGCCCGCAGGACACTACTTTGAGGCCCCCGCCTTGATATAAAAGTTTAATGTTAAGTTTGATATGGATGCTGTATGGTATCATGTACCCAGAAAAAAGTATTACGTTTGATTAATGTTCATGTTAAAGGTTAAATAACTGTTAATAGTTATCCTCCCTATCCGTGTGGAAGTGGTAAGTTTTTGGCTATTTAAGTTGAAAGGAAATAACTTGAAGGCTACCGTTTAGGTGGCTAGCTCTCTAGTTTGCGAGTTAGCATGTGTCTCAAGACCCTGCAGTTGCGCAATATGTTGTAAATAAAAAAAGTATAAATGTGACTATAGTCGTGTTTTGTCATGTCTACAGGGCTCTAATAATGCTTTGTTCATTTTAATCTGAAAAAAATAATTTGTCTACCCACCAACTATATGTGGTTTCTCAAGTTTTTATTATTTTGTGTTTTATTATTATTATTATATTTATTTATTACTGATTGATTTTCTTTATTCTTGATTTGTTTATTTATTTTTCATCTTATTTTGTGCAGAAAAATAAATATTAAGATATTTGAGAACGGGGCGGCACGGCGGTCTAGTGCTTAGCGCGCAGACCTCACAGCTAGGAGACCAGGGTTCAATTCCCACCCTCGGCCATCTCTGTGTGGAGTTTGCATGTTCTCCCCGTGCATGTGTGGGTTTTCTCCGGGTACTCCGGTTTCCTCCCACATTCCAAAAACATGCTAGGTTAATTGGCGACTCCAAATTGTCCATAGGTATGAATGTGAGTGTGAATGGTTGTTTGTCTATATGTGCCCTGTGATTGGCTGGCGACCAGTCCAGGGTGTACCCCGCCTCTCGCCCGAAGACAGCTGGGATAGGCTCAGCAGCCCCCGCGATCCTCGTGAGGAAAAGCGGTAGAAAATGAATGAATGAATGATATTTGAGAACAGTGGAATGTTTTATCAGAGCTTTTATTGTAGAAAATCGCAACCAAAGCACTGAAAAAGTTTGTATATTTTTCTGTTTTTAATAAATGCGTTTTTTTGTTTTTGTTTTTTTTGTGGAAAACCTGATGTGGCCCAGCCTTGCCCAGACCCTAGCTCCAGTGGCCCCCAGGTAAATTGAGTTTGAGACCCCTGCCGTACAACAACCGTGACATACAAAAACCGAGGTAATCTAGATGCTACACAATCACATCCACAACCTTAAAAACTGCTGTGTTGTGTTCAAAAAACCATGTAAAAGAAATGAAAAGTGAAAGTGAAAAATACTCCTGCGTCAGAGGCCTAAACCAAACACAGATTGTCCAGATTATTACATGAAATCCAACTCAAAGTGTCTTATTTTTGACCAAAAAAACACAACCGCATTCGTCCATCTTGTGTGTGTGTGTGTGTGTGTATGTGTGTGTTGTACTATATACTCACAGTCCTGCAGCAATACACTCCAGCAGTAGTTGCTCGTCTCTCAGCACCATTTTGGAGCTCTCAGTCCCCAACGGTGAGAGGAAGGTCGGTGTCGACTCGGATACTTTACGGCCTGGAGACCAAGAACAAAACGCATTTAAACACATTCAAAGTTATTCACCATTAAGTTTCTTTACCGGCGTTAAACTTGTACGCTACTGCCACATAAATACAACACGGCTATTCTGATTATTTCCTATTGGCTGTACTCCAAGCAAGGCATTGTCTGTTGGGGTCACCGCGGCCAGAAACCGAGTCCAACATCCTCTGGCGTGTCTCACAGGAAGACATTTAGAGACGATAAACAACAACAGGGTCATTGATCTTTTTAATGTTTTTTTTTTTTTTTTAAGCCATCAGATAAACTAGCATGCTTTTTCTATAGCTGTTATTCATGCTATATGCTTATTAACCTTACACAGCTTTGCCAAGCTCTGAGCTTTGCCAAAATTAAAACTTTTCCTGGAGAACCTTTGTCCCGCGGGGGATGTTGCTTTTGAGGCTGGAGGCTCTTTTGTACAAGCTAAAACGCACCACGAAATGTCTAACAATAAAGAGCGGACCCAGATCGATAAATAGGGAACGTAGCCGTTGCCAAGTCTGGAATGTGAGCAGAACCCAAAGTAGTGACTTTGTACACACATCGTATTCAAAAGGGTCAATGGCGTACTTCCAAATACTGCAATAGAGTACATCTCTGCTTTTCACAGGGATTACGTTCAGTAAACCGCGAGTAATGGATACTCCTATAAATATGTCTATTTTTGGCACCAGGCTCGCACCTCCCCCTCCGAACCCTTCAGCGATCTTGATGTTGGCATTCTCCTCCAATTTCGAATCGATATTCCCAATAAAAGTGACTGTTGGTAGCGTATTATTAGATTGTATTCATCTGCAGAACCCTCTCTCTTTAATGGTGACGGAAGCTAACAAGCTAAATGGCGACTGTTCTTATGCCTGCTGTGGGGGTCACCTCCACCCACTGGAAGTTAGGATACTCCCCTCCACTGTCGGAGAAGCCAAGCCACGTCTACGTAATCCATATCACATCCTTCCGATCGTATATTGACTTGTGTCCATCTTGCTTTTTTAGGAAGTTTTGATTCTACCTTGTTCAACTTTCACTTCATTTCACAACTATGGTGCGTTCAAGAACCAGCAAACAACACTTAAAATCTTGAAAAAGCATTACCATTCATTCATTTTCTACCGCTTTTTCCTCACAAGGGTCGCGGGGGTATGCTGGAGCCTATCCCAGCTGTCTTTGGACGAGAGGCAGGGTCCACCCTGGACTGGTGGCCAGCCAATCACAGGGCACATATAGACAAACAACCATTCACACTCACATTCATACAATTTGGAGTCGCTAATTAACCTAGCATGTTTTTGAAATGTGGGAGGAAACCGGAGTACCCGGAGAAAACCCACGCATGCACGGGGAGAACATGCAAACTCCACTCCAAGAGTGGAATTGAACCCTGGTCTCCTAGCTGTGAGGTCTGCGCGCTAACCACTAGACCGCCGTGCCGCAAAGCATTACCAATGAAGTATAAAAATAAGCATGTAAAAATTGTGGTCGGGCGGCACGGCGGTCAAGTGGTTAGCACGCAGACCTCACAGCTAGGAGACCAGGGTTCAATTCCACCCTCGGCTATCTCTGTGTGGAGTTTGCATGTTCTCCCCGTGCATGCGTGGGTTTTCTCCGGGTACTCCGGTTTCCTCCCACATTCCAAAAACATGCTAGGTTAATTAGCGACTCCAAATTGTCCATAGGTATGAATGTGAGTGTGAATGGTTGTTTGTCTATATGTGCCCTGTGATTGGCTGGCTGGCGACCAGTCCAGGGTTTACCCCGCCTCTCGCCCGAAGACAGCTGGGATAGGCTCCAGCACCCCCGCGACCTTTGTGAGGAAAAAGCGGTAGAAAATGAATGAATGAATGAATGAAATTGTGGTCTTTTTTTACCAGTACTGTTTTAACGCCTTGCTCAAGGGTTAGTTTTTCTAGCAGAAGGCAAACAGACAACTGGAAATATGAATTTGTCTTTGCCCAATCTATCTGTAGGTAAGGTTAAAGACAGGAAACAGGAAGCAACTGAGGATTAGTGGTTAGAAATGAAAGAAATGATATAATTATGTAATACATTTATTTATACAATAAATGATGTTTGTATACAATAAGTGAATAAAGGAGCACTACCGCTCTCGTCCTCATCTTCCTCACAGAAATGACATGTTTGTAAGACATTAGAGATATAATCATAATCTCTTTTATGATCTGTATGAGACAGACATAAGAGTCTTACGGAAGTAAAGCTAAAGCCATGGCCAATGGATGTGACTATTAGAGAAGAATCCGCGATGAACATCCATCAGTGGTCACTAATGGCGGTCATACGAGTGCCTTGAATGCGCCAGACGGCGGCCCCGTCACAGGGGACGTCTTCTCCTGAGGGCTCGTCTCGCATCCAGTCACTCCCGCTTAACGCAAACGGAACATATGTTGGAACTTAGGCGTGCGTGTTCCCTGTAGCTACGCTTCATATGATCACGGCACAACCAATGAATCGCCGACTTATTGTCACAATCGATTTAAATCAAGGATCTTTTCAGTTCAAATCCAGTTCAATGCAAAAGAAACGTTGTATGGTGTGTTTATGGACGTACTTTACGTCTAAACATCAGCAAAGAAGGTACAGTAGTTGATATTCATGTGTACTTGACAAGATTCTGCACGTTAGTGTGTTACACGTCCACTGATTAGCCACAGGTGGAACATGATTAGTCATGTTACAACTGGACAGAAGACGGAACGGTCCAGAACGTGACTCACCACCGTAGGGGTCACTGGCATTGTAAAAGGTGTCGTTATACGGCTCGTCTGAAAACACACACACACACACAGAAGCATGCACACACACACACAATGTTCACATACAACAATGTCCGCATACGCCGCACAAGAGGGCGCATTCTCTGCAAATGTGAAAAGGATGCGCATCACTGCGAACTTGTCGGTCCCTGGTGGTGTAATGGTACAGCTGCTCCCTTTTCCCTAGGGCTCCCATTTGGCCAGGAATGTCTCTTTACATGCCATACTGGTTTTGTGCTGATGGCAAAACGCTATCCCATTATATAGAGACATGCTACACTTAGACACTTTACAATAAGGTACACACCATTACAGTAGTTCATAGTTAATAACCCAAAGCCAACCCAAACCACTACTCATTAGTTCCTCAGTAACTACTCTGATTCACGTGTCTTAGTTCCCCAGTAGCTACTCTACTTATTAGTTCCTCATTAGTTCTTCATTAATTCCTCAGTAACTACTCTGAATCCAAGTGTCTTAGTTCCTCAGTAACTACTCTACTTATTAGTTCCTCAGTAACTACTCTACTTATTAGTTCATCAGTAACTACTCTACTTATTAGTTCCTCAGTAACTACTCTGAATCCAAGTGTCTTAGTTCCTCAGTAACTACTCTACTTATTAGTTCCTCAGTAACTACTCTACTTATTAGTTCCTCAGTAACTACTCTGAATCCAAGTGTCTTAGTTCCTCAGTAACTACTCTAGTTATTAGTTCCTCAGTAACTACTCTGAATTCACATGTATTAGTTCTTCAGTAACTACTCTACTTATAATTTCCTCCATAACTACTCTGAATCCATGTGTATTAGTTCCTCAGTAACTACTCTACTTATTAGTTCCTCAGTAACTACTCTGAATTTAAGTGTCTTAGTTCCTCCTTAGTTCTTCATTAATTCCTCAGTAACTACTCTGAATCCACGTGTCTTAGTTCCCCAGGAACTACTCTACTTATTAGTTCCTCATTAGTTCTTCATTAGTTCCTCAGTAACTACTCTGAATCCTCATGTATTAGTTCCTCAGTAACTACTCTACTTATTAGTTCCTCAGTAACTACTCTGAATCCACGTGTATTAGTTCCTCAGTAACTACTCTACTTATTAGTTCCTCAGTAACTACTCTGAATTCACATGTATTAGTTCTTCAGTAACTACTCTACTTATAATTTCCTCCATAACTACTCTGAATCCATGTGTATTAGTTCCTCAGTAACTACTCTACTTATTAGTTCCTCAGTAACTACTCTGAATTTAAGTATCTTAGTTCCTCCTTAGTTCTTCATTAATTCCTCAGTAACTACTCTGAATCCACGTGTCTTAGTTCCTCGGGAACTACTCTACTTATTAGTTCCTCATTAGTTCTTCATTAATTCCTCAGTAACTACTCTGAATCCACATGTATTAGTTCCTCAGTAACTACTCTACTTATTAGTTCCTCAGTAACTACTTATTACGAAGTCTCATATTGATAGGTGTATTCAAAACTTGAAAATATACTCATTATAGATAAAAGAAAAAAATTCTATCTGCAATTGATTATGAGTTAACTATGGATAACATGTAATTAATCGTGATTAAAAAATATTAATCGATTGACAGCCCTACTTGTTATATAATGTTGATTTCACTAGGGTATATGACTTATTTGAGCGTAGCTGTGTGTTGTTCACTCACTGGTAAGAATTTTGAGCGTGAAGGGGTTCTTCTGCTGGATGGTGTGGGTGAAGGGAAAGCGAGCGTTGCAGCTGTAGTCGTCGTTAGCATCGTGGGCCACCACGTTGGAGAAATACAAGTCTCCGTTTAACCCCTTTGACACTCGCTTATCCTGGGGGATCGGACTCATCACTGGGAAGGGAAGACACAGACAGGGAGGGCTTAGTCATCCAATAATGGGTCATCATAATGACAACAGAAGCTTGGATGGCTGGTGACACGTGTCATATGAGTGTGGACATAAGATACGACACATAAAGGTTGATTTGAATATAGCTAACATGGTTGCCAGGTTTAGGGTATTCAAGTTGCATTGGTTGCATCTATGTAGTCCATCTATTGCTTGTATTTGCATGTATAATAACTGCTGCTCACTGCTATTCATCCAGAAAGTGAATGGGGGAGGGAGGCCTGGAGGGGGGTTGCAGGGGAGCACCAAAGCCATGCCTTCAGTCACCACCACCGGGTCCAGCACCTCCTTAGGCCACAGGGGAGCCTCTGGATTGGGGGTGAAAGTAGTAGTAGGAAAAGACATGAATGTGTAGCATTCAAGAATAAAACAGTTTCTAAACAAACATGCTGGTGTTCTTACTGGAGACCCGCAGTAGAATTTTATTGGATAGCGCCACTCCGTGTTCATTGCTGGCAAAACACTGGTACTCTCCTTCATAATCCTCCGGACGTCCTCCGTTACGGAAACCGATTTCCAGGGTTCCCGAGCGTTTCCGCATTGTCACACGGGGATCTTTCCCGATGTTGAAAAACTTCCCGTTCCTTCGCCATGAGAACCTGAGCGGTGGACAAGAAATATTTGGGTAGGTGGTTATGGGTTTCAACTTGAATGGGTTTTCAGGAGATACTGGTTTGGGATCAGATATTGACCAGCATCCTGGAACAACCGTGTTTGACTATGGAGGTACCATCCATACCTAATTGGTTGTCCCTCGTTTATCACGGTTAATTGGTTCTACACCCAACCCTGATAAGTGAACTGAATATTTTTATTGTTAGAAAACCTGTTAATAGGAATGCACGGCGGTCGTGTGGTTAGCGTGCAGACCTCACAGATAGGAGACCCGGGTTCAATTCCATCTTCGGCCATCTCTGCATGTTCTCCCCGTGCATACTTTGTTTTTCCTCCCACATTCCAAAAACATGCTAGGTTAATTGCCGATTCCAAATTGTCAAACATAGGTATGAATGTGAGTGTGAATGGTTGTTTGTCTATATGTGCCCTTTGATTGGCTGGGGATGGAATTGAACGCGGGTCTCCTAGCTGTGTGGCCTGAGCACTAACCACTCATCACCGTGCAGCCCATTCCAAAAACATGCTAGGTTAATTAGCGACTCCAAATTGTCCATAGGTATGAATGTGAGTGTGAATGGTTGTTTGTCTATATGTTCCCTGTGATTGGCTGGGGATGGAATTGAACGCGGGTCTCCTAGCTGTGTGGCCTGAGCACTAACCACTCATCACCGTGCAGCCCATTCCAAAAACATGCTAGGTTAATTAGCGACTCCAAATTGTCCATAGGTATGAATGTGAGTGTGAATGGTTGTTTGTCTATATGTGTCCTGTGATTGGCTGGCCACCAGTCCAGGGTGTACCCCGCCCGGGATAGGCTCCAGCACCTTCCGCGACCCTCGTGAGGATAAGTGGTAGAAAATGAATGAATGAATGAAAACCTGTTAATCACTTTTTAAATGATTAGAGCCCTGCAGACATGAAATAACACCCCTATAGTCACACTTTAAAAGTTGACATTACTAGTGTGACTCTTGACTGTTTCCTGTCAAGACGGGTCTACTCAAGGAGCTTTAGTAGTACAGTAATACTATGAAGTATTGAACCAATTGAAGCTGGAGCTGCGTGTGAGAGTTTGAGGTTTTTTTTTAAAAACATGGTAAGACAATGACGCGAGTGAAGTGGAGAAGTATCCCTTTTAATGAGCATGAATAGTCGAGCGATTATCATTATTTCCGCACAATGAGTGTGCTGTGCTGGGAAGGAGAGCCACTACGTGTGCTGTCACTGCTTCACTGTGGGCTTGTGTAACCGGGTGCACAAGAATGTGTGTTACCGTGTACAGCTGAGCCAAAGTAAACAATGCTCCACTGTCCTCAACTGGTCACCAGTGATGTAACCATCGGGGACACTGTGTGTACGTGTGTGTGTGTGTGTTTGTATTATTTGTGAGGCTTGCCACAGGACATGGCCACATGAATACGGGAATTTCACAAAGACAGATTTTTCTATGCGTTGTGGCCCCCGTTCGCAAAACTCTGAATCTCTGATTCGAACGAGTTAAGAGACAAATACCCACCAGTCCCAGTTCAAGACTCGGTGGAGCCCTGCATTAGTACAATTAGTAGCCTCTTTTCATCCCGTTTGTGACCTTTGTGTGTGTGCGTTGCTTACATTGGCACCGGGTTGCCCTTGGCCTCGCACTCGATGATGATGTTATCTCTGGGGTCCACAATGTAGTCCTTCACTGACTGCTTGGTTATAGTCGGGGGCTGTTTCACTGGGGGGGGGGGGAGAAATATAAAATACGTCAATTCATTATATTTTGCATTATATTTTGTTTGCTTTGCTATTATATTTGTGATATTTTGGTGCTCTTTACTGTGTTTGCTATTTGTACCTTATTTTATTATACTATTTTACATAGTACCATTACCTTATTGTCTTGAACCCTGCATGCCCCCGTGTTTTATCCATCCATCTATCTATCTTTCCATCTATCAATCCATCCATCCATCCATCTATCTATCTTGAATGGTCATCAACTTTGTTTTTTTTATCATTCAGTGTTCTGGTTAGATCTATCTATCCATCCACCCATCCATCCATCCATCCACCCATCCATCCATCCATCCACCCGCCCATCCACCCATCCATCCATCTATCAATCCATCCATCCATCCATCTATCTTGAATGGTCATCATCAATGTTGTTTTTATCATTCAGTGTTCTGGTTAGATCTATCTAGCTATCCATCCATCCACCCATCCATCCACCCATCCATCCACCCATCCATCCATCCATCCATCCATCCATCCACCCATCCATCCATTCACCCATCCATCCATCCATCTTCAATGGAAGTCATTAATGTTGTTTTTATCATTCAGTGTTCTGGTTAGATCTATCTAGCTATCCATCCATCCACCCATCCATCCATCCATCCACCCATCCATCCATCCATCCACCCACCCACCCACCCATCCATCCATCCATCCATCCATCCATCCATCCATCCATCCATCCATCCATCCATCCATCCATCTTCAATGGAAGTCATTAATGTTGTTTTTATCATTCAGTGTTCTGGTTAGATCTATCTAGCTATCCATCCATCCATCCATCCACCCATCCATCCACCCATCCATCCATCCATCCATCCATCCATCCATTCACCCATCCATCCATCCATCTTCAATGGAAGTCATTAATGTTGTTTTTATCATTCAGTGTTCTGGTTAGATCTATCTAGCTATCCATCCATCCACCCATCCATCCATCCACCCATCCATCCACCCATCCATCCATCCATCCATCCATCCATCCATCCACCCATCCATCCACCCATCCATCCACCCATCCATCCATCCATCCATCCTCAATGGAAATCATCAATGTTGTTTTTATCATTCAGTGTTCTGGTTAGATCTATCTAGCTATCCATCCATCCACCCATCCATCCACCCATCCATCCACCCATCTATCCATCCATTCACCCATCCATCCACCCATCCATCCATCCACCCATCCATCCATTCACCCATCCATCCATCCATCTTCAATGGAAGTCATTAATGTTGTTTTTATCATTCAGTGTTCTGGTTAGATCTATCTAGCTATCCATCCACCCATCCATCCATCCATCCATCCATCCATCCATCCATCCATCCATCCATCCATCCATCCATCCATCCTCAATGGAAATCATCAATGTTGTTTTTATCATTCAGTGTTCTGGTTAGATCTATCTAGCTATCCATCCATCCACCCATCCACCCATCCACCCACCCATCCATCCACCCATCCATCCATCCATCCATCCATCCATCCACCCATCCATCCATCCTCAATGGAAATCATCAATGTTGTTTTTATCATTCAGTGTTCTGGTTAGATCTATCTAGCTATCCACCCATCCATCCATCCACCCATCCATCCACCCATCCACCCACCCATCCATCCACCCATCCATCCATCCATCCATCCATCCATCCATCCATCCACCCACCCATCCATCCATTCACCCATCCATCCATCCATCTTCAATGGAAGTAATTAATGTTGTTTTTATCATTCAGTGTTCTGGTTAGATCTATCTAGCTATCCGCCCATCCATCCATCCATCCATCCACCCACCCATCCACCCATCCATCCATCCATCCATCCATCCATCCTCAATGGAAGTCATCAATGTTGTGTTTATCATTCAGTGTTCTGGTTAGATCTATCTATCTGTCCATCCATCCATCCTAAAACCCATCCATCCATCCATCCATCCATCCATCTTCAATGGAAGTCATCAATGTTGTTTTTATCATTCAGTGTTCTGGTTAGATCTATCCATCCATCCATCCATCCATCCATCCTCAATGGAAGTCATCAATGTTGTTTTTATCATTCAGTGTTCTGGTTAGATCTATCCATCCATCCATCCATCCATCCATCCTCAATGGAAGTCATCAATGTTGTGTTTATCATTCAGTGTTCTGGTTAGCAGTCAGTCAGAATGTAAACATGGTGACCAAATAGTCAATAGTATAATCAATCCAGTTTTTACAGTAGCAAAATAGTCATTTAGCCTGACATCAATAACGAGTGAATGCACCACGGTGTCCACCTTCCCCGCTGTGTTCAGTCCACTATCCATATTTATTTGTTTCTCTCGCTCGCCAAGTCCCGCAGGGTTTAAAAATCCAACACACACTTCCTCCAAACAAACCATCCAGCGAGAGAATTGAAAAAGTGGACAAGACGAGGGAATCCCTGCCTCTTCTTTTTTTAACTGCAGCTTTACCGGCTAATCTCATCCACCGTGGAAATGGCTGGTATTGTACATAAACGGCATTCCGCTTGATTCAAACATAAAAAAAGAAAAATAAGATATGCCTATATTCGTCCCACAAGGGGAACTTGTACCCACAGTTACATACAATATTCCAGTGTGACTGACATGTTAACAGGAAAGACTTACGTTCTGCCAGGATCTTTGCTGTTAGTCCACGGTAAAGCAGCAGGGAGACACAAAGTGTGGGGAGATTGTTACGAGGCTGTTAATCATACGAGGTTACACTCATACACAGGTGGTCCTCGGGTTACGATGCCCTTTATATGACGAATACCGATGATGCTTACTAGTGGAGATTCAAACCCAAAGTCCAGAATGCTAACCACGACACCACGGCGGGCTCCTGGTTACAACACAATCTTTATCATTTATGATAAATATTAAGACACTTGAGTTTTGTGGTTCGGACCGAAGGTTTTTAATGAATTTATGGGACCATGAAACACCGTAACCTGAGGACAACCTGTACATTAGTACTCATAGGTTAGGCTTTTAGGTTCCTATTCCTATTGTCTAAACCAGGGGTGGGCAAACTACGGCCCGGGGGCCACATCCGGCCCGCCAAGTGTTTCAATATGGCCCGCCTGTTCTTTCCAAAGTATTTTATTTAAACTCAACATACAACCTGGCATTGTGGCTTGGGCCAACTTTTTGATGGTTGAGGTAGCTGCTTTATCAATTTCGTTATTTGATGTGGTCAGTTGTTTACAAAATGCTCCAGGAAAAAGGAACACAAGCACAATAGTAAAAATAATAATAACAATAATAATGTTGTTGTTAATAATATTACTATTATTATATTAATATTGTTGTTAATAATATTAATATAATAATAGTAATATTATTATTATTATTATTAAAAATAATAATAAACAATATTATTGTTATTATTAATAATATATAATAATAATAATATATTATATAATAATATAAATAATAATTATAATATATTATATTATATAATGATAATAACATTACTATAACTAATAATAATAATAGTAAATCTAATAAAAATAATAATAATAACAATAATAATAATACATTTAATTTCTAATACACTTCACATCAAATAAATGATTTCAAAGTTCACATATAGCAGATTGCATGACACTTTTACATGTAAAATATGTGTAAAAATATAGGTGTAAAAATTGACTGTTACGTGTAAAATACGTGTAAAATATCCACCCCCCCCCTCCCGGCAATTTTGTTAAATCAATGCGGCCCGCGAGTCAAAAAGTTTGCCCACCCCTGGTCTAAACACTAGACAGGTTTCTGCCATAGTGAGTGATAACTTACCTGTTTGTAGTTTTCATATTATGAGCAGACAGAAAAAAGACAAAAAAATTGTCAATATGGACACCAAACAATGAAAATATAAACTATTATTCAGAAAAGACACACATGCACATATTCCGACCTGCTGTGTCAACTGGTTCAAGGTTACACCAAGTTGATTTTGAGTTCAGGAAGCAAGCCTGCTAGAAGGCCTGACCTGGTGTTTATTTTAAACATCATAGTGTGAACACGCTACCATCGGCTAACAATCACCTTTTGTCTTCACGTCAAATCATTTCTGCAATGAACAAGGAAATGAAGAAAGTGTGTATATGTGTGTGTGTGTGTGTGTGTGTGTGTGGTTGCGGGAAAGTGTGTGTTCTGCGGGCTTGTGTAGAAAGCACCCATCAATACGGAGTCAAGAGTGCACTTTTGTGGGAGGATGATAAGGAAGAGAGGGGGGAGGGGCTTCTCTCTCAGGCTATTGAACCAGATAATCCGCACACCGTGGAAAATGTGGCCAACATATCAATAGGGATTATATTAGAGCTATTACAGTTGCATATATTGGCACATTTTTATCTTTTTTTGTGGGGAAACCCACCATTTTTTCTTCAAAATCCCATAATTAGACCTTTGATCAAACTTGACGCTTACACACTAATATACATGCAAAATTATACTATTTTGTACTAATTTATAACCCGTAAGGTATGCTGGGAATTCCACAAAGGACACATCCCCAACATGAAGTTACCCAGCATGCCTTGCGGGGTATAAATCAGTATAAAATAGTATTTTTTGCATTTCTATTAGTGTATTTCAATAGCCTACCTAGCCTGTCGGGTGCAGTTACAGTGTGTTATTATTATTATTATTATTGTGTTATTTTTGGTTGCACTGTGAGTGAGGAAGGTTTGGCTATTTTGTGTTGCCTGAGTATATATAGTAGTAATAGTAATGGTTTTATTTCATTTGAACATGCATCAGATTACAATTGAGTGCATCCCATAATCAGTTCCCAGTTCCACATGTCCAAAAGGAGTAGGAAGAAGCAAAGCTTATTAAATCCTACCCCTCCATCTGGTACTTTTACAATCAGTAACTGTTACATTTGTTCACTTCCTGCTTTCCTAATATAATTTAATTTTTTTCATGTTATTAATTTAATTTAATTTAATTTAATTTAAGATATGCCTTTATTCGTCCCTCAGTGGGGAAATTTGTATTGCACAGCAGCAAGAGTACAGAGTCAGTTAAGCAGTACAAAATACACAATATAGAAAAATAAACAATATAAATATTTAATTTAATTTAATTTAATTTAATTTAATTTAATTTAATTTAATTTAATTTAATTTAATTTAATTTAATTTAATTTAATTTAATTTAATTTAATTTAATTTAATTTTTTGTCATGTACCAAAGTATGAGATGAGACGAGGTGATGTGGGTGTTCAATTACTAATATTTTTGTCATTTGCGGGGGCCTGATACTACAACCCCCATGAATAGTGAGGATAAACAAAGTATGTATGATTTATCAACGTATACAGTCATGGCCACCAGCTCCAATTCACGTTATTTTGACCTACTCGATCAGCTCTTTGGAGCGTATTTGGTCCGGGAATAAAATCCGATCTCCCATGATCAGTTCATCAATGTGCAAATCCAGAGGTCACGCTGGGTTATGAGGGAATTACCCAATGTCCTCTGTTGGCAGGTGCTTTGTGGATTTCAGACCAACAGAACACCACAGGTCAGTGTCAGAGTGACACGGCACCATGGGGGGGGGGGGGGGGGGGGGGGGTCAAAAAAAAAATGCCATGCAGCATTTGTGTGCGCACGTGGCAGGTGTCCTTGGCGTTTCAGTGAAAAGGCAGCCTTCATTTTAAAATTGCACACCCCCACAATAAAAAGAGTGTATTTGATGAAAAGGACGTTAATGAATGGGAAAAAATGTGATATCGATATCAAAAGATATCGCATTTTTATGCTGATATCGGACAACCCTATTAAAAAGAAATGTTATTTACTGTGTAGTAAATTAGTACACATTATATGCTGGGAAAATACATGTAAAAAGTAAAAAAAAAACATAAATAATAATAATAATATTAATAATAATATCATAATTATTGAGTAACTTACGGTCTTGCGGGACTTCGATTGTCGCACTCTCGTGCCATAGCAGCAGCTGTAACGACATTAAGGCCAAGGCCGCACGCCCGCCCTGCCTCAACATCTCTCCCCCTCTGATTGGCCGCTCTCACCACTCGACGCGTCTCCTGTCAGTCGCGCTGACGACCTGTGAAAAAGAGACGCAGATGGTTAGCAAGTAGCTGTGTGTGCGTACAGTTGATGCCGCGTGTGTGCGGCCTACATTTCCTGATGTGTCCACATGTGGCAACCTAGACCCCCGGGGTTAGTCGCTTTCGAACTGACTCGGCATCATCTGTACATGAAAGCCGAGCCAGGTGTGTGTGCTGACCGTCACATCAGGACCACCTGTCTTCGGTTAATCTCTGTCCCTCATGCCCCCCACCCCCACCCCCCATACTGGGATCAATTACCAGCTCTGCATGACGTCACACTGAAGCTCAAAGCTACTGATTACAGCTTACAACCCAATTAAAAAAACACAGAAACTACTTATATTCAATTGTTGGATAATGATTAATTATTCATTCTGAATAATCATTTAGTCTAATTCATTAATTCATTAATTTTCTACTGCTTATCTTCACGAGAGTCGTGGGGGGTGCTGGAGCCTATCCCAGCTGTCTTCGGGCGACTTGCCAGAGTTTTGGAATGTGGGAGGAAACCGGAGTACTCGGAGAAAACCCATGCATGCACGGGGAGAACATGCAAACTCCACACAGAGATGGTGGAATTGAACTCAGGTCTTCTAGCTGTGAGGTCTGTGCGCTAACCACTCCAACACTGTGTAGCCCCCATTTATTTGAATGATTTCATTATTTTATTATTGAGATCTATCAGTCTGGAAAAGGTTATAAAGCCATTTCTAAAGATTTGGGACTCCAGCAAACCACAGTGAGAGCCATTATACACAAATGGCAAAAACACGGAACAGTGAACCCTCCCAGGAATGGCCGGCCAAACAACATAGACAAAAAACCATTCACTCCACAAACTCCACACAGAGATGGCCAAGGGTGGAATTGAACTTGAGTCTCCTAGCTGCGAGGTCTGTGCGCTAACCACTCGATCACCGTGCAGCCCCCATTTATTTTAAGGATTTTGTTCTTTATTATTAAGATCTAACCGTCTGGAAAAGGTTATAAAGCCATTTCTAAAGATTTGGGACCCCAGCAAACCACAGTGAGAGCCATTATACACAAATGGCGAAAACACGGAACAGTGAACCCTCCCAGGAATGGCCGGCCAAACAACACAGACAAACAACCATTCACTCCACAAACTCCACACAGAGATGGCCAAGGGTGGAATTGAACTTGAGTCTCCTAGCTGTGAGGTCTGTGCGCTAACCACTTAACCACCGTGCAGCCCCCATTTATTTTAATGATTTTATTATTTTATTATTGAGATCTATCAGTTTGGAAAAGGTTATAAAGCCATTTCTAAAGATTTGGGACTCCAGCAAACCACAGTGAGAGCCATTATACACAAATGGCGAAAACACGGAACAGTGAACCCTCCCAGGAATGGCCGGCCAAACAACATAAACAAACAACCATTCACTCCACAAACTCCACACAGAGATGGCCAAGGGTGGAATTGAACTTGAGTCTCCTAGCTGCAAGGTCTGTGCGCTAACCACTCAACCACCGTGCAGCCCCCATTTATTTTAATGATTTTATTCTTTTATTATTAAGATCTAACAGTCTGGAAAAGGTTATAAAGCCATTTCTAAAGATTTGGGACCCCAGCAAACCACAGTGAGAGCCATTATACACAAATGGCGAAAACACGGAACAGTGAACCCTCCCAGGAATGGCCGGCCAAACAACACAGACAAACAACCATTCACTCCACAAACTCCACACAGAGATGGCGAAGGGTGGAATTGAACTTGAGGCTCCTAGCTGTGAGGTCTGTGCGTGAACCACTCATCAACCGTGCAGCCCCCATTTATTTTAATGATTTTATTATTTTATTATTAAGATCTATCAGTCTGGAAAAGGTTATAAAGCCATTTCTAAAGATTTGGGACTCCAGCAAACCACAGTGAGAGCCATTATACACAAATGGCGAAAACACTGAACAGTGAACCCTCCCAGGAATGGCCGGCCAAACAACATAGACAAAAAACCATTCACTCCACAAACTCCACACAGAGATGGCCATGGGTGGAATTGAACTTGAGTCTCCTAGCTGCGAGGTCTGTGCGCTAACCACTCATCCACCGTGCAGCCCCAATTATTTTATTATTGCGATCTATCAGTCTGGAAAAGGTTATAAAGCCATTTCTAAAATTCGAGACTCCAGCAAACCACAGTGAGAGCCATTATCCACAAATGGCGAAAACACGGAACAGTGAACCCTCCCAGGAATGGCCGGCCAACCAAAATGACCCCGAGAGCGCGACCATTAGAGGTCACAAAAGAACCCACAACCACATTCCAAAAACGGCAGGCTTCACTTGCCTCAGTTAAGGTTCATTACTTGTTCATGACTCCACCATGAGTGCCTTAATAATCAAATGTTACATTTAAAACTGCATTGTGTGTTCAGCTGTGTTGTCATTGACAATATTAAAATTAATATTGAAATGGTTGCATGATCTCAAACATTAAATTGTGACAAACATGCACATGAATAATAAATCTGTAAAGGGGCAAGCACTTTATTCACACCACTGTATACATAATGTAACACAAAGCACATCAATCGCAGACCCGTTTCCTCACGTAGGGACACAGCAGCTTTTCCGCCTGAAGGCAAGAATAACCTAAAACCTGCCAAGCTATTATCCACCAACCATCTGGTGGCATGTCAATCAATACACACATGGCAATTAAATAGGGAAAACCGCCCCGTGGGATCTACGGACGCAACCATTGGCTGGCAGAAGGTGACAAATCTCACAGGTGCCCATCGGGATGAACTGTACGTGTTCACACATGAATGAGGACACGCCCTCGTGCTCATACACAAACGCGTACAAGTGCTCATTTCTCTGCAGGCCAGCTGTTGTGAAGCCTAAATACTCGGCTCCGCATTTCGGCTCATTACTGAAGCAACTGGGGAAACAGAATTCCAGCAGGAATGTTACGAGGAAAAGAAATAAAGATTTAAAGCAATGTCCGTGTGAGTGGGAATGAGTGGGATGTTCACAAATAGGTCATTGTTTGTCTCCACTCGCTACACACGCTAATGCATTATTAATGATAGCACAGTGGATCAACACACTATGGTCAGTGTTTTTTCCGTTTACTTCCATATTTTGCCTCGGTTTGCGTACATGACTTGGTTAGCATACAATATGGTGCGCGTTATTATTCTCCAACTGTCTTCGTAATGTATTGTCACCACAAAATGTCCTTATTAGGAGCCGATTAGCTTGCTGCTAAAACTGATATCAGAACTCGTAAATGACATGATCAGCGGTTGACTGTGTAGTTCTTTGCTACCTCCAATTCCGTGTGGAAGTGGTACGTTTTTGGATTCTTACTTTGCCGTTCTTCCCCACTCTGTTTGAAACCATTAAGTTAAATACTTATAAATAATAAAATTTGAAGACTAACTAGGTAGCATCGTAGCATGCTATGTGTAAAGCCTCCGCATTAGCAATGTGTTGTAAACAACAATGATAGGAGTGTCAATGATGTAAAAAACATATTTAGAAAGTCATTAACAGTTTTTTATGCTCTAATTATGAATATATTAAAATTATTCATATTGAATCCGGCTGCACGGCGGTCGAGTGGTTAGCACGGTCGTGGGTTCTTTTGTGACCTCTCATCGTCGTGCTCTCGGGGTCATTTTGGTTGGCCGGCCATTCCTGGGAGGGTTCACTGTTCCGTGTTTTCGCCATTTGTGGATAATGCCTCTCACTGTGGTTTGCTGGGGTCCCAAATCTTTAGAAATGGCTTTATAACCTTTTCCAGACTGTGATTGTGACATCAATGTATTTTTGTATCATCAAAACAGATATTAATATTGTTATTTTCGTCATTATGACCTGATTTTTACACAAGATGTGTCACCCATTCGTGTTCTAGACCTGAATTGCTTGGATGGATTGCGGTCACTCGTCTTTCTTGCCTATCTTGCAGTCAATTTACCAGTTTCACTAGATCGATTCTACGGATCTTAGAATAACAGTATGGGGTTTTCATTCCAGGGCTAAATACACAGCGATCGCTCCTCACTTGTCTTTTATTTTGCATTGTGTGCGGTATACACAGTAGCTGTCAGGGACAATCGCTGACCGTCAACAAAAAACAGTTTTTTTTATAGTGCTCATCACAACAAATGTCTCCATATAACTCCATACAAGTTACATGCACATGTAGGCCAATTATGCAAATGAGATGATAACACCCCCCCCCCTCCAGTTAAGAGCGCTGCCCTGTGGGAAGCAGTGAATATACTAGAAGCATTAGCATGTGCACTTCCCCCTCAGCCATTTCCCTGACCTCTATATGCCCTCAAAGCCAACATCACAGATCCGGTAAACAGTCCAGCCATCACACACAATTACCCTCAGCAGGCTGGTGGCTGGTGGGAGTGATGCATTCAGGTACACACAAGTAAATACCGTATTTGCAACCAAGACAAACCAAATTTGTATTTGAAGCGTTGCACGCAAGAGCATAAAAATGTATCAAAATACGTATGACAGCTAAAGTCACTCTTCCCTTCTATCAGGCACACTTTTGGGGGTTATGCAGATACATTTAGAGGCAATTTGCAAGTCAAAAAGGCCCAGGATGAGTAAGGCTAGGATCAGTCACTGCAATACGACATATTACACATGCAGTTCAAAGACTTACCTAATCCTGGGGAGGTCACAAATGTTTCGTCCGTGACCAATATTTGGACCTGATGAGACAGAAAAAAAACCCATCAGACATTGTAAACATTTGCTTTATCCATCCATTCATTTCATTATGTCAGCTGGTCAGCAGTCAATCACAAGACACATAGTATATATACAGTATATAGTATATACAGTAATCCCTCATTTATCACAGTTAATTGGTTATAAATCCGACTGTGATAAGTGAATTTCTGCAAAGTATAATTCCTTATTTATAAATTGAATATTTTTTTGAAAAAACATTATTAGAGCCGGGCTGCATGGTGGTCGAGTGGTTAGCGTGCAGACCTCACAACTAGAAAACCCGAGTTCAATCTCACCCTCGGCCATCTCTGTGTGGAGTTTGCATGCGTGGGTTATCTCCGGATACTCCGGTTTCCTCCCACATTCCAAAAACATGCTAGGTTAATTGGCCACAGGTATGAATGTGAGTGTGAATGGTTGTTTGTCTATATGTGCCCTGTGATTGGCTGGCCACCAGTCCAGGGTGTACCCCGCCTCTCGCCCGAAGACAGCTGGGATAGCCTCCAGCACCCCCCGCGATCCTCGTGAGGATAAGCGGTAGAAAATGAATGAATTAATAAATTATTAGAGCCCTCTAGACATGAGATAACAGCCCTACAATCACTTTTACACTCATATTAGCCAATACAAAGAACAAAATCTATTTAAGACATTAATAAAACAGGTACTAGTGTGTTTTGCAGGAACTGTGTGGAGGTGGCATTGGGGTGTCGGGTGGCGTTAGCGTTAGCCGTAACACGTGTTAATTGTATTATTGTTATGATTGTACCTCAAACCTGCAATACAGAGGTCAAGTAACATTACTGACACCTAGTGACCACTGTAGAATATTACATATCGCAATGTCAATGCATCTTCAAGTATGTTAATGCTTTAAAAATGCTTACTTAAGCAAAACATATGCAACATTTGCTTAAATATGCATATTTTTGAGTAATAATAGGCCATATTCAACCACAAAACCGGATGATTTATGCATGAATATATTTTTAGAAGCCATGAAATTCTTTTGGGGTACGCGGGATTGTTTCCTCATTATGGTCTGTTAGGACAAACACAGGAAGACAAAAGCTGGAGCAGACAAGAGCAACACACACCCGCCTCAGGACTGTCTGCAACTCTGTTGTTTCTCTAACTGACGCCGTGCTTTCAAACAGCTCGTCTCTTCGCCATCCGCTGCCCTTAGGATCACAAGATGCTCTTCCGCTATCTCTTTTTGTCCTTCTTGGCTGTGGTACGCTTGTACAGACACACACACACACACACAAAAACACACACACAACACAGCATGCCTGGAGGACTGTGAAAAAAACCTTGAAGAGACTCTAAACACATACATACTATATAGGCGCATATTTGGCAACACCTCAAGGCCCCGTTCATCAGCTCCTTGTTACTCCTGTGCAGAAACACAACGTTCCCACCAGTTTATTCAGGTGTGGATTACCAAATATATTAAATCAGCATGTTATAAATTAATTTTCTTCTCATCACTACTCCTGATTCCCTGTCATGACTAAGGAGTTGAGTTCCAACCACATAACCACTGCAGTCTGTCACATACTAAACATGTGGAGATGACATGTTTAACTGGGTTAAGTGTATCGCCAAAGGGTACAGGAGTTTATTTGCCCCACTTGAGGAGTAAGTAATGTGTATGAGTCAGGCAGGAATGGGTAACGCCGCAAACGCACATTACACTCATTCGCTACCGAAGATGTTTTTGGACGTTTTTCAGCAGAAACGCCTCATCCCGTTTTTTATGTTGTTTTGCACAAGAGACCAAAAAAGGTGCACACTATAGATGTTTAGGGTAGTTTGATGCCGTAAAAACGTCCACAAGGTTGTAAAAGTGTATATTTCCCTTGTAAGGGCGGGCTCACATCGAAAACGTTGTGGCGTCGCTACGGCTCCATTGAAACCGATTCCCCGAGAATCCCTGTTTTTGGACGCCGGAGAACTCATATTATATTATCATCATATCAATACAAGAAATTAATAATAGTTATAGTGACTATCAACATTGTACACCCAAAGAACAAACAATAATATTCATTCATTTTCTACCACTTATCCTAACAAGGGTGCTGGAGCCTATCCCAGCTGTCTTCAGGCGAGAGGCGGCGTACACCCTGGACTGGTCGCCAGCCAGCCAATCACAGGGCACATATAGACAAACAACCATTCACACTCACATTCATACCTATGGACAATTTGGAATCGCTAATTAACCTAGCATGTTTTTGGAATGTGGGAGGAAACCGGAAAAACCACACATTCATGGGGAGAACATGCAAACTCCACACAGATATGGCCAAGGGTGGAATTGAAATCGGGTCGGGTCTGCGCGCTAACCACCAGTCCACCGTGCAGCCATCATTCAAAGGTTCATTCATTCATTTTCTACCGCTTATCCTAACGAGGGGGGAGCTGGAGCCTATCCCAGCTGTCTTAGGGTGAGAGGCGGGGTCGCCAGCCAATCACAGGGCACATATAGACAAACAACCATTCACACTCACATTCATACCTATGGACAATTTGGAGTCGCTAATTAACCTAGCATGTTTTTGGAATGTGGGAGGAAACCGGAGAAAACCCACGCATGCGCGGAGAGAACATGCAAACTCCACACAGAGATGGACGAGGGTGGGATTGAACTCGGGTCTCCTAGCGCTAACCACTCGACCGCCGTGCAGCCCAATATAAAGTCATTAAACGTTATTTCATAATAATAAACATGAAAAAAGATACGTTTTTGGACTTAATTCATTGTATGAAGTCAAAAGGCCCCCCTACACCCCTGCCCCCGCCCCCCCAGATAGCAGGCTCCCGTGTGTAACTGTCCATTTGTGCTTCAATGCAATATGAAAAGTAAACACATGAGAATAAAGAGTGTACTGAATTCTCCACAGTCTCCATTAAACATTCCCGTTTACACTCCTGGGACAATGAATGCACTTTTACGTACGAGCGTGGACAGTCCAGTCTGTCACCTGCTTCTCCCTGCTGACCCGGAACAGGGCACGTCCTAATGAGCGTCCCAAAGGCCACCGCTGTGGGCTTTTAACACACACATACACACACACACACACACACATACAGAAATAAATGGGGCTTACACACAAAAAGGTCACAGGTTCCACGCTAAAGTGGTTGCGGGGGACGTGACATCATTTTCACGGTACAGATGTCTTTTAAAAGAGTTGCCATAACAACCGCTCTTGAAAGCGGATGAGATAATTGGGAAAAATGTAGGGGGTGCGAGGCTTGGTGTTTGTAGGAAATGAAATATATTGTTTTTTTTTTTTTTTTTTGCAGAAGAGCTCTCAGAAAGCATATTCTGACCTTCAGCAGTTCAAAAATGTTTGTATACCAAGTAAAATCATGAAAGATATGACAGTATAAAGGTGTAAAAAGGTATTACTTGATTTACTTCATATGAGGCTTCAATGGCATCTCAGCATCATTACTTAGGACAACTGAAAGATGGATTACAGTCGTCCCTCTGAGGCTCCGTCATCACTTCCTGTCCTCCACACATATGTTCGCCCACCACTAAGGTACCCTAGGGAACACGTTTAATGTGACATACATAAGCAAGAGTTTTATTTCTGGCTTATTTACTCTTATTATATCTACTATACTGGGTAATACAATTGTAAAACCGCCATTATGATACATTGATGAGACAATAGCCACCGCAGGAAGAACGCTGTCCAAAAAAAAATGTATGAGTCTGTATTATCTAATATATGCCTTATTTTCTTTGACTATATCTACTATATTGGGTAATAAATTTGGTAATAAAATGTAAAGGTGACTACAGTGGTACCTTGGTTAACATCATGAATCCGTTCCAGGAGGTCTCAAACCAAAACAGACTCTTAACCAAAGCAAATTTTCCAAAAATGTTAACACACACACATCACTTTTACCTAGTTTTGTTTAAAAAAAAGAACCCCACACAACACCAATTAACAAACCAACACAAAATAAACACATTATTCTGATGCAACAACAATTTGTAAAAATGTCAACATTGTAGTACCAATAATCGGGCGACTGGCGAACGCAATCCGAGGCAAAATTTTCGCTAACATTTTGGATGTTAATTAAAAAAAACGTGCTAACCAGGGCAGATGTTAACCAAGGTACCACTACATAGGGGTGTTATTTCATGTCTTGAGGGCTCTAAAACTGTTAAAAATTACATAATACATAACTACAATAAGATTCCATTTATTAATATTGAATCCAACTTCTTAGAAATTCACTTTTCGCGGTCGGGTCTGGAACCAATTAACAGCAATAAAGGAGAGACAAGGGGCACTCTACAGCGTGTTACGGAAATCTACTTCCTTCTTGTAGATTTTTATCCATTTTTTTAATATTCCTTGGTTAACAAAGTGTCCCTCAGTTTGCCCTCAGCTGAGGAGAGCCAGCCAAACAAGGCAGTGTCAGGTTGCAAAAGCAGCAAACTGTGCAGCTCGCATCCTCTGGGGAAGGTGTGATTAGGAGACAAGGAACGAGGATGGAGGGGTGCTGACTGAGTGAGCGGTTGCCAGGCAATATGTGTGTGTGTGTGTGTGTGGACGTGGACGTAGATGTGGATGTCATGCTTGGAAGGAGTTGTAGTTCAATGATGCTGACTGACCTACTTTTAATCAAAAGACAGAAACAACAAATGGAAAGAATGTTGTGCAAGAGAAGGAGAGGAGAGAAGGAAGAAGAAGAAGACAGGGATGGGCAAGTGAGAGGCATAAAATATTCATACATACTGTACATTTAGCTGGCGTGACAAATCATATGTCAGTTAAGTGGCCTATCATTCCATTCCGGATCACAAAGAAACTGAAACCATTCACTTACCATACAGTCAGTGTTCAGAATCCATAATTCATTCATAATATCAATATGACCATCTATAATAAGCAACAGTAGACGTGCTGAATGAGCCCAGTTGATCATTTCCCTGATGGTATCAGTCATACTTTGCAATACTTGTACAGATGTTTGTGCCACATACAAATGTGCCGCTTTCCAAATTGTATCATTGTATCCTTATTTGTGAGTTTATGAAGTCGAACAGGTCCTATATGTTGAAAATTTACGGTACGCCTCGATTTATGTCTTGTTGTCTCGTTACAGTAACACACTGCGTTATATCGCATGATTGCTGATTTATGGTATTATGGTATTAGTAGTCAATACATTTTGAAATACAAGCGGTATGTAGTATTCTGGTCGCTAGGTCGCAGTTAGGACATTAGCTTCCATGACTTTACCTTAACACTGCATGAAATCAGCCATGACACGTTCCAATGTTATTCTCCTCCCATGTGGTGTGGAAGTGGTAGGTTTTGGGCTTTTTAAATTTAGAAGAAATACACTTGAGACTAACTGGTTAGCCTAGTAGCTCAGCTGTGTTAAATCCCTGCAGCATACAAGTTGTGCAATGTGCTGTAAACAATGAATATTAGGAGTGTAAAGTACTATGGGGATGTTATTTCATGTCCAGAGGTCTCTAATAATGTTAATACCCGAATTTAGAAAGTCAACAATCGTGTT
This sequence comes from Doryrhamphus excisus, assembly GCF_030265055.1. NCBI lineage: Eukaryota > Metazoa > Chordata > Actinopteri > Syngnathiformes > Syngnathidae > Doryrhamphus > Doryrhamphus excisus. The sequence continues at coordinate 41,222,531 of NC_080466.1, forward strand.
TTCTATGCTCTAATTATGCAAATATTCAATTTCTTAACACTAAATCCTATTCCCCAAGATTAATTAATGTGGTCAAATAAACCGCATGACTGCATTTCTAATTAAACCCCATTAATTATCAATATCAAAATATTCAATCAGCTATTTTTATACTTGAACAGACATTTTATAAAGCTCGACTTCATTCATAAAAATGGTATCATTCCAGAGATGTCACTTTGACGGGACTCAATAGGAGCATTTACTTAGCGATTCTATTCTTTCACCAGGCTTTTAAGTCATTCTAAGTCATTCTAAGTCATTTAAATGGCATCATATCCACAGAGATGAAAAAAAAAACATCACACATCATCCAGCAAACCTAGCAGATCACACAGCCAGCATCATTACATGTCATCAAAAATCACCCCGAGGTCCGGACCAAGAACAGATCACGCGCTCAAAACGGGAATCATAAGAAGCAGGACACCCCAATCAATTTGTTGCCCCCGTCAGTTTCATGCCATCAGCGCCACAAATGCATAGACAGGGGAGGGGAGGCTGGGGGATGGAGAGCCAACGGGTTAAAGAGACAAGAAAATATCACAGAATAAACCAGACAAAGAGAGCATGGTGTGGTTGGACGGGAAGAGAGCAGATGATGTGACTACGACAGGTTCAGAACCTCCTGAATTGGTACAAAGCTAAAAAACAGTGAATACATATTGGAAGAATAACGCCAATTAGAACAGACACACTCCTTTCACACAGCAAAGACCTTCAACCCGTAAATAATTCATTGACTTTTGTGCTTTGATCCTTAGACGTTGATGATTTCCACACAGTTTGCAGCTGAGCCTCTCGCTTTGTCTGTTTTCCACACGGACGGAACAAAGAACATTCCTTCTGAAAATACCCCCAAAATCTCTCGCTGACATCCAAATCACCGCAGATGCGAGCCGCCCTCACCTTTGTCGTGACATGACATATTCATGACAAACAAAGAGAGCATTTAGCGATGCCTTCAGGCACACTGCTGACAGTAAAAGCCACCCCATTACGGTCCAACAGATGGTTATCCCTCATTTACTGTATATCCTGTCACGTATGACAACATTGCATGTTATATTTAAATATGTGTTGTATTCACATTGACATATGATTATATCATATGATTCTAGTATGGCCGCCATGTGTGCAAAAATAAATGGAAAGCTGCATGCTGGCAATGTTTCTGTCATTCCATTCTCCTACCCCCCCCCCCCCCCCCCCACTCACTGCAAACACAACGTTCATTCATTTCCTCTTCTTTTCATATTATCGCCCTCTACTTTCCATCAAAGTAGCCATATGTCCATCTGAGCACCCCCACTTCTACAATGTGGGTCAGCGTACAACCTCATTAGCACATCTGGATTTCTCCTCGTGCTCCTCCGCCCCCCCGCACCCCCCGCCAATACGCCTCGATATCATTTCTTCTTCAACTACAATCTCCCTTCGCCACCTCCACTCCTTACTGTCCAATGAAAAACGCCCCGAGTCAGCAGGGCTCCCTAGCAACAGTGCCACCGGGGGAGGATGGATGAAAGTGGGGAGAAATAAAAAGGAGGGCAAAATGAGGGAGGGGGGGGGGTGTAAGGGAGAACACACCATTGGGGAGAAGGTTGAGACTGGAGGTCTTTTAGCTATTATCAAAGCCATGTGAGTGTGTGTGTGTGTGTGTGTGTGTGTGTGTGTTAAAAATGCCAAACAGGAAGAATATATGCCTGCTCAACACAAATGTATACTGTGTATAAAATCATAATGACATTGGGCCACCTGCTAAATGTTATGATGTTACTCAATAATGCATGTCAAAATGACACTTACTTTAATTGTATATATAGATTTTCATTGTATTGTTATCATGTCTTATATGTTATACTTTTTCATGTATTATTGTCAATATAAGTAAGTACAAAACACATTGAAAGACAAAGGTATAGTGTATTCTACCCACTAGTAATGTTCCATTACTTCGGTACGAGGTACATTATTTAAAAATTTAAAAAATACTTAAACTGTATTATTATATTATTATGGAAAGCAGGAAGTGAACAAATGTAACAGTTACTGATTGTAAAAGTACCAGATGGAGGGGTAGGATTTAATAAGCTTTGCTTCTTCCTACTCCTTTTGGACATGTGGAACTGTGAACCGATTATGGGATGCATTCAATTGTAATCTGATGCATGTTCAAATGAAATAAAACCATTACCATTACCATTATTGAGACATGACATTAAATTACCATCGCACTCCATGAAGTCAGCCATGGCATGTCAGACGCGATAGAGTGACGAGAAGTTCCCCTCCTATTCTGTGTGGAAGTGGTAAGCTTTTGCCGTCTTTGTCTTTAGTCCCCACTCTGCTTTAAACCCTTTTTTAAGTTTAGAATACAAAAAATAAACAAGTTAGCTTGCTAATGGTTAAAGCCATTTGTAAACAAAGAATAATTGAAATGTTCTTTAATAATGATAAAAATTGTATTTAGAAAGTCATAAACAGGTCTTATGTGCTCTAACTATTTATATTGAATCCTGCTTTGTAGAAATTCACCAAAAAGAACATTAAAGAGTTGTGGAAAGTTATATAAGTCATTAGAATCATGGCTTCTGCTAGCTAAAAATGGCACCATAAAGCATCGGACACACACAGTGTTTGGCTAACTGGTGAATTAAAGCTTGTTCATGTAAAGCGAGCGTATACATAGAAGCGTGAAAATTGGGAAACCAAACAATTTAGACTGTTTTAGCGCATGTAAATGTACGTGTGTGTGTAGTTAGCCTCCAACAGGGTTCCAGGAAACAAATTTGCAGGCACGGGCCCATCTGCCTTGAGGTTGCCGTGGTGATTAAAGCCATTGTGCCACCGGCTAGTCTGGCTTGCAGCCTCACAGTCACACACATTGACAGAGTTGTCTGTTACAATCATCCCATTACCAAATTCAATTGAGACAAAGCAGGCTGTCTCTCTTTTCCCCTTCCTTCCTCATAGTAAAGACATTAGCTCCTGTATAAATGACATTTCGTCCATCATGACAAGAATCATTTTATGTGAGCAGACGCTTCTCTGTTTTCCATCACGACTCGTTCGTTCATAAGAGGTGGCAGCGACTCAGTTATGAAAGGTCTCGCTGGGGACTCGAGGACAGAGGTTAGCGTCCGACCCGGTTAGCGTGTGTTCCAGTTAACGTCAAAAATGTACACAAAATTTTGCCTCGATTTATGTACAGTTTCCAGTTAGCATAAAATTACATGAGTCCAATATAGCGTCCTAGATTGGCAACCGTAACCGTAAGTCAGCTACGTAGCCCGTCTGTGATGCAGGTGAATCACAAAAATGTGAACACAAAATACGTTTTTCGTGGCGTAGCGTAGCGTTTGTTTGACGTGACAAAGAACCTCGGCGGCTGGTCTACGGCTCAAAAATCATACATTTCCTATACGATCATTTCCCATGCCTGTACGACCGGTTGTGACCTAGGCTTTAAAGGGGACCTATTGTGCTCGTTTTTCAGCCCTTTGTATTGAGTCGTGGACTCCTATAGAGCAGCTACACACAATAACCAGCGCACAAAGCTTTCTAGTTCTCCCAGAATCTGCACCTATTCAGAAGTATTTGTTTGGATTTCGTGACTCCCGTAAAAACGGTCTGTTTTAATGTATTTCACCCACGGCCCGCCTCCAGACACGCCCACTCCACTGCGACTGCGACTAACAGCCGTAACATTTAACATACAGCCGTATGTGTTGGATTCCAAATCCGATCCAGAAGTAGAGACTGGACAGTCTGATGTTTCTCAAGAAAAGAAGTAACAGTAAACCTCGGATATATCGGATTCAATTGTTCCCACTGGTTTTGTCCGATATAAGCGAAATCCGTTATATGCGTATACCGGAAAATGTCCGTTTTACGCATATATCGGATTTGTATATGCGTAAATCGGATTTTATCCGTTATAAAAAGGCACTTCCTTGACTATGTTTCCAATGTACCTGGACTGGGCAATGAAAAGAGACGTAAGGTAATGAGAATTTAACTTTATTGGACTCTGAGCATAACAAATTGTTAATTAAGCTAGGCCCTGTTATGCCCGTCAGGCCTACGTTATTTCCAATAGTGAGGTTAAGATCTCATTCACTGCTGTGCTAGTATTATTGACGTCACTCACTTTTATATTTGTCCTAAATCTGGAGCCAGGACAAAGACAATAGCCAGTGACATCAACAAGATTAGCATAACGATGCGGCCATCCGATATATGCGAGGGAAATTTAATGGAAATGCATTGGAACGGGACTTTGTCCGAAATAGGCGAAATCCGTTATAAAAAATCCGATATATGCAATGAATTTTTATTGGAAATGCATTACAGAAAAATCGGTTCTTTTTTATCTGTCCGTTGTGAGCGAATTTCCGATATATCCGAGTGCGATATATCCGAGGTTTACTGTACTTTGAGATGCTCTCAATGGTTAATTAGCTTTAGCATTTTAGCGTTTAGGTTTTGTACAGCATCAGTACAGCAACGCCTAATGTGGCCATTTGTTGTGGTGGGAAACGGCTATTAGCAACTGAACTGACCAGCCCGAGCTCAATTGTAGTTGTTACAGAGATGCTAGTCTGAATCCTGACGTCTGATCGTATCATGTCCATGTTTTTAGTGTTCCTTTTTTTCTGTATGAATTACTCTCAGGCTGTCTATTGTCAACATGCAATGTGCAATGTTTGTATATGGAATATGCATAGTTCAGATCCATTGTCTTTGGCTAACTGCTCACTGTGTGTGCGCGTGTGGAATTTGGTAAAAATTCCACCCCCCCCCCCCCCTCCACCCCCACCCCAAGTTCCCTAGAGAGAATGGTGTTAAAATGACAGACGTGTCAGTGTGTGCCTGCTTACCAGTGATCACTGGTGTAGTGGAGTTATTAAAAGGTGTGATCGTATATCTTTTGCCAAGTTGTGTCACACAATGAGACACACACTAATGCTCCTAAAGTGCCTGAAAATAAAATAATAAAAAAATAATAAAATAATCAAAGAAATACAATCTGCATCAGTGGTACACGCAGATGTCCTTGCAGCATTCCGATTGTGTCTCGTACAACGTTTATCACGCCACTCCGAGTGAATTACAGTCATATGTTTGGCTCCAATCAGAAAAGCAAAAAGTCCTGGCCTGTTCCAGCAGCTTCATTGGTTCCAAATTAAAAAAACGATTTCACGACTGAGTGAAGCACTGGCCATCGGCAAGCTGAGCCCTTAGTCCCCAGTCATTGAGTGGAAAAAGACATGAAAACAAGTCACACAAAAGTGCGTTTTTAGACGGAGGGCAGCCATCGTTGGACTTGGAGAGTTTAAAGGGGCCCAATGCTGCTCATTTCAGGGGATTTTAAATGATAGCCGGATACAAGTTGGGAAGCTACAGTAGATTTCTGTGAACAAAATGCACCATAAATCTCAAGTTGCATTCAGGGTAAATCTGAATTCTTCTCCTCTTGGCCAAAACACTGAAACTCTGCAGCTTGCTCCCCTGCCATGCCAAGTGTCAATCAGACCTGCATAGAGACACGGCAGTTATGTGCTAATGGTTATGAGCAAACAATAAAAATAAATAGATGAATATTGCAAAATTCAGGTCTTTAGCTTCCCAGAAAAGGAAACTTTTTTTTGCCTTTCCTGCCTTACTGCGATTTATATAGAAAATTCAAAACACATTCTGGCTGCCATTTTCAAGGAAAAAGCAGTACTGAGAGTACTGGAAGTACAATACTTCTTAAAGTTTTGACATTAGAAATTCACCATGAATGGTTAGGTATACAAACTTCATGAGATTTAAGAGAAAAAAAATGAAAAAGAAAATGAAAAAGAACATCAGATTTTTCAAACTGAGAGGAACAGATAAAGTGAAAAAGGCATCTGGTTAGGATGCCTCCCCCGGACGCCTCCCTGGGGAGGTGTTCAGGGCACGTCCGTCTGGTAGGAGACCTCGGGGAAGACCCAAGACATGCTGGAGGGACTATGTCTCTCTGCTGGCCTGGGAATGCCTCAGGACGTGCCGGGGGAGGGGGGGGGCAGTCACGGAGCAGGAAGTCTGGGCTTCTCGTCTTAGGCTGTTGCCTAATACATAGCATGCATGTTATGTTCATTGTGTAGTATAAATGTCCATAGGTGTGAATGGGAGTGTGTATGTTGTTTATATACAATATTTGTGTCTGGGGTGGATTCCAACTCTCATCGAAAGTCAGCCCTCATGGAGCACTAATAGTGACAATTGGAGAAGAACATGGATGGATGGATGGATGCATGGATAGATGGATGGATGGATGCATGGATGGATGGATGAATGGATGCATGGATGCATGGATGGATGGAAGGAGGCATGGATGGATGGATGGATGGATGGATGCATGGATGGATGCATGGATGGAAGGATGCATGGATGGATGGATGGAAGGATGCATGGATGGATGGATGCATGGGTGGATGCATGGATGGATGGATGCATGGGTGGATGCATGGATGGATGGATGCATGGGTGGATGCATGGATGGAAGGATGCATGGATGGATGGATGATGCATGGATGGATGGATACATGGATGCATGGATGGATGGATGCATGGATGGATGAATGATGCATGGATGGATGGATGGAAGGATGCATGGATGGATGGATGGATGGATGGATGGATGGATGGAAGGATGCATGGATGGATGGATGGATGGAAGGATGCATGGATGGATGGATGGATGAATGATGCATGGATGGAAGGATGCATGGATGGATGGATGGATGGAAGGATGCATGGATGGATGGATGGATGAATGATGCATGGATGGATGGATGGATGAATGATGCATGGATGGATGGATGGAAGGATGCATGGATGGATGGATGGATGAATGATGCATGGATGGATGGATGCATGGATGGATGGATGGATGCATGGATGGATGGATAATATGGTTGCATCATGTAGGTTTGTCTCAGCATTAGCATTGCTTATGTTCCACACAACTCTAAAGGTGTTCAATGTAGGTTATCCCTGCGTGCAACATCACATCTTTGATACGGTATCTGAAGCAGACGGATGTATCCCCAAGCCTTCCATCACAGACATGCATGGACAGAAGCCTTGGCACAAATGTAGGTTAAGTACCTGGCTCATGGGCATAACGTCTGTATATCCCCACGTTGCCTGCCGCAACTCATTCATTCATTCATTTTCTACCGCTGATCCTCACGAGGGTCCCAGCTATTCGGGCAAGAGGCGGGGTACACCCTGGACTGGTGGCCAGCCAATCACAGGGCACATATAGACAAACAACCATTCACACTCACATTCATACGTATGTACAATTCGGAGTCGCTAATTAACCTAGCATGGAATTGAACCCAAGTCTTCTAGCTGTGAGGTCCTCCCGCAACTATTCCCTACAGTTCACTAAGGAAGTTCTTACTTTGTTTGGCTAGGAAATACAGAATGGATGTATGGAGTTAGCACGGTCTCCCTGTGCATAGGCAGATTTTCTCCCACATTCCAACAACATATGCATGTTAGGTTCATTGCCCACTCCAAATTGTCCATAAGTATGAATGTGACTTTATATGTGCCTTGCCATTGGCTGGTGACCATTCCAGTGTGTACCTCAATGGGGTCCAGCATTCCGCTACGACCCTAGTGAGGATAAGCGGCATAAAAACTAGTTGGATAGATGACGCACAAAAACAGTAGTTACTCTCCAGCCATGTTTGTATTTGTATTTGAAGTGGAGTGACGGCTTATATGGAGTTGTATGACGCATCACATGTATGGGATCATACCCATTCTCTCCTTTGCAGCCAGCAGATTAATCTCTAGAGCTGCGCTATTACATAAATACTATATAAGTACACACGGCAAAAAAAGGGAAACATATATATGATAGTATATTTGATGGAACATTATTGCAATAATCACTCTCATGCTATGTTTGTGTTCTCTGAGTACCTTCATTTTTTTTTAACTACTTGATGTTTCAGTAGTTTTTACACAACTCGCTGTTCTCCAACAATTATTTTGTGTGTTTGTGAGCCACTTGTGTGTGTTTGCTGCAGTTTTGGGCCGCCCACAAGCTGCAAGCCATGCTGCAGCCATCAGCAAAGCCTTGTTCCGTCGCCACACAGACACACACACACATACACACACGCACATTGAGGAAAAAGCACACTTGAAATGTAATAATCCTCCCCCTTGCATACAGCATGTGTGTCAAGCACAGGCAAGTCACACACTAGCTTGAAGAAACAGAGATGTCTCATTCATGAATCACAAACGCTACCATCAGAAGAGACAAACATTTTCATTCATTCCTTCATTCAGCGTCATATCTCAACTGGTTTCGCTGCAAGACACAACATCATCGCGGACATTTTTTAACTGGATCCAGCAGGTATCTGCAGCTGTGTGCAGCTGTGGCGCCGTAGCAAGCAAAAACGAAAGATGCATTCACAGATTTCAGGTCATTCAGTTCGGAATCACTGCCCCATATCGTATCTACTCCTTGTACGTGTAGTGGAAGCAGGGGGTGGAATGAGATCCTGAAGGTTCGATAACCTGGCGCAAAAATACCACAGATTTATGTTTTTTACGGCATTGGAATAACATGTGTTATTTGGAATATATTTATTGAAAAGAGGGGAAAAAAATTAAACCATATAATATAACATGATGAAATAAATAATACAAAAAGTGTAAAATAATATAAAAATAATAAATTAAAATAATAAAATAAAATAATACAAAAAAATAATACAAAAAGTGTATAATAATACAAAAATAATTAAAAAAAGAATTTTAAAAAATGTACAAAAAGTGTAAAATAATACAAAAATAATACAAAAAATAATACAAAAGAACTGAATTAATTGTAAATAAATCAAATGTACTTTTCAGTAGAGTCTACTGTGGCTAACCTTGCAACTCAAGTCACGACACCATATTTATTTTCTTACTAAAAAAAAACACAAACAAATGAAAATGCAAATAAATGCAATCAATGGCTGAAACAGGTCACAACATAACTAATTTTTTCTTAAAAAACTCGTATTGTTATGTTATTGCTACGTCCCTTGTTAGTTCTTCCAATGCCGTATTCAAGCTTTTTAAGGTGCTACCAACTCAAGACGGTTGTCGGGACACGTGTTGGCGGGTTTCGTTCCACACGGCAGACATGATTGTTATTGTTTTGAAGGAAAGTGGGAGGACAAGACGTTAGTTAGGGCAAGACTCTACACTGCACAAAAGGATCGCTGCGGGCTGCAACGATGCTAGCCACAGGTGATCGATCGGCTGATGAAAGGATTGCGTGATTTTTTGATGTACCCTTACTAAGTATATATTTTTAAAACGTTTACGTTCCTTTTCTTTAAACTAAAGTATGTCCAGTTTCACGCTGCAGTCTAAATAAACATATTGACATTGACATTAAAATGCTGTTGTAAGCAACAGACACAATCAATGCTTTTCCAATTATTTGTGGCAGACAAATAATTACACTGTGACATTGTGCATGTGTGTGTGTGTGTGTGTGTAGTCTGTACGTGCACGTGGGTACACAAAGTAAAGCTGCGCTCATAGATGAAAGCACATTCAAAATAGTCTGAAAAAATCAGATTAATCAATACATTGACGTGAATTTGTCTTGTAATGAAACTGAAATAACTTAATATGAGTAGAATCATATCTGTGACATTCACAGGGACAAATAAAGATTTTTTGAAACTCTCCACACATTTGATAACACAGCATTACCTCTCAACTCCTGACAGCAGACGCCCGCGTATCTCCAGCCCTATCAATCCTCCAGCATCCAAGAAAAAGCCAACCAAAAGAGCCCGAAACAAAGACTAGACAGCTGTCAATCATTTATAGCTCCAAGCATGTGAAAATGCAGTCGACGGCTATTTGCTGTCCATGGCTTGTATTGATCTTCACCCTTTGACCGATCTGTCTGATTCTCTCACCCTTTCTCCGAGCGTTCGCTGCCCGGCAGGCTGTGTGCTCTCTCTCTCTCTCTCTCTCTCTCTCCATCTCACACACTGATTCGCCATCTGTCACCGCCCCCTCACCTTTGCCCCTCCTACCTCATGAATTATGAATGAGCCACAGCTCCAGTCAAGCACATTCAGGCTGTTTGCCAGACTCGATCCCAAAAATATAATAAAACTTGATTTTAAAAATTCTTAACTTAACTTTTGATATTTAGAATTCTGTATTAATAAGCCACTTGGTTATATAAAATAAAAAAAACAGTTTCTACTCAAGTTAGAGTTGGCACATGCTGCTTCCCAGCATGCTTTGCTGGACTGCTCGGTAAATAGTTATTAATATGTTTAATGCATATCTAATGTGTTTTTATTTAAATTAAATTAATGATATTAGTTTTATAGTGACAATAAAGTTGTATATCAAGCCGATATAGATGCAAATTTGGAATCACTAAAAATAAATATTGAAAAAAAAATCATTTTTTCCACATAAAAATTTTAAGAAAACATTTGCAGTCCCAATGGACTTGTGGCGGGCCACCTCTGACTCGTGAATGTATGGGTAATACTAATTACACTGTAATTACACTATAACTACACTGTAGTTGTCACACATGTAGAGCAGGAAGTCCACATTATGTAATAAAGTTTCCCGCCTTTATGTAATAACGGCACATTTTTGTAATGAAATTCTAGTAAAAGTTATTACAAAATGCGTTCAAGAACTTTATTACATAATGCAGCGCTACAATAAACAGTAAAAAAAAAAGAAAAGAGTGTCGTGTGTATTGAAACCAGTAAGAAAAAGATGGAAAAATGTTCCCATTTCCAGCAAGTCTGTTACGATAAAACGAGAAACTGATCCTTTATCACAACAACATTTGCAGTGGAAATAAAAAGACGACGAGAGGATTTATTTGCGGTGAAACGTGCCGCATGAAGATGCTTTCCAAATAGCGCTTAATGACACCGATGCATGCGTTCCTGCCATGATCATGTGACCTAAAAGCTCCTACACACGGCAGCCAGGCATGAAATCATTCACATGCAAAACGCACAGGTCACGGAAAAGACACGGCTGATCATGCATGAAGGCAGGGCATGCATGCACTCGAAAAACTCAAGCATACTAAAAAACACACACACACACAAACACACATGCAGAAACACACAGCTGTCCACGTTTGCGGTGCAGCCTGAGGCTAGCTGAGATTTCTCATGGATGCGACATGGCTGGAAGGAAGGTCAGTCATGGAAAATTAGGGTGCACTCACACACTCGTGTGTGTGTGTGTGTGTGTGTGTGTGTGTTGGCAAAAAACAGCAATCTTTGGTCTTTTCCAGCTAAAGGGGACTGACATTTTTCAAAGGAATCAAGCAGGTCAGCGACCCATTTTAGACTCGATTTAAAGGAAAACTGCACTTTTTTTTTTTGGTTTTGTCCATCAACCACAATCTTTTTATGAAATATGAACACACGTCTTTCCTTATTCTGTCTTCTAAAGCAAGAAAAACACCTAGCATGTAATGCTAATACCAAAGAAATACGTTTCTGGCATAGTGACACAGTTCTACTTACAACGCCTTTGGCTACGACCCAGAGGTCATCATTGCGGCTATTTTGAAAAAGTTAATGCTAGGTTAATCACGTCTCGTAACTCGGATGATTGCTCGATGTTCATTTGCTCTTAGCATTTTTTACTAAATCTTCCAGTCTTTTGCTGAAAGATATTCGCCATTAGTGATAGCGAACGCCCCCTTGATGTTGCTGTTGTTGACGGAAATCATGTTTGTTGCTACAGTAAACCTCGGATATATCGGATTCAATTGTTCCCACTGGTTTTGTCCGATATAAGCGAAATCCGTTATATGCGTATACCGGAAAATGTCCGTTTTACGCATATATCGGATTTATATCCGGTATATGTGTGAATCGGATTTTATCCGTTATAAAAAGGCACTTCCTTGACTATGTTTCCGATGTACCTGGACGCGCAGGCAACGCTGCAAATGACGTCGTATAGCGGCCTGTCACGATTCGGCGAATCGGAGCGCCACGATGCAGCCATCCGATATATGCGAGGGAAATTTAATGGAAATGCATTGGAACGGGACTGGAGATTTTGTCCGAAATAGGCAAAATCCGTTATAAAAAATCCGATATATGCAATGAATTTTTATTGGAAATGCATTACAGAAAAATCGGTTCTTTTTTATCTGTCCGTTGTGAGCGAATTTCCGATATATCCGAGTCCGATATATCTGAGGTTTACTGTATAAGATCTGGGAAATGACAGCCACCCACAACTCAGGGGGGGCTAACCCCACTATCTGAGAAGCACTCTGTTGTGGTGCCTGATATTATCGGTATTAGCATCAAACAGACACATCGGATTATAACTGGATCAGTATTTCTGCAGACTTTGATATTGATACCGTGCAAAAATGAAAAATGAAATTTAACCCTGACGCTATGAAATGTTATTTTGCCCCCCCACCCCACCCCAAGCATCACCTCCTGACCTAAGACAACCTTTTTTTTTTAGCTTCCCTCTGTCTGCGATATTCAATAATCCCCCACACTGCTGCAAGCTGTGACATGCAAATGAGCCTTGCATGGCATTAAATCATACGTTCCTGACAACAAAGGGTTATCCTCAGCCTTCTGATTATTCCTCAAGACGTACGCCAACACACACTTACACTCCGTGTGCACACATAACTGTCAAATCATATATGGACGTGTAGTATCATATGCATCATATACAGTATGTATTTTAAAAATGTCAAAAAAAAACAATTAAACTCATAGAGAGCAGAAGGAAAAGGACGGAATGAAAAAAATAAGGGCAACATGATAGCTGTGATTAATGCCAATGGCTTCCATGTGTTAATTAACTCTGCAATGACCCCTACATGAACACACACACACACAGATCATTTTTGATGGTTATTGAACTGGGTGTTGGGTCAAATTCTACCCTGGGCTTTGGCCACACATAAACAGATTTATGCATCAGTTACCACACATTTTAGGCTCAAATCATGCAGATATGATTCAAAAAAAGCCACTAGACTATGAAACATTTGGAATGAAGACAGCAGTCTGTTATTAAAAGTTGTTATACTGTCGTTTTTTAGTAAAGATGTAAGTCGGGATGTTATTGATACGTGTCAGGTTCAAGGGACGATATCTATGGGATGGTAATGTATAGTTTACCAAGAGTATTTTCTTCTGTTTTTGCTTTTTTGGGCTTAAGAAAAAACATTAAGCGTGGTGATGAAGCAACTGACACTGAGCCGAAAAAGTACAAAAAGTAAGTAAAAAAAAACACAAAAAGCACAAGAAATACTGTGATGTGAAAAAATATAATTTAAAATATAATTTAACTGGGATTAATTGAGCTATATCTGTCTGGAAACGCCATTTCTAAAGCTTTGGGACTCTAGCCAACCACAGCGAGAGCCAGTATCCACAAATATTGAAAACACTGAACTGTGGTGAACCTTCCCAAGTTTCCCCAGCCAACCAGCATTACCCCAAGAGCGCAAGTCTCGTCAGACCACAGAGGTTTGGAGATCAGCAAGATGTTTTCTTGCAAAATCGAGACAAGACTTAATGTTCTTTTGGGCTTGGAACTCTGGATGAGTCGTCGTTTTGGTTTGGCCGGCCACTCCTAGGAATGTTCACCTCTGTTCCGTGTTTTGGCCATTTGCGGATAATGGCTCTCACTGTGGTTGGCTGGAGTCCCAAAGCCTTAGAAATGGCTTTATAGCCTTTTCCAGACTGATAGATCTGAACTACTTTTTATAGCTTTGAAATCTTCTGCCGGATCACAATTCATCCTTTACACGGGAAATCAACGTAAACAGAATAAAATGCAATGACGAGACAAGAAATATAAGACAATCAAAGCCACGTGCGACGAGCTCAGTGGATGGGTGTGCCACACGTGTGTAACCTGGCACGTGGACACGCCAGCGTGGAAGCAAAACAGAAAGAAAAGCAGCGAGGGAGCAGCTGTTCCAGACAGAGAGACCTAACGATAAACAACAAGCACACCGGTAATTGGCACCATGTTGCCATGGTTACATTGATGCCGAATATCTAGCCATGCCCAGGATGAGACTCACAAGCACACGGAGAGATACACGGGTGAATGCCAGACCACAACACAAACACACATCCATCATGACAGTATTGTTGTCATTTAGATCAATAATACTTAGATAATAATTAGATTAATAATCTGCCCCAATGGATGGACAGGACCCCAAAAAATAAATAAATAAATAAATAAATAAAGGAGCTGCTACCATGACATGCACGCCCTCCCAGGCAACTCATACCGTCCGACCCTTGCAATACAGCGAGCGACGCCCCAGCAAGCGCCAACCGCCGGGACGAACGCCCCCCAGCATGATTGACATTAAAGTCAATCATTATGTAGCTAGACCCCGCCTCCACGGACTCAGACAGCTGACATGTCAATTTATTGAGGTGTCACAATTATCTACCTAATTTTTTTCCTTCGATTAATCACTTTATCGGCAGACGAGTGGTTAGCATGCAGGCCTCACAGCTAGGAGATCCGAGTTCAATTCCACCCACAGCCATGCGTGGGTTTTATCCGGTTTCCTCCCACATTCCAAAAACATGCTAGGCTAATTGTCCATAAGTATGAATGTGAGTGTGAATGGTTGTTTGCCTATATGTGCCCTGTGATTAACGGGGGGTGGAATTGAACCCGGGTCTCCCACCTGTGTGGCCCGGGCACTAACCACTCGTCCACCGTGCAGCTCATTCCAAAAACATGCTAGGTTAATTAGCGACTCCAAATTGTCCATAGGTATGAATGCGAGTGTGAATGGTTGTTTGTCTATATGTGCCCTGTGATTGGCTGGCCACCAGTCCAGGGTGTACCCCGCCTGGGATAGGCTCTAGCACCGTCCGCGACCCTCGTGAGGATAAGCGGTAGAAAATGAATGAATGAATGAAAACCTGATAATCACTTTTTAAATTATTAGAGCCCTGCAGACATGAAATAACACCCCTATAGTCACACTTTAAAAGTATGACATTACTAGTGTGACTCTGTTGACCATAGACTAACTGACTGACTGACTGACTGACTGTCTATATGTGCCCTGTGATTGGCTGGCCACCAGTCCAGGGTGTACCCCGCCTGTGACAGATACTCACAGAGCATGGTGAGTACAATAAATTAGTACATGTTGGCAGGTTTGCAGTAACACTCTCACACACACCCCCTGACAGCTCAACACGCCCTCCCAGAGAGGAGGGGGGGCACCGCCCCAGTATTTGAGAAGCACTGATTAACCCAACCCTAGGCACTTTCAGCAGCATTGTGTATGTGTGTGTGTGTGTGTGTGTGTGTCACAAGCCATCCACACTTCTTCCTTGATCATCAAGTCAAACGCGCGCCATGTCTATTGTCTGAACCCTAACCCCCCCTCACCCCCCACCCGCCCCCATGTTTTGTCCTCTGCAGCAGGAGGTCTGGTCTTTACACAAGGACACACACACTTAATGAGTTAGCGGAGGCTCAAGTCATTTATTCATTTCACCCGTTAAACCCACTTCACCTGCCCCCCCCCATCATCATGTATCCCCATCCTCATCCACACTATATCTACAGATATAGATTTTATAGTTAGTAGATAAAGACATATTTCATTCCCATGTAAATGCACTAGTCTCTTGTCAGTTGTGATATGATTATGATTATCTTACATGCAGACAACATGTACTCATGTTTAGTGAGACAATGGCTTATGTAGCAGGTGGTCAGCAGTGTACGCCGGAGTCACACACACACACACACACACACACACACAATGTATAAGCCCCTGCATGTCTAATGAAAATACCAAGACAACATCAGAACAAGAGAAGACGATTTGAGTGACCATCTGTGTCACGGCGGCCATGAGGAGCATCTGTGACAATCAATAACACTAACACTCTCACACAGAAATGGAGCACATATACATACAGCGTACATGCATACATGCGGCCATGCAGCACATGTATTCACACTAGATTGATTTTTTTTTCATGTGACAACGTCATAATTCATTCATTCTCTATGGGAAAACATTATAAATGGAAATAAAAGAAACACTCTCATAGTCATATATTAAGTATATGTTTACAGTTTTTTAATTTGAAAGGAGCCTATCCCAGCTGTCTTCGGGCGAGAGGCGGGGTACACCCTGGACTGGTGGCCAGCCAATCACAGGGCACATATAGACAAACAACCATTCACACTCACATTCATACCTATGGACAATTTGGAGTCGCCAATTAGCCTAGCATGGTTTTGGAATGTGGGAGGAAACCGGAGTACCCGGGGAAAACCCCCGCAAACTCCACACAGAGATGGACGAGGGCGGGATTGAACTCGGGTCTCTTAGCTGTGAGGTCTGCATGCTAACCACTCGACAACCGTGCAGCCCGGATTTGTATTATTTTTAATGAAATGCTTTTGTTTATTAACACAGAAGTTTTTTGTTTTTTTACCAATTCCACACTATAAACGAGGGACGAAATTCCATTTCCACATACTCTTGTTATCGTTCCATGGGGGTGGCACGGTGGTTGAGTGGTGAGCATGTTGGCCACACCATCATGGGGTTCGGGAAGACCTGGTTTGGGAGGGGGTGGGGGGTACATGCAATGCAATAATAATAATAATAATAATAATAATAATAATAATAATAATAATAATAATAATAATAATAATAATAATAATAATAATAATAATAATAATAATAGTCATTCAAGAAGAGAAATAACTGCTTAGTCATCAATATGCTGTATGCACACCCAGTGTGTGTGTGTGTGTGTGTGTGTGTGCCCGCGCACGTGTGTGTGACCTAAATGTGTCAAGTGTGCGGTAGAACCGTGGGCTTGGGTTCGACTTGGTAATCACGCTTGTTAAGTCAAGCAGTAAGGACACACACACACACACACAAACACCTAAACAAACACACGCGTACACACTCAGGGGTCAGAGACAGGATTATTGCCTTTGTTTGAGTGTACTGAGCTCGAGTACACCTGATTAAATAATTCCTCCATGACTCTGATTAACACGGGAATACACACTGAGACTTGTCGTCGTTACAATTCATGAAAAACGGTAAGACAGGAGGGGAGGGTACAACAATAACAACTTTTTTTTCATATTGTAAGAAAGTAGAGCATCATGATTGTGGAAAAAATATTCCACATATTTCTGTATGAGCTGTAATATCTGAGTATCTGTATTATCTGCACTGTTCAATTTCAGGGCTGCGTGGCGGTCGAGTGGTTAGCGCGCAGGTCTCACAACTTGGAGACCCGAGTTCAATCCCACCCTAGGCCATCTCTGTGTGGAGTTTGCATGTTCTCCCCGTGCATGTGTGGGTTTTCTCCGGGTACTCCGGTTTCCTCCCACATTCCAAAAACATGCTAGGCTAATTGTCCATAAGTATGAATGTGAGTGTGAATGGTTGTTTGCCTATATGTGCCCTGTGATTGACTGGGGGTGGAATTGAACCCGGGTCTCCTAGCTGTGTGGCCCGGGCACTAACCACTCGTCCACCGTGCAGCCCATTCCAAAAACATGCTAGGTAAATTAGCGACTCCAAATTGTCCATAGGTATGAATGTGAGTGTGAATGGTTGTTTGCCTATATGTGCCCTCTGATTGGCTGGCGGTGGAATTGAACCCGGGTCTCCGAGCTGTGTGGCCCGGGCACTAACCACTCGACCACCGTGCAGCCCATTCTAAAAACATGCTAGCTTAATTGGCGACTCCAAATTGTCCATAGGTGTGAATGTGAGTGTGAATGGTTGTTTGCCTATATGTGCCCTGTGATTGACTGGGGGTGGAATTGAACCCGGGTCTCCTAGCTGTGTGGCCCGGGCACTAACCACTCGTCCACCGTGCAGCCCATTCCAAAAACATGCTAGGTAAATTAGCGACTCCAAATTGTCCATAGGTATGAATGTGAGTGTGAATGGTTGTTTGTCTATATGTGCCCTGTGATTGGCTGGAGGTGGAATTGAACCCGGGTCTCCTAGCTGTGTGGCCCGGGCACTAACCACTCGACCACCGTGCAGCCCAATCCAAAAACATGCTAGGTTAATTGGCGACTCCAAATTTGTCCATAGGTATGAATGTGAGTGTGAATGGTTGTTTGTCTATATGTGACCTGTGATTGACTGGCCACCAAAGACAAAGACAGCTGGGATAGGCTCCAGCACCCCCCGCAACCCTTGTTAGGATAAGCGGAAGAAAATGAATGAATAATTGATTTTCGGTAAAGCACTTTGTCTACAGATTGTGCTCAATAAACAAATGGGACTTTCCTCATAGAATATTTTTTTCAAACTCATAAGAGAAAATTGGGTGGTGGTCCCATACATTTGCAAGCAGTGTACTAAGTGAGGGGGTACTGACAAAAAGACCACTTCGTAACCACTGACCTGTGTAGAAAACCCATTTAACAACGTCAACAATATCAAAGAGTGATATCGCTCAAAGCTTAATATCGTCGTGGTGTGCCTAATTGAATAGTCAGTGATTGGCAATTGAATTATTAGTTCGGGTATACGAGGCGCAAAGGACACGGATGCACTCTGAGTGGCATTTGGTGAGGAATCACTCCATTAAGTCTGACCTCCATCACTCCTCCGTTGTTCATAGCTCAACTCTTAGTATGCGCGTGTCTTGAAGAGCTTGCTAGCTTTAATGTTCTTGACTGATCTTTCATTTCTGTCCTGACATTTGATTTTGACTGCTTTGTCTCGGATAATTGATGGCACGGATTGGAATCCCTCGGAATATGGACTGTTTGTGCAAGTGGACCATTTTATTTCTGACCTTTAGAGGACACCGAAATATTATTCTTCATCTTAGAGCCGGTATGACTTGTAGTGTTATTGCCTCGAACTTTAGCGGGATTACCAATTCCCATCATGCCCCTGGAGGCATTCTAATACAGAAGTGAAAATGCTGTGTGTCTTCATGCATGTTTGATCTGCGTGTGTGTTGGCATTCCAATCACTGATCTGAGGATGCATATTCCTCTGGACGACAACCTTTGAGGTGATTGGCCGTCTGCCCAGACAAGGTGGGGGCCCCGTCCAATCAAACTGGTGTGTGGGTAGAGATAGGAAAAGATAAGAACACCATAAAAAAAACACTCATGACTGAAGTTCTTTGCGGTTCTTTGCGGTTCTTTGCGGTTCTTTGCGGTTCTTTGCGGTTCTTTGCGGTTCTTTGCGGTTCTTTGCGGTTCTTTGCGGTCCTTTGCGGTCCTTTGCGGTTCTTTGCGGTTCTTTGCGGTTCTTTGCGTTCCTGCCCAACGTTTCCTCAGGTGGACGACAACCTTTGAGGTGATTGGCCGTCTGCCCTGACAAGGTGGGGGCCCCGTCCAATCAAACTGGTGTGTGGGTAGAGATAGGAAAAGATAAGAACACCATAAAAAAACACTCATGACTGAAGTTCTTTGCGGTTCTTTGCGGTTCTTTGCGGTTCTTTGCGGTTCTTTGCGGTTCTTTGCGGTTCTTTGCGGTTCTTTGCGGTTCTTTGCGGTTCTTTGCGGTTCTTTGCGTTCCTGCCCAACGTTACCTCAGGTGGACGACAACCTTTGAGGTGCTTGGCCGTCTGCCCTGACAAGGTGGGGGCCCCGTCCAATCAAACTGGTGTGTGGGTAGAGATAGGAAAAGATAAGAACACCATAAAAAAACACTCATGACTGAAGTTCTTTGCGGTTCTTTGCGGTTCTTTGCGGTTCTTTGCGGTTCTTTGCGGTTCTTTGCGGTTCTTTGCGGTTCTTTGCGGTTCTTTGCGGTTCTTTGCGGTTCTTTGCGGTTCTTTGCGATCCTGCCCAAAGTTTCCTCAGGTGGAACTTTGTAGTTCATTTCAGACGGATGTTCTTTTATGTCACTGACCCACAAGAATAGTAAGGTTGGTGACGCACTTTTCCTGCACCCGTGGGACCTGCGGCTTTTCCTCCTCCAAATGCAACAACAACAAAATGCAGATCATTCTGTAAGGGAGCTCTAGCCCTTACAGCAGGGGTCTCAAACACGCGGCCCACGGGCCAAATGTGGCCTGCAGGACACTAGTTTGAGGCCCCCGCCTTGATATGAAAGTTTAATGTTAGTGTAGCCCGCGCAGGTTTGATAAGGATGCTGTATGGTATCATGTACCCAGAAAAAAATTATTACGTTTGATTAATGTTCATGTTAAAGGTTAAATAACTGTTAATAGTTATCCTCCCTATCCGTGTGGAAGTGGTATGTTTTTGGCTATTTAAGTTTAAAGGAAATAACTTGAAGGCTACCGTTTAGGTGGCTAGCTCTCTAGTTTGCGAGTTAGCATGTGTCTCAAGACCCTGCAGTTGCGCAATATGTTGTAAATAAAAAGAGTATAAATGTGACTATAGTCGTGTTTTGTCATGTCTACAGGGCTCTAATAATGCTTTGTTCATTTTAATCTGAAAAAAATAATTTGTCTACCCACCAACTATATGTGGTTTCTTAAGTTTTTATTATTTGCCGTTTTATTATTATTATTATTATATTTATTTATTACTGATTGATTTTCTTTATTCTTGATTTGTTTATTTATTTTCATCTTATTTTGTGCAGAAAAATAAAAATGAAGATATTTGAGAACAGTGGAATGTTTTATCAGAGCTTTTATTGTAGAAAATCGGAACCAATCGGAATCTGTTTTTAATAAATGCGTTTTTTTGGGGTTTTTTTGAAAACCTGATGTGGCCCAGCCTTGCCCAGACCCTAGCTCCAGTGGCCCCCAGGTAAATTGAGTTTGAGACCCCTGCCTTAAAGGAAAATCCTTATGTGCGACATGTATACACACTTTTTTTTTGTCTGAATGCACAAAATGGCTAAAGTCTTTTGACAAAACCAATGTCACTTGCATATTAACTAAGGATCAACCGATACATCGGCCGGCCTATATATCGGGCGATATTTGCATTTTTTCCTTGAATCGGTATCGGCCGATATGCGCGTAGATTCGCCGATATATTTTCCGCCGCATGATTTACAGTCAGGCATCCGCCGGGGCAGCTTTGTGTTGCCCCGGTGGCAGAGGACCCCGCAACACACACAGTCGCGGCGTGAAATTGAGGGAGCAAAAGCAGTATCGGCCACAAATATCGGCCCAAGCAAAATCGGCCATCGGCTAAGGGTGATAGAAAAAAATCGGTATCGGCATTGGCCCCAAAAAAACCCATATCGGTCGATCCCTAATATTAACCAAGATACAGCGATATTGTTATTATTATTTTTAATGCTGTTACACCAAAGAACTACATTACTGGCGTAGTGACACCTCACAGCACGGCCACTACCGTCAGGTAACGTTACAAATTGGAGCTGTTATCACTCTTCATTTGACTTTCTATCAACTGCCCCCTAGTGTTTTATCCATCTCATCTCTCACTAATCCGTTTTTTTTTATTTGGGGAGGGGGGGGTTGTTTTACAAATCCAATCCCCTCCCTTCGTCTTCTCCGTCTTAAACTCCCCTCAGTCGATGTGGTCATTTTCCTCTCTGATCCTATTTGTTTTCTATATCTGCCGTCCGCTGCCCCCATCTTGCTGTCCACTGCTGCTGTCTGTAATGAATCCACATTCAAAACCAAACAATAGGCACAATGGGGAGTCAGCCCCTGAGGCGGCAGGAGCGGATGGAGATGGGAGAGCTAGTGCAACTATCAAAAGACTTGGAGGAGAGGGTGAGGGGGGGACGGCATGCCCTACTGTCCATCTGCTGAGATGCTGAAAGGAAAGAAGGGGGTTGGAGAAGCTGGTGACAGACTGCAAAGAGAGAGTGACAAGATTGGGATGTGTTCATATTCTCTATGGATGTCAAGGATCCACTGCTTGCATTGTTTCATTAAAACAGCTATAATATTAGAAATATTATGAAGTATGACTGTACTGCAATCACTGCTCCACAGTTACTGCACATAGAAAGCAATAGAAAGACTTCAGCCATTCAGACGTGGACTTGCTGGGGTGTTTTGGATCATTGTCCTGCTGCAGAACCCAACTTGGTTTCAGCTTGAGGTCACCACCAGATGGCCAGACATTCTCCATCAACAGAAACCATGCTTCCATTTATCACAGCAAGTCTTCCACGTCCTGAGGCAGCAAAACAGCCCCAAACCATCACACTACCACCACCGTATTTGACTTTTTCTGAAACGTTTTCTAAGACAAAAAAAAAATTTGGTCTCAAATTTTGTTGAGTATTTTCCCAAAGGTCCTGGCTGGTGACCAAGTCCAAGGTGTGCCTATCCTAAAGTCAGCTGGGATAGGCTCCAGCATGCCCCCGCCACCTTATTGAGAATAAGCGGAGGATATGAAAATGAATGGATGGTTGTTGTCTTCTCACTGCATTTAGATCAAAGACAGCTGGGATAGGCTCCAGCATGCCCCCGCCACCTTATTGAGAATAAGCGGAGGATATGAAAATGAATGGATGGTTGTTGTCTTCTCTCTGCATTTAGATCAAAGACAGCTGGGATAGGCTCCAGCATGCCCCTGCCACCCTATTGAGAATAAGCGGAGGATATGAAAATGAATGGATGGTTGTTGTCGTCTCTCTGCATTTAGATCAAAGACAGCTGGGATAGGCTCCAGCATGCCCCCGCCACCCTAGTGAGAATAAGCGGAGGATATGAAAATGAATGGACGGTTGTTGTCTTCTCACTGCATTTAGATCAAAGACAGCTGGGATAGGCTCCAGCATGCCCCCGCCACCCTAGTGAGAATAAGCGGAGGATATGAAAATGAATGGATGGTTGTTGTCTTCTCACTGCATTTAGATCAAAGACAGCTGGGATAGGCTCCAGCATGCCCTCACCACCCTATTGAGAATAAGCGGAGGATATGAAAATGGATGGACGGTTGTTGTCTTCTCTCTGCATTTAGATCAAAGACAGCTGGGATAGGCTCCAGCATGCCCCCGCCACCCTAGTGAGAATAAGCGGAGGATATGAAAATGAATGGACGGTTGTTGTCTTCTCTCTGCATTTAGATCAAAGACAGCTGGGATAGGCTCCAGCATGCCCCCGCCACCCTCGTGAGAATAAGCGGAGGATATGAAAATGAATGGATGGTTGTTGTCTTCTCTCTGCATTTAGATCAAAGACAGCTGGGATAGGCTCCAGCATGCCCCCGCCACCCTAGTGAGAATAAGCGGAGGGTATGAAAATGAATGGATGGTTGTTGTCTTCTCACTGCATTTAGATCAAAGACAACTGGGATAGGCTCCAGCATGCCCCCGCCACCCTAGTGAGAATAAGCGGAGGATATGAAAATGAATGGATGGTTGTTGTCTTCTCTCTGCATTTAGATCAAAGACAGCTGGGATAGGCTCCAGCATGCCCCCGCCACCCTAGTGAGAATAAGCGGAGGATATGAAAATGAATGGACGGTTGTTGTCTTCTCTCTGCATTTAGATCAAAGACAGCTGGGATAGGCTCCAGCATGCCCCCGCCACCCTATTGAGAATAAGCGGAGGATATGAAAATGAATGGATGGTTGTTGTCGTCTCTCTGAATTTAGATCAAAGACAGCTGGGATAGGCTCCAGCATGCCCCCGCCACCCTAGTGAGAATAAGCGGAGGATATGAAAATGAATGGATGGTTGTTGTCTTCTCACTGCATTTAGATCAAAGACAGCTGGGATAGGCTCCAGCATGTCCACGACCCTCGGTACAGAAAATGATGAATGGATGATCAGGTTTCTCATTTTAAAGCTGTAAGTCTAGGAATGCTTTCTGTTTGGGTTTTTTTTTGCAACCCCCTCCCTTGCACCGCAACTAAAAGGTATAAGAGTAGCCATATTGGATGACAGGGCAGCGACAGAACTATTGATCCAGCAAAGTGTTAACTATGATCAATAAAGCAATGACAGCCAGTCAGAGAGTGGGAGACACCTGAGGCTAATGCATCCAGCAGGAAGGATGTCCTTTTGTTATCCGGTTAGGGTGGGTCTTCTTCATGATGAAGAACGTCTTTTGTTGTTGATGGGCCACCAATCAACTAGCAAGCTACACTCAATCATTTGAAGGGAAAAGGTCACTGAGGTGACAGATGGGATATATGGTGGGAGGAACCCTGTAGGCATCCATCTTTGGTTGCAATCAAGTAGGCTGTTTTGTCAGTAATAAAGACCACAGGCATGGTGTCCCACAGGGATCCGTGTTTGGACCACTACTGTTTCCCTAAGGCGGTATCATTAGAAAGCAATCTTATCATTGAAATCAAATGAAACTTAACAAACTCTTTCTGTCACTGTACCCAAAGCTTGTTACCATTGATGGGGGGCCAATTGGAGCCAGCAGCAGATTTTTTTCCCCTTAACAAGTGTGTGACATCATGCAAAGCTGTGTTTTTTTTTTTCTTCTCCTTATTAAAGCTGAAAAGACCAAAGTGTCACATCTGCATATGTGGATCACGCTGCAACCTATCTAGCACGGCTCTCATTGAAGTGGCATCCCCGGCTGAGAGAAAGACAAAAGATCAACCCCTTTGAAAAGAAAATGGAGGCTCCTTAGTTGTTTTCATGTATCTGCACTTCACTTCCAAAGGCCATATCAAATGACGCCATCCTACACATGACCTACACGGGGAAGACGCCAACAATCAATTTGCAGGTTAGAACTGACAGCACAGCATTTAATATCAACAATTAAGATTTTAAAAAAAGGACTTGAATGATGACAACATCTGACTAGCAGCTTTGACCGGATAAGGAGCTTTGTCTCTGAGTATTAGATGTGCTGAATGTATTCTAACTATAGGACAGCTGCATTTAGAAAGTAGCCTGTGGAAAAAATCACTGCTAAGAGTTTTGTCAGTGTGCATCATGGGAGCAGAGAGGTGACCTTTGGAGTTTTCCTCGTTGCAGATTTTTTTTTTGAAGAGGATGCGGTACAGGCTTGTCCTTTATTATGGGTGTCCAAAGAGCGGTCTGTGGGCCATTATTGCCCCGTACCTGTTTATATCATTTAATAAGAACATTTTTTAATGACTAAAGTCATAATTTTACAAGAATAATGCGGTAATATAATGAAGGAAAATAATATTTTGGTAGCATAATGTTGACATATTAAATAATTAAACATTTTCAAAAAACAAGCAAACAGCAAAAATAGAAAAATCACAATGCAGTCAAAAAATGACGAAAAAAAAGTTGTTCTCTATTGAGAAAAAGTCATAATTTTACAATAATAAACTATTCATTAATTATCATTTCAACAGTATAGAGTTGAAATATTATAAATAATATAACATTATTATATTAGTATTAATTATTATATTTATATTATATATCATTTATATTATTATATTAATATTATTATATGTATAAAATACATAATTTGTCATCATGTTATGCGAAACAAAGTAAATAAGCCATTTTTGGAAAATCTATTCGGGGAAAAAGTTATAAAATTATGAAATAAAGTCATAACATTTACAGAATATTAACAAACATCAAGAATAAGGAATAAAGTTGAAATATTTGTAGGTTTTGTTGTTCGCTATTACTCATTAGTCTGCTCAAAAACCACAAATTTCCACAGATGTCGCTCTTTAGCAATAATGGAAATTGCAACCAATTGCTTCCAAAAGCATCTGCCAATAAGAGAATTGATCGTGGTGATCCACAGGCAGATGGTACACAAAAATAAAGTAATTAATCTTACCATAGCACAATTAATTCTGATTTGAAAATGGCCCACAACAGTGAATATAAAACTCAACCAATTAAAATTTGAAAATTATCAATTGTTTTACATTTTCTGGCAATCTTTAGTTTTTTTTCTTCCTGTTTAAGGTTCTTAAAAAATGCAGCATCTTTATGTTACTCTCTGCTGACCTCTGTTGGCCAACTGTGGAAAAACACCCTATTAACTATGTGACTTAAATGAATGGCAAACGCTACGTCATGAAAAAAACATACAGTATATGTTTCTAAAATTACACACACACAATCATGTTTTATGAGGAAAAAAATGACACAAATGTTGATCTTTCATTGTATTATTTGGTGTATCATATTAAATTATATTATCCATATTCAGCATCTTGGATTAGAATAATTCATTGTAATTCTAATTGTTATTTTGGTCTCTGAGGAGGCCATGCCTGGAGCAGCATCACACTTCCCAATGCTTCCCTGCCTCCATCCTCGCATCTTTCCCTAGTATACATATCGTCGGCTTTCAAAGCGACGGTGGTATGTAGATGGCGGCTGATATTGATAACAATGGCGGAAAAAAAAAGAGAAGCACGCGTGCATGGTGCAGCTCGTGTAACGTGAGAAGGACAAAGAGTTAAAGGACAACCGAGTATGACGCAGCTGCTCAAGGAACCACTTAATTGTAAAATAAAATGTACATTAATGAAGCTGTATATACCAAATGTACAAATACTTATTTATAACAGTATGTGAGATGATCTTTTTTTATAGATTCCGGTTAAAAGATGTGCAGCAGCGTTTTAGACCAGCTGCAGACGCGAGCCAGAAGACTGGCTGACTCCAAAGTAAAGTGCACTGCAGTAATCCAGACGGGCTAATGGCATGGATTACCGCCTCAAAGCGTAGAGTTCACCATTGACATTCGCCTCAAGGAAAAATGCTGGCCTTCAGTACCATGCCCATTTGACGTTCTTTGCTTTCACTTTCACTTTCTAAATGCTTTAATGCAGGGGTGCTCATTAAGTCAATCGCGAGCTACCGGTCGATCGCGGAGGTGGTACTGGTCGATCGCTGGTCGATCGCGGCGTGACATTAAAAAAATATCATCCCAGCATCAATGCCGTCACTTGATTGATATACAGGGCAGCCATTCAGATGACAACTGAATGTTGCCCTTCGGGCAACCAATCAAATCAAACGACGTCTCTAAGTGCAGCAGAACTTACGATGTCAGCCTATGATCCATCCCCGTTACTTGATTGACATACAGGACAACCAGTCAGATGACAACTGAATTTTGACCTTTAGGTCACCGCTCATGCGTAAACAACGATGCAAAGTGCTAAGCTAGTCGGCGAATTGCGAGATTTTAAAGCCCTCGCTAAAGTTTATGGTCACTAAAATGAGTGAAGGAGCTGGACCAAGTAAAAAGGCAAAAACATATCACTTCCATACGGATATGGAATATTATACGGATATTATGATATGGATATTATCCATGACTGATAAACATTTGGAAGTGTGCTTGAGGCTGGCTATCAGCAGCTACTGTCCGGACTATGCATCCCTGGCTGGTTCAATTCAGTGCAAGTCATCAAAGTAAACTCAGGTAATTACAAAAAATGTTAATTGTTAATTATGTGTGTTTTGCAATATTGGCTCATTTGGTTATGTAAGGTACATCAACATACATTGTACGTACAAATAATCCTCAATACATTTGAAAATAAATAGATGTTTTGCATTTTTGTAGTGGGTAGATCATTTTGACTCGGTCATTTTAAAAGTAGCTCGCATGCTGAAAAAGTGTGAGCACCCCTGCTTTAATGTAATCAGTGCATTCAAGGAGTAGTAGAACTGATAATGCGTCCTTCTGCGTGAATGGAACATAAACCTGGCTGCCGTCAGTCCGCATAATAGAACCCAGGGTAGTTTAAAAAGGAAAAAAAACAGGGGTTTTAATATTGACCCGTGCGGGACCCCACCTTACAGCTAAGCACAGTGGAGGAGCCTGAAATTTTGTGATTAGCACATGAGTGCAATTCTGAGTTCGAGTTTGAATTCCACCCTTGGGCATCTCTGTGTGGAGTTTGCGATTCCTCCCACACTGCATTGCTAGGTTAATTAGCGACTCCATATTGTCCATAAGTATGAATGTGAGTGTGAATGGTTGTTTGTCTACGTATATGTGCCCTGTGATTGGCTGGCCACCAGTCCAGGGAGAACCCCGCCTCTCACTCAATATTGGAGAGCGTCCAATATTCACAGATTTATGAGTTTAATCATGCTTCAGAATTTAAGTCAAAGCTAACATAGTCAGAAAACTTGGAACCAACCAAAGTAAACATGGATAACTTGCCTACTCCTTGCAGTTCACGTAAGACACGGTTTTATTGACAACTCCTACGGAAAATAGGCAGTTCACGTTCTGCTCTCTCATGGAAAGTTGTGTGCTGCAGTGAAATGACTCCAAGCGGAAACGGTGGTTAGGTGGAACTAATGTTCTGCACCACAGGGATGTGTTTGTCAAACTTTTCCTCAGCACCAGCAAGATTGATACAGTAGTCGCTGATGCCTGAACCATTTAGAGCAGGGGTCTCAAACTTGCGGCCCGAAGGCCAAATGCGGCCCGCAGGATGCTAGTTTGAGGCCCCCCGCCTTAATAGTTTGATATGGATGCCGTATGGTTTCATGAAGCCAGAAATAACAGCTTAAAGCTGCGTGCACACCGGACACAATTGACGTGATTTTGCCCCGCCCATACGCAAGAGAACGAGCCTGCCTGTTTTGCTTTTTCTCTCATCATCCATGACTGAGATCAAAACACTGAAAAAGTGTTGTTTTTTTTTAAAACTTGATGCGGCCCAGCCTCACCCAGACCGGAGCTCCAGTGGCCCCCAAGTAAATTGACTTTGAGATCCCTGATTTCGAGGATTCTGGTGATCAGACTCAGTCGCCAACAGAAACCACTGGCTAGCATATGATAGCAATAGTGGTAGAACAGAACAGTTTGTTCTATTTGTGTTCAAATAACACAAAGTCTTCTGACTCTTTGTCCGGCTCGTCACCTTGGACCTGTTCGCCTTGGAAGACCAAACCACGGATGTTTAACCCTGGATGACCGTTGTCATAACAGTAGGACTCATATTCACCATTTCTCCACCTCCAAACACGTCCAGGTCACATCACGCTAAGAACTCCATTTCGGTCTCATGTGACCTTTATTTCACGTTTGTCAAACTACTGACACATGACACCAAAAGATCACATTTCCTGTATCTGTATCTTTCATCACATGACCAACTTTAGCACAGAAGCTAGGACAGCTAGCTATCTGAGGAAATATCACAAGGCCAATGAAGTCAAGCATGTAAAACTTGGCTTGATATCGCAGCAACGTGAGAGCTGCTGTGGCTGCCTCAACATATTTAATTCACGCTGGAAAAAATACTATGTTCGGAAGCAGAGCATTCACTCAGACGCCAGGGTGCTCCAGGCCGAATATATTCTCCATGGAAGCTGATAGGAGTGATCTCCGGGCATTGAATTGACTGCAAGTGGAATGTTCAGGTTGTCGGAAAAGATGCTTCGCCTCTCATCTGAGCAGGTTTCATCAATACCATGCTCAATGACTCGGTGGGACACAATGTGACTAGATAGGACATATGAGGAGGCAAGTCCAGATAGGAATGGTTTTGGTCTTTTGTGGCGTCAAATGCCGGTTGTTAAGATACAAAGGAGTGGGGCCTCCGCGAGCCAGTGATGGACGTTTGGGTGGTTTCACCTTAGCGTTCCATTCAGATGTGATCATGGTCATGGATACGCCTGAAACCAAGCCGCCATTTTTACTGGGTGGCGAATTTGTTAGAATGATATTTCTTACCAAATTCAAAGATGCTGTATTTTACTCAGACTGCATGGCGGTCGAGTGGTTAGCGTGTAGACCTCACAGCTAGGAAACATGAGTTCAATGCCACACTCGACTATCTGTGTGTGGAGTTTGCATGTTCTCCCCGTGCATGGGTGGGTTTTCTCCGGGTGCTTCCTCATTCCAAAAACATGCTAGCCTAATTGTCCATAGGTATGAATGTGAGTGTGAATGGTTGTTTGTCTATATGTGCCCTGTGATTGGCTGGGGTGGAATTGAACCCAAATCTCCTAGCTGTGTGCACTAACCACTCCAACACCGTGCAGCCCATTCCAAAAACATGCTAGGTTAATTGTCCATAGGTATGAATTTGAGTGTGAATGGTTGTTTGTGTATATGTGCCCTGTGATTGGCTGGGGGTGGAATTGAACCCGTGTTTCCTAGCTGTGTTTCCTGAGCACTAACCACTCCAACACCATGCAGCCCATTCCAAAAACATGCTAGGTTAATTGTGCATAGGTATGAATGTGAGTGTGAGTGGTTGTTTGTGTATATGTGCCTCATGATTGGCTGGGGGTGGAATTGAACCCGGGTCTCCTAGCTGTGTTTCCTGAGCACTAACCACTCCACCACCGTGCAGCCCATTCCAAAAACATGCTAGGCTAATTGTCCATAGGTATGAATGTGAGTGTGAATGGTTGTTTGTCTATATGTGCCCTGTGATTGGCTGGGGGTGGAATTGAACCCGGGTCTCCTAGCTGTGTGGCCTAAGCACTAACCACTCGACCACTGTGCAGCCTATTCAAAAAACATGCTATGTTAAATAGTGACTCCAAATTGTCCATAGGTATGAATGTGAGTGTGAATGGTTGTTTGTCTATATGTGCCCTGTGATTGGCTGGCAACCAGTCCAGGGTGGACCGCGCCTCTCGCCCGGAGACAGCTGGGATAGGCTCCAGCACCCCCCGTGATAAGCGGTAGAAAATGACATAAATAACGGCCACCAAAAGTGCAATGTCATGCTGCAAAAGTATTACATTATTGTATGTAAAACTGCTGCATACTAGTACTACTAGTACTATACTCGTCAACTTGACATAGTCATGACTAAAAGGATACTAATACAATACTAAACACATTTCAACCATTTGTGCAATATTTCCAATGTAGACAGGCTGTGTGTGTGTGTGTGGGGGGGGGGGGGGGTGAAGACATGGGCCCAAGACCAACACCGCCTTTTTACTGCCCCCCTTTGCTTGTCCTCAGCAGTGACACCTTTGCTGGCATCACACACATAATTCATCCTCTGCAATGACATAGGTTACACACACACACACACACACACACACACACACACACCGTCATGCTAACATCACACACACACACACACCCGTGCACAAATCCTCTGCAATGACACAAATCATGCTAACACACACACACATTATACACAAAAAAACAGTTAAGTGACTTAATGGTAGTTTAGATGACGTATGTTGAGTTTGCGCAGAGCAGCAAAAAGCGCTGCATCATCCAGAGGATGCGCGTGGGGGGAGGAGGGGGGGTTGGGAAAGGGGGGGGGGGGTTGCTGCGTCAACCTGCTGTCATTTTCCGCATCCTTCTCATCGTCACTTTGACGCCGTAGCGCAGTATCATAACAGTACAATGTAGTAGAAAGTATATAAAAGGTGTGTTTTTACCTGTGCTGGTCCGCGGGTCTTCTACCCGTGGCTGCACCGCCACCGCCACCGTCACTGTGAGTGACTCTCCCTGCCTGTCTCCGTCTACCGGAACTGTGGACGAGCACTTCCTGTCACTGCGACGCAGGTACTTGTCCTTTGGTCCTTGCGCTGGACTTTGCTGGCGTCACTTCTGCTAGTACTACTACTTCTTCATCATCTTCTTCTTCTTCTCGCGTTGTTTAGCTAGCACACGTGACCACGTGATGACGTGAACACATCCATCAATAAATGTAAAGTAGAACATATGTATGTATGTTGACACTGTAGATTGTAGTTTATAGAAAACATGTAAGTTTTTATCTTGTATGCTATCTTGTACAAAAATATCTTGTTGTTTGCTGATAAAACTTGTGCTGAATTTCTTTATTACGTCAATTTCCTGTTTAAATACTTTTATTTTGTTACGCTTCCTTTCATGTGTTGTGTTTACTCCATAGGTACCCTTAATTGACAGGATTGACGAGCCACACATGTTCCCTCCTACCAATTAGGAATTGGTACATTTTACATAGTTGTGTATTTCATACCATCGCATAAAGAATATAATACATTGAATGAAGTTATTACTTAAATACAATAATAATTTCAATAATTTTTTAATATTTTTTTAAATAAAAAAAACACTACAAGACTACTACAACATCATCTGAAGCACTTCACAATTAATATTTATCTAATAATATGACCAAAGTAGAAAAACATAGCTAATAGTGTGTATGTACCAGTGGCTAGCCAGCGCTCCTGATTCTGAAGGCCCTGGGCAGATTACAATGACATGGCAACACATGAAATCTGAAATCTGATTGGACCAAAAAGCACTACAGTCAAAAAAAGATGAGACTAAATTCTGGGAAATGTAGGTCAGTGTTTCTGGAAATGGTTAGGCCAGCAAAGAAGGCTTTGCTGGCCCCGACGGCACACCACAAGGCCTTCCACATGCTAAGATACCTAGTTTCACGTGTTCATTTGCTAGCTAGATACATTTTTTTGGTGGGGGGGCTGTCGCACATTATAAAGAAACAATTAAACAATACATAGACTTTATTATATATTGGAAAAAATGAGCAAAAATGTATAATTTAAGGAATTAGACAAACGTACAACACATACAAACTATGTTACTTACATACCAACATCTATGAAAAGCAGTATTTTATGGTTATGTTTGTGTTATGGTTTATGGTCTGTGGTGGTACACCCCTGAACAAAATTTTAAGAGCAGTTTAAAAAAATGTAGGAATTTAATTTTTTATTTCACACTGTTGGATTTTTAAGGAGGTTCTGACATGAACTTCAAAAGGGAGTAAGACAGAAACATTTAGCTGTCCGTCAAGACATGGGACTATTACTGATTACTGGTTCCGAGTCCTTCAACGGCAAAAAAATTACCCAATTTGGAATTTGCATGAGTACCAAACATTGGACATTGAAAGGTGGAATGAAGTTTGATTCCCTCTTGAGAGTACTGATGGCTT
Organism: Doryrhamphus excisus; assembly: GCF_030265055.1. Taxonomy (NCBI): domain Eukaryota; kingdom Metazoa; phylum Chordata; class Actinopteri; order Syngnathiformes; family Syngnathidae; genus Doryrhamphus; species Doryrhamphus excisus. The sequence goes on from NC_080466.1 coordinate 41,255,426, forward strand.
CCGACGTTACTGCAGCCGAGGGGGTGCCATCACGATCCTTCAATGAAAAAAAATGGAGCTTTCAGGTTGTGCAGGGGCGTCAAACGGCAGCCGGAGAAGGCCCTCATATGTGTGGTAATGACTGGCTTTTTTCAACAGGACTCTTTTGGACCGGACTGCATCTTCTGTTCCCCTGATCTGAATCCAACTGAGTAAACTTTATGGACGTCTGGAAGAACATTCCCATTAGCTTCCTGGAAACACTGGCATCATGCATTGCAATTTTTCAACCGGTTTTAAAGTATTGAACATGTGCGTACAGTATATCATAAAAACTACTCCAAATACTTTGGTAGAGATATTTGAAAATCCAAAATGTTTGTTTTTTTGCACAAAATGGACGTTAGCTGAACAAAACAACGTGAACAGAATACATTTAATACAATGGAGACACACAGTATGTATAGAGTTACATAAGGACAGACTTTACAAAGTAGACTGGGGGTTTCTCGGGTACGGCGGTGAGTTCCAGCCGCCCGCCTGTCTGGTGTGCAGCCTAAAATGCGTGTTCAGGTGTGCAGACTGATTGAAGCGTTTGTCGCAGACGTGGCAGCGGAAGGGTTTCTCTCCGGTGTGGATGCGATGGTGTCTCTTCAGCATGCTGACGGTGGTGAAGCTCTTGGGGCACACGGCGCAACTGTACGGCCTCTCCTTCCTGTGCCAACGCATGTGGACCTCCAGCTGGCAGGCAAAGCTGAATCCTTTGCCGCATTCTTTACAGCCGTGCCACCGCTGGAGGGCGGAGTGAGAGGAAGGAGGAGCTGGCGGCTTCACGGGTTTGGTGCCGCTTTTTAGCGTGTTTACGCTTTGCTTTCTGTTTGACCAAAGTAGTTCTTTGCCTTGCTTTCTGACGGACGCCGATGGAACTTTTTTCAAAGTGCCATGAAGATCGCTGCCGGTTGCTCCCCAGCCTGAACGCACCACCGTCTGCGTGGAAGACGAGGAGCTGACTGGAAAGCCGTCCTCGTTGCTCCCGTTTCTTTTCGTCTCCTTGCACGGCCGAGTTGGAGGAGAGGTAGTTTGAACGGATGGAGAATTTGACCTCGGTTGACCACACGCTTCCTCCTTGGGGTATCTGGCGTCAAGCACGCAAATGCTGGGAATGTCCTGAAGTTCGGCCTCCTCTTTAACGTGCGCTTGCAGTTGTACACCGCTTTTCCTTTCGCATTCGCTCGCTCGATCATCTCCTTGCAGCCGGACAGATGGAGCTTCTGAAAAGTTAGATATGAAGTCATTTTTTGTTCCTAACGTCAACATACTACATCAAAAATGGTATGAAATGTTCTTTTCATAGTAAAAATGTTGCTGTGAGGAAGGTCATACTTGCACAATCATTCACTGATTTCGTCTGACTGATTCATCAACGGATGCTCTCATCTAACCGATTAATCAGTGAATCATATAATCTTTGTGATTAATCATTGACTGATGTACCCTAACTAATTAATGAATGAGTGATGCTGTCCCACAGATTAATCAATGAATAATGTCACCTGAAAGATAAATCAATGAACCGTGCAAGCTAACTGATTAATCAAAGAATTATATAATCTAAGAGATTAGTCACATCAGCATTAAATAATTTAATGGATCAATCAATGCATCGTATCATCTAACTGATAAATCAATGAATTATATCATCTAAGTGATTAATTATTGAATGCCATTATGTAAGTGATTAATCACTGAATGAGGTCATCCATAATGTAAGTGATTAATCAGTTATATAATTTAAGTGTTTAATGGATGGATGGACGGATCATTGAATGATATTGACAATATTATGATATTGAAAATGGATGGCATAATTATGCGATTAATCTTTCAATCATGTAACCTAATCGATCAATGTACAATGTCATTTAACTGATCACTCAGTAAGTGATGTCTTCCAACCAATTAATGGAGTATATAATCAAGTGAGTAATCATTGAATGCAGAATCTGATTAATCAAGTGTCATCTTTAATATAGCTGATTAATCAATACTTTAATCATTAATAATTTGTCTAATCATTGAACAATATCCTATGACTAACCAATGGATGAGCTAATATCACCGATTAATCAATGAATAGAATTATTTTAATGTTTTTATTTTAGATTATTAATCGTATTACACTAAAATAAATATATGAATGAATCAATTAATTAAACAATCAAGTATTGTATAAGTATTACGTAATTTAACTGTTCAGTGAATCAATAAACTGTATAATGTAACTTCTTAATTAGAGAATGATATAATCGAGGTGATTAATCATTGAATGACGTCATTTAACGCAACGATCAATGCACGATGTCATCTAAGTGGCCTAGCATGTTGGTGATTACAAAGCTAGCATCATGTAAAGCATACATGAGGAAAGATAAGACTTCATGTTGTTTTTTATGTTCAAATACTTTGCCAGATGTTCCATTGTTAACATTTAGCTGTATAGGCGCTTGAACTTTGTCATCGTCATTTCCATCACATTGTTAAAAGTGAAGATGAAAGAAGCCATGCCTGGAAAGAGCAAAGGCTCATGGGAATGTGTCTAAAAGACGAGGAGAGTCCATGAAGGTGAAGTAGACATGCAGAGATGATGCTGAGGGTGACAGGTAGATGTTACCTGCATGGGGCATGATGAAGACTCGATGAAGACGATCATTTTCTTCTTTTTCATTCTGAAAATCAATAAGAATCTTTTTGACGGCCTGGAAAATCTCCTCGGCTGCCAGCGTCAATCTGTCCTTGAGAAACACGTTCAACATCTCCAGTTTAGTCATTTTTTTATCTTTTATTTTCCTCTACAAAAGACACACAACCGCTTTCCGATGACGTCTAAAGACCCGGAAGTGAAAAGCAGAGCCTCGGCGAGATGAGGGTGTTTAAATTACGTATTATATACCAGTCAACCCTCCCGTTTTACCCGGAAAACTCGTATATTTTATTTTTTTGCTGTCATATTCTTTTATTCTTCCGTAAATTTGCCGTATTTTTATTTTTTTTACACAACTACTATGGGTGTTTATGAGTAGTTTACCACATCGGCCGCTAGATGCCGCTCTTGCTGCTTTGTTAGCAATTTATGAGTCTTGGGTGTGGAACATATTTAGGGTTGTGGTAGTGGAAACCGTGTCCGCTAAATGCTCACTGATTAATGTTTAGCGAGAAATGTATTTTGTGTACATTTTTTAGATTGCTGATTGCAAGTGTGAGCAAAAAGACGAGTGTTGTGTTTCTGTTTTTGTTGAGTTTACTTACACAACCCGCCGACTGACGGGGAAAGGCGACTCCTTTTACTGACTCGAGTTCTTACGAATCACTCACTGAAGTGAATCGGGTACTCGAGTCACTCCTGACAGAGCGAATGCATAATATACATTGTACCATTGCAGACATGTAAAATCATCTTTATTTACATTCCTTTGGTCACTTTGAACAGTGAGCTTGTGGAAAAGTGTCAAAACATAAGACAATACAGTACATCATACTTAAGCAAAAAAAAAAAAAAGGGAGGACTGCAGTGTTGAAATATTTGTCATGAATGCATCCGAGTGGTTTTAAACGAAACCCACTGAATAAAACTACTGCTCATGAAAACATCTTGCGCTCTAAATTTAAACTGCTGGGATTTTAACATGATCAGAACAGTTAAGGGTTAATATCACATTTGAAAAGAAAAGCAAAAGTAGAAGTTAAGTGTAGCATTCCCTGCTACTTTTCTCAATGCATACACAGTACACAAGCTTCTTTTCTTTCTGTTCGTGTTCGTCTCGTTTGTCCAACATTTAACAGTTGTTGACACGGCCCTGAGAAAATGTTCCTATGAGCAAGACAAAAGGCTCCTTATCACCAGGAACAAAAAAAAAACAAAGAACTTTAAGATGGCAGGAAATATAAAAACTTTCTTTTGGAAACATTGTTTTTAAAGACACTAAAAGCAATCTGATGTATGTCAAATATGCTTAGCTATCTGAACAAAACAGCCACATCTTAGCTTTGTCACAGGCAACAATGCCAATCAGTGTCATATCTAATAACATATATCTTAATAACCACTGGATTTTATTTTCACAATATTCTGAGAGCCAATATAAAAAAAAAAAAAAAAACAAGCTGCAGGCCGCACTTTGGACACCCCTGAGGTATAGGGTATTGACTTAAAACCAAAAGAGGCCCTCAGCTGTCAATCATGTCTGACAGTTCCTGCAGCAGATCTTCCTCTCCGATGCCGGGGTCCATGTCTCCTTCCAGGTGATCGTCGGTGAATTCGTTGATCAGCTCCTCAAAGTCGTCTGCGGCTGAGGTGGAGTAGCGTGAACCCACCACACTCTGGCGACGTGATTTACTTTGAGGTGTGGTCTTCAGCACGGAGCTAAACGTAGAGATGCTTATTAGGATTCCATGCATATTCCCCCCCAAAAAATAATACATTTATTAATTGAGACAACAAAAGTATGATTGCTGGTATTGGTCCAAATAGAAAGGTTTTCATCTAATCTAAATGAATTAGTACCTTTGAAGAGCTGGACTCTCCGTGGTAGACGGCTTCGGTTCTTGTCTTGGACTGTGTTTAGCAACAGGAATGCTCTGGAGAGCCTCACTGGAGCTGGACTGCAACGTGCTGGGACAACAGGAGACTGGAGATCTCAGCTTCGCTTCTTCGCTGGAGTTTGACAACACCTTGAATGCAAAAAAAAAGTCTTTCTTAATACGTAAAGTTGATTAAAAACGAAACCATAATTTTTTACTAGTCCATTGCAAATTTAGTCGTCTTTCAGATTTGTAAGCTGAATTCCCCGAAGAAGACTGAAGACTCCCCAGCGCAGGAAATACAGCTGGAATACATAGGTGCATATTCCGCAAAATCTAAAAAGTGTGTATCTGCTCTATAGGAAAGCACAAGTCAATACAAAGGGTGGGGAAAATGAGCAAATTTATGGCCGTTTTAAGCGGTACAGTTTACCTGTAAAGTTGCCGTCTGCTGCGGCGCTTGATCCGGCGCTATGGAGGCAGTGTTGAGAGGCTTAACTGCAGCTACAGCGGACCGCTCTGCTCCCTTCCGCTTCTTGCCTGCGTGCACTTGCAGGGCGGGTTTCATGACAGACGGCTTCACGTTCAGTTTAGGCCTCACTGGAAAACGAGTGACATCTTATTGATACACAATGAAACTTGTCAGAGTACTTAAAACCAGCAAAAAATTAAAAAAAATAAAAGTACCCTTGTTGTCTGTGGTGGGTGTTTTATCAGGTGTCAACTGCTTTGCAGAGGAAGGTGAAGTTGTGTTTTTCTCTTGGACATTGCTGGAAGTGCTATGACTTGGTGAGGAAGTGTCTTCCTGAGGGGTTGGGGTACTTATCGGAACAGCTGTGTTAAGAAAAGACTTGGATTTGATAGTTTTCAGCTTGCGAACATGGTGGACATTCTGGGTGGGTGGGACGTCGCTGGCATCAAGAGGGGACGTCCGTGGCGGTGAATGACAGACTTTGGTGAGGATCTTCCTCTTTAAGGTACCCGCTGATGGTTTGGGTGAAGGTGAAGGCTCCGTTTCAGGGGGAGGAGCGTTGTTGACCTGCTGGGTGGCGGAAGCCTGTTCTGCCATTTCCTGCTTGCGGAGATGTTTTTCCCGCATAATCTCCTCAAATGTTTTAACCTTGACGTTATTCTTGGAGACGGTCTAGAAAGGGAAATTCAAAAAGCTGCAATTAAAAAGGCAAAGTGCAAATGAGAGGCGGCCAGTCGTGGGTCGTACCTCTGAGGCAACTTGGACTTTGCTTGGTTTATTCACATCAACACTCTTGTCTGCCTTCAATTCACCTGCAGAAAAGATGATACATTGAGATACATAAACGCTCATTCCGTGTATAAAAGAAGGAAGATCTTACTCTGAGTAGCCGTTTTGTTGTTCTGCAGCAAACCCGGCTTCTTCTCCTCCGTATCGGAACCCTTAACTTGATCTTCTTGAAGTCGGGCTGCCTTCTCCCTGCGAATCTCCTCCAGGGTCTTCACCCTAATCTGTCCTGTTTTTGTGGCACTGGAGACGGGCTCCGCTGCTTCCGACTCTTCCTGATATTTACCCGGGGCCTTCTCAGCTGCTTGCTTGAACTTCTTTATATTGGGGTTCTGCTGGTCCCCTTTTCTTTTCTTAGAGTGGAGGACGTCAGAAAGGTTTTTGCCGTCATCGATGGAGTGTTCTTTGATAAAAATCGTTCTTTTTGCAGCCTTGGAGGATTGGTTGGGGACCGTCTTGGTTACGGTCTTTTCTGCGTTTACAGGAGGACAATCCTTCTTGCTCTGAGACTTTGCGGCCTTTTCCAGTCTTATCTCTTCCAGAGTTTTGATACAAATCTGCTGAGTTTTGCTCTCTGAGTCTGTGCTGCTCTGATCTGCTGAGAAAGTAGCATACATAGAAAACATAAATATAACTAGCACAAAACACACTGGACAGCAATGTCCAAACTACGTCGCAGGGGCCATTTGCGGTCCGCAGCTGGCTTTTTTTTTGGCCTATAGCACAATGTAGAAATTGAACGAAAATGTCTTTCTGCAACTAAAACATATGAAAACTCTGTGGAAAGAAGCACAGCAAAAAACAAACACAAGAACAGCTTTTTACCTGCTTGATTGACCGCAGCAGGACCAGCAGGTAAGGTGAGTCTTTCCTTAATCGACCGCATAGCTGGTGACGCAAACGTGAGTCAATTAAAAGGATGCATAATTTAAGCTAAATACACAGGACTTGATGGAAAAGGTCCTTTGTGCCAATAGATGGCAGTTACATGATACATGGATGTTCAGAGTGGCGTGGGAAATTTCATCTCGGCCATTGGAAGGATGTCGATTTTAGTACACATCAGTAGTGTACCTTTGAATCAGTGGGTGTTTTCCGCCTTTCAACACTCGCCTGTGTCCCATGCCCAAAATGTAGTGAATATATTATGAGCAAAGTCTGGTTTAAAAAAAAAAAAAAGTTACCTTTCAGTGAGGGTACGTGTGCCCCCTCCTCATTCACAAATCGACCCAGACGCATCGCTAGGCTGGATTTCAGAGGACCTCCACTTTTCACACCTTGGCATGGGACAAGTCATGAGATTGTGCACGAGCACCATCATCGAGTTGCTATGTTGTCAAGATAAAAAAAATACAATACTTACAGGGCCTCAGTCTCCCAAGCCTGTTAGCCACATTGCCTCTTGGTCTCAGGGTTTCTTCAAACACAAGCTTGGCTGAGATGGAGAAGATGTAATCGTGACTTTCATTTCTGGGCTAGCTTAGCAAGAGAAACTTGATATGAAGCAAGTAATACTCTTTTCATACATTTTATGTGTGGATGACTATTCATGATATGTCAGTTCTACAATTATGGACAAATTAACTTCCCTCGTCATTCTCAGCATTAGACAGCACGAGTATTACAAGGGTGTGCCTTACACTGGCCACAATAAAAGGCCAATGATATGACAGAAATGGGCCTATGTCACCTCATGAAAGACATGAGCATTTGTATTTGTGTTGAGTGCATACAGTATGTACATGCTGTCATCCCTTGCAATATCGTGGTTCGACTACAGCTTTCTTACTGTATCATGTTTTTTCAAAAATTAATTAATACCCAGTCTCACGGTAGACTATACTATACATTAACCCTGCATGAATTCAGCCACGGCTTGTCTGACATGATAAAGTGAAATAAAGCTATCCTCCCATTTTGTGTGGAAGTGGTTTTTGGCTTCTTGCGTTTAGACCAAATACATTTGCAGAATCCTGTAAATTCCCTGCAGTTTAAGAGTTGCTCAATGTGATGTAAACAACGGATAAAAGGAGTATAAAGGTGACTATAGGTATAGTAGGTATATATATTAGGTAGGTCATTTCATGTCTACGAGGTTCTAGTAACTTTAAAAAACACATTTAGAAAGTCATAAACAGGTTTTCTATAACAAATATTCCATTTATTAACATTGTCAACTGCTACAAACTGTATTATTAGTTTTAAAAATAACATGAAAATAATTGTTCTTATTTTTACCGTCATCTGACGTGTTGAAAGTGGTCCGGAAAGCCTGGGTGTTTTCTTTCTCGCCATTGACAGAAATATCAGCACTCTCAGCGGGAACAGCAACTCGATTCATGCTCGCTTTTAGTTCCCTTCTCAGCCGGATCTCCTCCAAGGTGCTCACTCCAAAGTTGTGAGGATCATCTGCTGAGAAACGCCACTTTCATGTCACAGTCATTCCAGAAAGATCCCAGAGTTATGCTTTTTTGTCTCGAGCTCTAAACTTACCAGAATTGACTGAAATATTGGCACTCTTAACGGGAACAGCGGCTCGATTCATGCTCGCTTTGAGGGCCCTTCTCAGCCGGATCTCCTCCAAGGTGCTCACTCCAAATTTGTGCGAATCATCTGCTAAGAAACGCCAGAGTATTTGAGTGTTTGTCCGAGAGTTACAGTTTTTGTCTCGAGCTCAAAACTTACCAGACTTGGGTCGCTTCCTCGGGGATGGGACACCATCTCCCTCCTCTGAGAACTGGTCTGTAAACATCGTGACACATCGAAATGGTAAATGCTAAATCGTAGTTGGCACAAATTACAATCTAATACTCACCATCCTCGTCCTCGTCATCATCTGCGGGATTGATCACCACCGGCGGATGAGTAGGGCTTGGTACTGGTTCTTGGCTTTCTGTTTTCATGACTCCTCTCAGCTGGAGGTTAGGAGCAGTGGGGAGAGGTGTGGCCGGCAGTGGGGGCGGCTCTTCGTGCGGTTGCTCCTCATTCTCACTGTGACCTTTGATCATGGTATTAATAATTAATATCATCATTTTAGGTGACTTAACACGGGTGCAGTGGAAAATGCTCTGAAATTCTGTGTATCCACTCACTTAGGTCAGGTGGGATAACTACGCCAAAAACATGGCGTGGCTTTTCATGGAAAAAGGCACAGTGTGGTTTCTGACAGCCGGCGGGATGCTTCTCCCAATAACATGGTATTTCCTTGCGGTTTTTCTGTTTTGATGAAAGAGATGAAACAAAGGTAACGTCATACATGATTACTGCACATTAAGTCAAGTTCAGGGCTGTCCAAAATACGGCCCATGCTTTGTTTTGTTTTAATTGGCCTGCAACACGTTCTAAAATGATCATTTAACAAGAAAACTAAAATGGCAAATAGTGAAAAATCTGCAGAAATATTAAGAGAATAAAGTTAGAAAAAGCAAACATTTGTGACTTTTTATCCTTACATAATGAATGACTAATTATAGTTCAGAAATATATGCGAGTATATAACACTGTAAATTGCTTTATTTATATGAATATGACCGCAAGCATGAATTTAATAATGGTGATTCAAAACAAAAATAGATTAGACTGGGCAAAGATGTGTTTGTTTTAAAATGCTTCTTACTGTGATCTCCATATGACGAAATTTGCAGACGTTTCGGAAGCAACGTCCCTCCTGCCAGAGATTGCAGACAGTTTCATTGCCCATCGCTGCTTCACAGTGCCTGAAAGGGCAGCTGTCTCCCTGCAGCAATAAAAGCAAAAACAATATTCATTTTCTCAATGTTTACACACTACGAATGTCAGAATCTGACTTCAAACAAGTAGTGTTTCAACGGTCGATCACCGATTCGTCACGATACATTCAGCTCACAAGACGAGGTGATACGTGATGGTGTATTCAAAAGAACGAGATGAGACGATATTTTATCCGAACTTGAAAATGCTTTCAAAGAGTATCAGTTCTCCTCCATACTGTGTGGATGTGTTACGATTTTCGTTTAAGTTTAGAATTAATGAAATTCCAGGCTAACTGGTGAGGTCGCTAGCTAGCAGCAGTCTCGAGCCCTTGCGGCATTTGAGTTCCATTCTGAGTTCATTGGTGTGCTTCATATACAAACATTGCTTACTTTAGTGCAGGTAGAATAGTAGAAGAAGTAGCAGTCATCTCCATGGTTAGTCATAGCGAGGCTGGTACGAGTCCTTATTGGTGTCAATTAGATTACGACAGTAGGACCCAGCCCCTGGTTGTCTTCCTGGCCAACAGAACACCCTTCAAACACAAAGAGATGTTAATTGTACGGTATTGGTCATATTTAAAGTAAGAAATACATTGCAGAAAACTGTTGACAGAATGTATCTGCCCATAAGACTATGCAAAGTAAATGAATTAAAAGCTATTTTCATTACCTGAGGTCGCTACAGGTATACACTTTCTTCGCCTTTTGCAGGTTGATGGGGTGTCCTTGTTTCAGTATGAAGTCCTGGAGGAAGACTTGATCCATGAGATAAGAGGGAAATGGGAGTGTGGGTCGCCCAGAGCACTTATCTCTGCCAGACTGCTTAACATTACTGACGGTGGATTCAAGTCCTTTTTCTTTATTTACATTTTTTTTTGATTGGCATAACTTTAAGCAAAGGTGGCAGTTGTAGTTTGGGAGTGGAAAAAAATGTTAAAACTCAGGTTGCAAAAAGGGCACAAGTGTAGACTCATGGGTGGGGAAAAAAACAGCTCTTCTTCGGTCAGGTTGAAATTTGGATACTTTGATGATTGAGGGAAAATGGCCGGGTATTTACAGCTGTTCACACCCAAAGCTGACTGGAAAATCATGTCTTCTGCCCATGTATTCTGAAAGACAGGTATGCTAGCCGTATCCAGGGATCCCAGCAAAGGGCCAGAGGATGGATTTAAACCTACAAAAATCAATAAAAAAACACTCCCCGTGGGACTGAAAGGGGTCGTTATTGGACAAATTCATCATAATACATATAAGGCACAACATCATGAAAACATCAATTTCTGTTACGCCCCCACACTTCAATTAATATATCATCAAGACATAATTACACCTTTAATGAGAGTAACCCCAAATATAGCTATACAAGTACACTGAAAAAAGAGTTTAGCTTCAACATTGAAATAAAGTATACAAATGCATACTATGTTAACATGCAAAACAATTCACATTCAATACTGATTAGTAGTTTGGGGTAGCTTCAGTGATGACCCGTCAAATTCACATTTACGTAACACAGAGCGGTTTCAGAGACGGGAAGCCACGGCAAGTGACAAAGGGCGATTCTTACCTACTTGTTCGGTTAGTTCCAGACGCAGACTTTAATGGCGACTTGTATGTTGCAATAAAAAACCAAAACAAAAAAACACATAAACGAACCTTGAGGCGCCGTTTAAAAGTCACCACTATACTCGAAGGTTATATAAGGGATAACCAAGTCAACAAATACTTTCTTAAATTATTTCTTGGTCGCCACTATTGTATATAACCAACATAACAAAGAATATTAAAGAAGAAATGTAAAGGTTAGGAGGCATAAACCATTTTTGTCGGTGCTCGGAAAACAGAGGCCTAGTACTTACACAATTTCTCACCACCTTTACTTTGCTTATATTTACTAAAAACCACAGCACCCACATCCAGTATATGGCATAATCACGTAAAACTATCAAACATAATAGGTAGAAATAGCGTGAATTACCAGATTCTTGTAAGAGAAAAAAGGGTTTTGGGTTAAGTGTGGTACAGTCCGTTGTGGCCGCGGTCTGGTTTAGGCAAAATGGCGGCTGTCGTGTTTTGCTGTTTTTTTCTATTTAACAAAACTTTATGTTAAAATTTCATAAACGGAAAATGCCCCTGTGGTCCGGAAGAGCAGACACGCTGACGCTGAGATATATAGCCGCAGTAATTCATACACGTATAATTTATTCACAGGAAAAACATAGAATGATGCTGACTTGTGAAATAATGGATGTTTTCCATTTAATGTTGACAGTAAAGTTATTGTTGAAATAAACTAAGCCCTGGTTTTGCAATTATTTGATGTGTAGATTTAGGTACACAATTTAGTTAAATTATCGTTTACGGCTACTTTATTCAACTTGATTATTGGTTTATTTTATTTTGAAAAGTGTAAACCGGATATCGTGTATGTTCCAGTATCCGGCTTCTGACAGCTGCTGCAGCCGTTTCAGTTATCAGCTGGCTTTAGTGCCTTTCGCTGTAGTTTCCTGTAAGTTTGCAGGCGCTGGTAAATTGCATGCAGTTGTTGTTCAAAACTATCAATAACTGCTTCAAGCCGACCACTGTAGCATAGAAACTTTCCATCGGTTTACGTCTCAATGGACACTGTTCAGGTAGGTGTGTTTGCTGTTTACCTCCATGAGGTTAGCTGTCAAAGGTTAGCATGTTACTAGGAAGATTTGGCTAGCAAGGGCAGGGCCAGCTAGCTCATAAGGAACACGCAGGTAAAGTAGTTATTCTAATGTTATTTGCAGAGCGCAGTAAAAATATGATTTTAAATATAATGTCATTTGTCATTGTCACAAGTTGTCAATTGTCCTCAGACTATGGCGTCTGGATTTACTCTGGACCTGGGACCTCTGAAAGAACCACTTGGATTCATTCGTGTGCTAGAATGGGTATGTCAAATATCAACATTGTCTATCTTGGATATTGAAATATTTTTAATGTTAAGAGTTATTTGTATTTTTCAGTGTTACTTTGAGTAAGAGTACAAAAGACTTGCAAAATGGCAGCCAAGCCATTATAGGTTACTTGGAGCTACGCCAACTGCAGTCAAATAGTTGACATAAATGTGTTGCTGGTTACTAGGACATGCTCTAAATAGTAACACCAGAATCTCCGACCTGGGTTCGAATCTCTGTTAGTGTTTCTCCGTGTACTCCAGATTCCTTAATTAATTGGCAACTCAGGTGGGATAGGCTCCAGCATACCCCACCACGAAACCAGTGAGGACAAACGGCATAGGAAATTGGATGGATGGAACGTGTCTTTACGAAGAAGTAGAGCTCATTTAATCCTATATACCTTCCCTTATATCTATTACCGATAATCTCGTCGTCCTGTTATCAGCTGTGCATAAGACCCACGTGTAATGTGGAGCCCAATCACAATCACATTGTTCAATTCATTGTTCCAATGCTGCGCATCAATTACAATATGATGCAATGCTGAACTCTTTTCAGTCTGTCCACACAGGAAGTGACATTTCAGCGAATACATTAACAAAAGTGGAAAAAAATAAATCACACAAACCAGACAGGGATCGTACCAAAGCTCAGCTTGGCAGGAATGCAGGCCAGTATCAGTGCATGCCGTTGAAATGGTTCTACTCTGGAAGAGCGAGTGTGCATGGTGTGCACTTCTCAGCCACGGTGCCTAATAGTGAATTCACAGCAGGAACCGGAACGAGTAATCTGTAGATTAAAAATTCATAAATATATATATATTTTTTTAAGGCTTATGGCTTGAGGAATGGCCTGGCCTTGCTAATATTGGAAGTGTATTATATTTCTGATGCAGATGGCAGTGCTACAGTATGTCTTTGCTGCACTGCCCAGTGAAGGGTGTTGGCTTGCAGCACAGCCACCTGCTTTTTAGAATTTTTATTACACAAAACATAATCTTTCCATTATATTTGCACACTGCTATTATTGTACTGTATTCATTTTATTTGTAAAAAAAAAGAAAAACTGCACTTTTTGGGGGGGGGGGGACTTTTACCAATCTTCCACAGTCCATAAGTGAGACATGAACACGTGTACACATTGTAAAGATATAAAACCAGCTAAAGAGGTGCTAGCGGGTTTTCAATATTTAGAGCGTGTGTGTTCATGTCTCACATAAGGAGCGTTCTGAAGATGATGGGCAAAACTCACCAAAAAGTGCAGTTTTCCTTCAGCCTATTAATTCTATGCAGCATTATTCTATTGCATCATATCCATTTTTACCTATAATTAACAAATCTTCCATTTTAATTGATTACTTAAGTTTTAGTCGGTTAATATTAGGGCAATTTCAATGTAAGGGAACTTAAAAAATCAAATAACTGATATATCGGCCTATTAAATAAAATCTAAAAAATGAAATACCTTCCCTTGATGGCGTAAATATAGTTACAAATATATATTTTACTATTTGCTCGTACTTCTATGATGTGGACCGAGCAGCTTCTGAACAATTTGAATATAAAGTAAATCAAAAATGTGACGAACAAAAGAGCAGTAAACCTCAGAGGAGGTAAAACAATCATGCAAAGCGTATAGAATTCAGGATACTGTGCCCCACCTGCCACTCCACAGACCGCACGTCACTGCGGAAGAACACACAAACCTCTCTAATCATTAACCACACAGCACCGAGCGACAACTATGGTCAGAATTCAGATGTAAAAGGGGTTGTAAATCACGTGAGATAGTGAATGAAAGGTAAATTCGATCCATTTGAAATGTTCACATACAATATACTGTCTGGTTCAGAACAGAAGAGAAGACTATACTGTACATCATGTACAGTAGTGTTGAGATGGTCGGCCACGAAAGCAAATTACTTTTAACTTTTATAGCACCGCATAACATAGTGATGACTTACGAGATGGCCATTCGGATGGCTGCATTGAGAGCCGCTCCAATAATACACACTGTTGGCTTTTTTCCTTGTAAAGACCGAAGACCAAAGGTAGCAACACTTTTATGCCCTTAATGATAGCTTAGATGAACAGTTTCCGTATGTACTCATACTTTTCATTTCATTTGATTCCTTGCCTTTAGTGAAAGTGTGTACCAGCAGGAAACTTTTTTGCAGTTTACAATCTCCTTCTATAGACCACAATCTCTGAATGTCAAAACAAGCCTGTGTGCCCCCACTTGTAAACATGGATACAAGCCAGTAACTGCAGTTTTGTAGGGGAAGGGGGGTGGTGGTCTAACTAATTTTGCAGCCATGACATATTGGGTAGAAAAGCTTGTGCGGAATGCTTCAGTCAGATTGAGGGAGGCTCGAGTGAGACACAGTACTCAGCACTAGAGAATCCCCGCCCTGGCTACAACAGTTTATTTGGGGTGCCGGCGGGGTGGGTCAGACAAGGCTGAGATGAAAGCTGAGAAATCGTTGGCAGTTCCAGAGATACTTGAAAGTTGAAACTCATTCCTGAAAATCCACACGAAGCTGGACACTCGTGAAATACTACACTGTTCAACTACACACTTTAGGCTATTCGTTCATGTATTTCCTCTTGGCAGTAGTATAGAAGTAGTGGTGTAAGAGTACCCCTTCACCACAGTATGTCTCAGTTGTCAGGTCACGTTTTGGGTAGCAAAACATAAAATTGCTTCGCTTCTGTATAAGCAGCTCAGATGGTTTTTAAAATGAAAAATTCCACAATAAATAACATTCTCAAATGAACAAAATAATATATGGCCACAGTAAGAATGTGAATTATTACTGTAGTTTTAGTATAGTTTCCTTATTGGCTGAAATGCAACACTAATGTAGTTCCAACTTGCTGCCGTGTTCCCCATCCCTACTGAACAAAACTGCTTTACATATCTCACCAGGAAGGCCAAGTATTCCTAAAAACACCGGGAAAAGGTTTTCAATCTCCGGCTTTTCCTTGGCACTGTCACTAGCTGTGACTCCCACTGACCAAAGGCTGAAAACTGTACAGTCGTCTTGTTTATTGCTTAATTTAAAATGCTTAATTCAGGCCAAGAATAAGTACAATTTACTTAATTGTGCAATTTTTTTTACATATTCAGCCACAAAATAGCAATAATTAATTAATTAGACATGATCAAGTGAAGGAGTGATGTTCGAACCGTAATGTAGTGAGGCCCCCCGATACCCGAATTCGGTATGTTCCGTTTACATGGCTCTGTTTGCTTTAATATCATTACTATGATCTTTATTATTATATGAGGCTGTCATAAACACTTAAAAAACAGACAAGTACGATATGGACAAACTTATGCATCCATGTCAAGTTGAGGTAAGTATGAGGTCAGAAAAACAGGAAGTCCTGTTAAAAGAAAAAAAAAACCCATCCTGAAATACAAATATGCAAGAGTTTCAAATTGACTGTCAATTCCAAGACAGATTTACACACATGAAGAGTAAACTTGTTGCCCTGCCACACATACATCCTTCTTCCAATGCCTGGAATCCTTTTCTTTTATTTTTAACTTGTTTGGTTTGGCTACCATCATCCTGCCCTCCAGAGAAGAGTCCAGTTGCAGAGAAATTGCCCCCAACAGCCTTTTAGTGCTCACTACTGCCACCTGTTGCTCAAATTAAAATCAAAATGCAAAAAAGTGATGTTTGCATCTGTGGATGTGTAACATGCCCACAGTGAATCTTGGTGCCAGCAGCATCCTTTTTCAGCTACATATTCAATTTTTCATCTTTATTCATTGATTGATTATGAACAAATCGCAGAAGATCCTGTACTATACTTTAATTCTGAGTCATATTCTTTACTGCTTTTAGTCACCTTTTGTAAAATGTTCAAACATATGTGAACTAGAACTAAAACTACCTGCTTTGTTCACACAGTCGGCTCTGATAGTCTCAGACAAGGCTGGCAGAGTTGCAAGCTACAGTATCTGCCCGTGTGTGGGATAGTTATTTTTCTCCACAGCTAATGTCAGAGGTTAGAGGAAATTATGTGGAATCTATTGTGCTTGCCTGTTTCTGTGCTCTGTCAGCATAGTCGAAGCTGCAGCTTTTCCTACCCTGAAATAAGACACTTTGCTGGCATGCAATGTTATGCGTTCAATATATACATTCATTTATTATTGACATTCTATCAATAGGCCTACACTATATATATATGTAAATAAAGTGTATATATAGTCATCTCTCTCCACTTTGCACCCTCACTTTAACAGGGTTTTTAAACTTTACTGCTATTTCATGGTCGTCTGCAGCCTTTTATTAGTTAAAAAAATTAAGGATGTTTTATGTATTCATGGCCTAAATCAGGGGTGGGCAAACTTTTTGACTCGCGGGCCGCATTGATTTAACAAAACGGGGGGGGGGGGGGGGGGGGGGGGGGGGGCAGACTATATATTTTACACATAACAGTCCACCTGGTATTATTGTATCTGTAAAAGTGTCATGCAATCTGCTATTATTATTTATTTTATATTTAAATATTTTATATTTAAATATTTAAAATATTATTATTATTATTATTATTATTATTATTGTGTCCCTTTTTTCAGGAGCACTTTGTAAACAACAGACCACATCAAATAACAAAATTGATAAAACCATCAAAAGGTTGGCTCAAGCCATGATGCCAGTTTGTATGTTGAGTTTAAATGAAATACTTTGGAAACACTTGGCGGGCCGGATGTGGCCCCCGGGCCGTAGTTTGCCCACCCCTGGCCTAAATTAAGCAAGATGACTAAATGAACTAAAATACACTGGCCACTAGGTGTCACTAGTAACAGATGAACCAGACTTGAGCACTGTCACCAACAATGAATGCAGCTTTGCATTATCTCACAATTGGGCACAATAATGACTAATCATTATCATCATCATCATCATAACATGAGGTACTGTTGTGGCCGGACTCGGCTAAAACTCAACTCGTCACTTCCTGACGCCACATCCACAGTATTGTGCACCTTTTTATTATTATTATTATTATTATTATGAAATTTCAACCTCATACATTTCTCTTTCAGGTTTTCACCATTTTTGCCTTTGCTACCACTGGAGGTTACTCTGGGACAACTCACTTCACAGTCAAATGCGCTGGATCCGAGCAATCACTCGACGTGAAGCCTACGTTTGGATACCCGTTCAGGTAGAAACCTGAAAGACATACACCCATGAGCCACAGCCAAACAAACTATTTTCATAGAGATGCATGATTTTCAAACCGAAACCGAGACGTTTCTCAACACCGATATAGTACAGATAGCGGATACATTTTTAAATGATGTACTATTAAAATGTATAGTTTGTTCCCACCTGGAGGTAAGAAGGACTCCAACTTTGACAAACTGTACCTTTTGATTTGTCCTAATCAAATATCATAACGTTGCTTGTATCAGGGGACTGGCTAGACCAGGGGTGGGCAAACTACGGCCCGGGGGCCACATCCGGCCCGCCAAGTGTTTGAATACGGCCCGCCCAATCTTTCAAAAGTATTTAATTTAAACTCAACATACAACCTGGCATCATGGCCTGAGCCAACCTTTTGATGGTTGTATCAATTTCGTTGTTTGACATGGTCTGTTGTTTACAAAGTGCTCCTGAAAAAAGAGACACAAGCACATAATAATAATAAAATTAAAATAATAATTATTATATTATTAGTATAACTATTATGATTATTATATTTATTATATTAATGCTAATTATTATATTAATTATATATAATAATATTGTTATATTTGCATATTTTACATAATAATAATATAATAATTGTTATTTTAATTTTATTTTAATTATTATAATATTTTATTATTTTTAAAATGTTTAAATATAAATATAAAATAATAAATAATAAAAGCAGATTGCATAATACCGGGTGGACTGTTACGTGTAAAATATATAGTCCCCCCCCCCCCCCCGGAAATTTTGTTATATCAATGCGGCCCGCGAGTCAAAAAGTTTGCCCACCCCTGGGCTAGACAGAGGGAGCCGCCTGTTGCGCACTCGGCAAGGTGCACTGTACTCGGGCACACGCTGCGAGCTGCTGGTGTGACACCACGGAGGTCTTTGGCAAACCTTTTGCACTAGTCAGTCCAAACCCTGCAGCGCTGGCGTTTCGGGTGGCTACAAGGTTTTTTGTGTGCTTGATGTTTGCACCTCATATTTGGTACAACTAGCATGCAAAATGTCGTACTCGGAAACTGAATGTTTGTGTACAAGTGAGCTCAGGAGACGTTATAACATGCCGTTATTGTCACAGGCACTAGAATAAAGAAGCGCTTGATTTGGTCAGCTTTTTTTGTTTATTTTTAGTTATATCTGATGTCATAATTTCCTCATATCAACCCGAAAATTATCGTGCACCTTTAGTTTTTAACTTAGAAGGATAATATCATAGCCCCGTATTCCGGTTTGTTGCAAGTCAATCCTTACACTCAAGGATTTTGTGTGCTAGCAACTTCAAATCTCACTTGGGTCAATGTTTCTATGTCCTGTCCTTGCTTTCCTGGAACAAACCTGAGAAGTAAGCCAGGTGAGGACTTTTATTTCATGAGCTCGTAAATCATGACCGCGGAATGCTGGGCTGACTGCATTTGGTCTTTTGTCTTTTTCCTATACCATTCAGGTTGGCGGCGCAGCCTTACGGGATGCCTACGTGCGATGGCAAATTCAATGAGACCTACCTACAGGGCAACTTCTCCTCCTCGGCAGAGTTCTTTGTGTGTGTGGGTGTTTTTGGTTTTCTGTACTGCACCGCCACGCTGATTCTGTACTTGGGCTACCAGAGTGTGTATCGCCAGACCACCCGCGGCCCTTTCATTGTGAGTATTGTTTGCATACGCAATGGGAATCATTTGTTCAGAATCAAAACCCAATCGAATAAGCTTAGGAAAGTGCTTGGAACAAACAGACCAACCAGATTTCACCAGCGGCTTCCATATTAAGTCCATGTTTTATAATATAGGCCCCAATTAGACAGGTAGAAATCCTCTTACATTTTCACAGAAAGGATGAGGAAATAATTTCTGCTTTTGCTTTCTTTCCACTAGGATTTGGTGATAACCGCTGCCTTCGCCTTCCTGTGGCTCGTGTCCTCTTCAGCCTGGGGCAAAGGCCTGACTGATGTCAAGTGGGCCACCAACCCCGAACACCTGGTGGAGAACTGTGCCAACTGCCACCCAGGAGAGTTTCCTTCCATGGGACGCCTAAATGCATCGGTGGTACGTCCACTTATGTTGGTTTTAAAGATATAACAACAGCTAAAACAGGCAGCTAATACACACACATATTGCAGATAGAAAGCCCGCTATTAAAACACCGAAAACATCCAATCTATGGAACTTAGTATTGAGTACCCCTGCCGTATATTGTCATCAATAGTAATGGCAAAAAAAACATTCATTCCTAAAAGCAAGGCACACTGTGATTAAGAAAGGAAATCCATGCTCTTGTGACTCAGTGTGTATTTTTTTTTCCACAGATTTTTGGCTTTTTAAATCTGATCCTTTGGGCGGGTAACTGCTGGTTCATCTACAAGGAGACGTCCTTCCACAAAGACCCCAACCCACCCGCCACTGTGGAGGAAGGAGGGATCCCGGGGCCTTAAGCTTCTCATGCATGTCTCTGTAACAGTGACAATATTAATAATAATAATAATTATTATTATATTGTCTCTGTACATACTATGCCAAACACTGGTTCTACAAAAAAAAGAATATTTCAATTTAATATCGTTCCCATTTGACTACATAGCTTTTTTTATTCTTACTAACGAGGCCTTATTTTCTTATGTCTTTAAGCCATGATGCAGCTTTTATCCTAAAAAGCTTACATACCATGTACAATTACAATTGGTGTGTATGTAGGATTCAAACCTGTTGGGTGTTGATAAAACAGCAGGGCCACTTGGCTTCAGCATTGCTTGACTGTTTCCCGTAAGGAAAAAAAAAAACATGAAGTTGTTTTACCGGGTTTGGGTGTTTTGTTCAGTTGTTTTCCACCCCTGTGGTGTGGGTTGTTGGAGTTGGTGCAAATACTTCATGTGGTGACTAAAATAGTGTGCGTGCATGTATTAATCGTTTTTTGTTTTTTTTTCAGTAATAATGAATATTGCGCAGAAGATATATTCAAAAATTGCAAAACCAAACAAAGCACTCCCGGTTGTTTATGCAGATGTACTAATTGACATAACGAATAAAGCCGACTGCTGTCTTTTACAGACAGCATACAGGAAGAAAGCACATGACGACTACTACTACGTATACCTGCTTCCTGCCAAGGTCCTAGACTATGATGGGATGTTTTCTCAACCAGGGCTTGGCTGTGTACTTCTTGATTTTTTGCTTAAATTAATTGGGGCTTCAGAGCAGCTAATGATGATAAGACGTCCCTGACATCCAACTGATGGGCAATTTTTTGTTTTACTTTTTACATTTTTTTGTACTTCAGGTTGAAATATTCAAGTCCTCCCCGCTTACATACTGTATGAACCTGCTTCCGTCAGGAACGAGGTCTGCTGTCGTTTGTACCGCAGATTACGGTATTTCTTTTTTTACATAACAGTTTTACATTTAACAGTAGTATTCAGTGTGTAGCCATATTTATGCTTACCTCTTTCCATTTTATCTTCATTTGAAAGCCAACATCGGACGTCTGTTCGTATTTCCGCCTCCTCGTTGGAAAGAAGAGCATTATTTCTGTCACATTGATTCATTTGGTTTGTTGTGCCACCGCATTGCTCTTTGCTAAGTCAAGTAAAATGTGGCGCAATATATCCTGCATAATTTAATCCTGTGCGGGTCTGTGACACAAATGTGACATGATTGACGACAGTGTGAGAAGCAATGGTTTCATCCCCTGCTGATTTTTTTAATAGTAGATTTTATTTTAACAGAGCAAAAGAATAATAATTTAAAAAAATGGTATAACATTGAGTGTTATACCAGATCCTTCAGGATCTCAATCTAGTCCAGTACAGTGTGTCGCTAAGGCCTTTCTTGGTGACTGTGCTCCCAACTCCCTTGACATCATGAAGCGGCTACTCCATCGTAATTATGTTTCTGTCCATGTCATGACCTGAGATTGGGAGTATTTCTTTAATTAGTGTTTCATGGGCAATTAACCGGTCTGTGGGGATCAGTGCTTCTTTCACTTCATTAAATACAAATGCTTTATTTGATTGGGTTACACTTTACAGTAAGGTACACAAAATTACAGTAGAACCAACCCACCTAACCCTGACCACTACTCACTCGTTCCTCAGTTACAACTCTTAAATAGATGTGCTTAGTTCCTCAGCAACTACTCATTAGTTCCTCATTAAGTACCGTATTTTTATGGACCTTATTGTAAAGCGAAACCTTTTATTGTTTGAGTCATGGACTGTTGATGTCGTTGTATATACTTTGCTTACAGCAGGATGCTTATTATCAGCCACCGTTATGTGTAACGTACAAGTATTCTGGTGTTGTACTGGCGGATTGTTGTCAAGAAAAAGTAAAAAATACAAAAACCAAAGCAGGAGCAGGAAATAGTCATAGTCCAAATGCAAGCTTCCATGTGTGACCACGTCCATAGACGCAAATCATTTAGTCTTGACACAAACTGACTTGAAAGGCAGAATTTAATGCAGATTTTGACATATTAAGATCTTCTAGTTATAATCAAATGTTTGATATCCTGTTTGAGTTTAAATGTAGTTTTCAATAAATTTTTTCCTCTTGCTCCTGTTTTTTTCTTTTTTGTATTTTGATGCTTTGGTTTGAGGTTTGATTGAATATAATAGTGTCACTCTCCTAAACCCTCACCGTGGGAAAAAGTGCTAAGATAACAATGTATGCAGTATATTAAAAATCACAGACTGTGTAATTTCATTTGAAATCCAAGCTTGTAAGTGAAGTAAAATGTCCTCCTATGGATCAGCACTTGTTTATTCATGAGTAGTCTACACTCGGGATCCACAGCTACTGTATGTTTAAGAAGATGTTTGTTGCTTAAGCACTTAAAAGGATTAAGAAGGGCAAAGTGGTGTACACACGCCATAGATCACATTGTAAGCACACTTGGGTAAATGCTTTCTTGATGTCACAAAATAACAAATAAATTTGAATGTGCATGCTTCCAATTATTTTGGGGGAAGTTTTTTTTCATTCCACAAATCATCCAAATCCAAAATGCTGCTGTGAAGTCAATCTAGAATAGAAATATTTTGGTTTATTTGGGCGTGTGTTGCATTTGAGGGTTAAAATGACATACTTGCACAATTTCAAGCCTGAGCAAAGTGAATGAAGTAGGAGGGTAATATCAGCAATTATAAACAATATAGTTAGCTTTATAGCAATGCCTGTCGTGGCGTTCTTTTATTTTTATTTTGTTAAAGAAGTGCATATATGTGTTAAAACTGCATAAGAAGTGCTAAAACACTATTGTATTACTTTTTCAATTAGGATTGTTTTCCTTTACCCCTAAGAACGCGCACGCACCAAGTTCCTCGCCGGTCACGAGCGCGACTTGTGACGTCAACGTCTTGCCGCGCAGTGATGATGGCGGTACGTGAACGCGCAGTGAAAGTAATGGCTGCTGTGGATCGGCGGGTTCCTAGCCTCGATGATTTCGTGGGTCAAAGCTGGACTGCCTGGAGCGAGTGGGCTGGTGTGACCGCACCCGACGGTAAGAAGACACAACGACGCTACAAGCGGCTGCAAGGAAGGTGTTTAGTAAAAAGAGCGGGCTTTATTTTCGTGTAAAGCGGGGACAGAGCTAGCCATGTTACCCAAACAAAGACTCTGCCGGGTCCTAGCGCTGGGTGGGTAACATGTTGGCTGCACAGGAGCCATCTGATTATGTTGACATGCTAACTAAATGTGACCGTTGTAGTTTCTACTGTATTGTTACAGCTCCCTTTTAACTCCTAGTCGCGGTTTATCGGGCGTGTCCAGTTTGACTGAAACGAGGCGGGCGGTCCTGTGTCAGAATAAAGCTCGCATGGAAGTGAGCAACTTCTTGTCGTGAAAAGCTAAGCTAGGTTGCTAACAGTGCATTTAGCATGATGATGCTAATGCTAGTGAGACACAGGTGACAGAGGAGGAGTCTGCTGATGTTGCCGGCCCAGCTTTTGCTGTTAACGACACTCTTATTTTGGTCTTATTCTGCTATTTGACCCCGATAGCGTCCGGTGCTAACTCAAATATACTAACGTTCACTATGTTTGGGTGCCTGATGAATCAAACAGTACATGAAATAAATGCTACATATGAGGATGTGGCTTCCTGTCCCTCCCAGCTCTGCGTCTACTCACTGCCCACAACATAATGTCATCATTTATTGATTGCTTGATGTGTGCAGGAATGTTTGCACCCTCTAAAAAGCCCACAACCTGACATGATGCACAACTTCACAAAGTGTCTGACTTCTTACTGAAAATGTTTGTAATATGTTTTTTTTAGGCCCTGATGTGGATGGCTGCAGTAAAAATGGTGAAAAGGCTGCAGAGGCAATGTCACTCAGTAAGGAGGGTAAGTGTTTAAGATTGTCACATCCACTTAAGGACTATTTGGCGCTTTTGTATTACTAGCCACTTTATAGTTAGTCAGATGTCTTTTAGTTGGAATTGAGACAAATTCTTCTGTTACTTTTTCAGTAATTGGTATAAATAGATTATTACATGTACTATCAATAGGCACCATGGAGTAAAAAAGATGGATCACATGGTCTTTGCCAAAAAAAGTCAATTACCGCACCTCGCGTATGTGCTATTGGCTTGCTAGCCCTACACAAGATGTGCACAACGTTTAGGGGTGATTTGGTCAAGCTTGAACAGAAGGGGAAGGACATCGAGTGTGGACCTAAGGTGCCGTCTGTCTGGTTGCAAACAGAGTGAGAAAGAAGGACAAAACAAGAAGCTAAAAACCTACCACTTCCACAAGGAATGGGAGTAAATGCACAAATCCACAAGTAAATGCGGTCAGAAAATACACATTTGTCTCTCAATCCTGTTCTTTGTTTTTCTGACAGATATGTCAATCTTTGGCCTGTACCCCGGCCACGACGACTTCTACCTTGTGGTGTGTAGCCACTGTGGTCAAGTCGTGAAGCCACAGGCCTTCGAGAAGCACTGCGAGCGAAGACATGGCTCCCTGGCCAAACTTTATGCGCGGATTCGCTCCCCCACTCCAGCTCCACAGCCCCAGCAGAAGCCTCTTCATAGCCATTCCCCTTCTCATGGGACCAATGCCATTCCATCTTCATCTTGGGACGGTCGAGGTCAAGGTGTCGGGTCAGTTAGACCGGCTCCACCAGCCCCTTCCACGCCACCCCAGCACAGACCCACCAAGAACACCAAGGAAGGCGCACGGTAAGAATAGAGGGGTAAAGAATGATCCGTGAATTAGTACCTTTATGCTAGAAACAGTAGATCATGGGTGTCCAAAGTGCAGCCCAGGGACCTATGCTGCCCTCCAGCCTCTGGTATCGAGGGTGAGGTTCCAACATGGACACAGATGGGCGTCGCTCAGTACGCTCAGACGGTCTCACGAACGTCGTGTAAAACTGCTAGCTTTACACAAGTGTTTTCTTTCCACCGTATACTTTGTCATACCAGGATATCATCGTCATCACACATAAATAATTTTTTTGTTTGTCAAATTACAAAGTACAAACTGCACATTACTTTGTAGCATTCCGTCTTTGGGTAAACAGTGCCATCTGTGGTGGAAAGTATGAACTGCATCAGTAACTGTATGACATCATAGCAGGGACTGTCTTCATCATAGATAACTGATTTGTTGACGACCTGCACATCAAAGCACGATCCCGCAGAGTACAGCACAGCCCAAATCTGTTTCCATATGATCCTCGGCTACCTGCCCGGTATCCATTGTTCCGATTTGGTCGGAATACGATCCATGGGTTGCGTCCAGTTCTCACCCAAATAGCCTGTGCGTTTTAGACATGCGCTGCACTGACTTTTTTTTTTGTTCATAACGTCATAAAATTCAAATAATAATGTTGAACTGGTTAATTGGCGACTCCAAATTGTCCATAGGTATGAATGTGAGTGTGAATGGTTGTTTGTCTATATGTCCGAAGACAGCTGGGGTAGACTCCAGTACACCTGCCACCCTTGTGAGGATAAGCGGTGCAGAAAATGGATGGATGGTTGCATTTCTTTTGACCAGTGGAAATCATATTTCTCTGGTTTGTGTACAGTCTAATACGTTGCCATATGTGAGGCTACAAATGCTCAATTGTGTAATGTGTATTTAATCTACCAGATTGCTACAGATTGTTCAGTTTGAATATACACTACTATGAGGGAAACGCTGTAATGGCCGCTTGTCTCTCATTACCAGACATTTCCCACTGGAAAAATCATCCCACGGCAGCCACGTAGATTCATCAGTATTGAAGCAGCAGCCGCCGCCTGTGGAGCTGCCCATCAGCTCTCCACCGCCGTCCCTTAGGGATCCCCCCTGGCCACACGGGGACACCCCACCGGGTAGGCCTTCACCCGCAGACCGACCGATCACCCAAAGAAAGGATTCCTCTCCAGCTTCTATGGTACCAAGCCACCGTATTCCCAGGCCCTACAACAAAATGGCCTCCAGTAAGTAGAGGGGAAAAAAAAAGTGTGTTTGAAGGATTAACATTAATAACCGAGTGGCTTTCTGTGTGTTCTCAGAGAGAGAGTGTGACTTGGACAAACACTGTGGTGTCCTTGACCCTGACAGGAAGAAAGTGTGCACTCGTCTCCTCACATGCAATGTAAGTCCCAAACATCCATACATTTACACGTTTTCTCTTGGGGTGGGGGGTTAATTTGTCTAGTCACACATGAAGGGAATTGATAAAAAGATCCTGTACATCCATCCATCATCTTCTATGCTGCTCGTCCTCACCAGGGTCGCAGGGGCAAACTGGTTTTAACAGTTAATTGTATTTAACACAGCAATTTGGGATCTCAATCTTAGGAGACTGTCTTACTGTTGAGGGTGTAGCTCTGTGTTGCGTCTCAGATTAAATCTTCAGTTTATTAACTCGTTCAATCCCAGCCATTTTTCAAAAGCCGTCCCTCTTGGTACCGGCCGTTTTTGATGGTTTTGACTGATTTTTCAAGGCAGAAAAATAAACGTTTTTCCATTCTTCTGTAATCACAAGTAGAACCGTTTCAGCAAAATATCAGTTCTCAACAAAAAAAGTGCGAATAGGGGTGTTTTGTGAAGAGAGTAATAAAAATGTAATTGTCTGACAGCGCTGTTGCATTCATTTGATTATTTTTGATTATGTCCTATTTCGCAGATCCACTCCATCCACCAGCGTAGGAAGGTGCTGGGCCGCAGTAAGAATTTCGACCAGTTAGTGGCGGAACTCAAGACCAAGGTTCGTGAGAAGGGGGCTCAGTTGCTGGAGGGAGGTGGTTCCTCCTCTGGACGGTCCCCCAGCCCAGAGGCACCTAAAGAGCAAGCCGGAGCTCCACATTGCCGCAGACCTTTGGCCAGCCTCCCTGCTTTCAGGTAAGTGAAGTGGTCATCAAGTTAATACTTGAAATGGATGCCATCAGATCCCGCTGATTTAAGCCGGTTGTCGCTTTTCTCTGTGCAGTCGCTCCACAGGCGTATCGGACAACACGGCAGAGGACGACAGGCAGATGCAGGATGAGGGGAACCTCCGGGCTTCCTCCCCTCTTGTCCATGGAACCATTTCCAGTGATGAAAGTGACGCAGACGGATCAGAGGAGCCGATTGAGTTCTCGTCTTCTGCTGCACACCCACGACCGCTAGCAGTGAGCAGCTCTTACTTCAATTGATTCACCTTGCCCATTTCCACAATGTTTGAAACAATATAATAATATTAATAATAATATAGCCACATACATATAGATGACGAACAAAATGGTTAAATGAATATTTAACACAACATTTCCTGGAGACTAGCAAAAACAGCACTCATGAAATGTCTTCAAGGTTGGCAGGTCTGCAGGTTTTACTGCAGTTTTACTGCAATCTGCATGTTCCTTTTGGAAGCCACGACAGAAAAATACCTAATAGAACCAATGTGCTTTTTTCCAGATGTGTTCATTTGGAGGAAGTATGTTGGGCCACGGCATCTACACATTTGATAGAAGGCTTCACCATCTGAGGTCCGCTTTCAGCAGCATGCTAGAGCAGCACATCAGTGCACATCTCTGGAAGTAAGTCCATCCAGTGGTACACACGTTACATACACTGCATGGGAAACATATCTATTACAGATGTAAGTCCATCCAGTGGTACGCATGTTACATACACTGCATGGGAAACATATCCATTACAGTTGCACCATGAAACAATACTTTCTGCTTCTCAAGACCAGTATTAAATATTACATTTCTGAGAATAATGTAAATTTACAAGAATAGTCGTAAATTGACAACATTATCCATGGAAATTTACGACTTTGTTCTCACAGTTTTTTTTTCGTACAATTACTTTATTCTAGTAATGCTTATTAAGAGTAAAGGTGTAAACTTATGAGAAAAATGGGTAATATGACATTAAAGTTGTAAATTTACAAGAATAATGTCGTATATTTATTCTTACGAGCTATTTATCCTAAGTTTCCAAAATGTACAACTCCTTCCCGCAAATTTCGGAGATTAAAGTCGTAAAGTTACGAAGAAAAATGTAGTGCTAATTTTATTAGGATAAAATCATAAAATTATGAGAATAATGTAGTAAATTTACAAGAAAAAAAAATAATTACGAGAATAAGGTGGTAAATTTATAACAGTCTCGTATAATTACAACTTTATTGTCATATTGAGGGGGGTCTGATATCGGCTCTTTCGGCCAAAAATTGGTATGCCGATATTGTCCAACTCCCAAGTTCCGATACCGATATGCCGATATGTCTCCTGCGGTGGAATGAACACGTGTTGTATACAGCATTTTTTTTTAAAATATCGGTTGTCATGAGCGGGGAAAAACCTGATACCGATGTCGACCGATATCACATTTTTATATATTGGCCTGATAATTATTGGTAGCGATTATCGGACATCACTCATCATATTATAAGTTTTGTCCCGTAAATTTCCGAGTTTACTCTAGTCATTAAATTTTACAAAGATGGAGTTTAAATTTACTAGAAAAAACTTGAGAATAACGTCATAAATTTATGACAATGTTGTTACGAGAATAAAGTTCTACGTTTACGACATTATCCTCGCAAGCATCTCATGAGTGTTTTTTAGAGATACTGCATTTATGGAAATACTGATTGATATGCTTTGAATTCAGGAAAATACCTCAAGCCACCGACCTTCAGTGTCCAACCTCCTCAGCCAAGATCATCACCTCCTCGTCTCCTGCGTCAATCACCAGCGGATCCCCGACCTCCTCCTTCCATTCTAAAGTCCGCACCGCCGCTCATATCAAGTCCTCTCTCAAAAATGTTTCGTCCTCTTCATCTTCCAGTCGTGTGGCTGGGAGGTCGTCAGAGAACTCCGGTGGGGGCGGAATGGGCGGCAGTCACTTGACGTCTCTAGGTAATCCTGCGATGGTGCATCACACAGGTCCGGGACGGCCCAAGAACCCCGTAGGGCGTCCTAGCAAGCAGCCGCTGAAGCTGCGAGAGGAAGCTCCCTCCCATAAGCGAAAAGCCCCCTCCCAGGAGGAGCATTCGGGCCCCAACAGGAACTGCGTCATTTTACACGACCGGGGCCGCCCGCCTTCCTCGGCTTCTTCCCCCTCTCCCTTCCCGTCGTCCTCTAAAGCCCCCATTCTCTCACCGCTTCCCCACGGACAGACCAATGGCACGCTTTCTTCTAGCAGCAAACCCCGCCCCCAGCCCGCCCCCTCGGAACCCCACTCACCAGCTTCGAAGACAGTTTGGACGTACAGACGGACTCACCCCACACTGGCGCACTCGTCGCCCCCGGAGTCCTCGTCCATCAACAGCGCCCACGGTCGGAACTCCACGGGGGACTCGGGACTACACGGGCAGGGCAGCGGGAGGGGTTTTGAGGGTTTGATAAAGAAACGTAAGGGAGGCGCCCTCGAGGAGCAGTCCCCCTCAAAATCCTCAGCGCACCGTCTGCCCTCCTCATCGTCCTCGTCCGCTCCTGCCTCCTCTTCTCCCCGCTCCAACTTCTACCCTTGGAAGGACAGCAAGGGTGGGGGCCTGGCGGGGGGCATGGAGAAGAAGCTGGGCACACAGAAGGTGAGAAAGATTTCATGACAGAACCACAGAATATGACCAGTATGAGTATCGGGGACACATTGGGGGGGGAAAAAACTAGTGATTTTGAGAATAAATACTTTTTTTCTGAAGAAAAAGTAATTGATTTTATGGGGAAAAAAGTTGACAAACTCATAAATTCACTAGAAATATAATTTCCAAAAAAGGTTGTAAATTTACGAGTAAAAAGTAATAAAACAAAAAAGTTTTAATATGAGTTATAAATTTATACATTTGTAAAAAAGCCGTAGAAATGCGTAAAAACGTAAACTGACAAGAAAAAAAGGTGGTAATATTACAACAATAAAGTTGTACATTTACAAGGAAAAAAGTTCCAGGCATTGCCTGAGACGGCTATGAAAAGGGGGCCTTATGAGGTCTTTGGTCTTGGGCAAAGTTAATGACTTTTTTATTGTAAATGTAGGACTTTTTCTCATGAATTTACAGCTTTATTCTCGTAATTTTTTTGTATCACTTTTGTCTTGTAAATGTACAACTTTTTTGTGAAAAATGTACAGCTTTTTCTCCCAAATTTATTACTTTACTCTTGTAAATTTACAACTTTCTTTTTTGCAAACATACAGCTTTTTTCTCGTAAATTTACTATAATTCTCAGATTTTTTCCCCCCCAATGTGGCCTAATACTAGGATAGTGAAGATAATATCTTGCATTTACAAGAGTTAAATCTGGAACTAGAAACACACTTTTTTTCCCCACACTTTGAACAGCACATAAGCCATTTGGCCATTCTTTTCCCCCCCCTTCCACAGCCAAAACTGCACCATTAATCGTGCCTGCCTTACAAGCCACTAGAGGGAGCCAGCTCGCCTCGGTCTCAGACCGACGGAACAGGACAGTGTGCGTGTGTGTGTGCGTGTGACAGGGAGACAGACGGCCTGCACTTTTCTATGTGATGGGTATGCTTGTTTATTGTCAAGTGGTGCAGTGTGCATCCTGTGATGACTTTATCAACATGAACATTTGAATGGATGGATATGGACTTAGAAATACCTCAAGTTTATCTGGTTATGCTGCTAAATTAAATATGTTGGTTTATATAAAAAATATATATAAAAGATTAAACAACTCCTTTATACGTTTCCTATGAGTTCATATTTCATGTATTTCACATGCATTGGGACACACTTGCTATCAGTTAGCAAGTGGCTAACCAAGTTGAACTCATCTGTGGCACATTTTGTTCAAATGTTAAGCAAAGAGGAACTTTGTTTGTGGCGATATGAACAATATGACTATTGTTGTCAGTCAAGTTTTCAATCAAGTCTTTAGGTAAATATCGTCATTACAGGTAAGTCAACATTCACACACCGGAAGTAGGTCCACTTCCTGAAGTGTACCCATGGAAATACTGTCGACCCTCGTTAGCATAGCGCCCTCGCATTATGGCTCAACAAATGTATATTCAAGCACAAAACAGCAAAATTAACAAATCCAAATACAAGAAAGAATAAGCCTTCTGAAATGAATTGACTGTAGTATTCTAAGTTGGCCACAAGGTGTCGGTGAGACGGTGACAAGAAGCGAGAGCCTGAATGCATTACTGTATTGCAAACACGGCATCACTTCCTGTCCGTGGGACACGGAACACGTTTACTGTGACACGTACGCACGAGCGTACTGAAGTATACTGGAGGGAGGGAAAAAACGTACGCACGAGCAGCCGTTGAAGTCTTAAATGGCTTCTCTTCTGTGCACATTTACTAACACGTACACACGAATTTATTCTATTTTATACATAATACATCTCAAATGGCCTGTTTTCTCCTCCATATTGGACAATGCGAGTGTAAAGCCATTTAAAGGTACCATTACGTTACACTGAGACAATATCCACCCCGGAAGTACTCTGTCCAGAAAAACAACTGCTAACGTGGAATTGTAGTCCTAATGTTTCTCTTGTTATATCTACTATATTCGGTAATACAAATGTAAAGGTAGTCACCTTTACATTTTCTTTATATGGCAGTTATTTCATGTTTACAGGACTCTAATGTTAAAAACGATGATAAACAGGAATCTGATATTTCGAGAATAAAGACATAAATTTACGAGAAAAGAATCGTGACGAGAAAAATGATAAATTGATGGGATTGATGAGGGGGAAAAGTCAAATTAATGAGAAAATACAATGGAAATTGTAAATATGTCAATTTTTTTCCAAAAATATTTAAGAATAAGAATAAAGTTGTAAATTTCCGCCTTTATTCTGAAAATTTCAGATTTTTACTGTTTAGTTTACAATAGTGGTCATGGAAAAAAATATATATTGTGGCATCTCTAATTTGCATATATAATTTATTCACACAATGATACCTGCTTGGGCCCACATTGGAATTGTCTGCTCCTGCATTGTTTTAGACAAAAATTAAATATTTATTGCAAATATAAGAATCACACTTTCATTCCTGAGTTAACTATAACAAAAAAAAAAAGAAAAACCTGACTCTTCAGAAGTGGGCTATGCTAACATGCTAATCCACTGCTCTGTTTTGCTGCCATGTAATAAATAAAAGCTTGGCTAAAGCAAGAGGAAGGTTTCCTTCCTGAAGAGCTATTTAGTCCCAAAATCTCAGATTTTTTTCCAAGGTGGCCCTGATAGCCAACACAAAGGACGAAGAAAGAAGTGGATGTCAGAAAACGCTCTCTGAAACGAGCCCAACGTGAAATGTATGTAAAAAATTAAACGTATCCACGGTTAAAATTACATTTTCTTAAGTGTACAAAAACCCAGACAGTGTACGAGGACCGAGGCGGAATCTTTGTGAATCCTACGAGACCCGGGGGGCGTACTTGTGGAGGTACCTGCTGACGTGACGAGAACGGCGTCACACAGTGAAATGACTTGGTTGCTTCCTGTCCGCTAGACATCAGCTGCTTTGTCTTCACAAATGAAGGTGACGGAATTGTTCAGGAGATCAAACATGTTGACCTCCACCACCTCCGAAGGCGGATCCAGAGCCACAAACACCTGCTGGGCCACGGCCACCTGAGACCCATCGGCGCACGCCACATCCTCGGCTTCCTGTACGGAGACCGTCTGATCGCAGGACATGGTTTTAGACCCCGGGTGGGAGATGTTCACGTGCGAGGTGGCTTACCGTGTGTGTGTTGGGAGCTTGCTCTTGGCTGGCCTCCTCCTGCGTCTGCTGGGCCTCCATGTGGCAGGAGAGGAGGTGCTCCTGGAGCTCCGGCTGGGAGGTGCTAACCTGGCTGCAGAGCGGGCAGATCCAATGCTTGATGCTTTTTTCATGCTGGGAGTTGATGTGAGTCTGCAACTCATCATGGCCGCCGAACACATCTTGGCAGTGCGGGCAGTGTAGGGTGGACGCTGCGGAGCCTGGACACACACACACACACACACGGTCAGTCAGCGATTCCATCCAGTTAGCGTTCACAGACTTGACCCACCTTCATGCTCAGCTTTCCTGTGTTTGGCCAAGCTAGAGGAACTGGGGAAGAACCTGAAGCACACATCACACTGGACCAGGGTCTTCAGCTGCCGCGTTTGGCTGGTAAACACATCAGGGTGGTTGGTCCTGTTGTGGTACCACAACCCGGACAGTTGCTGAGAAAGAGAGAACCAACCATGGACTGAAGATGTGCTACTGCGTGTTGACCAATCACCAAGATGGACGGTTGAAGAAGCGGCCCATCCTACCTGGTACGACTTGTTGCACAGGTTGCAGATAAAGGGTTTGAGTCCGGTGTGCATGGTCTTGTGTTTGTCCAGCAGGGCGGCGCTGGTGAAGACTTTGTCGCACGTGGGGCACTTGTGGAACTCCTTCAGGTGGAACTCCTCGTTGTGCTTCTGGTGCTCCTCCAAAGTCTGGAAGCTGAGGCAGCACTTGGGGCAGTCCAGGGGCTGGGGCAGGTCTGACAGGAAGGCGGACAAAATAGTTTTTACTTTCGATTTGGTTTTGGATTTTCTACTTCGAAGGATATTCATGAGTTATTATATATATAAATATATTATATATATAAATATATATTATATAAATTATCTAATACTAAAGACATAGTCACAAACTCAAACGTCGATCCCAACAACATAGTTCCACTCCAGAGGCTACAAGAGGTGATGATGCAACTCTCCACTAATGCATTTGGCTTCAGAGCAAATTGAAGCCATAAAAGCGACCACAAGGTGGCAGAAGCGCATTTGCAAGTGAGAGATGTGGAGGAGTGTAGCGTACAGAAGGTGACAACATGGTAGGGAAATGTATGTACACACAAACACGCGTGTGCACACACACACACAGTTCAGCTCCAAATATAAAAATTGTAAATAGTTCATGGTTTTATAATTATAATTATATAATAATATAATAATATTTATAATTATAATTTTTAAATAAATATTTTTGATGTAAAACATCCCCATTTTGGTGGCAAAAATATGAATGTTTTGTTTGAAAGGTATCTTTTCACAATAAGGTGGCTTTCTCCCTTTTTAGTCGGGAACTGATACTTTCCTGAAACTTATTGAAACTTTTCCTTAAAATTACAAAAAAAGGCAGAAACAAACTCTTTCTTTGGGATGAACGAGGAGAGTCCCATCTTTCTTTTAGTGGGTGCCATGTTGATATAGCCGTAGAAATTCCGATCATAAACTGTATAATAATAATAATAATACATTTTATTTGTAATGAGCTTTTCAAAATACTCAGATACTTTACAGAAAAATGGAGTTGATTAAAAGCAAATAAAAACAGAGTAAAAAAATATGTTAAAATACAACATTCATTCATTTATAAGGTTCCTAAAATATTGTGACAGGTCAATAACACTCAATAGGTTCTTACTTTTTTATATTTTACAATAAAAATAATATTTGCAAAAATTAATCATATTTTTAATGACCTCGCATGGCCAAACTACAGTACCACCATGGCCCACCAGGGGGCCGCGACCCACACTTTGGGAATTACTGTGTGGAGTGTGGAGGGATGACTGTAGTCCTAACTTTGTATGAGTAGCACCGTACATTCTGGACTTACTTATAAGCCACAACCTTGCAATCCTACCCACACTCGGTGTTCCCAACTCCAGTGAGATTCTCCATCTAAGCCCTTATTAAATTATTATTAATTATTATTAAATTAAAGTCATTATTTCCCTGATCAAACTTACTTAAGATTTGTCAGATTAAAAACAAAAAGCTTCTGTTCCCCTTGAAAGATCAGTCAAAATCTTTTGAAAAAAAGTGTATTTATGAGTGGCCTTTTATTGTGGCCAGCCTAAGGCACACCTGTGCAATAACCACGCCGTCTCTACGGCTGGATGGAGTACTTCGCCAAAGAGGAAGCCTGTGAGTGGGTTCTTACTGTGGAAGGTCTGCAGGTGGACTGTCAAGCCGCTGGCCTGGCTGTGGCCTTTCCCGCATTCCCGACACACGTAGGGTCGATCCCCCGTGTGTGTCCTCACGTGCCGCGAGAGCTCGATGGACTGGGCGAAGACAGCTTTGCAGTACTGACACACGTACATCTTACCTAAACACACAAAACCACAAAATAAACGTAGCGAACGCAAAACTCGATGTGTGTTTGTGTGTCTCACCCTCGGAGTGTTTCTTCTTGGTGTGGTACGCCAGCGCGGCAGACACGCTGAAGCTCATGTCGCAGTGTTTACAGCGGAAGGGTTTTTCGCCCGTGTGGAGTCGCATGTGGTTCTTCAGCGACGAGGTGGCGGAAAACTTGGCGCCGCACGTCTCGCACGCAAACGGTTTCTCGTCAAAGTGTTCCGTTCGCTTGTGGTAAATCATACCTGAACAAAACACCGCGGTAGTTGATTCGTATTATTCGTGTCAGTTATTATTTCACGTGTGCGCACCTGACGGGTGCGCAAAGGTGCGCCCGCAGAGATCACAGGATATTTTCTTCTTCTTCTTGGCTCCCGCGCTGCCGGGGTGAGCCTCGGTGAGGTGGCGCTGCAGGGCGCGCTGGTTGGCTAGCTTCTCGGAGCAGTGCGGACACGGCAGCTGACACTCGTCCGACATGGGGCAGCGCCTCTTG
Source organism: Doryrhamphus excisus (assembly GCF_030265055.1). Taxonomy (NCBI): domain Eukaryota; kingdom Metazoa; phylum Chordata; class Actinopteri; order Syngnathiformes; family Syngnathidae; genus Doryrhamphus; species Doryrhamphus excisus. The sequence continues at coordinate 41,291,186 of NC_080466.1, forward strand.
TGCGCCGCTAGGCGACACTTGTAGGCGAAGATCTTCTTACACCAGTGACAGCAGTACGCCTTGGAGGGACACGGCGAGTCCGCGTCTGTCTCCTCCACTTCCTCCTCCTCCTCCTCCTCGTCCGGGTTCTGTTTACTGCTTTCCTCCATCTTGACTTCACTCCTGGTGTCCTGTTCCGGGTTAACTGTGGAGGAAACGCATCTGCATTGGTAAGTGGATTTTTCCAGCAGCGCGTTGTTGTTGTGTTTTACCTCCATTTTGTCCCCCGCCAGGCTCTTCTTCAGTGACTTTATCCAAGTCCTCCAGCCGGGAGAGCAGCGGCGCTGGGAAGGAAGACGGAGCGTTCTGTCGGACGCAACGGAGCAGCTTCAGGAGAGCTTCCTCGCCGACGAGTCCCTTCTCCACTTGGCTCTTCAGCTTCTTCACCGCTGAGTTGGGATCCGAGTCTTCACAGCACGTAGTCACGACCTGGCAGCAAAACGAGAAGTGGATTTTTATACATTTTGTTGATAAAGTGCAAAAAAAAATGGCCTTTATCTTAGCTTTGTGTGCTTTGGTGTAAAATGACTACTTTTTATTGTGATATTATGACTTTATTACATCATTTTTTAATATTATTTTGTTGTTTAATTTCTATTTTTGGGCCACACAGCTAGGAGACCCGAGTTCAATTCCACCCCCGGCCATCTCTGTTTGGAGTTGCTAGGTTAATTAGCGACTCCAAATCGTCCATAGGTATGAATGTGAGTGTGAATGGTTGTTTGTCTATATGTGCCCTGTGATTGGCTGGCCACCAGTCCAGGGTGTACCCTGCCTCTCACCCGAAGACAGCTGGGATAGGCTCCAGCACCCTTGTGAGGATAAGCGGTAGAAAATTAATGAATAAATGAATTAATTTAATTTGTATTTTTGGCCTGCACAGCGACTAGGCCACACAGCTAAGAGACCCGAGTTCGATTCCACCCTCGGCCATCTCTGTGTGGAGTTTTGCATTGTGTTTTCTCCGGGTACTCCGGTTTCCTCCCACATTCCAAAAACATGCTAGGTTAATTAGTGACTCCAAATTGTCCATAGGTATGAATGTGAGTGTGAATGGTTGTTTGTCTATATGTGCCCTGTGATTGGCTGGCCACCAGTCCAGGGTGTACCCCGCCTCTCGCCCAAAAACAGCTGGGATAGGCTCCAGCACCCCTGCGACCCTCGTGAGGATAAGCGGTAAAAAATTAATGAATAAATGAATGTATTTTTGGCCTGTACAGCGACTAGGCCACACAGCTAAGAGACCCGAGTTCGATTCCACCCTCGGCCATCTCTATGTGGAGTGTTGCATGGGTTTTCTCCGGGTACTCCCGTTTCCTCCCACATTCCAAAAACATGCTAGGTTAATTAGCGACTCCAAATTGTCCATAGGTATGAATGTGAGTGTGAATGGTTGTTTGTCTATATGTGCCCTGTGATTGGCTGGCCACCAGTCCAGGGTGTACCCCGCCTCTCGCCCGAAGACAGCTGGGATAGGCTCCAGCACCCCCTGCGACCCTCGTGAGGATAAGCAATAGAAAATTAATGAATTTGTATTTTTAATGCGCCATGGGCCAATAAAAAAAAAGCAGCCGCGGTCTACAAATGGCCCATAGGCCACACTTTGAACACCCCTGCTCTAGTGCTCATCCTTCCTGTTCTAAATGATAACCACTATCTCCCACAATAGAAGCAGAGACGTGGTGTTGTATGTTGTACCAACCTGTCTCTCCTCTTGGTCCAGACCGCCTTGAGCTGCTTGGCTCAGCAGTTGAAGAACATCTGGCACGTTGGCGAGGAGCTCCATCAGCTGAGAGGAGCGCTCCAGACGTGCAGGTGCGGCCTCGGTGGTATCCTCGGTCGCGGTTATGTTTTCTTCCGGCTCAACGCTCTCTGTGGCTTTGCTGTCCTCGGGTCCTACGTGCACACAGAAGAAGTTTGTTCCTGATCTCCATCATTTTTTCAGTGTCTCCTAAAACTTCTTGCAACGATCTGATGGAAGCCATCTTTAAGCTGCAATTTGGACACTCCTGCTTTAACGTCTCCAAAACTCACCTGAGGTTTCTGAAAGGTCCTGACGGACTCTTTTACACTCGGGTTCCTCTGCTTTTTCATTTTCCTCTTCCTCTGCTGACTGATGCTTCACCTCCATCCCACCCTCGGGTGTCTCATCCGCAGCAGGCGCAGGTGAAGCGTGAGGATGTTTGGGGTGCGCCGTGATCTGTGTAGAGTTGGATGACGCCGGCTGCTGCTGGTTGATGATGTTGGTGAGGACATTTTTAAAGCTCACAGCCACGTCAAACATCTGCAGGCTGTCTGCGGCGGCGATGATGCGGCTGACGTTATGCTTCCCAAAAGGTAGCTTCCCCGTGTAGACCATGTCGAGAAGACACACAAACTCCTGCGAGGACACCACCGTCGTGTCAATGGAGACGGTATCGGAACTGTCCAGCAGTGACCTGAAGGGGTTCAAAAGTGATCACAATTCTTTGGGACAAATGTTGCGTATTTCAGGGTGGAGTCAACACAGTACCTGAACAGCATGCTGGAAGCGGCCAGCACCAGTTTATGTGCACGGTGGGGGTTGTCCCCCACAAGAATGGTGCAGTCACAAAAGTGGCCCTCCTTCCTCAGGGCACACAGTTGCTGCATCAGCTGACTGCTGTAGTTGGGAAGCTCAATCATGCCGCTTGTCTGCAAAGCATGGACATCACGTCAATTAACGTTTGAATAACATCCAGTTTGGCCGTGCTTTGTGTTACTGTAATAAAAATGTAAACATGTTATGTGGCACATATGAATAGATTTGGTGTTTACAGTCACGGACTGAACTACAAACATTCCACCAAGTCATTTTCCCTACATGGAGTACAAGCTAATCGCTAGCTTGAAGTACGAATGCTAACCTCTGATAAATTGGAAGTGAAATAACTTTAACGGCGACAAAAATAAAAAAAAAATGGAGAGCCCACGTAACGTTTCCATCCGGGTGACGTCTTTACCTGGAATTATTCAAATGATCCGTTTCTTTATTTAAACACCATTGTTGGACAAATCCGCGACGCTCAATAAAGCTTGGCCATTTTGAACATGGCGACAACTGGTGCAACACAAAATGGTGACACTTCCGGTTGACGGAACGATTCGTTTGCATTCTTTTTCGTGCTTTATTTGCTTAAACCTGTCTTATGGTGAAAAGAAAACGTATGTGTACTATATGCCCGATATACACGGTTTACATTCAGAGGAGGTATTTCTCTCAAAAAGACTAATATCGAGGAATTAAAATGGATGTGTGTCAAGTCCGTGTGGCAAACGTGTTAATGGAACTTTTCTTCCGTCGGGGGAATGCTACGGCAAGTACACAGGAACAAACGCTATCAGTGGTACAATCGGCGTACCGCAAGTACCTTCCCAACATGGCGGCTTATGTACTTATTAAGGCTTGAAGACCAGGGAACTCAAGAGGAAACCTTGTTAATGTGTAATCGCCTCATATAATACACACTTAACTTTAAAAAGTGCCAAGCGCAAACAATGTATAACTATATTATTAATTTATGCTAATAAAATTTCAAAATATAATCAATCAACAACACAACAAAAAATAAACAACGGTAGTATCAAAGTAGTAAATTACATCCAGGATACTATCCATATTTCAATAATTTACTACTTTGATACTACCGTCGTTTATTTTTTGTTGTGTTGTTCAACTATATTGTTGATTTATACTTTACCAACATTAGCAGTATCACCCACCTAGCATGCATGCAGTACAGGTTGCTAGCATTTGATAGCCACAGGGAAAAGACAAAACACAGTCTTAATTACAGAATTAAATTGATTTAATTGTTTAAATTCTATGTACATGCATTACATGGTGACCTGCAGTGTACGGTACGGGGGTCACAGACCTTCATCACCTTTTGTGGAATTCAATTGTGGCGTTTCTATGAGTAGACAATGATTTGAAAAATAACTTTATTGTCAATAAGAAATAACAGTGAAAAGAACACCGCGCCTCACTGCTTGCATTCGGTTTCAAACGTTCAACCCAAAAGATTTGCATTGCTATCATATCTGTAGGACACAACTACTATACATATTGTCCATCTTTAGATTCCCAATGGAGGATTATGGATGTTGATTTGCTGTAGAGGCAAAAAAAAAAACCAACATAATTTTTACATGTGTATCCACTTTACACACCTGAACAATCTACAGACAATACAAGTTTCCACGCCTGGGAAGAAAGAACATTGCTCTTTCTTTCTTCTTCTTCTTCTTCCATAATTTAAATACCAAAAGACAAAAAAATTCCAAAAGTAACAGTAAAACTAAAGGCCAGTACCAGAGGACTTGGTTGTCTTAGCCTGTAGTCAAACACAAGTTCAATGGGAGTCCAGACTGACTGACTGAGACCTTGCGACGTCAAAGACCAGCTAGTCGTACTGTGTGCCCACGCAAACCAGCAGGGTTTCAAAAATGGCTACCGAAAAGATTTCAAAAGAAAATTAAAGCACTTATTTATCGAAAGACACTTGAAAAATCCAAGCATTTGTCCGAGTCAAACACTGCTATAACGCCCGTCTCCTCAGTGCCCAAGAAGACCAGTGCCTGCAACAAAAATAAAGCATACCCATAAAAAAAAAATCATAGATTGGTCTAAAAAAAAAAAAAAAAAAAAAAAAAAAACAACTTACCTTTAAACCCCTCCTCGGGCATCCCCACTGTAAATTGTGTGGTAGTGTTAGAAAAATACCAATCCACTACTGTACAACAAATATTAGCAATAGTACTCACCTTGATAGACATCATCCATAGCAGCAAAGTCTGCCATTGGCTCATCGGCCTGCGGTAACAAAGTAGCGTCACGTTTGCATTTCATGAATCCCACAAAAGGTAGAAAAAGGTGTAAAACTTTGAACTACTTTGAATCTATAGCAATAGAACACTGTACAGGAAGTACTATACAGAGTTGGAGAGTGTGAATCAGTAATAATATGTACTATACCTTTAGACAGATGATACTCTCTGGGATGACACCCAAACTTCCCAACGTGGCGGAGTCATCCGTCAGACATTTCCCATCAATGGAGAGGTTCTGGTCAAACGGCGCCACGGAGAATGCGTGCATAATCTAAAAACGTCCAGATTAGTCGTTACTTTCGTATTCACAAAGTCAATCAAGTCAAGTCAATCCTAGCGAGCCAATGCTAGGTACTTTATGGGTGGTTACCTGGATTTTCAGCTCCTTGAGGGTCTGATTTGCAGACACGATGAGGGCTTTCTCGCCTCGAAGCTTCCTGTGCCGCGTGCTTCTCCTGGTCCCGCCCACTTTGGCTGCGTTGCTTCCCGGAGAAGCAGCTCCTGCTGCTGTGAAGGTGCCGTCACTCAGTTTAAGCCGCTTTGTGCCATCTTGTGGCTGGAAGAATACAATGATATCGTCAACTCCGATTGTGCTATGTGAGTGTGCATGCTTGGTAGATCCTGGAGGACACTTTTCAGATGTTTTACGATGGGAACATCAGGTATTCACTCGACGTGTTCCGCTGTCTAAACAAAATTGATCATTTTGAGAGTTTACCTGGCTAAAGTCTGGATCTTTCCCTCCTTCTACCTTGGAATGTTCCTCCTTCTCCTCCTCCGCCTCAGAGCTGCTGGCGTTCATCTCTGGAGCTGCCTCTTTAATCATCTGTGGGAGAGCGTGGCGTTGTCAGCAGTCGTCAATGCTAGTTTTTAGTTCATGAACCAAGACCACGGGTGGGTTTTCCGTACCCTTTTGTCTTCAATGATCTTGCGGATGTAAATAGTGGCTTGGGTGTACTCTCGGAGGTCTTTTTGCTGCTGGAAAAGGAAACCTTCTCTGCACTCCCAGCACAGATCTGAGTGAGATCAATTTTATTCACAGTTAATAACAAGTTTTGACAAGTTCTCAATGAAATCTCACCAGGCTGGGTGGTGTATTTGGTGGTGGGACCATTGGGCGTGGTCTGTTTCAGGCAGTGGATGGAGATGGGCTGGTCCACCATGAAGAGTTTGCTTATCACCTCCCATTCACTGGGCCACAGCAGAGCGATGCTGTGGAGGAGAAACCAGCATTTAGAGCAGGGGTGGGCAAACTTTTTGACTCCCGGGGGGGGGGGGCAGACTATATATTTTACACGTAACAGTCCACCTGGTATTATTGTATCTGTAAAATTGTCATGCAATCTGCTATTATTATTTATTATTTTATATTTATATTTAAATGTTTTAAAAATAATAAAATATTATAATAATTAAAATAAAATTAAAATAATTATTATTATATTATTATTATGTAAAATATGCAAATATAACAATATTATTATATATAATAAATACAATAATTAGCATTAATATAATAAATATAATAATCATAATAGTTATAATAATAATATAATAATTATCATTTTAATTTTTATTATTATTATGTGCTTGTGTCTCTTTTTTCAGGAGCACTTTGTAAACAACAGACCATGTCAAACAACGAAATTGATACAACCATCAAAAGGTTGGCTCAGGCCATGATGCCAGGTTGTATGTTGAGTTTAAATGAAATACTTTGGAAAGATTGGGCGGGCCGTATTCAAACACTTGGCGGGCCGGATGTGGCCCCCGGGCCGTAGTTTGCCCACCTCTGATTTAGAGCATTAATTTTTATTTGTATTTTTTTTATGAACGTCTCCAGACAAAGCTGCTAACGCCATTTGGGTTTTTAGCAAAAAAAATCAATTTCGGGCATCTATAATTACCATTATTATAAATGAAATATATTCCTAGTGACAGCATAAAAACAGTATACAACCTTTTAACATTAGAGCCTTCTAGACGTCAAATAACTTTAGAGGACCTGAGTGGAGAGCAAACAGGAAGTGATGTAGTGGGTTCAGAGTTGAGTTTTAGAGTCGCCAGTTAACCTTACATGCTTTTTGGAACGTGGGAGGAAATTGTAGTACCCACAAAAAACAAAACAAAACACAGAGACGCGTCCCAATCTCCTGACTGCATGGCAACATGCTAACCACTAGTGCCGCCCCTCCACTGTATCCACTTCCTTTAAAAAAAAAAAAGCACATATTTCAGCTTCTGCAGCTTTAAGTGTGTTTCCTAGTTGGCGTAAACATTGCCCCCTCGCTCTCGCTTCTTCTTCTCTTGTGAATTTAATGGTGTTAGCAGCATCATACTTACAGCCCAGTGAGACTTACACTAATGCTCAAAAGTTTGGGATCACATGCAAATTTCTTTGTTTTCCAAAGAAAAACAAATTTTCATGTAAATAATGTTCATAAACATTTTTCTCCATTTCACAAACAATTAAAATGAATCAGATGATTTTCAAATAACGAACTACATTTTTGCATAGAGGCCTACTATCAACAACTGTCAGTCCTCACCATCAATCTCCTGGTATGGCTGCTAATCCAAGTTCATCGTTTTATAAGGCTAATAGATTATTAAAAAATCCCATCTAAAAATCTAAACTACAAGTAAAATCTCTTACCATGCTGTTAATTACTCCCTTCAGAGAGCAGCACAAACTGGGTCTAACAAGGACAGAAAAACGCTGCACTAACAAACGACGAACTGTGCAAGAAGACAAATATCTTCATGAAAACCAATTTTCATGTATTTCATAAACATTTTTATCCATTTCACAAACAATTAAAATGAATCAGATGATTTTCAAAGAACGAACTACATTTTTGCATAGAGGCCTACTATCAACAACTGTCAGTCCTCGGCATCAATCTCCTGGTATGGCTGCTAATCCAAGTTCATTGTTTCTAAAAATCTAAACTAAAATCTCTTACCACTACTCCTTTCAGAGAGCAGCACAAACTGGGTCTAACAAGGACAGAAAAACGCTGCACATCTGTGCAAGAAGACAAATATCTAAGAGTGTGTACTTTAAGACAAAGACGCCTCACAGGTCGTCACCTAAATACGTAGTACCCGTCAATCACCAGTGTCAGTATCAACAGTGAAGCGGCGACTTCAGGATGTTGGACTTCATAGCATGACTGCCAATAAAAAGCCATATCTCAGACTAGCCAAAAAAAAATGTCCAAGTGACCCCAAACTTTTGAGCGGTAGTGTATAAACGAATAGAAATAATACGAGGCATTGTTTGACTGATGCGACTATTACTGCAATTGCACAGATCGGTTATTAACTTACTGTTGTGCGTCTCCGTTGATGAGCGAGTCGTAGGTGAACATGAAGCCTCCATGCGGGCAAACCAACAGGCTGTTGCCCACATTGGACACTGGGGAGGATTTAGTGGGTCTCCTATGACATCACACACACACACACACACACACACAGATGGACCTGGGTACACTTCTCGACACACAAAGTGGATGTACATACCGCTAAAAATGTACCTGATGAATTTTCGCCACTCGTCCACAAAGAACAGAGGGACGATGTAAAGAATATCTGTTTCCTGGAGAAACGAAGAAGACATGATTTATGTACGTTAAGTCGAGGAGGGTGAGAGTTGGGTGCCCGGTGTTGTTGCAACCTGCGGCCACTTGGTGAGGGTCGGCCGGTTCTTCTCATGGAAGAGGTTGAGTAGCTGGTTCTTCTGGTCCAAAGCCATCATCTTACTCACAGCTTCGTTGTCCTTTTCTTCCTGCTCCAGTGTCTACACACACACAAGGACGGCATGTCTCCTCCGTTATGGAAGATTTAACACACACGTCGTTTGGTTCTACTGAGCGCACTCACCAGGCACTGCTGACAGGGACTTTGGTCTTGGGTAAATTCTAGGGCTTTGGGGAAGTATGCTCTCAGCTTGGTCCAAGCTTCAGAAGAAATCAGCTTCCGTTCAGTCTCCATAATACTGAGACCTCCTGAAGCAGGAACAACCACAACATACATTTAGAGGTTGGGTATGCTCGTATGTGACATCATGCAGACTGCTCCGACATCGGCACACGCATGCAACACGCGTGACGTACCGTGGCTGCAGACGATGTCTTCGTTTAACATCTTCATTGACTCCTCGTTGCTCTCCGAGAGCTCGGGGCTGTCGTCTGCAATCAAACAATTGAACGGATGGGAGAGGATTTACCGCCGGGAACAAAGACAACAACGAGGCTTTTTCCACTCGTCCTACCTTTGCTGCTGTTGGCGTGGGCGCCATTCCCATTGCTCTGATCATTGCTGGGTTTGCCTTCATGCTCGTCCTCCTCCAGCTGCTCCAAAGCCAACTGCCTCCAGCTACGCAAGGACGCCTTCCCCACCCAGTAACCTTCGACACTGACACACACAAGCCATCGTTTTGAGCGAATGGATCCAAAAGAAGTGTTTGATTTGTTTCTTGTAGTTGGTCACCGGGTTTGTGTGCTTCTGAGGAGGAATTTTTGGGCCACTCCTTTTTCACTTCTGATCCGATACCAATATAGCAGCCTTAAATATCGCCCGATTCCGATACCAGCACGAATCATATATACTTTTACTCCTCATTTGGTAGTATGGAATGTTAGAGAATGCTTGATATTAGAAGAAAACAATACAGAAAACAATAATCATCAACAGTAGGTATGAAGAAAGACCCACCCATCTACTTTTTTTTATAATCTTACCAACAATGTAGTGGCAGCTAAGTGTAATAAAGTCAGGTTTCAGGTTCTCAATTGAGCCTTTAAACAAATACATAAATAAAGAAACAAATATACATATTAAATATAACATATTTCACTCAAATAAGATATGCCTTTATTCGTCCCTCAGTGGGGAAATTTGTAAAATTTGTAAATTTAAATAAATTAAAAAATACTAATTCTCTCATAACCCTTTGTCTTTTCTAATAGTCTGTCCCTCTACGTTTAAAAAAAAATACAGTGAAACCTTATTTCGATCCATTAATTCATTCCAGAAGGTCCGACTTGAACTGAAAAAGACGCAAACTCAATCAATTTTTCCCATAAGAAATAATATCAATCTAATGAATACGTTCCAGAAAGCTAAAAATATTAACACAAAACACATTCTTATAGTTCCACATACAGAAAACAATTCAAAATGGCTCTAAATGATGAACGGAAAGGAATAAATGAACATTTAAGGTTAGTTGCAACACCACTTTCCTGTGCTGCCATGACTTATTTCAGGAAGTTCTTTCTCACAGTTCAGACTCACGCAGCCTATTAATAATAATTATTGTACGGTAATCATGAAATGTACGCAAACAGACGACAATGTTGGTGTAAATTTGCAACGTTCAGCGATAAACATGCTAACTGAGGTTCCACTGTACCACAAAATGGTGGACTGTTCATGTCTTCCGGGGGGTCAAGTAATGATATCCCATACTATACCACTAGAATGACACATATAACATGTTAGATATTAAAAAACAACATGTTCAAGTACTAACTCATGTGTTTACCTGGTGCGTTTGACAAGATTGGAGACTTCTTTGTAGTCCTCGTTAAGTCGATTCTTGAGACGCAGCACTCGGCATCGCTGCCCCACACACTCTCGGCACAGAGCGGAACCTGTGGGTCGGAGAAGATATTAGTCAAATTGTCACGCCAGAAGTGTATCGTGTGTGTTGACAAGTATCGTCATATTTCACTCAAAACTTGCACAACATCCGCGGCATTCTAATAAAACACAAAAAGACAACCACATTCGTATCGCCTGAGTCTCACACACAGTGAGCATGCGGTGGGTGACTGCCAGGCCATGCCCCCGTGCCCCCAAAGCCGTAAAACTAATGTGAAACACTCCTTACCGTCCAGCTTCGGCCCTCCACCGTAGCGCTCGTACAGGACTTGACCGGCTCGCTGAGAAACCCTCTTGACATCTCCCACCTTGTCGGGATGCAGTTTGCCGTGAGAACACAGGAAGTGCGTGTTGTCAATTTCCTTTGTGGCCGTGGAGTCGTCCAACCACTTCTTTAACCAATCCAGGGGTATGAACTCATAAGGCTGCCCTGTGGGGAAGGACACGGGGGAAACAGCCGGAATAACCATTTTGGTCAAATACCCCAGGCAGTGTCAGCGAGTGTGTGGTGAAGCTAGTCGGTGTGGTGTGGCGAGGTGTCACTACGCCACTGACGGAGTTCTTTGGCATAACAATATTAATAATAATTCTGTTACTGCCTCAATCATATTTATTTATTTAACAATCCAATACAATACACATTCATTATTACAGTCATTATTTGCATTTTGACCCATTTATCATTGCACTAAAATTAATATATCTGCAATATATCTGCTCCTGCATATGCTCCTGTGCAATACTATGTGTATATTTTGGATATCTTGTATATATCTTGTTAAATTGTCTTTTTTACTCTACTTTTATATACTTTTTTTTTAACGTGACTACTGCATTGAAAGGAGAAGCTCTCCAATACATCTTGTATAATGACAATAAAGGCCATTCCATTCCATTCCAGAATATATGTGTGAATATATGTGCAGGCTTAGTTGCTCCTTTTTTATATATTTTGAATTCACAGAAACAACAAAAATGTGTGTTCATATTTCCTTAGGACTGTGTCTGCCAGGCAAAAAGTGCAGTTTTTCCTGAAGCTAGTGTGCAGCTACAATAAGCGCTCCAAAGCCTCACCCCAGTAGGACTCATCATGAGTTACAAAAGTCATTTTTATTGCAGATGTTGATCCCAAATTAGGGGACCAAGAAGCCTGATAATCCGCTCTTTTCTACGTGTTCAAGACTCAAACGCTAACTTCATGTAATGTTGCCTTTACTGACCGTCTCTTGCGGGTAATAGCTCGTACAGCTCCTTCACTTCTTCATGCTTGGCTTTGCCCTTATCCACACTCTGTTTCCTCATGTCCGACATTTCACTGCACCACTCTTCAAATTTATGGTTGTCTTGGTCCACCAACCTCTGAAGGAAGTCTTGTGAGTCGGGACAGAGTTCAAACAAATCAGATGAGTAAGTAAAAATATACACTGCTGCAAGGTGCGGCAATGTGACTTAAACATGCTGCTGGGTCATGAAGGAGACATATTATACAGTACTGTGTCGATATTCAAAATAAGGAGCCTCACCCACCAGGCACTTGAACTATGGTCCTTGTAGGATCTGATGTCTCCTCTTGCTGGATCTTGTACACTAACATGTATGCGTTTCTAGAGCAGTGGAAGCCTTTACTGCACTTGGGTTTTCGTATTTGAGACTTCACCGTTTCCGCTGAGGAAAAAAGGTACGAAATTGATTTGACTCCAAAAGACGACTGACAGGGTTTTTACTGTGCAGTGCTCATGTAATCATGTAATGTCACTCACCAATATCTTCTTCTATACCCAACTGGAGCTTCTTGCCTTCCATCCTTTCAATTTCCTCGTCGTTGAATTTGTACCAGTCGCTGGTGCGAGCGTCCTTCACGTGTGCAATGTAATGTCCGGAGTATGCACTGATGCCACGGTGGATCAGCACTGCACTCAGCTCATACACACACTTCTGATCTGCAAAACAGAAATACAACATGTATTTAGAAAAACGTACGATGGGGAGTCATATACTGTGTAGCACCAGTCGAGATTTGCAATTGAGTGTAGTGAGTAGCATTGAACGTAAGCTAATTGCGTTCGAATTTTGAACACATAAACAATAACAGCGCATGGAATCCCTGATCCCTCTAGCATTCATAAAAATTCAATAATCCTTATCTATAATTTCTGGATAAAAAGAACGGCCTATATTATGTGGCGTTTCTCCTCTGATGTGCAGTTTCGCTTTCATGGTGATGGCTTTCCTTTTCTTTGGCGCGGTGCTGCTTGGGAGACATAATTAAGTGCAGTAAATCAACAAGAAGGCCATGTTACGTGGCTGCAGGCACACAATGTATTCTTCCAAGGTGTGTGCTGTAACTAGTTCTCGAGCGAGTGTCGTGTTTACGGACATAAATGATATTTAATAATTCATGGGGGGTGCGTTCGTAAACCACAATACCTTTTTTCACTTCAAAAAAAGGTGCCATGTCCAATTGCTCAGGGAAACTGATGTAGGTGTTGAGTTTCTTCTTGTGGCCGGTTTGTCTAGAGATGACAACAAACAAGAATGACTCAATATTTGACATTTTGGTAGAAAATGTTTGTACCCCTATGTAAAAGAAATACATTTCATTGGCTTTTTTCTGTGTGTTTTTTCACTGTGTTAGGTGGTTCTAACATTTTTACAGTAGCATTTGACAACATTCACATGGTGGAGTGATAAGCTGTGACAAACCTATCAAAGACAAAGCGCATGAGCTGCAGGTTGAGCGTAGGAGGGAGGCTGTGCAGTCGGATCCTCCGGGTAGCGCTCTGTTTACTCTGACAGCTCTCACAGAAATAACGGTTGTCTTCATCCAGTTTCTCCTCCTAAAAAGCATACAAAAAACAATTAGCATTTCAACTCTTGGAAATGCCATGCAGATCCTACCTGTAGGCTGTCTCGTAGCATGTAACTGTGGTGCGTTCAAGAGTGGGAAATTTAAAGCATCATCAGTGAAACAGAAAATTATGTGTCAAAATGGTGGGCTTTCGAGTAGACTGATATAAAGGCGCATATCTCGAACATTACAATTACTGCGGTACCTCAGTCAAGGTTAGCGTTTTTCATTTAACAGCCAAAATTGACGCAAAAATGTTGCCTTGGTTAGCGTACAACATGGGGCGCGTCACCAGCTATGTGTGCTTGATTTGTTTACGCAGCCATCTTGTCATCAAGTTGCTATCGGTGTGGGTGAACGGCTCGTGGGAGCTAGCAGGAAATGCTATTTCAAAGCAAGGCTGCTATGTGCAAATAGCACATAACAAATAGAAGGCTTGCAACCCGTTACCAAATTAAAGGCAAGCAGAGGCTGCCTAGAAAACTACAATTATCGTCTATAAAGTGTGTTCTGTTTCGACATTTTTGGCTGTCAGAAACGGATTAATTTAATTTACATTATTTTCTATGGGAAAACTTGCCTTGGTTACAGCCCGTTTTGGTTTGAGTCGGACCTTCTGGAACGGATTACTGATGCTTACCAATGCACCACTTTGCATGCAAATGCATCAATTATGCAAGTTAGACAATGACATCATTAACCCATAAAAAGATTGCAGCCCTGTGGGAAACACAGCATTGAGTCATCATTTGGTATTAACCTGACGGTAACCCACCTTCAGGAACTCTGTGACACACTCTGCAAGGTTCTTGTGGCCCTGGATGTTCAGTTCCAGTTCATAGAATCTGGACGGCAGCGCAGATGACCGCCCACATTGGTTACATCTTATATAAAAACAACAACAACGCAAACAGTCAGTGCAAAATAAATAATTCAATAAGTCAAAACAAGAACAGCCTTGCACAACATTTCTTTCCTTACACAGTTACGTAGGAAAACTGTCCGCAGAATTGCTGCTGAATTACATTTTGCAGGGTGGAGTTCTTCTGCTTGGATAATGTGTCCTCCAAAAGGGACAAGAAAAGCTTTGAAAACTCCTGGGCATCCTGGGAGAGAAAACCCAGCAATTTCAGTGCAGCGGAATCATACACCACGTGATGGTGAAGAGAAAGTGTGTGGTTTACTTGCTGCTGTCCCGTGTCCAGGCCGAGAGCTTTGACCAGCCCCGAAGGGTCGATGTATTTTCTGTTGCTATTCTGCAGTAGTGCAAAGAGATATTGCAGATGCTCGCATATGGACTGAGGCTCGTAATCTGAAATAGACAACATATCTGTCAGACCACAACTCAATACAAAAGGGCCGGAAAATTAGCATAATAGATCCTATTAATAGATCCTGCTACTAAAATTAACATTTTAGCAGAATAGGGTGGAAATGTTGAAGAATAAATATGTTAAGTGGGAATATTATGAGAAACAAAATGACAATTTTTTTTCCAAAAATGACGGTGCAGACAAAGTTATGTTTCAAGAACAAAGTAAAAATATTATGGGAATAAAGCCATAATATTACAAAACAAAATGTATGACAATTATTTACAAAGAAAATTGTAATGTTTATAAAAGAGAAACATCAAAAATGAGGAAAAAATGCAGTTTGTTCTTGAAATATACAAAACTTCTTAACAAAATGTGCAAGTGGCTCTTCCATCCTTTCATTTTTCAGTATGTGGCCCCCGGTGGAATAATCCAGATGTCCATTTTTTTGCAGAATGGTATAGTCCTAATTGTCGCACTGCATAGAAAATAAATCCAAACGTACAGCATACATTTAAAAGCACATCAAGGACATGAAGCTATGACTTATACCCGATTCTGTCTTATGCTCCTGTGCTCGGGAATTGTAGCACTGATAGAGACTCCGTCGTAACTCCAGGTTGTGGAACCATACTTGCAGGAAAGTGTTGACATAACAGGTTGCACCCAGATTGGTCAAACCAACAAATGTGTTCTAGGGAGGGACAAAAACGGAAAGCAACATTGTTATTAGTTTCATACTTTGCACTTTACTTTCTTCTTATACTGAGCCACATAGAAATGTCATAGAAATAGAAACATTCATTTATTTTGTGTACCTTATCCCGCCGCTCTGAATTTGGATCATCAATATTGTGGAAAGCGTTTTCATCAATCTCTCCAAGCCACGCCTGTTCACCAATACCAACAAGACAGTTGGGATTCCCTTTGCAGTTCCTTCTGTGAAGACACAGCATTAGTACAGGACTGTTTTTGTTTGTTTGTTTTTTAAAAAAAAAAAAAACATGAACCATGCATGAAGAACAAGCGTACATGTATGACACACTTACAAATGTTGTGTCTAAAACACCCTCACATGTTAAGAACACATAAAAGCGTAACATGTCAACAATAGCTGACAGTTGTACATTCTTTATGGATAAAGTGATGTTTATTGATGTCATTTGATGAAATGTCGCATTATAGTCACTCCAATACGACGATTAAAGAGGAGCCGATTTTCTACAGTCAAAAAACTAAACAAGCTGTTGATGTACATGAACACGTCTTTGTGAGACTTTTTAAAAAATGCACATAACCTTTGCTGTTATTCCAAAAAAAAACAAAATGTTAGTACCTGCAGGTTCCTCTCTTGCAGGCCGGAAGACTGATGCGGTATGCTAGCTCGATGTGCTCCTGGCTGATTTCCTCCGGTGTTACACTTTCCACCCAACGCCAAGCCGCTTTCTCCAACTGTAAGCGGGGCGCCATAGTCCTGAAACGCAACGTTAGCTAAAAAGGATCAAATGTGTGAACGGACAGACTGCTGTGTCATTACAATGAGTAAACTACTTGAAGACATGCTAACCTAACCGGCTAACAGCAGCCAAACGCATCCTAGCAGGTCATTGCCTGTTTTCAGGGTGATAACCCCGAAAGCAACCTACCAACATTAGCTGTGTGCCGCTATCTGAAACAATAAAGGTAGCCGAACAAAGCCAAACGGTATTTCAGTGGCATTGCGCTGCCTCAAAACACCGCACTGATATAATCCATAGCGACGACATATTCGCCGGACAGCATCAAAAGTACGAAGTGCCTTGCTTCTACTACTGCTAGCTAGCTGCTAGCTTGCTAACACGTAGCATGTCTCTATCCGATCTACATTTTAGCCTTTAATGCTATATAAAGCAAACGACTTCATTAGGATGATGATTTAAGACAACATCAAATATAATCGAACCTTGCTTCACCAATTTTGTCGTGTGATTTCACATTTTATTGACGTTTATTTCAGATTTAGCGCCCATTTGTCTACATAGGATGTATTACTGCTGGGTTAAAATCCACGTGACGTCAATGACTGACGCCGCGGCTGGAGGATGAGACAAAAATGCTGCGTTTAGGAGCTTCTTTTTCTGTAGGAATTCTGACATAGTTGCGTTTGTGGCAATAAAACGATCATATTTGTACAATTACAATCTTGTTTGTAACATTTGTATTATAAAATTTACACGGCAGTGACATAAATTACAGTTTTTATAGTTTTATTCTGGTCCACAGGGTGTTTCAGCAGCACAATACTGTTAGCATGTGTGTCATTTATCTTCATAGGATGTACTCAAAAGTACAAAACTATATTTAATATATGAACATCTGATTTTCTGAGGTGCTTAAATATTGTTTTGAGTTCAGTGGTATGAATGATTGTGTTTTATTTGAATTTTAATGTGAATTTACGTCATTTCATACTATAAACATCATAATTACTGACAACAATGGAAAGCTACATTGACAATAAATTTAATTAACTGCATACTTATGCTAGTTGGCTAGCTAGCTAAGTATTCCGAAGTCGACATCATTCAATTCATTCGTTTATAAATTAGCTTTGCAGGCGAAATGTCCTGAAAAACGTCACAGAAAGAGCAATGTGTGAGTTTCTGATTGTACTTGAATGCAACATGGCTCCTAATCCCTGGGGAGATGATGAATGGACGGGGCCCCGCCCCTTTTACAGTTGTTCAAGTGAAGTCTACCTGCAGCAGGCAGGTACGTCCAGCAAGCCTCGACTCAACACTTTCTACACCGCTCCACAAGGTAAAGCTTTATTTTATTTTCAACTTTGTTGACATATTTTAGATATTAGTGCCTTAAACTCCATTAGCTGCCTTTTCAAACTCATATTTGGACAAGTATCTGCTCTAATTTCTGGAAACTAATTAAAATAATATTGTTCTAGTAAGTAATACTTCTGTATGTGTCCATGTAACTTTTTAAAATTTACAAATTAATGACAAATTGAGAGTTTTCATAAATATTCTTGGCTATAATGAAGAAATAAATGTTGGCTGTCCAGAGTACAGTAACGTTTCAAGGCCAGGATCAACACACACAGAAAAAAAAACCCCAAAACAACCCATTTTGTCACGGAATCATGTGTTAATCCATTCCCTCAGACACAGTAGCGGTGTCGGATAGGATAGAGCGTTAGAGGAGGGCCGATAGGTCGCAAGCTTAACCCACCACTGCTATTTACCTCTTTAATCCTCTGCCTTTTTGAGTGTTGTGCAACTGATAGAAAAAGGCTTTAACCCAGCTGGGACTGACCTCAGGCATGGACATGCAAGTGTTTATGTAACCAGGAAGCGGCTCATGGAGCACCATCTGAGAGGGGGGGCGCTTTAGGGGCCAATGAAGACCCATCATGGCTCTCAACTGGTACATTTGGATTCAATGAAGATGTTTACCTAATAATCATTCAAATATAACAATGAGTTATTCAGTATTTTGACAAGTAATAAAAATACACTTTATTGAGAATAATTATAGTTTCACGTGCAAAAAACAATGTGAAATAATTAGAAATTATATATAAAATGGATAAATGATTCAAAACAGTGAGGAGCAGCAAGGGCGGAGAGAAAGGGAAGCCATCTTTGTAGTTTGTGATGAGTTCTTTATTAAATTCTGGCCTTCTTTATCAAATTCCTGGTACTCCATGGCGGGTTATTTTAGCAGTGACTGCACAGTGAGTCCCATAGATGTCCCATAGAAGTCACTTCTTGTAAATTTTCTTCTTGTAATTATTAATTATTATTATTATTATTAATTATTAAATAAAATGACCACTTGCTCTTGTCATGTTACTGCAGATTTTGTCATTTTTACTATTGCAGTGTTTTTAAAAAAAATGTTTTTTTGTTAAATTATACTTTCTGAATATGGTGCGGGCCAATAAAAAAACAGCAACGGGCCGCAAATGGCCCGCGGGCCGCACTTTGCATACCGCCGCTTTAGCATATCAATATGTGGAGTAGAATGATGGAACAAACTGAGTACGGAACTCATGCAAAGTATAATTAGTTTGTCCGACATTGTCCACTTCTCAATTTCCAATACCGATATCAGCTGATACCGATATCACATGACATATCTCCTGTGGTGGAATGAACACTTCATCAACCAACTGACGTCAACCAATATTGTATTTTTATGCTGATATCGGGCCGATAATGAATAGATAACATAATTATCAAACATCCCTAATAATTAGTGTACGTTGTCAGCATTTTCATCCATGATATTTTGATGTTTCAGGAGTCTACGGCAACGTCAGAGCCAAAATGGGGCGGAAGGAGATTGTCTGCAGCTGGAAGAAACCCATAAATAACATCAAGGATGTGTTTGACTTCAAGGGGAAGATGGGAACGTGAGTACTGCAGCTGTCAATCACCAACCACAGAGAGCTTTTGTTGAATTATTTGATGGTTTTATTGATATAAACGACATTTTGATGTTGGATGGTGGTCCTTGGTCCTTGGGCCACCAATGTTTGGCGGTGGTTGGGGGGGGCCGTAGGCGCAAATTGGCAGTCACGGGCAGCTGTGTCTACAGATGTAGATTGCCACCACTAGTGTATGACTGGGAGTATATTAATAATTCATTGTGATGCGTTCTGAGTGCTTTAAAAAGCGCTACATATCATGACAGATCATATCATGTATTCTTTTCTGATTATTTTGATGACTGACTGGGTTCCGATTGGCATGTGCTTTAATGATAATGCCTTCAGTACCTTTCTCTCAGTGTACTTTATCAATGGGACCTTCCAGCCAGTCTGCGTAATCCACTCAACGTGCTCGCAGACGTACGATTTTCATGTTAGCAGTACACATTTCAAGGCTTGCAAAAATCTGTTGCAGCGATACGAGTCTGCTCCCTGACTACTGCCGAGATACCCTTGAGCAAGGTTTCAGGGTCAGCGTATGTATAGAGTACAGCACTTCATCACGACCTGACCTCTTTACAATGAACCGCAACTGACTGAGCCGCAACAAACACTTGTTAATGGATGATAAGCCTATTACCTCATTGCTGTCTTGCAGGCTCTGATCTACTTTAAGCACTCATGGCCTGGTGTGAATAAGTGTGTGTGTGTGTGTGTGTCTGTCCCTCATCACCGACGTCAGAATAGAGCAGTGTGAGAACATCCTAGCACTACTTCATTATGGGATTAAGACTGAATGTAGATATGTGGGAACATACAGTACCCTGTGTAGTATTGTCACACAGTGGGTACCCACTTACAAATACATAAACAAATATTCACTACAACAATCAACATGTTGATAAAAAAAATCCAGAACATTTAACTCATAAAACTCACTCTCTGACCCCTCTTTCCTTCATGCCTCTGCTCTTTCTGTGTTGTGCAGGGGGTCTTTTTCTGAAGTTTTTATGGTGAGAGAGAAGAAAACAGGGAAATTGTTTGCTCTGAAATGCCTGAAGAAAAAACATCTTGCTCACAGTAACCTGGAAAATGAAATCAATGTGCTGAAGAGGTAAAACACAAATACATATTTGCATCTATGCAACTTTTTAGTTTGCGATATACCGCAGGGGTCAACACCGGGACCACAATTGTTTATGATGTAAATCACATTTGTAATGCGTATGCAATCAGGGACCAAAAATCACACCATATTCTTTACAGTTCTCGAGTGTTACCATGTCTGAATTAAACCGAAAATACAATGGAACCTCAGTTTTCCTATGCCCACGTTTTGGCAGGATTCCTTTTTCGGTGGAAATTTCTCGGTTGTTTTTTACTGTGTGGCTAACAAACTAATCAGCGGAATGGAGTGCCTAAATAAAGCATTCATACATTTGTGACTCAGTCTCTATAAAGAATAGACAGTGATTCTCTTAGAGTTGGGACACTATAGACAGATTCCGGTCAGCGAATCCTTTAATGATGCTTCAATGTGTGGGTGTATGATTTATTAGTTTAGAGAAAGCACACATAATGACATATAACTTTGTATTTGTCTTTTTACGTCTTCCAAAACGGCGGCATGTGCCCTGCGCTGATGAGACGTTCAAGCACACTGCGCATTTCTCATTTTCTGCATGTTAAACCATAATTATTCTTTAAAAAATGTGTTTTTTGTTCATATTTGTGGGCATCTGGAATGGATAACTTGGATTAATATTATTTTCTATGGAAAAAAATGAATGAAATGATGAAAACTCAATGATGTAAAAATCTAAAAGCCTCTCTAATGGTTTCAGAATAAAACACGACAATGTGGTCGAGCTGGAGGATTTTTACGAGAGTCGAACCCACTATTACCTGGTCATGCAACTGTAAGTGGATTATTTTATTGTTTCAGTTGCAACGTAAGGATAATTTTATTTACTAATAATACTTTTGATCTGTTTGTAGTGTGTCAGGTGGGGAGCTGTTTGATCGCATTTTAGACAAAGGTGTTTTCACGGAGAAGGATGCCAGCTCGGTGATCAAACAGGTACTGGAGGCCGTCAGCTATCTGCATGAAAACAGCATCGTGCACCGGGACCTGAAGGTAAAAGAGGACATCATCTGCTTCATCACATCTTTTTTTGGGGAATGACATCTCCACACTCAATTTGTTGTACTTTTGCAGCCGGAGAATCTGCTGTTCTACAACACAGATGAGAATGCAAAGATCATGGTCAGTGACTTTGGCCTGTCCAAGACATTAGAGCATGGGGTGATGTCCACAGCCTGTGGGACACCAGGATATGTTGGTGAGTCACTCCAAGATATACACATCCTCCTTTTTCCCACAGATCCAATACATTCCATGTTGATTCTATACATGACTTTTGTTCTTCTCTGCAGCTCCTGAGGTTTTGGCCCAAAAACCGTACAGCAAAGCAGTCGACTGTTGGTCCATCGGTGTTATTACTTATATCTTGTAAGTACTTTTCTTACTTTGGAGCTCTGCGTTTCTGTAGATTTAGTTCAAGTACAATAAGGTACACAAAAATACAGTAGATACTGAGGAACTAATGAAGAATCAATGAGGAACAAATGAGTAGTGGTTAGGGTTAGAGTTAAGTATGTTTTTTTCCTCATACTGTCATATTGTGTACCTTATTGTAAAGTGTTACCATTGCTATTACTATTATTATATTATTATTATATTACTAAGATGGCCGTCCCGCAAAGACTGGGTTCTGTTCAGTTGCTAACTTGTCGTCTCCGTGCTGCAGGTTGTGTGGCTACCCTCCATTCTTTGAGGAGAACGAGACACGTCTGTTTTCAAAGATCATGAGAGCTGAGTACGCCTTTCACTCTCCCTTTTGGGACGACATCTCGCAGTCAGGTACTAAAATATCATATAGTAATAATAATATACACTACCGCTCAAAAGTTTGGGATCACTTGGACATTTTTTTGGGCCACTCTAGATTTTTTTTCGTGGCATCGTTTTTTTTTTTCGTGCATCGTTTTTCTGTCCTTGTTAGACCCAGTTTGTGCTGCTCTCTGAATGGAGTAGTGGTAAGAGATTTTAGTTTTAGTTTTGATTTTTAGATGGGTTTTCTAATAATCTATTAGCCTTATAAAATGATGAACTTGGATTAGCAGCCATACCAGGAGATTGATGCAGAGGACTGACAGTTGTTGATAGTAGGCCTCTATGCAAAAATGTTGCTCATTCTTTGAAAATGATCTGTTTCATTTTAATTGTTTGTGAAATGGAGAAAAATGTTTGTGAAATCGAATTTTTTTTTTGAAATGCATGAAATTTTGTTTTTCTTTGGAAAACAAAGACATTTGCAAGTGATCCCAAACTTTTGAGCGGTAGTGTATATTGTTGTCATGAATACAACATTTGTCGAGCCCTTACATGTCTGCAGTTTTTTGCAATTCCATTGACAATTATTTCAGTCAATTTGTCAGAGGGCGGCTGGTTAAGGCCCTGATGTTCCATGAGTGGCGGAAGCTAGGCATTGAGGCTGAAGAACTTGCGGACGAATCCCCAAATATGTCTGTTTAGATTCTCAGTCATCCAGATCATAATAATCTGCAAAGCTTAAACTGGGGCAACTAGACTTTTATTGTTTCTTTAGGACAGTGGTCCCCAAACTAAGGCCCGGGGGCCGGACACGGCCCACTTCCACATTTGTCCCGGCCCCCTGAACAATAAAGCATGTACATTTTTCTGTCATAGAACTGGAAATGGTAACCTATTGTGAGCAACGTTACTACAAACACACTTTGCCCCAGTCATAGAACATAAACAAACAAACGACCCTGACCCTGGCCCCCCTTCAGAGGAGGGAAAAGTCATGTGGCCCTCACTGGAAAAAGTTTGGGGACCCCTGCTTTAGGATATTTCACTTTGAATCCAGAAGGATTTTTAGTGTGGAGCGTCCCAATTTATGTCTCTGGTGGAGTTTTTTGTTTTGTACAGTACTACCAAAAAGAACTACCAGATCTCCTCCAGGATCTGAGACAAAACAGTGTTTGGTTTGGGAATCAACTGAAATGATTTTTGTGTGAATAGACATCTGTTTTATTCCTTCACAGCAATAGACTTCATTAGGAATATGATGGAGAAAAACCCCACTAAACGCTTCACCACGGAACAGGCCCTCCGGCACCCCTGGTCAGTCTTTCATCAAACATGAACATAGAATGGAAACTGGATATTTCAACATAACCAACACCTCACCGACTGTTGCAGGATTGATGGCGACACAGCTAAAGACCAAGACATTTATCAGTCCGTCTGTGAGCAGATAGAAAGGAATTTTGCCAAATCCAAATGGAAGGTTAGTAACACTTATTATGAAGGTTTGTCTTTAGATCCAAACAATTGCAATGCCAGCACTGGAGAGAAAGATTAACTGGCAGTCAAGGTCCAATAGACCTGTGAAGAGGTTTTTCCTTTTGTTTTTTAGTGACCTCCATCAGAGAGGTGGCAAAATGAGTGTGAATTTGTTTATTTAGTTGTTGGGATATTAGGCTCAAATTGTTGGACCCAACTCCCAACTTTTTGAACCCATGGACCGACTCTCGTTGCCTTAGCCTCCATCAGACCGAGGGATCGCAGGCTCATACATGATAGCGATTTGACGCCATTTCATTATCGTGTATTGTGTAAAACTAAGACAGGAACAACACAAAATTAAAAGCACAAAATGACTTTTGACCCACCATCCACCAGTACAAGCCTGGAGTTTGTTTTTCAGAGAAAAGCGCCATTTTTGTTGCCATTAGCACTCAATAACGTCATTAAACCTTCTTTTTATGCATTCCCACACAGTACAAACATTCATTCATTCATTTTCTACTGCTTTTCCTCACAAGGGTCGTGGGGGGTGCTGGAGCCTATCCCAGCTGTCTTCGGGCGAGAGGCGGGGTACACCGTGGACTGGTTGCCAGCCAATCACAGGGCACATATAGACAAACAACCATTCACACTCACATTCATACCTATGGACAATTTGGAGTCGCTAATTAACCTAGCATGTTTTTGGAATGTGGGAGGAAACCGGAGTACCCGGAGAAAACCCACGCATGCACGGGGAGAACATGCAAACTCCACACAGAGATGGCCGAGGGTGGAATTGAACCCTGGTCTCCTAGCTGTGAGGTCTGCGCACTAACCACTCGTCCACCGTGCCGCCCACAGTACAAACACTTAGGACCAAATATGAAATTAAAGAAAAATACAGCATGGGACAAAGTTAAATGGTGCGTTCAAGGACTGCCGAACAAAGTGGGACACTGTGGGATTTCTAACTGTATTTTTTGAATAAAATAATAGCCAATATTTCCAAAATGGTGAAAATTGAATCCATTTACTTAAACAGGTCTAGATGATGACTCTCAAAGACTATTTTCTGACTAGATAGGACAGCTCGAGTCTGACAAGTTGGTGCAGGTTCCAAAAAAGGCATGCCCAGACAATAACGATTTATCTTACCTGGTACAAAACGACAGTCGTTAAGATAAAATAGAGTGGGGCCTCTGCCTGCCAACGACAGTCGTGTGTGTGTTTGATGCTAACACAACACTTACCGCATTTCTGTGTGCATTTTCCACAGCAAGCCTACAATGCAAGTACAGCCATCAACCTCATGAAGAAAGGGCAGGTGTCCCAGCGGGAGCCCTCTTCTACCGCTCTTTCATTGCCCCACATCATTTTACACACCTCCTCTCAGACCGACCTGGAAGCACTGGGACCTTGCCGTGACGTGGATCAGTCCCTGGACCCCAATGGAAATCCATTGCATGCTTCCAGGCTTGTTACTTCTGCTTCTGAGCCCAGCAGGAGTCTCTGCCCGCCGCTCAGAGGCCATCATAACGAACGTGATTATGCGCTTGCGGAACCAAGAGAAGTCCACTCCTTGGACTCTGACAATGGCATCGCTTTTATGTCATCCAAAAGGTGATTGACATCACGTTGTGGTTTTTGACAGTGATGGATTCATTCCTCGCTAAAGATAATCCTGGTTGTGTGTTGTAGTATGGATGCTGTGGCTCAAAGGAAGGACGGGTCTCTGCAGTCTGGGGTTTGCTCCGTCATGTGACGTGTGGTCAGATAACCCGAGCATCATCTCATGTAAGTAAAGGCTCGCCACATATCAAAGATTGCTGCTTTGTACTGAAAAAAATCAAACTTCTCTTCTAGCGGCATCCTCGCTTTGACGATGTCAACATGTCTGCTCAAGAGAAGCGGTTTTGCAGGAATGGTTCCAAACATCAGCGAACGCTCTTTTCTCGTGCTTAACTACAGTCTGTGCAGCCGTCCCTCGCTACGTCACGGTTCCAACATCGGCCCCCACTCTAGTGTGGTGTTTCAAAAATGTATTTTTTCATGAATGATCGCTGTTTTGTGCTTGACTATGATAATATAAAATAAGATATGCCTTTATTAGTCCCATAGGGTGACGTTCCATATTTACAGCAGCACACCACAGCTTAGAAAGTTCAAAATAAAGGTAATACAAATCAAGACGTTACAGTATATAATAACTATTTACAGCTGAGTACATGTTGATCAAGACACAGCTTTATTGCATGGTATTGCACTTGTTTATTGCATGGTTATTGCACAGTTTTTGGCGCAGTTTATATTATGGAGTCCCGACAGCTGCAGGAAGGAAAGACCTGCGATATCTTTCCTTCGCACACTTTGGATGTATTTGTATGATTATGGACTTTTATTTGTCAAAAAATACTGAACTGCAAGTTTTATGTAGTATTTTGGTCGCTAGGTTGCCAGTGATGTTATGTTGATGAGACAAGATGTTGTATTACATTACCTTCACATTGTATGGAGTCAGCCATGACATGAACTGACATGAGTAAAAAAAAAAGTGTGTGGAAGTGGTAAGTGTTTTGCTTCATACTTTGTCCTTCTTCCCCACTCCTTTTGAAACAGTTTTTCAAGTTAAGAATAAGTAAATTGGCCTACGTTGCTAGAGTGATCCCGTAACCTGCGCAATGTGATGTAAACAAAGAATAATACGAGTGCAAAAATGACTATAGGGATGTTATTTCATGTCTACAGGGCTCTAATAATATCCCAACCTGTATTTAGAAAGTAATAAACAGGTTTTCTATGCTCTGTGATAAATGAGGGACGATTGTATTTACATCAGGGATGTTCAAAGTACGGCTCGGGGGACCACGGCTCAATTTTTTGGTCCCTTAGCGAGTATTACATACATAAAATTAAACATTTTAGGTTTAAAAAAAGTTTAAATATTCAACGTTTGAACAAGATGTCTACAAATAGTACCAACACTGTCAACATTCTTATTGCGAGCTATTTTAGGAAGGTATCCCTCGTGATAAACCAGGCACGGAACACTGTACTTAATGAAAAAACATTTCAACAAACGCTGTTTGTGTGTTAGTGGGTTTCAACTAAAGAGCTCCAAAGAACTCTTATTTTGAAGGCCGGAAGTCTGTCGTGTGAGTTGTAAAGATGTCTTGACTGCCTCTTCGTCGGTACTCACCGGCTTCTTCCTTAGCCTTTGAGGATATTTGCAATGTGAGCATCAAATCTAGGAATCAAACTTTTTTTTTTTAGATGCAATTATTTCAAATTAGCGCATCCTTTTCCGGTACATCACCAAGATGGCGACTATTTTGAGTGGTTTGTGTCCAGCACTGCACACAGTGATGTATTATAAGTAAATCTTTATTTAAATATAATGGATTCTGCTGAAAACAACACAAAATAAATAACGCAGTGTGCGGTGATACTGATACATTTGGGTTTGACCTTTCACAAGACATGTCTATCATAAAAATATATATTTTTAAAAAGCCCACACACCTGTGGATTAGTGAAATGGAACCTGTGAATTCAAAATGGTAATAATGGTTCATCCCAAAAGAGGAAAATGTGGCATCGTCAAAGCAGCTCTGTGTCCTCAGCCCTGGCAGGTGCTCAGGTCGTAGGCTTTCTTTCGAAGTTTTTCCAGAAGGTCCTTAAGCCTCTCTTCGAGGCCCTCCAGCTTTGAGGACTTCTGAATGATCTCATCCTGCAACTGCCTCAGGGAATCTGCTTTTCCTAAAAAAAAGAATGCAAGAGCATCGTGTAAACTTAGCAAAGATTGATGCAACGTATGACAGAAATTTTGTTCATTCACTTTTATACGCCAGTGTGAGCGGACTTGGGGCAAATTGGGTGTGTTTTGCCCAAGGACACAAAACACGGTCAATAATTATTGACACTAACAACAATGGCAGAACTATGGGGTGGCCATGGCCACCCTTCATCACTCTCGGTGGCCGCCCCCCATGGCTGGGGGACAATTTTGACAAACACGGCTCTGTGGTGCAGAACATTAGTTCGGCCTAACCGCCCTTTTCGCTTGGATGCATTTCACTGCAGCACACAACTTTCCGTGGGAGGGCATTCATTCATTCATTCATTTTCTATCGCTTTTTCCTCATGAGAGTCGCGGGGGGTGCTGGAGCCTATCCCAACTGTCTTTGGACAAGAGGCGGGGTACACCCTAGACTGGTCGCCAGCCAATCACAGGGCACATATACGTAGACAAACAACCATTCACACTCACAATTTGGAGTCGCCAATTAACCTAGCATGTTTTTTGGAATGTGGGAGGAAACCGGAGTACCCGGAGAAAACCCACACATGCACGGGGAGAACATGCAAACTCAACACAGAGATGGCCGAGGGTGGAATCGAACCCTGGTCTCCTAGCTGTGAGGTCTGCGCGCTAACCACTCGTGGGAGGACAAAATAAAAATTTTTTGTCAAACCTTTCGGAGCAAATTAATAATAAAAAACGAGGTTCTTGTACTATTTCTTAAATTATTTTTTTTTACTTGCTAAGTTTTTAAAATATACATTCGTAATGAAGTGCTGGACAATATCGAATATTGCTAAGAAAGCCAATATTAAGCAAATTTGGATATGTAGAATTTCTAAATGATTTGAAAATACTATACATAATATCAAACAAAAAAGGAACAGACCATAGCTGTACTACGTGGCAACTTTCATTTCAAATCAATCATTTCATTTATTTCCTGTTCGAGTGTTGTTATTAACACCGGTAGCAAAAATGCAACATGCTCCCCCCGACCCTGCAAAATGTCTCTGTATTACCTTCCAGAGCATCCACCATGCTTTCAGTGGTGTTGCCCAGCGCTACGGCATCCTTCTTCAGCTTTGCTAGCCGCTCGGCACCCTCCCCTGCTTCTCCACCAGGCCCTCTGGCAGCAGCCTCGTCCTTAAGGCGATCCAGCTGCTTCTGAGCCGACAACATGTCCTACGCAATACACACGTTCTTTATTCTACACACATGATGTTACCGTCATGGACGTCCAAAGTACCACAGTATCACCTCTGACCTGATTGGCAGCTCCTGCATCTTTCTCAGCATTGTCCGCATTTTCCTGTGCGTTCTCAGCAGACTCGCGTCCATCCGGCACAAGGCGTTTGAGCTCATCCATGTGATCTTTGGTTGGAGCGATCATTGATGATACATCGTCAAGAGTCTTCTCCGCTGGGTTCAGATGGTTTTTGGCCTAAATGAAATATGAAATTTCTTTATGTCCCTGACCCTGAGGATGTTAACTCGTGAAGAAAATGAATGATTTTCCCTGTTTGGCACCTTAGTCACGTTGTTGTTCAAGGCGTCTGTGAGATCCATGGTGTCCTCCAGTTTTTCTTCCATGTCAGAAAGCGAGCCCTCCACCGAGTCAAAGCCTTGCCGCAGTTCATCCACTTTATCCTTCACCCCCTTTGCTGTATCTCTGGCAATGTGGATGCAAAAAATACACATTCATATTCAAGGACATTTGTACAAAATGGGCTAATTTAAGCATTTTCAAGCATAAAAATGGCTGAATGAACTACATTATAAGTCATTAAGACCACCAACTTCTGAATGTAGGATTCTGCATTGGTTATTCTGCATCAGACTTCATTCATTCATTCATTCATACCGCTTTTCCTCACGAGGGTCACGGGAGGTGCTGGAGCCTATCCCAGCTGTCTTCGGACGAGAGGCGGGGTCAGCCAATCACAGGGCACATATAGACAAACAACCATTCACACTCACATTCATACCTATGGACAATTTGGAGTGGCCAATTAACCTAGCATGTTTTTTTTTGGAATGTGGGAGGAAACCGGAATACCCGGAGAAAACCCACACATGCACGAGGAGAACATGCAAACTCCACACAGAGATGGCCGAGGGTGGAATTGAACCCTGGTCTCCTAGCTGTGAGGTCTGCGCGCTAACCACTCGACCGCCGTGCCGCCGCATCAGACTTATTTCAGATTTAAATAAACTTACTACAGGCAATAAAAAGTAGGCTTTGAACCCACAACGTCAATTCTGCTCCCACACAAGGTAAATCCTCTCAAATGTCTTATTTTCTCTGATTATGT
Organism: Doryrhamphus excisus; assembly: GCF_030265055.1. Lineage (NCBI taxonomy): Eukaryota > Metazoa > Chordata > Actinopteri > Syngnathiformes > Syngnathidae > Doryrhamphus > Doryrhamphus excisus. Next base: position 41,320,831 of record NC_080466.1, read on the forward strand.
CTACAATATTGGTGTTATTTAATGTGTAGATGGCTCTAAAAAAATTGTAAACATACTTTCTATGCCATAACTACAAAAGCATATCATTAATCGTGTCTGGAACCAATTAACCACCATAAATGAGGGATTTACTGTACAGCATCGGAATAATGCGTTCTACCTGGCATCCTGAGCCTTTTCCAACAGTTTTTTGGCGGCAATCAACTGAGGCCGTGCTTTGCTAACAATGGATGTACTGTCTGGTAGGTTCGCTGCCAGATCTTTCAGGTCCTCCAGCTTCCTCTTTAGAGCAGGTGGGCTCAGAGGCAGCTTGGTGTTCAGGATCCAGTCGCTCACATCCTGAATGTGGCTCAGGTTGGATGCTGGGTCTGGAGGTAGAAAAAGACGAAGTTTTGATTCAGTGTTGTTATCATAATTATAGTTTGCTGTGTACTAGCATGTTTATGCATCATTATGTACTTCTCTACAAGAGAGGAGAAATATGATCTCAGGGAAGAACTACATTTGAAACACTTATATGCTAGGACTACGTTAAAAAGCCAAAGCATTTCAGTATGTGGAATCAAACTATGGAATGTTTCTCGTACTTCGGTACGTGACAAAAAAAAATTAAATGAAAAAAAATTTTTTTTTAAACTTTTAACTATATTAGGAAAGCAGGAAGTGAACAAATGTAACAGTTACTGATTGTAAAAGTACCAGATGGAGGGGTAGGATTTAATAAGCTTTGCTTCTTCCTACTCCTTTTCGACATGTGGAACTGTGAAGTGATTATGGGATGCACTCAATTGTAATCTGATGCATGTTCAAATGAAATTAAACCATTACCATTTCAGTATGTGGAATCAAACTATCGAATGGATTGAGTAAGGAAATCAAACAATGCACAACGATGAGCCAATTCAAGAAACAATACAAGCAGTTGATGTTTGCTAAATACAAGGATGAAGAGTCTTGAACCAGTCATGATGTGCTATACATATCACTATATTGATGGTTACTATGGTACCCATTATGTCATTGGATGGTCATATCACCTCGTACTTCGGTATGAGGTACATTATTAAAAAAAAAAAAACTATGGAAAAAATTATGGAAAGCAGGAAGTGTACAAAAGTACCAGATGGAGGGGTAGGATTTAATAAGCTTTGCTTCTTCCTACTCCTTTTGGACATGTGGAACTGTGAACTGATTATGGGATGCATTCAATTGTAATCTGATGCATGTTCAAATGAAATAAAACCATTACCATTACCATTATTGGCATTTTTAACAAAATAGAGCCAGTTATCAATACTGCATCCATCCTCATCCAAATTCTGCTTACCTGACAGAAAGTCTTTCAGCTCTTTCACAACATCCTGTGTCTCTTTGAAGTCCTCCTCCAGTTCATTGGTGGCCTGTTTCATCTTGTTCTTCAGATCATCTGCTGACTGCCTCACGTCGTTGGTGGTATCTTGTGTGTCTAGGAGCTGCAAGGAAGTGGCATCTCTTAAAACCATCTTTGTCGATGACCACGGTATATCCCACTACCCCGAATGGGTCGGTTATGATTGTGAAATATGTATAAACATCTATGAAGTCGCTGTATTTTTACAATATAATTGCAGGAAACTGAGTCATTGATTGTGACTGGGCTCCACATTAAATCCAGATCAGTTGAGAAGATCAGAAGAGGGGAACAAGATGCAGCTTTATACACTCAAATAAGGTGGAAGTGGAGGTAAACAACACAAATATGAGCATCTGACAAAGCGATGCTGACATTGCCAAGAAAGCAACATACTTGATGACGCTAGGGCTTTCACTGATGGGACACAATGTCACTATATTGACAGTTACTATGGTACACATTATGTCATTGTATGGTCATATCACCTCGTACTTCGGTACAAGGTACATTATTTAAAAAAAAAAACAAAAAAATCTTAAACTGTATTATGGAAAGCAGGAAGTGAACAAATGTAACAGTTACTGATTGTAAAAGTACCAGATGGAGGGGTAGGATTTAATAAGCTCCTACTCCTTTTGGACATGTGGAACTGTGAACTGATTATGGGATGCATTCAATTGCAATCTGATGCATGTTCAAATGAAATAAAACCATCACCATTACAATAATAACGACAATAACGACAAGATGGCTACCTGCTCTGCAGCTTCTGTGATTTTGTTGCTGAGTTTTTCCAGTCGATCTTTGACTTCTTTCACATCCGCATCGGCCGTCTTTGCCAGAGGAAGGGCACCGACACATGTTGAGTTCTTCTCACAGGGTACCATTCTCTCCGGTGGACACAGGTCCTCCTCACCTTCACACTGTCGTGGGGTGCAGGGCTCGGTCCGAAGACTGCCACACACCTGGAAAATACTACTCGTTCAGCAACTTCAGGAGCCATCTTCAGGATCTTCATGATGATTGGATATTTGGTACCTTCTTAGCAGCAGGGGTGAGGTTCGGACGGGACGCCATATTCTCGTCGAGTTTGTTCAGATCTTGAGTGTTGTTTGGATAGTCTTTTTTCTGAAGATCTAGAGTATCTTCTCTGACGTTAGCAGACTCCTTTACTGTGTCCTTAGTGGCATTTACTTTCTTTTCAGCATCCGTGGAGTCATCGTAGGCGTTTTTGATGGCAGTGAAAGCTCCTTAATGAGAGAAAAAAAAACAGTCTGAGGGCCCAGAGTGTTTATGTCAGGAGCCGTCCCAGGAACCAACCTTCAGGCAGGGGTTCCCAAACTTAACAAACTCAGGGTCGACTTGAAAATCTAAAAAATGTCTGCAGCCCACCTTTGTCCTATAAACAGTACATAGACGAAATGCTGCGTTTTCAGAGCACTTAACTTATTTTATTTATTTTATTTATTTTATTTATTTTATTTATTTTATTTATTTTATTTATTTTATTTATTTTATTTATTTTATTCATTTTATTTATTATTATTATATTTATATATTTATGTATTATTATTATTATATTTTATTTATTTATTCAAATTTATTAAGAATTAATTATCATACTTTTCATAACTGTAAATAAATACCTATAAATATATATTTTTAAAATCGTGCAATAAATATTTTACAATAAAAATAATATACAAAATAATATTTGTAAAATGAATATATTATAACAATTATATTATAATAATAACAAAAAAATCTATTTTAAAAATTATTCATATTTTTAATGACCTCTCATGGCCCACCTTCAGTACCACCACAGCCCACCAGGGGGTTGCGGCCCACACTTTGGGAATCGCTGCTCTCAGGTTTTTAATCGTCTGGTCTTAACCAGTAGAAGTTTCCCTTCCCTTTCTGTAATGGCGGTAGCGTTCCCATCTTTAGCACTGACCTGCATCGCCGGGATTGATGGAGTTTCCCACGGCATTTTTCTTGGCATTGTACTCCCCATCGAGGGTGTCCAGCAGGTCCTGCAGTTTGTCAAGCTCTTTGCTCACATCGGGTCTTTTTCCCAGAGGTGAGAGGTCATTATTTATGTTGTTCACCTGGTCCCTTTTCAGGCAAATGTAACAGATATCGTACATTCAGATCTCAAAATATACAGTATGAATCAGCAATGTAGACATCTCCCATACCTTAGGTTCTTCAGCTGGGACCGAGCATCATCAATCTGTTTGGAAGAAGTAGGCGGAAGGGAGATAGAGTCCTGAATCGAATTAAGACGATCTTCCAGGTCTCGAATTTTGGGCCCTAAATTTCCAAGATTTCCCAAGCCTCCTGGAGGAGACGGGAGTGTCGGGGTTATCCCCTTCAGAGCCGAACCGAGGGACTGTCGCTGGGCATCCAAGGTGAAGAAGCAGGAAGGACACGCTTTGCAAGCAGGGAACGAATCGCATCGTCCTCGACTGCACGAGTCGCAGCGAGGCCCCGCGACGCCTGGGTGACACACGCAGGTTCCCGTTCGCTTGTCGCAAACTTCGGTACCTTCAGCATCACAGAGACAAGCTGGGGAAGGAGACAGAAAGACATTAAATTTTGGGCATTGGGCTGCACGGTGGACGAGTGGTTAGTGCGCAGACCTTACAGCTAGGAAACCCGAATTCAATCCCACCTTAGGTTAATCGGTGACTCCAAATTGTCCATAGGTATGAATGTGAGTGTGAATGGTTGTTTGTCTATATGTGCCCTGTGATTGGCTGGCAACCAGTCCAGGGTGTACCCCGCCTCTCGCCCGAAAACAGCTGGGATAGGCTCCTCCCCCCACCCACGACCCTTGTGAGGATAAGCGGTAGAAAATGAATCAATGAATGAATATTATAGCATTATTGATCCAGACCAGGGGTGGGCAAACTAAGGCCCGTGGGCCACATCTGGCCCGCCAAGTGTTTACATACGGCCCGCCCGTTTTTTCCAAAGTATTTCATTGAAACTTAACATAAAACCTGTCATCGTGGCTTGAACCAACCTTTTTTTTTTTTTTTATCAATTTGGTTAATGATGTAATCTGCTGTCAATATAATCTAATATAGCACATATAGCAGGTCACATGACACTTTTACAGATACAATAATTCCAGGTGGACTGTTTTATGTGAATTATATGTGAATTTATGTGAATTATATGTGAATTTATGTGAATTATATGTGAATTTATGTGAATTATATGTGAATTTATGTGAATTATATGTGAATTTATGTGAATTATATGTGTAAAATATATTCTTCTGTTACATAGTTTATATTTCAAATGTGATATAAAAGGACTCACGCTTGCAGCCGATGAGAGGGTCTCCATACGTGTTGGGGGGACATCCGTCACAAGTCCGACCTCCAAAGCCGGGCCGACACTGACACTGTCCTGTCGACTAGAAACACAAACATGGCCGATATAAAAAATGACTTGATGACATGTTTATTCAACCTGACACCTTACTGGCCCCGCTGGTGGAGCCTTGGTTTCAGCACCATACGTCTCGGTAACAATAATGCACATTATTAATGTATCAAGCCTGGAAAAGATGTCCTACCTGGTCACAGGTATCGCTGAAAGACCTGGTGGGGTCGCAGCTGCAGAGTTGACAGTACTCGGACAGCGGAGGCTTCCAGTATCCTCGTGCACACGACTGACAGCCGGGGCCGTGGAAGTGTGGCCGACAAGGACACTGACCCGTCACTGCGTCACAAATATCTGAGAGAGATCCCTCCGGAGAGCAGGAACACTCTGGAGAAGAAGAAGAAGAAGAAGAAGAGCTTCCATCAGATTCTACACAAAGACAGTAATTATTTATTATTTTGAATTAAACAAAAAAATAAACCCACTGGAGCAACCCGTAGGGTTGGAAGCAGAAAGGCCGTAATATCCCATCCTGCAGTGATCACAGCGTGGGCCTTCAACGTGGACCTTACACTGACATAAACCTGTATCGTCATCACACTGGCCTCCGTTCAGCGACCCTTCGGCATTGCACACGCAACCTGGCGGTAAGAACACAACAAAAACTTTACATGCAGTATTTTAGCCTGTCACTGAAGATACGCTTATGGCATTCCCATCTAGGGTTCTTTTCCATTCAACTGTGGAGACGTAAGCCAAAAAGCGTCCTTCAGGCTTCCACGTTTCCATCAAGATTGAGCCAGCCCACTAGACATGAAATAACAATTCTATACGTGGATGTACAGGGACCGACTTTTGGTCCAAAGGTTGGCGGAACTGAGCAGACATCATGAGATGAAACATGTGGGAGAGCTACACATTGACTTGGCCTTGACCTGGTCTGACTTCTCTCTTTGCCACCAGGCCTTTTTCAACACCATGACATCATTAACTTCTATCTCGGGAAGGAGAAAGGCCTGATAAACCTCACAACGTCACTTAAGGACTTGAGTTCCAAACAAGCACACATTTGAAGCATTGTTATCTGATGTTATCAGACAATACTGGTGTAAAAATAACTTTATTCTGCTTCACACAGCAACAATCCTGCTGGAGGGGGGCGGGGGCGGGGGGGGGGGGGGGGGGGGTGAGACTTTCAATACTTCTCATCTGATTGTATTATATTGTATTGTATTGTATGTTTGTGCCACACAGGCACAAAAAGGCTTTATTTCAATGCAGACCTACCAACATGTACTCATTTATAGTACTCAAAATTCATTCATTCATTTTCTACCGGTTGTCCTCACAGGGTTGCAGGGGGTGCTGGAGCCTACCCCAGCTGTCTTGGGGTGAGAGGCGGTGTACACCCTGGACTGGTGGCCAGCCAATCACAGGGCACATATAGACAAACAACCATTCACACTCACATTCATACCTATGGACAATTTGGAGTCGCCAATTAACCTAGCATGTTTTTGGAATGTGGGAGGAAACCGGAGTACCCGGAAAAAACCCACGCATACACGGGGAGAACATGCAAACTCCACATAGAGACGGCCGAGGGGGGTGGAATTGAACTCGGGTCTCCTAGCTGTGGGGTCCGCGTGCTAACCACTCGACCACCGTGCAGCCTGTTATAAAATGTTATAAAATCTAATGAAAAATATTTGTGTTTTCACAAAAAGCTTTTTTTTTAGTCGGGAGCTGATATTTTCCTGAAACTTACCTATGTTCTACTGAAGAATGGAAAAATGTAGAAACAAACTTTTTTGTGTGATGGAAAACTAGAGTCTAATCTTTTTTTTGGTAACTTCCATGTTTAGAACACAATATTCCAATGGCACTGGCAATATTGTGTTAGGAATGGAATATTTTCCACTGTGTTACAGACACTCACAAGACCTTTCACTTGAAACGAATACGCTCGGTTCTTTTTCATCATCTCACACACCCACACAAATAATTTCACAAACTTTCACTGACTTTTGGACTTGGTTATGACATTATTGAAAGAATTACTGAAAGAATAACCGAACCAAAACAATCCAATCTATGTCTTAATGTCATGCGCTTACGTAAACAAGCATCAGGACGATCCATCTGGCTGTGAGGGTTCTGCTGGTATCCAGGAGCGCACTGGTCACACTTGGGTCCCGTGGTGTGGTGCAAACACCCCTCACACACACCTCCGCTCCTCCGCCCGCTCGCCTCATACACCGCCGGGTCAAAATGGCAGCGCTCGGCGTGGTTGTTACACTCGCAGCCTGAAGACATTAGAACAAATGAGAAAAAAATGGTTTTGTTTTGTCAGGTTGTAGTTTCTGAAGGTTTCCCACGTTGGCAGATGAACGTGTCCCCTTCCTCTGCAGGTCTCCAGGGTAGATCATTGTAGAGGTCATCACAGCGCTCGCAGTTGACCCCAGCGGTGTTGTGTTGGCAGTCACACTGAGGGCTGACCTGACAGCAACGTGACAACAAAGGACGCTTAAACCGCAGCAAAATGTAACAATCACTTGGCCGTGGTCTTCAAACCTTATTGTTGGCCTCCAGCAGACAGTGGCTGGCATGTCCGTGACACAGGCAGCTGCCCATCACCTTCATCTCCTTCAGGGCGAAAAACCTGCTGAGGGCTCGGCCCGGTGGACGCGGGACATCGCCCAGCTCCGCCAGCCGTACCCTCAGACCCGTTAAACCGGCCACATCTGGGAATGAAAGCGTCCATGAGGAAGACTACGTTTACAAGCAGATACACACAAAAACTTACCGTTAATTTTTTGGGTGGTGGGAACTGGAACGTAGGCGTATTGACGCAATGGACTGAACTCGATCTGGAAAAATTAATATTTGTATTTTCTGTTATCCACATACTGTACATACTGTATAGACATATGCTACCTAGATTAGATAAGCGCGTAATCTTTGGTCATATAAAAATAAAATCAAGACTAGCATAAATTTTCAGCTGACTTTGGTCTAACTTGACTTTTATGGTGGTACAGTCCATGTGATTGAAACAAAACGTTGTTATTATTACTGTATGCTCTTGAAATGGGTTTGCTCCGGTAGGGGGCAGACTGTGACAATATGTCTGGTCCAAAGTAACAGGGGTGGCGGTAGAAACTCCTGGAAAAGATGACTGACAATCTGTGGCCATGTAGAGGGCAGGCTGCCACGTCCTGCCATTATCACTCGTCTTCTCGATGACCATGGCGTTGGGACGTGGACCCTGCGTATAAAAAAAACAGATTGGAAATACATCACTGAAAATGTGATTTGCTAATTATTATGGTAAAATATTTACCTGTATATATATATATATATATACCTGTCAAACCGGACGTTTTCACCGCGAAATTAGCGTATTTCTTTGGTAATGAAATGCGAATGAAACAAAATAAATCTCTTCCGTTTTTACCCGAGCAGCACAGCTTCCGGTCTGCTCGGGAACACTCGGGCAACATCGGCCATCAGCGTTGCCACATTGGAAATAACAATATATCAGACCTAAAGCTTTCAATAATCGTACAATGAGGACAATTATCGCGATACGCGGTTTGATGTTGCTCGTCAAGACCTTCTGCTACAGTAAAACACTACGAAAAGCTTTATATAGCATAGCTTACAATGCATTTTTTCTGTAAATAAAATTAAAAAAAAATTAAAAAATTAAAAAAACAACAACAAAAAAAAACAAAAAACATGTAAATAAACTAGCCAGTGGCAGAACAGCACCCTCACCCGGCAAAAAAGTGTACTGATATTTCGATATTACTGAAATACTGAAAATAAAATTATGTCTGGTAAATTCAGATTGTTACGTAAGTATAAAGAATACAGTGCATTGAATTAATGTATTAATTTTATAAATTATAATGTAAATATTTCATAATTAATTTCAATATGTGATGTATTTTATTAAAATTATATAAATTGGGTGAAATTTTTTTAAACAAGTAAAATAAAAAAAACATTAAAATTGACAATTAATTATTAAAATCTACTCTTACAATAAAAACTTTATTCACAGTTCACACATGGTCCGTTTATGATTCGAAAGTATCGATATTTTGTTTAAGAGTATCGATTTTTGAGCCTGAAGAGCTGGTATCGGAAGTATTGATATTAGATTATCAATATCAGATTTTTAAAAATTATTAATTTGTACATGGCACAGGGGCGACGCTGTGGCGTTGACAGGTATGGTTCATGCTGGCGCTGATATGAGAAGCTCTTTCACACACCTTGAAGCTCAGGACCAGGTTGTCCAGCTTGAAGAGATTGTTGAAGTCCAACTGAAGCGTCACTGGACTGACCTCTGCAGGACAAAGAAGAGAAGCACTCAAACATCTGCTTTCCTTTCTCTGTTCTTTTCTCTTTGCCAACCTTTCCGAGACTGCCACCATCTCTCCGGTCCAGCGGTGGAGAGGACTTCCTTTACGGTGTGGGCCAGCGGACCGTTTGGATTTGTGGAGTCACATGGACAACACTTCATCTTCCTCTGAAAGAAACGCCAACAAAGGAATACATCCATTAATAGTTGTGCATTTATTTCGGCATGGAATTCAACTGAGCTCCAAGGAGCATGAAGTGTTTGCCTCAGGTGAACCGTGCACCTTTATGTATCTGCAGATAAGATAACCCATGCAGTCACTGACCAGCAGCACAGGATCTATACATCATCAGTCAGGTTAAAGACATTTAGCTATTAATTAGGGACAATGAATATTGATGAACATTTGCAAGCAATCCAGACAATCCAACAAAGACTCTGATTTCACAGACTCACGAGTACTTCCCAAAGACTCGAGTTTCACTGACTTACAGGGGCTCAACAAAGACTGGAAATTCACTGACTCAAGTGGGCTTGACGAAGACTCAAGTTTCACTGACTAACAGGTGCTCTGTGGAGACTCGAGTTTCACTGACTCACGAGTACTCCATGAAGACTCGAGTTTCACTGACTCACGGGTACTCCCCAAAGACTCGAGTTTTGCTGATTCACAAGTACTGCATTAAGCCTCAAGTTTCACTGACTCACAGGTGCTCTACGGAGACTCGAGTTTCACTGACTCACGAGTACTCCATGAAGACTCGAGTTTCACTGACTCACGGGTACTCCCCAAAGACTCGAGTTTTGCTGATTCACAAGTACTGCATTAAGCCTCAAGTTTCACTGGCTCACAGGTGCTCTACGGAGACTCGAGTTTCACTGACTCACAAGTATTCCATGAAGACTCGAGTTTCACTGATTCATGAGTACTCTCCAAAGACTCCAGTTTCGCTGACTCACAAGTACTCCATGAAGACTCAAGTTTCACTGACTCACGAATACTCCGTAAACCCTCAAGTTTCACTGACTAACAGGTGCTTTACGGAGACTCGAGTTTCACTGACTCACGAGTAGTCCCCAAGGACTTGAGTTTCTCTGACTCACAAGTACTCCCTGAAGACGCAGGTTTCACTGACTTATGAGTATTCCCCAAAGACTCGAGTTTCTCTGACTCACAAGAACTCCCTGAAGACTCAAGTGTCACTGATTCATGAGTACTCTCCAAAGACTCGAGTTTCACTGACTCACAGAGGCTCAACAAAGACTGGCGATTCACTGACTCACGAGTACTCCTCAAAGACTCACGTTTCACTGATTCACAAGTACTACATCAAGCCTCAAATTTCACTGAATCACAAGTGCTCGACGAAGACCTGAGTTTCACTGACTCACGGGTACTCTGCAAGATTTTACATCCCGGCAGCCAAACTTGCTGCATACTGTATGTGGATGTTACTGCATACTGCAGTGCCTAAATTTGCCCCCCGGCTATCAAATGAATAAATAATGAACAAATAAGCAAACATCTCAGTTGCTGCTGTTGTCAGTCAAGTCAATATTTAGTAAGTCGCCCTCCGTGCTGGACGTGACTGACACTCTGGCACGCTCAGCGGGGGCATGGCAAGCTTCCCGGTAGGGAAAGGTTGATCGCCTGGTTGATCATTAGTGTCTGGCCTCATCTCAGACACAAACTCCTTGTCGTCGTGTCATAGTGGATTTCGGGTGCCGTTGTCAAAAGACTTCAGTCTTCAAATACTCCCTTCCACAAACAATTGAAAGGGAATCATCTTTAAATGTTTTAGATTTTTTAAAAAAAGCAGTTTTTACATGAATCTCATATGGAAGTCCTGATACTAAATCCATGCATCTGTTGATTTTTCTATGCCGCTTGCCCTGTTCAGGATCACAACAACTACATTTGGGTGAAAGGTGGTGTGAACCCTGGACAGGGTGGCAGTCAAACCAGGACACATATACATACAAACAAGCATTTCCACTTTCACTGAGTGGGAGGCAAAACAACGCTAACTGCTAACTGCTAACTGCTAACTGCTAACTGCTAACTGCTAACTGCTAACTGCTAACTGCAATAAATACATGATCAGGTACCCGCATTGGTCTTTTGAATTCATGCAACTTGGTTATATTCAAAGATCCTGGAGACGCCCAGTCGGTCCTAGCCAGGGCCTTAATCCCTTTGAAAATGTGTGGAAGGATCCGAAAGTTGCCAAGCGACAGGCTTGAAAACTTCAGTATTTAGGGAGTATCTGTAAAGAGGACTGCACCAAAACCCCCCTGAGACCCCCTGGTGACCAACCACAACACACCTGCCGGATGTTTCCATATAGTCTTTTGCAGTAGGGTTTATTTACAAACTTCCATCCATCCATTTTATCTGGGTCACTGGGGCAAGGGTCTCGGTAAAAAATCCCAGACTTCCCAGCCCCCGGCTAACTCTTCCAGTTCTACCGGGTGGACAGCAAAGGGGTTCCCAGGTCAGCTATGAGTCATGATCCAGCACTACTTTCGAACGAAGTGTGGGGAAAGTCACCGTTTCTGCACAACAATGATGATGGGGATGTCATACAAATTCAAAAACTATCCCTTTACTATTTAAATATCTGAACTCAAAACTTTATTAGCACCAGTTTGAGAACAAATCCTCACGGCCCCGCCTCCACCCGCTGAGATCCAGACTGTATGACCGACAAAAGGGCTCATTCTGTTCATGCCGTTGTTCTATGGAACAAATCTTGTCATGCTTTAATCACGCGAGTCGGCCCGGAGCCTTCAGAATCAGTACTGCTGGCCCAGCCACATACACACGACTCATAATGAGGGTTCTTTCACCCACCAGATTTCGGATTCACCATAGCTTTTTTCCCTCCACTGATTGGAAAGCGGGCGGCACGGCGGTCTAGTGGTTAGCGCGCAGACCTCACAGCTAGGAGGGTTCAATCCCCACCCTCGGCCATCTCTGTGTGGAGTTTGCATGTTCTCCTCGTGCATGCGTGGGTTTTCTCCGGGTACTCCGGTTTCCTCCCACATTCCAAAAACATGCTAGGTTAATTGGCGACTCCAAATTGTCCATAGGTATGAATGTGAGTGTGAATGGTTGTTTGTCTATATGTGCCCTGTGATTGGCTGGCGACCAGTCCAGGGTGTACCCCGCCTCTCGCCCGAAGACAGCTGGGATAGGCTCCAGCACCCCCGCGACCCTTGTGAGGAAAAGCGGCAGAAAATGAATGAATGAATGATTGGAAAGCCTATTCATGACACTCAAAATTACCAGTGCGCTTGAATGCCTCATCAGAACAACACAGTAACAACTGAATTGATCCTTGTACGACACAAAGAAAGGAGGCAGACACGGTGTTGTTCATTGCTCTGTATGTGCATTGTATGTGCATGTATATTGGTGTATTTTATTATGTTTTTGTTATGTTTTTAAATAAATATTGAATATTGTGAATAGTGAATATTAAAAATGACTTATTGCAAGGTAAATGGTTAACTATGTTCTCACTTTAGTAATAATGGTGTTCAGACCCACGTACCAAATGCACTGCCCGATACTGGTATGCATATACTGTGTATATGCTCTGGCATATACTGTCTGGCATATACTGTCAACTTTATCACAGTACTACATATTTTTATGTGTGACAAAAAACTCTTTCCACTGTCTTCATGTGATGAATAGTTATATAGGGAGGGTGTAACATTGCATTGCATTGAAGTGTTCTAATGCAGTAATGCAAGATATTCTACATGAAAAAGAAGTCAATCATTAACACTGCAGGAGGAGATCTTTGCTTGCCAGTCGGCGATTATTTCAAAATCAGTGTTGCAGAATAGATTTCAGCTGAGTTAGCAAACTAGCAAAGTCTGGCCGTGTTCACGTGGCAGAAATGTTGGTGAAAGAGTACAGTTGCAACATGAGGCTATGGCACTCAAATCAGACTGTTTGACAAATTACAGTCCGGCCAAAAGTACCGCGGTCTTCAGTGCAAGTCTGCCGCTTCACAATGACCTTTGCCTTACTTTGCTTCCTGGTGCCGTAAACCCCGTCCAGAAACACATACTGATGTTAAAGTTGGATGTGATACTTTTATATAACAACCAATACTTCTCAAAAGTAAATTTTAATAATAATTTCATTCATCATATTATTCATTTACATACATCCATTTCCTATACCGCTTATCCTAACATGTTGGAGCCTATCCCAGCTGTCTTCTACACCCTGGACTGGTGGCCAGCCAATCACAGGGCACATATAGACAAACAACCATTCACACTCACATTCATACCTTGGAGTGGCCAATCAACCTAGCATGTTTTTGGAATTTGGGAGGAAACCGGAGTACCCGGAGAAAACCCACGCATGCACGGGGAGAACATGCAAAATCCACACAGAGATGGCCGAGGGTGGAATTGAACTCCTAGCTGTGTGGCCTGCGTGCTAACCACTCGACCAGCGTGCAGCCTGTTATAAAATGTTATAAAATATAATGAAAAATATTTGTTTTCACAAAAAGCTTTTTTTAGTCGGGAGCTGATATTTTCCTGAAACTTACCTATGTTCTACTGATGATTACTAAAGAATGGAAAAAGGTAGAAACAAACTTTTTTGTGTGATGGAAACTAGAGTCTAATCTTTTTTTTTTTGGTAGGTTCCATGTTTAGAACACAATATTCCATGTGCCTTGAAAGATCAGCCAAAATCGTCTAAAATGGCCGGTACTGAAGGGGTTCTTTTTTGTGCCCTGAGGGGCTCCCTGGTAAGTAAGATGTTACAAGTGGAAAAAAACCCAAAGAGTAAAATCCCAATAAGTAAAACATCATACCTGTTGGTATGGCGTGCAGTAGACCTCGGAGCCGGTCAGACCGCAGGTGGATGAGGCATGGAGTTGATCAGTACGACCCACAAGCAGGTCACTACTACGCGGGTAACAAGCTCCTTCAGAGCAATCGGTCTGGGCCTCGGATACTGCAGCCACGGCTTGGGGGGGGACATCACAATGAAATAATTGTAAATGTAAGGTTATTATTTATACGTTATATATACGTTCGTCTAGCTAAGTAACCCTTTGGACTTCTTGTAGCAGAATATCTTTGTAGTAGTACTCTTAAATGAAGTGGATTAACTGGTAATTGGACTGAAAGTAGTGAGTCTTAAAAGAAATGTAAAGCAGGTCTAAACTAAGTCCTGTGAGGGTTGATCGCTCTTTAAACGTGTGCCATCATGACAGAAAGCATGCAGGTTTGTCCTTTCTTGTACTGAAGTGTGCGTATGTGCGTATGTGTGTGTGTGTGTGTGTGTGTGTGTTATACGAGGCGCTACTATGCTCTCCTTTACGCATAAACACATCAGATTAAAGTCCATGTAATGCTTGAACCCTCAGTCCAAGTGAGAACATCTTACCAGTTAGAAGCAACACCAGCAACATCTTCCCATCCATTCATGTACCAGACTGCAAATAAAACATAAACATGTTAGCTTTTGCCAGCAAATACATGAAAAAGTACTTGAAGGATGTTTTTTTTTTATCACCTTGTGTCGGAAATGCCCAGCTGTGTAACCTGCCGTAATCCCGGCTGCACTTATACACAGCGTCGACTCACCTGGACAATATGATAGTATGTGTGTGTGTGTCAGAGTCCCACCCTTCGGCACCACTCCCTCCGCTCCATGAATCAACTCACACTCACCCACGGCAACTACAAAACAACACATACTTACAGTATGCTAGAAAATACACACATTTAGCAGAAATGTATCATGAATTCATACTCCAATGAGTATATAGTGTACTATATACTGTAGCATGTAGTGTACACCCCCCCTGTTAAGAGTGGGGTGGGTGGGTTACATATACAGTACATAGTATACTGTGTATAAATACACACAAGTGTATCATTAGGCGGGTGTCAAGATCTCACAAGATTAAAACATGACAAGATTTCACATTCTTGTGGCCACGAGACCTGGGACGATTAATTAACTAATTAATTAATCACACAATACATTAAAAACGGACTAAATAACTGATCTAGTTAGTTTTCCTAGCCTCCACACAGACAGGAAGTGGGTTCACTCTGTGCTTTTGTTTCATAGAACAACGGCATGAACGGAGTGAGCTTTTTTTGTCGGTCGTACAGTCTCAGTGGGTGGAGGCGGGGCCGCTAGCATACACACAGAGAGTGTGGAAGAGTGTAGCCAAGTGAGGGGCAATGTAAGGTATCCTATTTTTTCATTGTATTTTTCTTAAAGTAGCGTTAAAATCTCTCGTAATCTGTGTATAAATACACACAAGTGTATCATTAATCGGGGTGTCACAAGATCTCAAAACGTGACGAGATTTCATGTTCTTCACGGGACGATTAATTAACTAATGAATTAATCACACAATACATGAAAACGGACTAAATAACTGATCTAGTTAGTTTTCCTAGCCTCCGCACAGACAGGAAGTGGGTTCGCTCTGTGCTTTTCTTTCATAGAACAACGGCATGAACGGAGTGAGCTTTTTTTGTCGGTCGTACAGTCTCAGTGGGTGGAGGCGGGGCCGCTAGCATACACACAGAGAGTGAAGAAGAGTGTAGCCTAGCGTGGGGCAATGTAAGGTATCCTATTTTTTCATTTAAGTAGCGTTAAAATCTCTCGTAATCATCTAGTTTTATGGACCCAATCATGTCTTGCGGCACCGCTAATAATTAGCATGTAGCGTATACATAGCGGATATATGATATGTATATTCTAGCTTAGTCGATAATAAACATATCGACTATAATATAGGTCATCAGAGAAGTAAACAAGGAGTTAACATACTCTTGATAGCCAATGTTTTATTGTTCACAGTGCATATGGTTGTTACAGTTGGACTACCCAGCATACCTTGCCGGCATTCGGCAATAGCATTTTCCAGTTCCGCTTTTAGATTAGCGCTTAGCTAGCGATTCATGCGATGTTTTGACGTGCTGTGGATGTGTAGCGTTTCAGTTTCGTTGCACCGTGAGCAAGTTTGAATATGTATGCGTAGACGGCCCCTCCGTCCCCAAATGTTTTAACATTAAACATAAAAAAAAATGAGCCCACTCCGGTGTAAGTGGGTATCAAATGCCAGGATTTTAAAAGAAAGTACGTCGAGTCAAAGTATTGTAAGAATAGCGACAGGAAGTAAAGACATGTTGTTTTCCCCACAAGTGGACACTTGTGTAACTGAACAGGCGCACTTTATGCATACATTATTTTCCAGACATGCTTACTAATACCAAGCACAGGGTGTGTCTTGTGACTCAAGGCACACACACACTCACACACACACACACACACACGGACTACACATACAATTTCAGACAAGTATCATCATGCCTTCAGATGTTCTGCCGAGCTGCTCTTCATTTCTTAGGTAGTGTTTTCACCCTGGCAACACCAGTCTACGGTTCTGGAATCGAACACACGCATTTAACCACACACACATTTAAACTGAAATGACCGTGTGGGGTTTGTACAATTCCGAATTCCACCAAGAATTACAGAAAAAACTTTAAGTGGGACCTATTATGCTGTTCTAACCTATAAATGTTGTTGTATTAGATGATGCAGTGTAATCGACGTTTCCGGAAGTCCTCCGGAACACTCGGGAGTGTGGGCTCGGGGGTGGACAGACCGTACACGGACCGTTTGGGCGGGAGGCAGGAAATTGCAGCGTCTGGAAGATCTAGAGAGCGTTCATGTGTAGCAACTTGCCAAAGCATTATCACTGAAAAATGTCTGGGGGGCCCTAAGCAACATTTTATTTGGAGCCCCCCCCGCCCCCATGACCAAAGGACTATATCGTGAACAGGAATTTTGGGCCCCACAAAAAAAATTGTCCGGCTTCCTCCATAAATGAAGGTTATTAACGAGAGAGTGCTGGGATCCAACCTGTGCCCTCTGCTTCTAAATGCAGCAGCTGTACCTTTACACCAACGGCAACTAACATGTGAATTCTGCCATCTGATTGTGCCGCGTGCTGTCAATCATTACGCTAAACAGGCAAACTGCCAGGATACTCGCCTCTTCTTTTTCCTCTTGGTGCTCTATGCCTCACAGTGGCGGCACGCCCCTTCGGGGGCAAAGCGTGCCACCCCCACAACTGGGCCCAACACGCACAGCACATGGTCTACGTGCGAGGGAGAAGGACATTAGAACCCCCCCCCCTCCCGAGTGGGTTCGCACGTGACATTTGATAAGGTGAATATGATGGACGCCAGCCCAGTCCAAGGGGTGCCGCCCCACCCCCGCAGCGACTCATGAATATTGAGCCGGCACATGGTGGGTGGAGAGACTGTGGATATAAAACTCCACGGCGTGGAGTCCAAGTAAGTTCCTGATAGGCAGACTGCAGGTCCTGATCAAGATGAGCCTCTCGCTGCAGCAGACAGTAAGTTTATTCATCCGACCATCAATGTTTGACACTTTTATTTTGAAAAATCATTATTATAATTATTATATATTGATTGTATTGACTCTTGAATCATTCTCTAAAATATCGTCCGTCATTGTTTTTTTTGCAGATGCAATCAGAGCCTACAGCAAACACTTGCACACCAGACGAAGAACCGTCGGACGTGCAAACCCTGCAAGAGGTGCTCCTCTACGCTAAGGAGATGCTGGCTCAGAAACCCAGTCGAGGTCTGCTGAAGGTCTACCTGGTGGGCTCTGTGTTCGCGGTGCTCGGGACCGTGGTGGGATTGGCTGAGCTGGTGTGTCACCCGTTCTCGTCAGGAGAACCCATGGACCAGGAGATGGTCCAAATGATGGAGAAAGAACGCAGGACTCAAAAATCCAACTGCAACGTGGAGATCCAGGCAACATTGCAGGACGCGGCGCAGAGTGTGACATTCTCCAAGAACCAAGGTCAAAGAAATCTGTCCAATCGGCTCCATGCTTCGTAGAGACCACTTATTTATTATTACAGACTGCTCTTGCACGTGTACCATGTTCCTTTCCAAAGACTAAATACCTGACAATCAAAGATGCCTTCAAGTGCTACTGGAAATCTTCATTTTTGCACTGGACTCAAAGGCTGCAGGTTCATTTGTGTACAATAGTAACTTTCCTTCCTTGCACAAGCACTTTTCACTTCAATTTGACATTGTTCGAGTATTTCTTAGCTGACATCATTGAGCGCCCACTGTCGGTTGGCGTGTGACACTACAGCGACCTCTGGTGGTGGATATTAAAAACTGCTGTTCAGCTCTATAAATACAGTACGCGCCTTTTATTTTTTACATATCAATAAAGTACGTTTTATTTTTCGTGTTTTGTTAGTCAGTCGCATTCTTCCTTTATAAGAAACGTGTGTCTTAGAATATTCGAGTTGAATCGACTCTAGCAATCACTATATAAAAATGTCATGTGATCAAATTGTACCGTTCTGACCACACGCTGCTATTTTAACATAGAATTGTTTTATGTGTTCATAAATTGACTGTTTTGATACATATGCAACCTCATTTGTGTTAATAAAGAATTGAAAATGATGTGTGTGTTGATGAAGGCCTATATTTATGATTTTTAAACTAGATTGATACAGTCGTACCTCGCTATATCACGGTTCAAATATCACTCCCTCACTATATTGCGTTTTTTTTCAAGTAATCTATTCATAAATGATCACTGCTTCATGATGTGCTATTGTTATTATTATTAGCCTAAAAAAGACGTTAGATAACATTAGTTTCCAGCCCATTAGAGCCCAGCTAACCATGGCTAGCCATGCCATGGCTGAGATCTAGTCAAAAAAAAGTTTACCCTCTCATTCTGTGTGGAAGTGGTAATGAAAGACTTTCAGAATAAGTAAATTGAAGAGGCTAACTAGTTAGTTTGTAAAGTTTTTAAATGTATTTTTTTTTTTAGAAAACATTTTTTTGGTGTGTTTTTAAATAATTATTTGGGACAAAGTGTATGACGTGTCAGCATCTAACTCACCATAAGCATTCATAGTCAAAATACTTTAAATATAGATGCATTCGAAAATAACAACTGACTCAAATACTGCATAAAAAACATTAAAGTGACATTAATATTTTAAAATCATTATTTATTTGTTATTATTATGATGTGAAGCAGCCTCGAATTAGTGATGTCTATTTGATTGATGCAGTGAAAGCGTTTCATTGGCTGTTTGGAACAAAGTGAACCAGCATGTTAGCAGCGATAGCACGCAGACAAAAGGATGAACGCACAAGACAGGAAGGTCAGCGGGACCGTGAGTCAACAGGATAGACACGTTGCTCTAAGAATAGTTTGACTAACGTTCCGTGTCAGGGTTCAAATCAATAAACACACAAACCCCCGCGGCGGCCGTCAACACGTGCGTGTGTTTAAAAATAGCGTGTTACCGACAGTATCAAAGAAACGTCTTTAAATTGGACACTAGAATTAAGTCTGACGGGACACAGAGTTAGTTCTGCATTTATTACATGCAGTGGCGTCATTTGGCCTATTTTAGGGGGGGCTTCAGGCCCCTAAAATGTTCTTAAGCCCCCCTAAATAATTTGATAATTTTTGCAGATTTTTTTATTTTGTATTGATTTTTAATTTTTTTTTTTACAAAAAATATTTGACTAATTTCATATAATAGTAATAATAATAAGCTAATTAATAATATAATAATGATTATTATATAATTGATCATTTTTAAGCCCCCCTAAAATGGGCTTCAGGCCCCTAAAATGTTCTTAAACCCCCTAAATAATTTGATATTTTTTATTGATTTTTTTCATTTTGTATTGATTTTTTTTATTTTGTATAGATTTTTATTTTTTTTTTTACAAAAAATATTTGACTAATTTCATATAATAGTAATAATAATAAGCTAATTAATAATATAATAATGATTATTATATAATTGATCATTTTTAAGCCCCCCTAAAATGGGCTTCAGGCCCCTAAAATGTTCTTAAGCCTCCTAAATAATTTGATATTTTTTATAGATTGTTTTTTTTTGTATTGATTTTTTTTTATTTTGTATTGATTTTTTTTTTTAATTACAAAAAAATGTTTGACAAATTTCATATAAAAAGCAGGCTAATAAGCAAGCTAATACTAGCCTACTAGCAGTGGTAATAATCAGAAGAAGAATAATGATGATAGAAATAATAATAGGCTAATTAATAATATAACAATGATTATTGTATAATTGATCATTTTTACGACCCCCTAAAATAGGCTTCAGGCCCCTAAAATGTTCTTAAGCCCCCCTAAATAATTTGATAATTTGTATTAAATTGTTTTACTTTTTTTTTTAATTTTGTATTGATTTTTTTACAATAAAATATTTGACAAATTTCATATAATAGAACAAAAGCAGGCTAATAAACAGGCTAATACTAACCTACCAGTAGTAGTAATAATCAGAAGAAGAATAATGATGACAGTAATAATAATTACTAATTAATTAATTAATGCACTAATTAATCATATAATAATGATTATTATATAATTGATCATTTTTATCATTTTAAAATGTTCTTAAGCCCCCCTAAATATTTTGATATTTTTTATTTATTTTGTATTGATTTTTTTTTTGCTAACTAGCTATATATTCCTCTCAAGTGGGCACTTTTATTTCTCTGTCTCTCAAAAGATCAGAAAAGTCCTTCATGCTCGCCATCTGTGCTCTATAGCATTTGAACACGGGTCAAATCCCGGGCTATAGAAAGTCCAATCAAGGAGACAAAGGGGGATTGTGGAAAACCACTAAAAGGAGGATTTACTTTTCCCGTCGTCAGTGGATACCAAAGCAAGCGGCGTACGTGCCAGGATCTGTGTGATCCTTCATCTGTGTCGCTGAGATTACATCCTGTTTCTCACGTCTTTGCTACGTCAACACCTATACGCAGTTCCTACCTCTAAATTTTTGGCCAAAGTATTAATAATAAATGCAATACTCAGGACAATACTCCTGCCATTGTTTATTCTGCCATCCTGGATCGTACACCAAATCTCATAGTACTTAGTTTACATAATACTACAGTATCCTTCATTTCAGTATCATTCAATTGTTTATGTTACACAAACTAGCCCGTTTACCGTAGCAAGATGTTCCATCCTAGCCATGGAAGAAGAAATCACGATGTTCAAAGTCTACTGTGGCACGAAATGAAATCAACACCTGTAACTTCATTACTGGTGTTATTTTAAATAAAGTTTTCCATACAAAATGTCATGTCACACAAGAGAAAAGGCTCAGTTTTAACCGTTCGTACACCAACACCGAAGCAGCAGTCTTGTCGTATCTGTGCGCAAATCAACGCTTGATGAGGAATCGACCTCCAATGGACCTCCGATGAGCAATCAGGAGCGACTGGGAGTTCGGATTTCGGGATCTTGCCCGAGGATACTTCTACATGAGCATGGGAGGACGGAGGATCGAACCAGCAAACTTCAAGTTGGGAAACAAAAACTCATTCATTCATTTTCTACCGCTTTTTCCTTATGAGGGTTGCGGGGGTGCTGGAGCCTATCCCAGCTGTCTTCGGGCGAGAGGCGGGGTACACCCCGGACTGGTCGCCAGCCAATCACAGGGCACATATAGACAAACAACCATTCACACTCACAATTTGGAGTCGCTAATTAACCTAGCATGTTTTTGGAATGTGGGAGGAAACCGGAGAGAACATGCAAACTCCACACAGAGATGCGCAGAGGGTGGAATTGAACCCCGGTCTCCTAGCTGTGAGATCTGCGCGCTAACCACTCGACCGCCGTGCCGCCTAGATGCAAGTTCATTCATTCATTCATTCATTTTCTACCGCTTTTTCCTCACGAGGGTCGCGGGGGGGCTGGAGCCTATCCCAGCTGTCTTCGGTCGAGAAGCGGGGGTACAACCCTGGACTGGTGGCCAGCCAATCACAGGGCACATATAGACAAACAACCATTCACACTCACATTCATACCTATGGACAATTCGGAGTGGCCAATTAACCTAGCATGTTTTTGGAATGTGGGAGGAAACCGGAGTACCCGGAGAAAACCCACGCATGCACGGGGACAACATGCAAGCCAAGGGTGGAATTGAACCCTGGTCTCCTAGCTGTGAGGTCTGCGCGCTAACCACTGGTCCACCGTGCCGCCCGGAAACAAAAACTCTCCCACAATTTCAATTTTTTTCTAAAAAAAAAATAATTATGATATAAAAAATGGAATTTGGAATAATATTTGTCTGGGAACGGTCCTTCCGGACAAGTTGATGAACGCTTCAGTGAGTTTTGTGTGGACACACGAGGCCATCAAACACCTTCGGATGAAGTAGATCAGAGTCGGTCCACCGTTGACCTCATAAATTCTTCCACAGCGTCTTAACTTTATGGCCGCAAAGGGGAAATTAATACATTTTCTTCCATTTTGACTTCCTGTAGAGGAAGTCTATAAAGTGTAGCTTCAATCTCACGGTGATGTCAGTCCGCCTTTATGTCCCAATCACTCTTTAACAATTTCATTGAAGGTACACAATGTGCACATCAACGTAAACTTCCTGTAAAGCGATCAACGCAACTTACTGGCAGACACAATCAACGGGAGTGTTGACCTTATCATGGCTGACACACAACTTTATGTGTGTGAGTTGTGTGTGGATGTATATTACGCTTTGTATGCGTGTGCGCTCTAATGGCTCGACATATACACACGTTTTTTTTACGTACAACCCGCGCCAGACATTGGTGTGGCGTAGCCTGGCAACATGGAGGTCATTTGGTTTCCAGCATAGGGTTGTGTGTCTTACCGGGAAGACTATTCCGAGTCCCTACGCAGATAGCAATGTGGACTCTGTGAAGGTTGTCGTATGAGAGTGTATGCTGGAGCAAAGGTTACAGAGCTACTTCATCTGGAGGACCAAAATGGACCTGCTCCTCCAGTTGGACCATGTATCTTCATAAAACACCAGGAGTGTGGAAAGGGTTCACTTGACTGAGTTCCAGTTCACACGCCTCCAACATTATCGTTAGCGTTAGCGTTCAACTGTTGTATTACCCTTTGGTACGTCAAATCTCAAAATGTTGACTTTTTAATCTCTTAATTTTGACTTTTTATCTCGTTATTTTGACTTTTTATCTCCTAATTTCAACTTTTTATCTCCTTATTATGACTTTGTAGCTCATAATTTTGACTTTATCTCAAAATTTCGACTTTTTATCTCATTATTATGACTTTGTAGCTCATAATTTGGATTTTTTAGCTCATAATTTCGACTTTTTAACTCGTTATTTCAACTCTTTATCTCATAATTTTGACTTTCTATCTCAGAATTTTGACTTTTTATCTTGTTATTTTGACTTTTTATCTCATAATTTCAACTATCTCAGAATTTTGACTTATCACAGAATTTTGAGTTTTTATCTTGTTATTTCAACTTTTGATCTCAAAATTTCGACTTTCTATAGCATAATTTCGACTTTTTATCTCATTATTATGACTTTGTAGCTCATAATTTGGATTTTTTTAGCTCATAATTTGGATTTTTTAGCTCATAATTTCGACTTTTTAACTCGTTATTTCAACTCTTTATCTCATAATTTTGACTTTCTATCTCAGAATTTTGACTTTTTATCTTGTTATTTTGACTTTTTATCTCTGAATTTCGACTTTTTATCTTGTTATTTTGACTTTTTATCTCATAATTTCAACTTTCCATCTCAGAATTTTGACTTATCACAGAATTTTGACTTTTTATCTTGTTATTTCAACTTTTTATCTCAAAATTTCGACTTTCTATAGCATAATTTTGACTTTTTATCTCATTATTATGGCTTTGTAGCTCATAATTTCGACTTTTTAAATCGTTATTTCAACTTTTTATCTCATAATTTCAACTTTCTATCTCAGAATTTTGACTTATCCCAGATTTTTGACTTTTTATCTCGTTATTTCAACTTTTTATCTCAAAATTTTGACTTTTTATCTCATTATTATGACTTTGTAGCTCATAATTTCGACTTTCTTATCTGAAAATTTTGACTTTTTATCTCGTTAGTTCGACTTTTCATCTCATTATTATGACTTTGTAGCTCATAATTTTGACTTTTTATCTCGTTATTTCAACTTTTTATCTCATAATGTCGACTTTCTGTCTCAGAATTCTGAATTTTTTTTTCCATGACAGAAAACGAGCTTCCATAGAAAACCGAGGTACCACTGTGCCACTTAAAAAAATCATTAGGAATGCGGGAAATTTTGCATAAAAGATGAAATATTTGTATTGGGAAACCATATTTGGTAAGTTGAGATAAACACTGCAATCCTCGCTATAGCGCAGATGAACCATGTACTTCCTCCCAGACGATAATAATCATGAAATATAATGTAAGTATATTACAGCGAGATCTCATCATCATAAATCACATAATAAGAAGTCTTGAAAAGTCTAATTTTGGAGGGTGCAGCCTTCTTCTCATCAACACCTTTAAAGCACAAATGGGCTTTTTAGGCCTAATGCATTCATCTCATGTCATCTCATCTCATCTCATCAGAACCTGATTGGAGTCCGTGTCCATGGTTCGACCAATCACTGCTCAGCCTCACCCCACTGGACGCCTTTGGTGGTCAAGATGTCCCTCGGTCTAAAGAGCAGCGGTGGAAACAGTTTCATCAGCATTGGTAGTGGCGCCGGCCGCTGCCGGTGGGGGCCTGTGGGTGGGGGCCGGGGGCTGGGGGGTGACTTTGGCCAAACGGTGCTCCTTGCCGTGGGTGCAGAGCTGGCAGGAGGTGCAGACCATGTTGCAGCAGGGTAAGAAGCGTAAAATACTGATGCGCCACAGAAACCACCCGGGGGACCAGCAGCACCAGCACAGCACCGCACACCCGGCCAGCACGGCCAGGATGACGTAGAGGACCAACAAGGACACGGACACGGGGGAGTCTGGGGACCAAAAGGCAGTCCATTGGTCAATTTAAAATACCAAAGAGAAAAAAAACCAACACATTGTAGAAACTGGTTACGTAGCCATCAGACTGGAATAGACGCTTTCTTATTAGCAACCTAGCCTCCACTTCACCAACGGACTGAAAGAATACTTCTCAGTGCTCTTTGTGATGGGAATTCTTTGCCTTTTATTGCTTTACGAGTCCTGACAGATAAATTAACAAGTCAATGGCCACCTTCATTGCTTTTTATGTCCAGTCATCAAACGACTTTTTGGCACAATGAGAACTTTGTTCGTTTGTCTACCAACCAGACAGCGGCTGGACAAACACGTCACCATTAAAAAGGGAAAGGGCCTCATTTGTTTAAAAAATAGGAAAAAGAGGAAATAAAAAATAGAAATACATGGTTGTACATGACCATAATATATGTACTACTTTGTTTTTGCTGCCGTTACTGCGCACCGAGGATTGGTAGCTTTAAGTGATTTTTTTTTCTGACATCCACGTTTGTGATCTTCCGAAAAGACGCAGTGGAACCTTGGTTAGCGTCATTAATCCATTCCAGAAGGTCCGACTTAAACCAAAACGTTCTCTAAACGAATCAATTTGCGGTTTGAGTTTCCCCGCTAACACACGACTAACAGAGATGTTTTGTGATTAAAATACCTAAATAAATAAATAAATAAATAAATAAATAAATAAATAAAAAATATTATTTTTGAAATTATTTGTATTGTAAAATATTTATTATAAAATTAAAAAATATATATTTACCGAAAGGGAAGCTTGAAACTTGTACTGGTTAAGACCAGATGAATAAAAACCTTACAGCAGAGATTCCCAAAGTGTGGGCCGCGGTCCCCTAGTGGGCCGTGGTAGTACTGCAGGTGGGATCATGAAAAATATTATTCATTTTTGCAAATATTATTTTTTAAATTATTTTTATTGTAAAAATGGAGCGGTGGCTTACGGATGTAAAAAGAAAAAGCAAAAAAAAAAGCATCAAATGAAAACGAATCTCTGAAAACAAACAAGAAATATTCCAGTGAGTACAAGTGTTGGGCCTAATAATAAAATAAAATAAAATAAAATAAAATAAAATAAAATAAAATAAAATAAAATAAAATAAAATAAAATAAAATAAAATAAAATAAAATAAAATAAAATAAAATAAAATAAAATAAAATAAAATAAAATAAAATAAAATAAAATAAAATAAAATAAAATAAAATAAAATAAAATAAAATAAAATAAAATAAAATAAAATAAAATAAAATAAAATAAAATAAAATAAAATAAAATAAAATAAAATAAAATAAAATAAAATAAAATAAAATAAAATAAAATAAAATAAAATAAAATAAAATAAAATAAAATAAAATAAAATAAAATAAAATAAAATAAAATAAAATAAAATAAAATAAAATAAAATAAAATAAAATAAAATAAAATAAAATAAAATAAAAATAAAAATAAAAATAAAAATAAAAATAAAAATAAAAATAAAAATAAAAATAAAAATAAAATAAAATAAAATATCCAGAGAGTACAAGTGTTGGGCGTAATAATAAAATAAAATAAAATAAAATAAAATAAAATAAAATAAAATAAAATAAAATAAAATAAAATAAAATAAAATAAAATAAAATAAAATAAAATAAAATAAAATAAAATATCCAGAGAGTACAAGTGTTGGGCGTAATAATAAAATAAAATAAAATAAAATAAAATAAAATAAAATAAAATAAAATAAAATAAAATAAAATAAAATAAAATAAAATAAAATAAAATAAAATAAAATAAAATAAAATAAAAATATCCAGTGAGTACAAGTGTTGGGCCTAATAAAATAAAATAAAATAAAATAAAATATCCAGTAAGTACAAGTGTTGGGCCCAATAAAATAAAATAAAATAAAATAAAATAAAATAAAATAAAGAGAATGCAGCATTTCATCTATGTACTGTTTATAAGACAAAGGTGGGCTGCAGACATTTTTTAGATTTTCAAGTGGGCCCTGAGTTGGTACAGTTTGAGAACCCCTGCAATAAAGAATCAAAAATGACCTACCTGTCACCGACTCATAACTGGGCGTGCTGTCTGCCCTGCCACAGTTCATATGTGGAGCAAACGGTACTGTGGGGGGCTTTGCAGAAGAAGGTGGCGGGGTTGCTATCGGCGGTGGAGGCTCTGGAGGTACAAGCTGGCCTGCTGATGATGAAGGACAAGTACTGATCAAGAACACGACCAAAAAGAGGTCGTAGTTGCGGGTTTGAGACACTCCTTGTTAGGTGAGGAACCTGACAAAAGGGTGCCGACACATTACCTCACTGACCTTTGCACCCAGTCGTCAGGTTTTGTTCCAGATCGCTTCCATCCCCGCAGTTGTCAATGTCCTTATCATCGCACACCAGACTCAGCGGGATGCACTTCCCATTCCTGCAGGTGAAGTAGGGCTCACCGCTGCACAGCGATTGGTTGAATCCTAAGGGAAAAGAACTAATGTTTAGCGAAGTATCCAATCTCTGGTTGGCGTGCGTGAGCGGACACAAATCCACTGTTGTCATGTCCATTTCTGGAAAGGGTGTGTGTGTGTTTACCGAGTCTAAAAGACGTGAAGTCCCCCACAAAGTCCACTCTGGGCTGTGTACCCCGGGTGACGAGCCGAAGTGTCAGGTAATTCCCCGTGGACAGCACCGGGCGAGGTGGGCTCTTCCCACAAAGGGGCGGCCCGAGCGGAGGAGAGTTCCTGTCCGATCCGTCATAAAACTGAACATATGACCCGGCGTGACAGGGATCCCCTGAGCTTTCCTCGGAGGCTGGGTCCGGTTTGGGGTTTGGGGACTCTGGTAGCAGAGGGGCCGGGCTCAAAGGGGCCACTCGTAGCAAACTGTAGACAAGGAAGAAGCGGAAGTGGAACTGGACATTGTCCTTCGGGGAGCTGGCCTGCATGGTGAGGTGGCAGTCGGTTCCCATGGTTACGAAGTAGTACTTTTTAGATTCCTGGTGGGAGTTGATGATCATGCCGTCGCCTTGGATGGTCTGGCCGCAGAAGTCCACGACGTTCACTGACAAGGAAAGGACACCATGAACACCATTTACATTTCTCGCGCTTACTCTCGAGCAAAATATTTCCCAAAATAATCTTTTGCAGGAGAGCGACTCCATGAAGAAAATGTAAAACCGGAATTTTCCATGTACACATCTTCAGTTTTTTTTTTAAGTGTAACGGTTTGTACTTTTGTCCTATCATTGGATTGTTCATCCATTCATAAGAGCTTAGTTTCACCCGACTGTTGATGTGTTGTTGCTATAGCAACCTTGCGCCTATGCCTCCTGGATGCTTCCTCGATGAGTTGCTGGGAGAAGGCCCCTGCGTAGACCTAGGACCCTCGCCATCCAAATAAAATGGAATGGGGGCGGCACGGCGGTCGAGTGGTTAGCACGCAGACCTCACAGCTAGGGTTCGATTCCACCCTCGGCCATCTCTGTGTGGAGTTTGCATGTTCTTCCCGTGCACATTAAAAAAAAAACATGCTAGGTTAATTAGCGACTCCAAATTGTCCATATGAATGTGAGTGTGAATGGTTGTTTGTCTATATGTGCCCTGTGATTGGCACATGCTAGGTTAATTAGCGACTCAAAATTGTCCATAGGTATGAATGTGAGTGTGAATGGTTGTTTGTCTATATGTGCCCTGTGATTGGCTGGCCACCAGTCCAGGGTGTACCCCGCCTCTCGCCCGAAGACAGCTGGGATAGGCTCCAGCACCCCTGCGACCCTCGTGAGGAAAAGCGGTTGAAAATGAATGAATGAATGAATGAATGAAAATGGAATGGAAGTAACTAAATGTTTTCCAGTTAATCTAATTAATTACCGTAAACGAGGTTAGAATGGTGTTACCGACAGTTAAATATGGTGTGTTATTATTGGCTGAGGTCAAGTGGTTAGCGCACAGACCTCACAGCTAGGAGACCAGGGTTCGATTCCACCCTCGGCTATCTCTGTGTGGAGTTTGCATGTTCTCCCCCGTGCATACGTGGGTTTTCTCCGGGTACTCCGGTTTCCTCCCACATTCCAAAAACAAGCTAGGTTAATTGGCGACTCCAAATTGTCCATAGGTATGAATGTGAGTGTGAATGGTTGTTTGTCTATGTGTGCCCTGTGATTGGCTGGCTGGCCACCAGTCCAGGGTGTACCCCGCCTCTCGCCTGAAGACAGCTGGGATAGGCTCCAGCACCCCCGCGACCCTCGTGAGGAAAAGCGGTTGAAAATGAATGAATGAATATGGAAGTAACTAAATGTTTTCCAGTTAATCTAATTAATTACCGTAAGCAAGGTTAGAATGGTGTTGCCGACAGTTAAATATGGTGTGTTATTATTGGCTGAAGTCAAGTGGTTAGCGCGCAGACCTCACAGCTAGGAGACCAGGGTTCGATTCCACCCTCGGCCATCTCTGTGTGGAGTTTGCATGTTCTCCCCGTGCATGCGTGGGTTTTCTCCGGGTACTCCGGTTTCCTCCCACATTCCAAAAAAACATTCTAGGTTAATTAGCGACTCCAAATTGTCCATAGGTATGAATGTGAGTGTGAATGGTTGTTTGTCTATATGTGCCCTGTGATTGGCTGGCTGGCCACCAGTCCAGGGTGTACCCCGCCTCTCGCCTGAAGACAGCTGGGATAGGCTCCAGCACCCCCGCGACCCTTGTGAGGAAAAGCGGTTGAAAATGAATGAATTATTGGATGATATTCATCCCAAATGATGAATATCACCAACAAACCACCAATGAAGAAAAAAATTACTTCCTAGTAACAATCATACAATTATGACGAGCCACACCATAACTAATTGATTTCCTTTTACAGGAAAGTAGAGAGAAAAACACACTATTGGTAAAAACATGACCTATTTTGTAATGAAATATTAAGAAACCTGCATTTTTGCTGCTATTCTGCACGTAGTCGCACAAATATTTTTAAAGCGGTCAATCAAGCAGTGTTGTTATTCCAAGGGCAGCTTCTTGCTCATCCGCAAGCAGACCAGGATGTATGGGGGTGGGTTTGGGGGTTTGGGGGCAGAGCTAGATCCCCGTCACCCCCTGCCTCCGGGCCGCAAGCCAAATAATGAGAAAATTTACAGTCACCCCCAGAGTTTATTAGCTCTGTCTCCAAGGGAGACAAGTAGCTCATCCTGCACTGACCTCCAGGAATGTCCCAAAGTGTTGGTGGGAAACGCTTTCCAACCCCTCGGATACGCTTTTGTGAAGCTGAAAACTCATCACATGTTAAACAATAAGCTTAAAGATGACGTAAACGTGAGTCATTCCTTCGCTTTGCTCTTCATTGGGTCCTGGGATTAGAAATAGAACAAATAAATTACTCAAGTCTTTTTTTGTTTTCAATTGAAGCTTGGTTTTTGCTTAAAAATATGTTTTGACTAAATATTTAAGGCTAGATAATTTAATTTAAACAATCTTAATTTACTATAATAGTGTAATGTTTATCATATTGGTACATACACCATTCAAATAAGGGTCATTTAAGGATATTAATTACTGCTTATCACATACACATACTGTATCACATACTGTTGCTTTAACAAGAAATACAGTACAAAGAGAGTACATACAAGTAGCATATAGTAACTGGATGGATACAGATGTCTTACCTGTGTCGATGGCTGAGGCGCGGATGATGACGAAGAAGAAGAAGAAGAGCGGGGAAAACAACGCGAGCACGCGCATCTCCATCGTGGTCCTGGAACGGCGCGCCAAAGAGGACAAAGTCACTGAGGACGAACCCGCCACATTCTTCTCTCTGCGAGTCAATTCATCCGGCACGTGGAGGATGGAGGGAATTCTCCTCACCATCATCCGAACTTCACGCCTTTTAACACTGCCCCGCCCACCCACAACACACGACCACGTGTCCTGTCATCTCCATGACAACAGACAACCAATCAGTGTTGGTTCAAATCAAAACTGGTTTGTAGTAAGTTTGTAGGAAGTTGTCAGCCACTTATAAATTAATAAACTTGATCATTTTTAGGGGACCTCACAGCTAGGAGACCAGGGTTCAATTCCACCCTCGGCCATCTCTGTGTGGAGTTTGCATGTTCTCCCCGTGCATGCGTGGGTTTTCTCCGGGTACTCCGGTTTCCTCCCACATTCCAAAAACATGCTAGGTTAATTAGTGACTCCAAATTGTCCATAGGTATGAATGTGAGTGTGAATGGTTGTTTGTCTACGTATATGTGCCCTGTGATTGGCTGGCCACCAGTCCAGGGTGTAGAAGACAGCTGGGATAGGCTCCAACATGTTAGGATAAGCGGTACAGGAAATGGATGGATGTAAATGAATAATATGATGAATGAAATTAGTATTAAAATTGACTTTTGAGAAGTATTGGTTGTTATATAAAAGTATCACATCTAGTTTGTTCCATAGAAGAACGGCATGAACGGAGTGAGCCCTTTTGTCAGTTATACCGCGTCTTTCTCTGTAGGTGGAGACGGGGCCACTTGCATACACTCAAAGTGCGGAAATTAAGCAGTAGATGATTAAGTAACGTCTTATCTCATTCCAGTAGACCCTATCGGGTGTGTCGTCTCATCCCAGGAACTGAGTTTCCTATGACTACTTCAAAGTAAAACTGCTTTTTAGCATAAAAACTACATCTCAAATCAACACTTGTACTTTGTAAATGTAGAAAAGATCCAGGATATGCTAAACTTCTAGTATAATGTATACCTGGCATACTTGTGGTACCATGTGACAAGTCCAGCAGAACTTCATATCGCTTTTGTATGGAATTACTTTATTGGGTTTTAGTTACGCATAATGTAAATTAATGTTATGTAGAGTTGTGTGGAAAGTTATATACATATTTGGATATTGTATGGTGTGTGTGGTTACCATGTAAAATATCCCCTAGGGCGCCATATTGGGTAGGGCTGGCTGTGCTTGTAGGACCGCATATCTAGAGTTAAGCTATGATGTCATACTACTTATACAAGCTAGTAAAAAAAATACAATTGTTCCATGGGAAGTTCATTTCATTTGGACAACTGTCTCATGTTGTGCTTGGAGACTTCAGGAAGAATATCGATTATTAAGCAGGCGTCAGTGAATACTTTTATATATGCTATCATGACGGCGATGTAACAGAGTAAACAATCTGTACATTTCTGAATGTCCAGAGATTTTTCATTTCAAATCATAATAAAAGTACTGATTTTAAAAGCTTCATAAAATACACAGGTGGATTTAGGGAGGCACTTGATGCTCTGTTCATGTGGATTAAATGTGACCGGTTGAAAGACACGCTTTTACATTTAAAAAAATATATAGTGTGCCACTGAATGATTGAAGTAGCACTGCTAATACTAAAACTACTACTACTACTACTACAGTTGGTTAACAAAAATTTATATTTAATATTTTCATGTTTTTTTTGTTTAAAATGCTGCTTCTACCTCAGAAGCGAAATAAAGAAATTTAAAAAGCATATATATGTAAGTGTAGTAAAATACTGTCAACACGAGAACAAGTATCAATAGTCAGAGATGGTACTGTTCTTCGTGCGTTTCATATCAAATATCCAACTCTTGGTGTCTCGCTGCCTAAAAAAAAAAATAACAAAACAGTTAAAAAAATAGTGTATACTCTCCTCAAGGCCCCCAATTCTACACGGAGGTTCACACTCGGGGGGGTTTAGTGGCTGATCTAATGAATCCCATTGATTATGTGGTTGTGCAGCAGCTCCTCCTGGTGGTTGTGTATGGTAGGTGTCATCTCCATCTCCTCATCCCGCAGTCGCGCATTCTTGCGGATTTCCTCCAAGGAGTAATCTTGCACAAGGCAGCCGTTCTCAAATACGGTCACCAGCAGATCCTGGACGCAGAGATGATTGAAAAATGCAGTCTGTTAACAAACAGGAAATATGGCATTGCAACTTTACAGCCACAAATGATCTCAGGGTGTGTCAAAAAAAATGGAATTTCAGATGTTTTACAAATCCAGCACAAATATTTTAACATTTTGGGGAGTGCACTTTACCACGGTTTAGCTCCTTTGCTATAAAACATGTCCCACTGGTGTACTATCTGGCTTTGTGAGCTCGGGTATCAAAAAGTCAGCACAATTTAATCAAATAATATTCCAATAATATATACTCTTAGTAGGTCCCCACCTCCTCAGGTTTGCCAGCTCCCCTCTCTATCGTCTCCAGACGTCCATCAGAGTTCCTTCTCAGTGAAAGACGACCCCTCTTTGAGCCCTTAGACGGGTCGGTCACCGGTTGCTTATATACATCCATCTGGAAGAATGCAGCAGATACACTTGTGCTTCACTTTCACGCTGACTTTACATAACTTCTAAGAACACCCTTATTTGGTCACTATTTGTTTGAACCCGTGATGGCAAGTGACGACGTGATGTTCGACCCGCCATCAGCCAGAATACACTCAGTTACTCCATAGTGTTCCGTATTGTTATGCAACAGTCTGGGTTTGTGCAACATGTCCGCCACTTTATGTGACCTTGACTTCCCTGTCGAGTTCAGTGAGGAAACAGATACAAGTTGTCCTTCATGATGATTTCAAAATTGTCTAACACTCAGGTTGCTCGTCCTGATTGACGAGTTGCAAAGGCGTGTCAAGGCTCTTTGATTCTGAACCTGTGAAATCCCTTTTCAAGTTTACCTTCAGGTACCAATAAAGTAATCTGGCCTTTATTTGTCTCTCTTGGGGGTAATTAACACAGCACTCAGTTCTACTCACCCCCTTTCCATTAGCCTCCACATAACTGCACTTGAAGGCACAGCTGAGCGTATCTCTGTTGAGCTTCTGAAGCAAAGAACTGCCGCAACCGAAGAAAACGTTCTCTGCACTCCAGCCTTCGTCACTCAGCTTCTGAAGAATCTGAGGTAAACAGACACCCGGGCACATACTCGTGGATTCTATCCATACCAGATCTGCAAACCTTGGAAATATTTTGAGTACCCCACCACCCCCAACTTTAAGTACTGCATCATTACCTGGTCCACTGAACTGAGGTCAATGCCGTCGCCCTGGATTATTCGTAGGCACGAAGGCAGGACCTTGTATCCCACAGAGTTCAGGGAACATCCAAAACACTCCTCCAAGATCTTGATGACCTAGAAGAAACATCGTTCCTTGAAAACAAAACACGAGTTGTCTCACTGTGGTCCCAGAGACCTTGCAATAATCCATTATTCTATGGGTCTGTAGATGTAGATAACATACTCCACCTCAA
This sequence comes from Doryrhamphus excisus, assembly GCF_030265055.1. Classification (NCBI taxonomy): domain Eukaryota; kingdom Metazoa; phylum Chordata; class Actinopteri; order Syngnathiformes; family Syngnathidae; genus Doryrhamphus; species Doryrhamphus excisus. The sequence goes on from NC_080466.1 coordinate 41,355,188, forward strand.
TAAGAGTCTCTGCAGGGTCTCCAGAATCAGGGCGGATGACAAGACGGGAGTCCTGGCCACGCTCCATGACACGCTCCTTCAGCTTGTCTCCCCAGATGTGTTTGCATGCATTGAAGATGTCGTAGCTGTCGCTGACCACAGACACTGGCCCAGAGGAGAACTCATCCAGCACGCGCTCAAATGCTTCTTTCTCCCTGCTTTTCCCCCAGGAGATGATCGTACTGAGAGAGAGAATGGTTCACATTTAGTCCAGTATGAAACTTTTTTTTTGTCCAGCTTAGTGACAACAGTTAAAGTTGGCATGCAAAAAGAAAACCAGGTGGAATTATGAAAGTACGAGATGCTAACTGTTCTCAGACCTCCTTGAGAGTGTCCACATTAACTACTTTGCAGCCTCTTTCATAGCAGACAGGCTTTGTTTTTGCTGTGATATGCTTTGTCAGCTCTGAGGCGCTATATATACTGTACACAGACGCAGGCTTTAATACACTAACTGAATTCAGGAGCTATTATGTAAGGTGACTGATATTATTATTAGTAATGGAGGGAAGAAACAAAACACCTCCAACATGCCCAGACCCACCTCTTCCAGCGGTGATGATCGTGGAGAAAATAAAAGGAAATAATGGCTGTGCGAGTATTTACTTGTCACTACATATTTAAACAGTGGGTGTCCATAATATTATGGCGAGCTACAAACATGACAGTAGAGAATCATCCAGTGGATTTGCTTTGTACCTATGCTCAGCAGCTGGAATGGAAAAACCGGCCATTGGGCATCCATAGTATCGCTGAGCCATGAGAAGGCCTGCTACTGTGTCAGTGCTGCAGAAGTTCACGAGATGAGCTGCTCCACCTAGAGCCGCAGACTGGACAGAAGAAGGAGAAATGCTTATATAATAAAATAGGTGTCTGTCTGTCTCTTATATTTGATATCTCCCACAAATGTGTGTTCCTGAAGTCAATGCATGCACCCCCATGCACGAGCAAATACCATTCCTTGCACAAATGGGCGGAATGGCTGGAATGTGACCTTGTGTCCTTGTTCAGCCTTTGCTACCAAGAGCACAGATGTGCTAGAAGACGTCTGTACCCTCCATCAATAAAAAACTTAAGCGTAGCAAATCTGTATTGCAAACACCCTTTTCTTTGAAATATTGACTACAGGAAGACTTGCTGACCTCCTGTGATGAAACGCCTCTATAGCCAAAGTCGTGAAGCTTCAGGTCCAGACCTTCAAGGCTGCCGGAAGTCGCCTTTAGGTGCTTGGACAGGATCTTTTTAAATTCTCTGGACACTGTAGATACTGTGATGGGATACCACATCTGAACCAACATGGTCTAGAGCCGACAAAAAGAGTGTGTGGTTATTAACACAAATGAAAGCAGACTGGATGATGGCTATTAAACTAATGGATGCAAATACAAGCGGTGCTAGTTTAATGTTGTTAATAAGTGCTTTGGTCCTTTAAAACCAACCAAAGAGCCATTCTATATTTTATAGATGATTCTGATGCTGTAGATCAAGTTTGCAGTCCAAAATACTTGGTTCAAAGCCGTCATTTACCTCAATGTAGTTAGTGAGCCAGTAGAAGCTTGGGTCTGTATTTTCCACAGTAAAGAGGACGTTGCCTCTGGGTATGATCTTGCCTTCAGGGACAGCTTTAATCCGGATCGGAAGTCGGCCATCGTGTTTCTGACACAGAGGTAGCAGCTCATTTAACATGCACCTTCCCCCCAAATCAGAAAAAGGTTTCAATTGCAGACTTTAATAGTTACAGCAAAAGAAAAAACAGTGAAGAAGACATTATTTAATAAAAAAAATGTATAATGTAAGTGTACAAGCGACCATTTGGGGCCTAGAGAAGAAAATAATACTGTCCATGCAGCTAATGCTAATACACATTTTTGTGTTTATATAATAGTAAAATATATACATGTAATTTAGGCAAAAATGCATTATCCATAAGGCATCCATAAGCGTTTATGATGAGTATCCGCCTCATTCCTACGAATGGACTTCCAGGATTCCTGCACTTGCGCCCTGCTCGCTGTACACCGGGGTCGCTGCCAAGTACAATTTCAAATCCGCTAAATAAGACAACAAAATTAAATATTTCACTTGTAATTGTGAAAGTAATATACTGTATGCCAAAGATAAAAATAACGCTAATATTCCTTTTTAAAAAAGTATATATTTTAATGCATTTCTGTGTGGAGTTTGCATGTTCTCCCCCGTTTTCTCCGGGTACTCCGGTTTCCTCCCACATTCTAAAAACATGCTAGGTTAATTAGCGACTCCAAATTGTCCATAGGTATGAATGTGAGTGTGAATGGTTGTTTGTCTATATGTGCCCTGTGATTGGCTGGCCACCAGTCCAGGGTGTACCCCGCCTCTGGCTGAAGACAGCTGGGATAGGCTCCAGCACCCCCGCGAATTATCCCACAATTAGGCAACAGTAAGTTACATAATGTAACTCTTTGCAAATACCTCAAGAACTTTTCTCCAGCCTTCTTCATCAAACACAGACTGTTTGAAGTGCAACTGGTAAAAGAGCTTTGCTTCCTGGATCTTCTCCTCTGTGATCACTTGGCCTGTAGAAAAGCAACCAATTACTGGAAGCTAAGTCACATGCAAACATGGCGACATCCATAGACCATCTTCATTGTATCGCATGTCAGTCGTACAAACTTAAGACAAGCGTGTTCTTGGATGTAAATATACCTGTGAGATACTTCTTCAGCAGATACTGGAGACCAAAAAACACCACTTCATTGAACTGGGAGCCTTTTTTACGACGACACTCGAAGTAGGAGTAGATTTTGCTGATGTTGGGAGGGTACTGCTTGTAGTGAGTGACCTGAGCAACAAGCACATACAAATTCCACGGTGAGCTCTCTTCAAATGCTGCAACAAAGTTGCACAAAGTGTTCATTCATTACTTTGTAATCATATTACAGACCAGCCGACCTTGAAGAAATTACAGGAGGACTCCTCCCCACATTTAAATGCAGACTTACATCATAGTACTCGAAGTGGACAAAAAGTAAAGCTAAACTGGGTAGAAATCTATTTATCAGTGCTCGTATGAAATCCCATCAAAATAAGCTTTTTTTAAGCACTATAAGTAAATTGTAAGAGTTTGTTACTGCTCCCTACCTCGCTACAAAAGTTAGGGAAGTGAGTTAGGTATCAAATTAGAGGTCTTTTTGAGCGAATTTAACATTTACATTGGCTACCAGTTGTCAGGACTTAGCTTGCTAATACCGAGGGGTTAAATCAGGAAACTAAAATCCATTTAATCCTCTGAAAAATACACACAAATTGTCCCACACAGTCAAAACATACTTTGTTGTCTGAAAACGTACATTTGTAGCCTGAATTAAACTTGTACTGCAATCGAGGATAGCAAAGTAACCCCTCTACTCACCTTGTAGGAATCCGTTGCTAGCAAGAAATTGAAGTCGTGAGCTGCCATTGTTGTTGTGACTAATGAATGAACGTGAATGTCGCTTCAGTGCTGTGTCCTCCAAGCAAAACATAGACACAAAGTCAAAGAAAGTCGAATGCCAGTCATTTCAATGTGAGTATTCCTCCAACGATAGCAAGCTCTTTCATCGAAGCGCCGGGGAAAACTGCGAAATCAACCGCCATCATCACCATCATCAGCAGCAGCCGTCATTTTGAGTGGACAAGGGCGGGCTTCGGTTAGCTTGGCCACGCTCACGTTTCTGCTGTCTGATTCGTTACGTCATGGTGCTTTCAGGAACACTGGGTTTTTTAAATGAATGCTGCACTACATGTTTGACTAGTCCACACTCGCTTGTCAGCTTAAATATGACAAAAGGTAGAAAACGGTAGCATTCCCAAACCTTTACGAGAAGGTAGGAAACACGAAACATTCATAGAAAAAAATATAAATGAACAGAAGTGAATGGCGTGACCACGGTCTCTGGCACGAACCGGTGGTCCCCTACCACTGGGTGGCGCTAAAGACACTCGTTGTGACTAGTGGCACAGTGTCCCTGTACTGTTTTGTTGTTGGTTTTTTTTTTTTTGGGGGGGGGGTGAAAATGTGTCAGGGTTTTTTACTCCGACTTCCTGGATTGGATGCGTACGCCAGAAACCCAAAACATAACATTAGCATTAGACATCACATTATAATTACGATGATAATTGTTATTATCCGAGTTGTCAGGACCGTAATCTCTGGAACAACCACTAGAGGCGCTAAAAGACACTGGCCCCTGTGGTGTGTGAAACGGCCTTTTCTGGACATTTTGCTAACACTGTGTAATGCTATGTATATGCTATGAGGTTATGGGGTCACAACAATGTGACGTGTGTTGTCCTAACAGCCTGACTCTTTGATGTGATTGTGACAATTCAGTCTGGATCTTGGAGATGACTGCGACCACACAGTAAGAGTAAAGTCATGTGAGCACACGGCATAACACAAATAACAGTGTCTTTAGCGCCCCTAGCGGCGATGGCAGTGAATAGCCCGTGCCAGTGAGACGCCTGGTCATGTTCGAGTTCAGGTTACTTCCATCCTGTCGTAGATTTGGAGTTCCTAAATGTAGCACCAACAGGATGAAGAATTATTCTTGTTCCATCCATAATATTAAAAACTAATTAAGGAAAAAGCGGTAGAAAATGAATGAATGAATTTAGGCAACATACAAGTCATATGTAGTGGTATATAAATTCCGCTAGAGGGAGACAGCAACTCAATGATGTGAAAAAACAGGAACCGTAGGACTAGCTTATTAGAGGCACACATATTTACATTAACATGTGTTACATAGGCATTGAAACACGTGGTCTCATTGTATAGTGTTTAATATTAATTTATCATCACCTTATTATAGAATAAATATATATATCTGTATGTGAATATATGCAGGCGTCATCATTCTCTTCGAAAAGCTCTGATACTTTGTTGTAAAAGTCTGATCACCTTCTGTTGAGCTCGGCTATGGAATGATCCATCTTGAGGTTCCACCTCCATGGGCGCCGCTTATACCACCAGGCAAGGCAGGCTACTGCACGGGACCCAACTCTGTTGGACGTCATGACCATAATGCTGATGAACGCAGGTTCAAGGGGGCCCCTGTGAGTTTTTGCCTAGGGCCACCAAAAACTCTAGAATCGCCTCTGAACATAATAAGAAGAATTGTCATACATGAAGGCGTTGCAGCACTCGCCTCATCCTGAAAGATGGAGCTGGGGTGGGCATGAACTGAAGTGTGCTTGTCACTGCTGTCCTTCCATAGAGAAGAAAAGTCAGCAGCACCAGCTGGAAAGTCAAATGCTTTAAATACATTTTAAATGAATAAATTGTACTAAATATCCAAGCTCACCAGACACTGCTGAGACTTTTACAACAAAGAGCCTTACCTGGAGAGGGATAGGGTAAATGTACTAATATACAAATAAAAAGGTAAGACCACAAATGTTTTTCAGTTTCTAACCAGATAAATCATTGGCAGGGTTTGTAGGATTGCCATGGAAGTCGGGGCATTGAAGAACCAGATCATGACACGGTGCATGTGCATGCCAGCGCTTGTGCCGGGTCAGTGACGGAGGTGAAATGAGAAGAACATCCTGCCAATTTGTCACCAGATGCAAAAAACATGCTAAGTGTTTCTCGACTGCCAGACCAGATTAATAAGCACTCGACTCCTATCATGTTGTACCTCATCAGTCCAGAAGCAGAATGCCCCCTTCTCTTGCTTTAACCGCTAATTGGCGGTGATCAGGCTTGTGACGGGCTGACGCGTAGTGGCGGCTTGACAAATGCAATCATCCGGACAACCCGGGTTGAAGTGGCTGGTGCTTGGCAGCTGCCCCAGCTCCTCAGCTGGGGCCCCAATGCCGCAGGCCCCTTGGGGTCAACTCGCCGCTGGCCATGACTGACTGGACCAGTCTGGACTGATAGGGGTTGGGTGGCGGGGTGCATGATCAGGGCCAAGTGCTGCGAGGTCAAGGCGGGATTTTAAGGAGGCAAACGGGTGACAGGATTAGGTTGTGGGAGGGTGAAAAGAAAACAAGATGCAATGTAGCAAATGATGAATTTTTTTTTTTTGAAGAGCAAGATCTGGAACCCTTCCAAACGATGAGCTCACCATTGGTGCCGGAGGTGGAGTCTCCGCTCCCTCAGACCAAACCACATCCCTCAGAGACCCCACACAGCCGCACGGCAACCCTCCTCAATGGCTCAAGTCGGCGCATGAACGCAACACAATGCGCTTTGTCTCATGAGGGTCCACTGAGAAGCCTCGCAGATAATTGGCTGAGCACACAGCCTTGTAAACGCTTAAGTGTGGCTTGTAGTTGATTGGATAATGGCTAATTGCACGCTGCATTTCATTCAGTGATATGCTGTGGGGTAGCGGGGGCAAGTGGAAGGCAGCGGAAGAAATGGAAGAGGGAAAATATTTTGGCAGGTCGCATTTTTTTGCCGCCTGTTATTTCCCACGCAAAATCTGTTGCATTTGTTTGGATGTCAGATCTGCAGATTAGCATCTCAATTGCAAATGACATTATGTTATTGTTGACAAGTCTTTATTTTTTTTTTGCTGGTCTTTCTCAGTTGAAGCATTGGGAAAGTTCACAGATCAGAGCCGGCGTCTGAACATCATGCCCGGTGGCGCAGTTTGGGGCTCGCTCCTGTGCGAGATTGGAAGTCCAGAGTCTGTGATCATGGCATGTCACCTCCACTTAAGAACCCGCGCTGCCAGCTTTGTCTTTCCCTCCGCGGAGACCTTGACTGTTGTCATGTTGTTTCACATTAAATACAAAGGCTTCATGTCATACGCTAAGAGGAAGCAACACTGGCCTTAAGGTACACTACACACACTCAAGTGGAGCACTTGTTTTTTAAGAACCTTCTTCCACTGTAATTGCATACCTCTGCTCTCATCTCGCTCCCACCAAAAACATGGACTCATTCCCCCCCGTGAGATGAAGTGAAATGTCTGTAGCCGCTTTATTTATTTAGAGACGCCGCAGTCGGGGGGACATTTGAAGTAAATCACTCTGCATATTGATGCTTGTATTGCTTTCTGTTGTCAACCGCTTCATTCAGAGTGTGCAGCGCCATTGATATTGATTGATGGCTTAGACGGATATTCTGTGTTTGTGTACTTGTGACTTTTGTTGATATTGATTCCCCCTCCCCCCCTCCCCGGCTCGTATCCATGTATTAACTAACACATGCAATCCACATCCTTAAAACATGCACTCATGGTGATTCTTCAGAATACCTGCAAGTACTTGCATTTTAAACATTAACGACATTATTGACAACAAACCAACATGCCTCAAAATTGATGCAATAGTTCCATTTTTTTCTCAAATTCCAACCTTGGCTAAACACCGTGGCTCTCCTAAGCAATATGTGGGAAAAAAATACCTTACTTGTTTGCAGTAGCAGAACATCTTCATTTAATGGTGTGTAATTAGCTGGGCAAAGAATGTGCCAAAAGAGGATGCTACATGCTAATAGCTGACTAGTAGATGTTGATACTGAAGCTGTTTTATATTATTATAGATCAGGGGTCGGCAACCTTTACTATGAAAAGAGCCATTTCACCCACTTGCCCACTAAAGAAAAATAGCCTGGAGCCGCAAAACGTTGTATGTTTAAAACAACATTGGAGGGAATTTGGGGGTGTCAAAGTAGTTCAGATAAAAAAAAAGTCGAGTTGGACTACTCTTACTAGTACTGGAGATAAACTTTTGTTTTTAAATGAGCTCTAATTTATTTTTTAGAATCGTCAAATAACTCATTAATAATAATTAATAATTAATAACTCAAATAACTCAAAGTATTACTCATTTCCCTTCATGTTAACCTGTCAGAGAGAACTGGATAGCATCCTGTCTGCTCATTCAGTCACCAGTCAGAACTCAGTCAGGATGCATTCATGGTCTCACACAAAGTTGGATTTTTGTAAACTCATAACAAAGACGTGCATTTTCACCACACAAGTGCTAAAAAATATTCAAGCATTGCAAAGGGAGCCGCAACAAAGAGACTGGAGAGCCACATTTGGCTCTGGAGCCGCGGGTTGCTGACCCCTGTTATAGATTATAGATATTATTATTAGTCTATTAGCTAAGTGTGTTTTCAGTCTGATAGCTTCTCATACAAGATATTTTTGACACACACACTCACACAGCACAACTAAAGTCATGGCTGGAAGTTTTGAGATTGACACAAATATTATTAATTATGATAGCAATTTGCATATACTGCAGAACATTATGGATAAATGGTAATTAATTGCAAAGTCCCTCTTTGTCTTTGATGGAGAAACAGCCATCCATCTTTTTCCGTTTATCCAGATAAAGTTGCGGTTGCAGCAGCCTAAGCAGGGAACCACAAACTTTCCTTTTCCCCAGCTACTTCATCCAGCTCGTTCCCAGGCCAGACATAGTCTCTCCAACGGGCCCTGGGTCTTTCCAGAGACCTCCCAGTGGTTGGATGTCCCCAGGGAGGCGGCCATAAAAACCATTTCCACTGCATTTCAGCCCTGCCACAAAATGACATCATGTTAGTGATTCTCTGGTTAACATAGGTGAGAGTGTAAAGAGCGTAAAGGTCATTCTGATCGAGTGAGAAGCTTTAAAAAATGGAGGGCGGTGCTTGAAATCTTGTTTTTTTTCCTCTGTTAACCACGGTTACCTGCAAGGAAACACGTGTAGTAATCATTGCGTAGCACCAAAAGGTTTTCACAGGTCAGGGTATTGTTGCTATAGACAGACTGCACTGAACGCAAACATTTATCAGATAATTAAGAACTTCAAGGAGAAAGGTTCAATTTTATCAGTAACTTTGCGGCGTCCCCACTTCTAGAATGTTCTGGCACTTTCCAAACTGATTTTTATTTTATCCATATGCAGTCGATGGCAAAGTTGGGGTTACAGTCAATGAGTAATTCATACATTGTTAAAAATGTAAAAATTTCTCTACGGATGGAATTGCAGTCATGGTGTAGAAGTTATATATAAGTTGCTCTATTGTGTCTCACAGCAACTATGGTGTGTTCAAGGACAGGCGCACAAAGTGTGAAATTATGAACATGTGACAAAGTAACTTCAGTGAAACAAAAAGTCATAAACGAGTAAAATAAAAGTTTCCACATTTAATTTGTCATCAAAAAACATGTTTTCTCTTTTCAATACTTTGTTTCATTGCATTTCTACACAATGGCCGATACACATGTTAAGTTTCGGTCAGACTAAGGGGTGTTTTAATTGTGTGAACAAGAACCCAGGTTTGCCGTTAACGAGTAAAGAAGTAGAGGGCATTTCCCATCAGAGTCTGGCCGGGTCAAAAGGATTAGCTGTGGTACCGGACATCCCCAAAATGGACTGATCCTCCCAAACAATGACACAATGCTTCATGCTGCTAGTTGCACAGTTGAGAAGATTTGCAGCAAGAACATCTTCATTTAATTGTGTGTAATTAGCTGGGCAAAGGAGGCCATTTTTGAATAGACCGTGTTGTGAATGGATGGATCTATCTTCAGCGTTGGGAGCGTAACTCGCTCAACCCTTGAGATGGTCAACTGAATATCCTTATGATACCATGGTGATTTCTTATTATTTAAATGTTTAGCACTCTGACTCGGAAACTGATGATGATGATGAAAAAGTAGAGTCTGACACCAGATCGGAGATTAAAGGGTCCCTCACGTGATTAATGAAATATGTTTCTTACATTTTTATTTCATTTGAACATGCATCAGATTACAATTGAATGCATCCCATCATCAGTTCACAGTTCCACATGTCCTAAAAGGAGCAGGAAGAAGCAAAACTTATTAAATCCTACCCTTCCATCTGGTACTTTTACAATCAGTAACTGTTACATTTGTTCACTTCCTGCTTTCCTAAAGATTATAGCGAAGGTTTAATAGTTTTCAATAGTTTCTGATTTGATTTGGCAATGAAATGGAGAACTTGCAGAACAAGGACTTACCCCTTTAAAACACAGAAAGGTAAGTATACATTCTGGATTTGTTTATCCTTCAACTATTATTTTCAATTGTCTTCTTAATGAGTGTAAAGGTGTTTATATAGCCTGATTGATTGTACAAGTGGTTGGGATGTCCGATAATTATCACAACTTGGTTTACAGTATCAATCGGGAACTGTGAACATCCAGCAGCAACACATCCTTTGGGCATGACTACTATTTTGATGAAAAATATTGGCACTAAACCAAGTCGAAGAATTTGTTTATTGAGCTTTCTTGAGCTGAGACGTGTCAACCGCCGATGACATCACTTCCGCAGTTATCATACGATACTGCGGAAGTGATGTCATTGAAAAAAACCGGGGTGTTTGAAAGCATTCCAAAGTAATAACAAGAATGATTGACTGGTAATCTCCATTTGTATCCACAGCTGGGGTAGACTGGCGAAAACATGGCTGACATTCATTGATATTTCTACACCCATGTGGGCTGCGGTGTATAAACTGTGTGCACTGTCTTGCCCAAAGACACAACGGCAGTGATTGAGATGGAAGAGGCTCGGTCCAAACCACCAGTTTCTGAATTTGTGCACAGCAGCTTCCCGATTGGCCCATTTCAACGACACACCCAGGAGTCCTCAGTTTTCAAGATGTAAGGAATTTAGTTTAAGTTTGCGGTTTTATTTTCTTTACCGCACACATAAACAAATGTACGTGTATATTGTGTTCCGACATAACGTTTTAATCTGGGCTTCTTTCAACTGTTTGTCATTAAAAGCACAAAAAGAGCCAAGGAGTGAAGCGTCTTCTCATTAATAAAACATCCAAAGACTCCTGGAGTCTCATTGTGCAAAGGGGCCGGGGAACTAAGGAGGGAACGCTTGGGATAGACAAGACCTTTAGGCACCGTCCGACACTTGTTTTTAGCATTTAAATACACATTCACGAAACGAGAAATCATGTTTAATTCAGTATGACCACTTTGTCAATCAATCCTGGTGTCATCAATACAGGATGCAACTTTAACCAGTACAAATGATTTGTTTATTTATGGAAAAGCGAATGGTGTTTATTGATATAAAAGTGAAATAAAATGTTTTCATGAATCCAAATGACCAATGGCAGATGCGTTGTGAGTCTTTGTGTAATAATGTGTAGTGACACAAGTGCCCCCCCCCCCCCCCCCCTCCCCGCCACCTGCAAAACAATGGCGGCTTTAGAAGACTTTAATTGGAATTTCATGTGGGCTAAAGTGAAAGTGATGTAAGCTAACATTTGGTAGACTTAATTGCTCCTTTTCTCAACCCCCACTTATTGTTGAAGCTAATCTCTCATTTACAATCAATTCAATCTCTTTCTCTCGCTCCCTTCCTGTCTCAAACGAGCTCCTTTGTGCTCCTTAAATTGCTTCAATCCCTGGAGATCCCGGAGATCCTTCACAAAGATGTCCTCATGTTGTCGACGGCTGATTAGCGCGCGCTCGCCCGCGCAGGCTACGTGCGCGCGAGTGAGCGCGCGAACTCATTAAAGGGCCAGTGCATGGGCCGGGCGACGTGCTTGCGATGCTGAGGCTGTTGCTCAGACGCTGCGGTGATGATGCGGTGATGCTGCGGTGAAAGTGAAAAGGACAACCTGCAACCTTCGTGTTGTTTACTGCTCCTTTGTTCATATCAGGCAGCCGGAAGGCTTTGCACACCTAAACTCTGTGTGTTTGTGTGTGTGTTTTGTCACGTCCACTTTGGATAAAAGAGAAAAAAAGACATGTTTGTTTTGGTTATTATTACTATATTTCTCAACTATGCACTTTTATTATTATACTATAAATAGTAATGTAAATATTTTTCAGAATATTTATTAATAAACATTCAACATTCTTTTCCTACCTTAAATTTGATGCATTTTTATTTTCATTCAGGTAAAAAGATTAAAAAAGCAAAATTATTATATAAAAATTCATAATTATGAGATAGAACAACATGATAATGACATTAAAAGTCAAATTGTGAGGTAAAAAGTCGTAATGATGAGATAGATAATCCATGAGATAAAATGTCTTATTATGAGATAAAAAAAGACAAAATATGAGATTTTAAAAATCATAATTATCAGATAGGAAAGTCGTACTTATGAGCTAAAACGTCAAAATTATGAGATAAAACATTGACATTATGAGATAAAAAGTCCAAATTATGAGATAAAAATCGTAATCATGACATAAAATGTCATAATTATGAAATTAGAAATTGAAATTATGAGGAAAAAAATCACAACCATGAGATAAAACGTCGTAATTATGAGCTAAAACGTCAAAATTATGAGATAAAAAAAATCGTAATCATCAGATGAAAAGTCAGAATGATGAGGTAAATCGCAAACATGAGATAAAAAAAACTTAATCATGATCTTATGAGTCAATTATGAGAATAAAAGTCGAAATGACAAGATACAAAATCATAAGAATGAGAAGAGAAAGTCAGAATTATGAGATAAAAAGTTGAAATTATGACATAAAAACCGTAATCATGAGATAAAATGTCTTAATGATGAGATTAAAAGTCGAAAGTATGACATAAAAATCTTAATCATGACATAAAACGTCATAATTATGTTCTTAGAAGTGGAAAAATAAGAGATAAAACTGGTAATTATGAGATAAAAAGTCATAATTATGAGGTAAATTTAAATAATTGAGCGAAAATGTCAATTGTGAGATCAAAAGTTGAAATGACGAAATAAAAAATCCTAACAATGAGAAAGGCAAGTCATAATTATGAGATAAAAAGTTGAAATTATGACACAAAAAACATAATCATGAGATCACAAGTGTCTTAATGATGAGATTAAAAGTCAAAAGTATGACATAAAAATCTTTATCATGACATAAAACGTCATAATTATGCTCTTAGAAGTGGAAAAATATGAGATAAAAATAGTAATTTTGAGAAAAAAAGTCATAATAAACATAAAGGTAAATTTAAATAATTTTGAAAAATCTTAATCATGAACTAAAATGCCAGTTATGAGATAAAAAGTTAAAATGACAATATCAAAAATCATACCAATGACAAAGGCAAGTCTTGAAATTATGAGATAAAAATCGCAATCATGAGATAATACGTCATAATTCTGAGATTAAAACCGGAAAACGTAACATAAAAAGTCCTATTTATGATAAAGCTAGAGATCCAAAGTGTGAAGAAGATGCCAACATCAGCAGTTTATCAACTTGTTATCTCATCATTATGACTTTGTCATCACATAATTTGGACTTTTTAATGTCATCGTTCCAACCTTGCATGTCATCATGACGACTTCCCATTGGAATATCTTTTTTCCTTTCCAACAGGTGTGTGCAGGTATAGGCGCTGATATGATTAACGGCGGTGTTAATAGAAGGAGCCCCATTAGGGAGCACGCATCGGACAGAATGTGTGCAGAGATAATATTGTTCCAGGAGGCGTGCGGAGAATAACTTGTCTTCCATTAACCGGGAGGCCCAGACGAGGAGCTGCGGCCCGAGTGCTCCATTATCTCCAGTGGAGATGATGATGATGATGAGACTCCCCGCCTTCCCTCAGCATCTCCAGAGGCCGTTTAGCCGCTTAATGTAATTCCTTTTCGAGGGTCTGCGTGTTATTTCTCATCATTTGCGACATTACGCCCGAGTCGAGTGTAAATGTGGCATTAGTGGGGAGCGTGTCTGTCAATACTTGCTGAGGACACTGAAGAAATAATACAAATACTATAATAAACCACACTTCACTTGCACTGTACGTCTATTTCACCATCATAATGGAATCGTCACAAACTCAAACCCAAATATAGAAAGACGTGTTTTATTTTCAAGCATTTTGAATATAGAAACAATGTGGCTCCAACATTCATCATCATCATTTTTATAAGTTATAACTTATGCGTGGACATGAAAAGCAATGAAACGGCTGGCATCTTAAATAACATTTCTTTTCATTATATACATGTCAATCATTCCTCCGGCCGTGTTACACTCACCGCACGCGGGCGGTTTTACCTTTCAAGGAGACCGACAAGGTCTTCAGCACGTCTCGGCTCTGCTGGCGGCGGAGGAGAAGCTGTTGTCGTGCAGTTTCCGGATGTGCTTCTTCAGGTCAAAGTTGCGGCAGAAGCCTTTCCCGCACGTGGCGCAGGTGAAGGGCTTCTTGTCGTTGTGCGTGTGCATGTGGAAGGTCAAGTTGTAGATCTGATGGAAGGCCTTGTTGCAGATGGAGCACTTGTACTGCTTCTCGCCGCTGTGGGTCAACTTGTGGTTCTTGTAGTTGCCTGACCGGGAAAAGCAAAGATGACTTCTTAGACTTCTTAGTCTTCTGATCCACAGGTTGATTCATTATGTTGCTCGTTATGTTCATTATGTTCTTCAAGATGACTTATGCTACTCCATAAATGTAAATAAAAACATTCATATATAGAAAACCTTTCTAAGTCATGCAAAAAAAACTACTCTCGCCCAGCCGAGGGCAGCCTTCATTGTGCCCCAGACGACATTCATCTGGGATTTTATGTGTCGGAGTCAACAAGTTGTCAAACTTTGTCAAAATCAACCAGAGAAGGAGAAGAAGGCGAAGGAGAAAAAAAAAAAAAAAATCCAACTTTCTGGGGGTCTAGCAGCTGACCCACAGCAAATTGTGTTGAAGGAAATGAACGCGTGTAAAGTGACATGTCCTAATTCCGTGCAATTATTTCTCCTTTTTTTTTTTCTTCTTCTTCCTCCCTCCCTCTCACAGCTAACTGAGCAGCAGCATTGGACACAAAACAGCCGACCGTACACAACATCTGCACCGATAACATACCACCACTTCCACAATAAGAGCGAGTGATACGAGACTGATATTTAAATGGGGATATTTCAATGTATGGACTTGACCTTTGACACGAAATCTTGATATTACACCTCCCCTTTTCAAGCATATATATATATATGATATTTATTCATCTTACATACAAATTTTTCATTTATGCTATATCATTGTGATATCATTTCCCCATCCTAAAATATAACATTTATGTCCAAAATGTTCACTTAGGTTAGAAATTTGTTGTACCAATTTTTCCAAAACCATCATCTATGTAATTGTTACATATATTTATTTCTTTATAATTGTAATATGATGCAACTATGATAATTATTTTCTTCCCAAAAAAGTGTAATATCATTTCATATATTCCACCCCCCAAATTGTCATCATTTTTACGTTAGAGAATTGCTATTATTTACGTTATTGAATTGTTGTCATTTGACATATTTCCCCCTAAATGTTCATTTATGTTACACAATTGATATATAATTCCTCATAATTCTGTTATAAAATTCCTATTTTATAGAATAATATTCCCCCCAAATAGTCATTTTCCAACATATTCATTTAGTTATTTCTGCTATTTTGGAGGCCTGATGTTGAATATGTTTAAAAAATATATACATCGGCTATAATAATAATAATAATAACGTATAAAAAAAACCTTACCTTTCTGGTGAAATCCTTTCCCACAGAATTCACAGACAAAAGGTTTGTATCCTGCGTGGATGCGGACGTGCGTGTTGAGGGTCGAGCTTCTGTTGAAGGCTTTTCCACACTGGTTGCATTTGTGAGGCTTTTCCTTTAAGACAAATATAGATATGTAAATATATATATATAAGAGTACACGTATACTATAATAATACCTGTGTGTGTTACCTGTGTGTGGATGATCTTGTGTCTGCACAAAGTGCTGGCCTGTCGGAAGCCTTTGCCGCACACTTTGCACACGAAGGGCCGTGCTCCGGTGTGCACCGGCATGTGTCTGGTCAGATTGTAGTGCGCATTAAAAACCTGAACAATTGCAAGAAAAAAATTAAAAATTAAAGATAAAATTAGTTTTTGCCACTTTACTTCAATTCCATGCTGTTTTTTTATGTTGTATTAATGTTTTTAATTGGGCCTATGTTGCAGTAAAATGCGGGATTATATGTGTATTAGGTATAAATATACAGTATTTGTGTTTTATAAATATGTATTTGTATTTTTACCTTTCCACAAACTTCACATGTGAAGTTTTTGGGCTTTCCTTCTCCAGCGCCGCCGTTGCCGCAAAGTTTGTTGTGCGTCTTGAAGGAGTTCTTCTCGACGTGATTGTCCTTCACTATCTGGTCCAGCTGCCCCGGAAGATGCTCCTTGTGCGGGTACTGAGGCGTGGGCACCTTGTCGCCCCCCAACCCGGTGGGCACCTTGCCGTTGTCCAGGAGTAAAAGTCTGTGCTGGGCTGTGATGGACGCCTGAGTCTGCTGTCCGGACAACCAGTGCCCCGCCAGCAAGTCCGACTGCGGGAAAGCGGGGTCCAGGTAGTTGAGATAGTAGAAAGAACCGCTCGGCACCGCCAGAGCCTGGTGGATCACCTGCGGCTTCACCAGCCGACTCCCGGCCGCCAAGACGGGCTGCTTGAGCCCGGAGTCCGCTTTTGCGCACACGCAGCAGTTCGCCTTGCACGGCGCGCCCCCCCTTAGACTGGACCTCCACAGCTCCGAGTAGTTCATCAGGGCCTTGGCCTGGAAGTCGTAGCCGAAGGGCTGCAGAGGGATCATGCAGGGAATCGGGGAGCAGAACCCGAGAAGCTTCTTGCCCTCCGAACGCTCCTCCGCGCCGCTCTCGGAGCTTTTGGACATGATCCGGTCTATGGAGAAGGCGAGCGTCTTGGCGGCCGCGGAGGGTCCGGTTCTACCGCAGGACATCATGGTCTCCAGAGCTCCTGAACGTGACATTTGTTTTGTTTTCGCTGCAAAAAACCCGAAAGACGTCAGATTTGCTCCTTCCAGTTGTCTTTTCAGTCTCTTGTGGTCCCAGCAGGACTGACAGGAGGACGCATCAGTTTAATAAGAACCTCGCTGCCCCTCTCACGCATTTGCATTGAAAAAGAACAGTGCGCCGCAACAATGGCATCCGGGGTGGAGGATTAATGCTTAATTAACGGCCATTAAGCAGCACCCGGGATCGGGACCGGGACCGGGACGGAGACTAAATGTTGCAAACGTCTTGTGGTGAAAGCTTCAAGTTGGAAGGACTTTGCATCTTTAATGCATCACATGGGTGTGGACCAAAAAAAAAAAAAGCAGTGCGTGTCATGTTGGCGTGAGCACCGCCCCTGCTCACACTGGATCTCATCAACCTGCTCACAAGTAAACTTGTGCATCGTGGATATGTCATCATTTCTGTCCCCCCACCCCCACTCCCACTCCCACTCTTTATTTGCGGACATTCCTGGACGTCCTGCGTCCACCTTGTTCAAGAGCTCAAACTCCCTTTGGATCCTTCTCCTGTGAAAAGAAGCAATTTTCCAAAGCTGGTGGAGAGAAAAAACACACAACCTTCTCTCACGTTTAGCCACTAAAGCACTGCGTGAACCTGCTTGTGTGACCCCCCTCCTGCCCCTACCCCCCCTGCACAAATAGTGGACGGATTAAAGGAGGACAGGCAGGAAGAAAAGACTTGGCTCGGCCAGAAGTGTACAAGGAACATGAAAAGAACCCAGCAACAATGAGGAGGTCCATTCATGTGTTTGAAGGCCATTTGAGAACAGAACACTGGACGTCCATCATGTCACCTTCACGGTTCATGTTCATTCCATACCTGCATGGTGGATCTATTTTATTGCCTTTTCACTTTTATTTGACTTGAAATTTAACCTTAAACTCGAACAGTAACGTTTGATAAATACACATTTATTTTACATATGATGATTATTTTATTTTAATTATTTTATTTAATTATTATTATTTATTTATAACACGTTATATATTCACTTTAATGTCCATTTGGCACATTTTAAATATAATTTATTGTAACTTTTTCACATGACATATTTATTTTATATATTATTATTTTATCTTAATTATTTTATTTATTTATAACATGTTATATATTCACTTGAATATACATTTGGCACATTTTAAATATAATTTATTGTAACTTTTTCACATGACATTTATTTTATATATTATTATTTTATCTTAATTATTTTATTTATTTATAACATGTTATACGTATATTCACTCTAATGTACATTTGGAACATTTTAAATGTAATTTTTTGTAACTTTTTCACATGACATATTTATTTTATATATTATTATTTTATCTTAATTATTTTATTTATTTATAACATGTTATATATTCACTTGAATATACATTTGGCACATTTTAAATGTAATTTATTGTAACTTTTTCACATGACATATTTATTTTATATATTATTATTTTATCTTAATTATTTTATTTATTTATAACACGTTATATATTCACTCGAATGTCCATTTGGCACATTTTAAATGTAATTTATTGTAACTTTTTCACATGACATATTTATTTTATATATTATTATTTTATCTTGATTATTTTATTTATTTATAACACGTTAATATTCACTTGAATGTACATTTGGAACATTTTAAATGTAATTCATTGTGACTTTTTCACATGATATATTTATTTTGTACTAACTTTTATGGATGTGTTTTATAGTAAATTTGTTTTCCATAATTTGCAGCAAAAAGTATTTTTTACATTGTATATTTACAATAGTTTATATTTACAGTAACTAAGCTTAAATATATTTATTTTATATATTTTTTGTATATTTATGCCAACTTTTTCCACATTACATATTTATTTATAGTATATTTTACATTATATACTGTATTTATTCTATATATTTTTCTTAATTATTTTATTAATAGTAATTATTATCCTGTATATTTACATATAACAACTTTTCTTGCATTATATAGTTCATTTCTAGTAAGTTTTTTCACATAATACATTTATTCTTTTACTAACATTTCTATATTAAAATTCTCATAACTTTTTTCACATCCATTTTCGATGCCGCCTTTCCTCCCTAGAGTCGCAGGTATGCTGGAGCCTATCCCAGCTGACTTTGGGCGAGAGGCAGGGTCTCCAGCCAACCGTACGGCCATTTTTAACATGATATATGGTATTTATTTTCTCATAACTTTGCCATGTCGTGTAAAAAATGACTCTCCTGTACTGTCTACTGTGGTGCGACTGTGGAATTATTCTATGTTACATAATTTTTGTTTTATTTATAAATGGGAGGGTTGACGGGTGAATTACATTTAAGATGAATAATCATCACATTCCTGTCCATATATGTTGAAAACAACAAATAGATGAGTTTTCTGTAACGTTGTCATCTATCCCAAACATACATTGAAACACTTTGTGTTTTCCGAAGGACCAACGCGGTGAGGGAAGGTGACGACGGCCCGGTTCTGTATAGACTTAATGCCGTACTTAACACAGCATGCCGCTGTCCTCCTACACTGTTTTTTTTCCCTCTTAATAACCTTAAAATACGTCCCGGCTGTGTTTTGTTTTAAGCTGCAGCTCAGCATGGAGGAATGAATGCCTGTTGTCTCCGTGCTGCTCATATGTAAATGGCTGAAAAATACTCTAATTTGAGTTTATTCAGGCACACAATAAACATTGATCCTCTTGCTTTAACCCGGACCCTCCATTCAGCTCCGACAGCAATTAGCTCAAGCATTGATTTAAGGGGACCCTTGCTTCTTGCCTGCAGGCATGCAAGGGACATGCATTGTGTGTTATGAAACACACATAATATACACCACCGCTCAAAAGTTTGGGATCACTTGGAATTTTTTTGGGCCGATCTGAGATATGGCTTTTTCTTAGCAATCCTGCTATGAAGTCCGGGTACTACGTATTTAGTGCAGCTGCCAGGTGACGACCTGTGAGGCGTTTATTTGTGTCTTAAACTACACACTCTCAGATATTTGTCTTCTTGCACAGTTCATCGTTTGTTAGTGCAGTGTTTTTCTGTCCTTGTTAGACCCAGTTTGTGCTGCTCTCTGAAAGGAGTAGTGGTAAGAGATTTTAGTTTAGATTTTTAGAAATGATGAACTTGGCTTAGCAGCCATACCAGGAGATTGATTGAGATTGAAAATAATCTGATTCATTTTAATGGTTTGTGAAATGGATAAAAATGTTTATGAAATACATGAAAATTGGTTTTCATGAAGATATTTGTCTTCTTGCACAGTTCATCGTTTGTGAGTGTAGCGTTTTTCTGTCCTTGTTAGACCCAGTTTGTGCTGCTCTCTGAAAGGAGTAGTGGTAAGAGATTTTAGTTTAGATTTTTAGAAATGATGAACTTGGATTAGCAGCCATACCAGGAGATTGATGCCGAGGACTGACAGTTGTTGATAGTAGGCCTCTACGCAAAAATGTAGTTTGTTCTTTGAAAGTCATCTGATTCATTTTAATTGTTTGTGAAATGGATAAAAATGTTTATGAAATACATGAAAATTGGTTTTCATGAAGATATTTGTCTTCTTGCACAGTTCATCGTTTGTTAGAGCAGCGTTTTTCTGTCCTTGTTAGACCCAGTTTGTGCTGCTCTCTGAAGGGAGTAATTAACAGCATTTTTAGATGGGTTTTCTAATAATCTATTAGCCTTATAAAACGATGAACTAGGATTAGCAGCCATACCAGGAGATTGATGCAGAGGACTGACAGTTGTTGATAGTAGGCCTCTATGCAAAAATGTTGATTGTTCTTTAAAAATCATCTGATTCATTTTAATTGTTTGTGAAATGGATAAAAATGTTTATGAAATACATGAAAATTGGTTTTCATGAAGATATTTGTCTTCTTGCACAGTTCATCGTTTGTTAGTGCAGCGTTTTTCTGTCCTTGTTAGACCCAGTTTGTGCTGCTCTCTGAAGGGAGTAGTTAACAGCATGGTAAGAGATTTTACTTGTAGTTTAGATTTTTAGATGGGATTTTTTAATAATCTATTAGCCTTATAAAACGATGAACTTGGATTAGCAGCCATACCAGGAGATTGATGCAGAGGACTGACAGTTGTTGATAGTAGGCCTCTATGCAAAAATGTACATCGTTCTTTGAAAATCATTCATTTTAATTGTTTATGAAATGGAATTGGAAAATGAAATTATGAAAAAATGTTTGTGAAATGGAAAAAAATTGTGAAATGCATAAAAATGTGTTTTTCTTTGGAAAACAAAGAAATTTGTAAGTGATCCCAAAATTTTGAGCGCTAGTATACATAAACAATATTGTAAATAAGTCATGCAAATGGATGAAACATGGTCGTGAAAAAGTGATCGCCCCCTAAAACTATTAACTGGTTGGGCCACCCTCAGCGGCAACAACTGCAATCAAACATTTTGGCATAACTTGCAATGAGTCTCTTGAGAATTTTGGCCCAATCATCTTTGCAGGATTGTTGTCATTCAGCCACAATGGAGGCTTTTCATATCATACAAAACGGAGGTTGGACTAAATGTTAACTCTTGAAGAACTGTCGTTAAGTGCTGTTGATGAAACATAAAGTTGATAACGATAATGCGTGTGGCCCACACATCTCATCACAGGAAATCACAGACAGTTGTCCTCACACTTAGCCGCCATGGTGACAGCTTAAACCTGAGGAAATGGGATGTGAGTGGGAAGAGAATTTACTCACAAGAACATTGTTCTCGTTCATTCGGCTCATTGTATTCTCAGGGCATCGAATCGATCGAAATTTTCAGATCGTCTCCGGAGAAGGCTACATCGGTTCACGCTCAGCGACTAGATAGGACAGCCCTCATCAGCACCGCCATCCGCTCAGAATGTGTATTGTCTAAAATAACTTTGATATGAAATTGGGCCTTTAAGAAGTTGAAATCTTACAAATTGACTGATTGATTGATGATTTGATGTTATTTCATGTGCTGCATTCAGATCCCAGACTGAATGAAAACATCCATTCAGCTTCCTCAGCAGCACGGCCGCGGCGAGAGAGACGCTTTGAAGAAGTGAAAAAAACGTGTGATGTGACATCTTTGTGTCTGGAACAGCACAACTAACTGCTTGGCTACATTTTTCTGTCAGCCTGAGTTTACATCTTCATTTTATTTCATTTTTTCCGACTCCTGTGATGTTTTTTTTGGGGGGGGGGGGCATCACTTCTATGGTAAAGCCAGAGGAAACCTCTGTTTGCTTGTAAAAAAATAAAATTGTTTGTGGAACCAATCAATAAATTAATTTGAAATCCAAGGAAATACAGCTGGGATAGGTGCAGATTCTGGAAGCTCTAGGAAGTTTTCTGTGCGGGTTATTTTGTGTCGCTGCTCTATAGGAGTCCACATCTCAATATAAAGGGCCCAAAATGAAAATGGTAATGGTTTTATTTCATTTGAACATGCATCAGATTACAATTGAATGCATCCCATAATCAGTTCACAGTTCCACATGTCCAAAAGGAGTAGGAAGAAGCAAAGCTTATTAAATCCTACCCCTCCATCTGGTACTTTTACAATCAGTAACTGTTACATTTATTCACTTCCTGTTGTTCTAATAAAATAAAATAAAATAAAATAAAATAAAATAAAATAAAATAAAATAAAATAAAATAAAATAAAATAAAATAAAATAAAATTAAATTAAATTAAATTAAATTAAATTAAATTAAATTAAATTAAAAATGTATTTATTTTTTGTCACATACCAAAGTACGAGGTGGTATGACCATACAATAACATAATGGTCCAGCAATGACTAGGTTCAGCATGTCTGAAACAAACAAACCAGACCGTACCATTCCATCGGTGAAAAGCACCGTCATAACAAGTTGTCTCAATGGCCGCTTGTGTTTGGCCATTTGAAATATGGCTGCCAAGAGCCATTTTGTTGAATGTTTATGACCATGACACACACGACACACGACGTTATGCATGAGTTTAGACAGGACAGAAGTGACTCATTTTGGTCAGTTGCGATGCTAATCAATCATAACGTGTGTGTGTGTGTGTGTGTGTGTATGCATGTGTGTGTGTGTCCAGCAGCCTCTGGCCGTGCGGTGAGTCAGGTGCAGACAAGAGGCGTTAGCCAGTATTTGGCTACAGAAAAACCAGCATTGTAGTGTCCAGAATTTGGCAGAGATCATCTAAAAGTTCAGCATTCTTGTCAAGGTTACACGATATCAGTCACACGGTAGACCATCGGAATGGGATATGTTTCAAATATTAAAGCTGTAAGCAGCATTGAACGAACCCACGCACCCACCAATGCATATCATTACAGAGCACTTTTAAGCCATACAAATGGCCAGTAGGAGGCAGAACTGCATTTGCATTTGACAGGAAGTAGGAAGTTAGCAAGCGTGGTGGGGTGCAGCGTTGTAGGGAAATGTTAACACATACACACATAGTTCAATTCCAAATGTGAAAATTGTAAATAGTTCATAGTGTTATATTTGCAAATAAATTGTTATTTGGATGTAAAACAACCCATTTTTGTATTGTTTATGTTTGTATACTTGTTTAGATATTGGAGCTGTCACAAAAGCCAAAGTGAAAGTTATGCTTGTGTGTGTATCTTTTCACAAAAATGCTTTTTTTTCCTCCTTTTTTTTAGTCGGGAGCTGATATTTTCCCAAAACTTACCTATGTTCTACTGCTGATGACTAAAGAACGGAAATATTATTAAAATTAGTACTAATATAATGTAATATATATTAATAATATAATAATATAATAATATAATAATATAATAATATAATAATATAATAATATAATGATATAATAATATAATAATATAATAATATAATAATATAATAATATAATATAATTACTAATAATATAATAATAATCTCATGTTTCTTTTGGTAGGTTCAAGAAAACAATATTATGTGTGCCTTTTTTTTAGTCGGGAGCTGATATTTTCCTAAAACCTACCTATGTTCTACTGCTGATGACTAAAGAACGGAAATATTATTAAAATTAGTACTAATATAATGTAATATATATTAATAATATAATAATATAATAATATAATAATATAATAATATAATAATATAATAATATAATAATATAATAATATAATAATATAATAATATAATATAATTACTAATAATATAATAATAATCTCATGTTTCTTTTGGTAGGTTCAAGAAAACAATATTATGTGTGCCTTTTTTTAGTCGGGAGCTGATATTTTCCTAAAACTTATCTATGTTCTATTGCTGATGAGTAAAGAACGGAAATATTATTACAATTATTACTAATATAATATAATATATATTAACAATATTATAATATAATAATATAATAAATTATGATAATATAATATAATTACTAATAAATGCAATAATAATCTCATGTTTCTTTTGGTAGGTTCGAGAAAACAATATTATGTGTGCCTTTTTTTAGTCGGGAGCTGATATTTTCCTAAAACTTATCTATGTTCTATTGCTGATGAGTAAAGAACGGAAATATTATTACAATTATTACTAATATAATATAATATATATTAACAATATTATAATATAATAATATAATAAATTATGATAATATAATATAATTACTAATAAATGCAATAATAATCTCATGTTTCTTTTGGTAGGTTCGAGAAAACAATATTATGTGTGCCTTGAAAAATTGTCCAAAAAAGGTTTTAGTCTTAGCTGCCACATTTTACCTCTTTTGTATCTTTAGAATGCACAGAAAAGAGAAAGACACAAGTTCATAAGGTATGTATGTATGACGGGCATTTCCAGTTCTTCCTTAAATGAAAAGTACCACAAGAAACAACCAAAAAATCCAGCTACGTTAGTCCCGTCCGTGGTGAAAGAAGAGGTGTGAAGGCTGAAGTGTGCCAGCAGGTGAAGCGGGATTAACCTTTGACATCCATCTAATAACAGCAGCCTCCCTAAAACTGTGATCATGTTGATCCCCATATGGGCTTGGACTGGACAAACAGTCCCGTGTCATTCATCCCAATCTGCTCTCATGTCTTGCTGGAATATTGTGAGCGATTGCATGGAACTATAAGCTACTCTTTTCATGGAATAAAAGATCTAAAATTAATCAGCGGGCTTGTCGTGGGCTCTTATAAGAAGGTTTTGGTGCATGGCGGCATAAGAGGCTTTGGGCAGGGCTTTTATTAAAAGGATCTGACATCTACCTGCCCTCTCAAGCGCTTGGTGATTTTGACACTCGTGGCACAAAAATAAAAAATAAAAACTTGTCGCCGTATTGTTTACCTTCAACGACACAGTGAATAAAATAGGCCTCAAGAAGACCAATTTATTTAGTCCGCACGCGGCCTCGTTTCATTTGTGTGTTGTCATTACGGCAGGAGACACACTGATGATGTCAATTTGCCGTAACAGCTTCTCGGCGCATCCGTCGTACAGCGGGACTCTGCGACCATGCCATGATGCCTCGCTATGGCGGTCAGTCGGAGGTGCTTTTATTTTCATAAAGTTATCATTTCCCATTTCCCCCGCATGATTGGACCTTAAACGGAAAAGCAGCTCAGCTTGCGCTGGCATAAATCTGTGAGCTCATTAATCCACCCCGGTGTCGTCCCTCGCACACAATTGCCCAATCATGTCAGGGTATTCGCGGGGATATTAAAGCAATGGTATTCCACAGCGACGCTGCCGAGCAGGATGGGAACATTTGCGGGATGCTGTTCATTATCCTCACTGGCTAAGAGTATGGAAAAGTAGCTTAACTTATATTACCTGAAAGGACCACTTCCTGTCTTTACACTTACAGTCCCTTGTTAATAATTATCTTTATTATTTTTCCCCAATGCGGCACGGCGGTCTAGTGGCTAGCGCACAGACCTCACAGCTAGGAGACCAGGGTTCAATTCCCACCCTCGGCCATCTCTGTGTGGAGTTTGCATGTTCTCCCCCGTGCATGCGTGGGTTTTCTCCGGGTACTCCGGTTTCCTCCCACATTCCAAAAAAAACATGCTAGGTTAATTAGCGACTCCAAATTGTCCATAGGTATGAATGTGAGTGATCATCTTACAATATCATTCATTAGTGGTGAGTATGGGCTGCATGGTCTACGAGTGGTTAGCGTGCAGGACACACAGCTAGGAGACCGGAGTTCGATTCCACCCTCGGGCATCTCTGTGTGGAGTTTGCATGTTCTCCGGGTACTCCGGTTTCCTCCCACATTCCAAAAACATGCTAGGTTAATTAGCGACTCCAAATTGTCCATAGGTATGAATGTGAGTGTGAATGGTTGTTTGTCTATATGTGCCCTGTGATTGGCTGGCCACCAGTCCAGGGTGTACCCCGCCTCTCGCCCGAAGACAGCTGGGATAGGCTCCAGCACCCCCGCGACCCTCGTGAGGAAAAAGCGGTAGAAAATGAATGAATGAATTTTTCCCCAATCATCCACACCAGCCCGCAGATATCTGGCACTAAACATGAAGGTTTTCAAAAGTTCGAAGGTTTTCGGTGATGTGTTTGGGCATGGACGCAAATAACCACAGTCTTACGTTTCCAAACATCATCGCCTCCGACAAAGTACGCTCTGACATCACACCCGCAACCTGTGTTTACATCAGAAACAACATGGATGCCCTCAGAAGTGTGTTGGTTGTCGCTAGTCTTCAAGTGCTTTTTGTTAGCTTGTTTTTGCAAGCCGAAATACTACTTCACGTAGAAGAAGCACTTTGAGGTCGGTGGTTTTGGGTCATACCGAGACGCACTGCAAGCTGGTCGGAGAACTTTGAAATGGAAGTCCTCCTCCCGGAGGAATGGCGCTACAATTTCCCATTCCAAGTGCGTTTCTTCATAAACGGAGACGAGGAAATATACGGTTTTACAAATACCCTGCTACGTGTGGACAAGGTCTGAGACAAACCGCGTTTATATGAGTTTTTCCTCTTTCCGAATGACTTTTCCGAAAACAATAGTATACATGGAAAGGAATATTCCAATCCCTTGCTATAATCAACCAGAATAGTCAATGGAGCATTCACTTTTACAAATACTGCAAAATGTATACTGACGATCCGAAAACTGAACTTGGAAATAATTCCAGACCGCGAACATACCGAGCTAGCTAGCCTCTTGCTGTGTGGAGCCGATATCATGACCGTCAGAGAAATCAATATCATTTTTAAACCAATATCGATATCCTTAATCTATGTTTGTAACTCAAGGAAGTACTAAGTACATTCACGTTTAACATCTTCACCCGTCCATAATGTGTGTGTCATATGGAGTACACATGCAGAATGAGGACAGTCCCCCCCCCGCCCCCCCCCCCCCCCACACACACCATGAGTTAAATCATAGAAACCAAAAAAAATCCTTTCTTCTTTTAATTTGTGACTATATTATAACTAATCCCACCTTACTCTGGTTTTAGCTTCCATCTTGAGCCCTTGATTTGATTTTGGTCATTGTTGATTTGATCTCTGGCAATTCTTTCAATCTCCTTCTGGACGGTAATATCAACTCTCAAGATGAGTGATGCCTTAATCCGCGTTAATCTCTGATTTTCTTAAGAAAATGGTGGAGCCCAAGGCCGTGTGGCGGATTAAAAAAAATGTAATTTTTGCAGTCAACTTCCTTCCGTGAAGTCAAATTGTAATTATGATATTACACAACTTGGGCGGCACGGTGGTCTAGGGGTTAGCGCACAGACCTCACAGCTAGGAGACCGGGGTTCGGTTCCGCCCTCGGGCATCTCTGTGTGGAGTTTGCATGTTCTCCCCGTGCATGCATGGGTTTTCTCCGGGTACTCCGGTTTCCTCCCACATTCCAAAAACATGCTAGGTTAATTGGCGACTCCAAATTGTTCATAGGTATGAATGTGAGTGTGAATGGTTGTTTGTCTATATGTGCCCTGTGATTGGCTGGCGACCAGTCTAGGGTGTACCCCGCCTTACGCCCGAAGACAGCTGGGATAGGCTCCAGCACCCCCCGCGACCCTCGTGAGGAAAAGCGGTAGAAAATGAATGAATGAATGAATATTACACAACTTAACACTTTTGGCTTCTAGTCCACTTTTTTGAGAATTTCTCAAAAAAGAAGTATCTATCTACCTACCTACCTACCTTTTACCCCAAACACCAATACAAGAAATACAAGAACCAAAATTCTTTCCATCCTTTCACATTTATTCAGATGCTCTTAGGCGTGTTGGCTTCTGCCCGGACTCAAAAGCGGCGCCAACCCAAATCCGTAAGTCCACATAACGGAGCAAAAACACCGGGAAAGTGAATACCGAGGACATGCAGCACTTTTACAGGAAAGAAACACTGACCCCAAGTAAACAAGTACACACACCATTCCCGCTAAAAAAACAGTCAAAACAGTCAGTTGGAAATAAATAAACAGGATATTTGACCGCAACAAAACATTTGGTTTGAAATGGAACTGTTAGATAAGTTAGTTATGGGTCAGAATATGAATAAATATAAATTCAAACTATAGATGTCCTTCATAAAAAACAGCACTCCATTTGTTGTCCACCGTAACAATTCATAACAGCAATCATGTCGCTTCTACCAGTCCGAATCAGCAAAAAGGACAAAAACTGAATGAACGAACTCATCCTGGAAGCCGAACGAGTTATTGGTATGGAGTTGGAGACGTTTGGAACAGTGGGAGACAGGAGGACATCGGACAAACCGCTCTCCGTCACGGACAAAGCTCATTCTCCGACCGACTCCTCCAGTTCCATTCCCACAGTGAACGCTACATTCATTCCACCTGGACTATACCTCACCTGTATGGAAAAATCATTTATCTGTTCTTCTTTAAGTGTAAATTGACTTTATTTATTTATATTTGTACACGCTATTCGTAAATATGCAAATCTCGACGCTATTGAGGCAAAATGTAGTACTACGCAATACTTGGCTACAACCAGCAGAGGCACTGTTGATTCATTCTTAGCACAAAGTGACGCCTGACCGAGGCAAGTCCTATAGTCATCGTTTAGACCAGTGGTGTCCATAATGTGGCCCTGGGGCCATTTGCGGCCCGCGCCACGTTGAAAAAATTATGGGAATTGAACTGCCATGTGAACATAGCCTAGGTCTTTCCTTGCCTCAGTCGCTATGGTCTTACTATGTGGGGGTTCAGTTCGCTTTAACGTACATTGTAAATACCGTATTTTCCGAAATATAAGTCGCACTTTTTTTCATAGGTTGGCTGTTCCTGCTACTTATACTCCAGAGCGACTTAAATAAAATAAATAAAAAAAACTGTTTGTCTGTTTATGTTTATTTTTCGTGTAGCTGAATAACCATTGTGTTAGCATATCTAGCCTGTTCTCCATTCTTTTATCATTGTTAGAACTTGCCTTCCAAGAGGACGTAATGTCTGTTTTGGTCAAGTAGTTGAAATAAATTACCCACAAAAATTGCGACTTATATTCCAGTGCGACTTATGTATGTTTTTTTCGACCTAGTGATGCATTTTAGGCCGTGCGGCTCATACTCCGTAGCGACTTATAGTCCAGAAAATACGCTAATTGTTGTATATGGAGCCAGGACATCCAGGCCAGTTATGGAGGTTTAGTCGTTCATACCGTACTTGGGCCCACACGGCATATGTGTCTATTGGGAATATCGGAACACTCGCTTGGAAGAGGCGGGCCAGGGTTCGGCCCAAGTGGAACAAAGCCATCTGTCACCTTTTGTAATGTTGATAAAATAAAATAAAAAAATCAACAAAGTCAAACCTTTGTTTTCCGCAGCTACAAGCACAGTGAGGGAAGCATTGAAGAACCAAAAACATTGATACAACCCCCCCACGCCCGGTTAAAAAAATACAACATACAGTCAGTATCGCCTTAGATCCACAATTGGGCAAAATATGTCAACAATATTGCATGAGAACATCTGGAAGTTTAATTACACGCGAATAAAAACATAAAATAACATCTTCTGAAGACTTGATCTTAAACCAGTACAATAGAAACCCAAGACTCATTTCAATGTCTGACACTGACACGATATTTCAGTACCCTTGACCACAGAAAAAAAACGAGAAACACGGACAGAGAACAAAAAGCCGACAACGTGTTTGTCAGGGAGCGTATCGCCGAACTCACTTCAGTTCTCGTTGCTCTCTTCGTCACTGTCCTTCATGGAAATGCCTTGCATCCCTCCCTCTCTCACCGAGGCAGTGGCTTCTTCCAAGGTCAGACGATTTCGGACCGTTTCGTACATCTTACTGTTTAACGTGGAGTCCAGGACCCCTTGAAGGCGGAAGTCACGGTACTTTTTCTGCAGAAGGACACAACGGCATGAGAAATGGGAGACGTGGTTGACAGCGCACGCTTCGAAATACGATGGCGTGCTGCTGGTTGGAAAGTTAGCGGTTTTGAGCAAGAGTCAAATGTCACAGTTTGTCTTTTTTCAGTTTTACATGTTGCCTCTGTCATCTGTCATCAGCATTGTCATTCTACACAATCCAGTGCCCAAACAAAGCACCCTGTAGGGAGGTGCTAGCTTAGTTAGACCGTTTTAAAGTCATACACTACCGCTTAAAAGTTGATTGCGGTTGTTGCCGCTGAGGGTGGCCCAACCAGTTATTAGTTTTAGGGGGCAATCACTTTTTCATGACTATGTTTCATCGACTTATTTACAATATTGTTTATGTACACGAGCGCTCAAAATTTTGGGATCACTTACAAATTTCTCTGTTTTCCAAAGAAAAACACATTTTTATGCATTTCACAATTTTTTTACATTTCACAAACATTTTTATCCATTTCATAAACAATTAAAATGAATGATTTTCAAAGAACAAACTACATTTTTCCAGAGGCCTACTATCAACAACTGTCAGTCCTCGGCATCAATCTCCTGGTATGGCTGCTAATCCAAGTTCATCATTTTATAAGGCTAATAGATTATTTAAAAACCCATCTAAAAATCTAAACTACAAGTAAAATCTCTTACCATGCTGTTAACTACTCCCTTCAGAGAGCAGCACAAACTGGGTCTAACAAGGACAGAAAAACGCTGCACTAACAAACGATGAACTGTGCAAGAAGACAAATATCTTCATGAAAACCAATTTTCATGTATTTCATAAACATTTTTCTCCATTTCACAAAAAAAATTAAAATGAATCAGATGATTTTCAAAGAACAAACTACATTTTTGCGTAGAGGCCTACTATCAACAACTGTCAGTCCTCTGCATCAATCTCCTGGTATGGCTGCTAATCCAAGTTCATCATTTTATAAGGCTAATAGATGATTAGAAAACCCATCTAAAAATCTAAACTACAGTAAACCTCGGATATATCGGATTCAATTGTTCCCACTGGTTTTGTCCGATATAAGCGAAATCCGTTATATGCGTATACCGGAAAATGTCCGTTTTACGCATATATCGGATTTATATCCGGTATATGCGTAAATCGGATTTTATCCGTTATAAAAAGGCACTTCCTTGACTATGTTTCCAATCTACCAGGCAACGCTGCAAACGCTGCAAATGACGTCGTATAGCGGCCTGTCACGATTCGGCGAATCGGAGCGCCACGATGCGGCCATCCGATATATGCGAGGGAAATTTAATGGAAATGCATTGGAACGGGACTGGAGATTTTGTCCGAAATAGGCGAAATCCGTTATAAAAAATCCGATATATGCAATGAATTTTTATTGGAAATGCATTACAGAAAAATCGGTTCTTTTTTATCTGTCCGTTGTGAGCGAATTTCCGATATATCCGAGTCCGATATATCCGAGGTTTACTGTACAACTAAAATCTCTTACCACTACTCCCTTCAGAGAGCAGCACAAACTGGGTCTAACAAGGACATAAAAACACTGCACTAACAAACGATGAACTGTGCAAAAAGACAAATATCTGACAGTGTGTAGTTTTGTGTAGACACAAAACACCTCACAGGTCGTCACCTGGCAGCTGCACTAAATACGTAGTACCCGTCAATCACCAGTGTCGGTATCAACAGTGAAGCGGCGACTTCAGGATGCTGGACTTCATAGCAGGGTTGCCAAGAAAAAGCCATATCTCAGATTGGCCCAAAAAATTTCCAAGCGATCCCAAACTTTTGAGCGGTAGTGTAAATTCTGAATGCCTGAGGACATTTGTTGTGTGCAGCAGCAAACTTATCGAAACACTTTTATGACCAGTAGGAATATTAAAATATGTATTTGGATGGATGATATAGTTTTGATACTGAAAATAAACAATTAAGCTAACCAGATTTTGCTCAATTTTGCATTCACTTGTGCCATGACGTCATTTGTTCCGTGCCAATTTGCTGAGATTCTGCGTCCATTGATTTTGTGTCTTATCATCATCTTTTTTCTGTGGAATACAATGCTTGACTTTTGCGATTTAATCATTCAACAAGATTTGAGGTCACACAGCCGCTTCATGAATAAAACAGTGTTGAGGTCTTTCATCTCGCCGTCAATACATTTCAACAAACATGACACTCATGTTACGGCCGTCTTCCTGTCATCTTTGCACCATTTATGGAGAAAATGTATCAGTGCAGGTGGGGTGATTCACACTTCCGATTTGTCACCTCGCTGTAGGTCACCTACTTGCTACAGTTTACACAAACTAACTAAGCCACATTATAGAATGAATGAAATGCATGCAAGCTGATGAGCTATAAAAAAAAATCAAAGAGTTACCTTGACAACTCTGATGAGAATCTTCAACTGGTAGACGTGCAGTTGCAGGTCCATGCGGTCAGTGAGCCAAGTGCCGAGAAGGTTCATCGTGCTGGTGTACCATTGCTGAAACAGACCAGGACAAATCAAAGCTTGTGAAGACAAACACCGATGCTATACTTATTACTTCTAATACTTATCGGTGGAGGTTATCATTTTTATGTGTGCTAAATCTATACTTTTATTTTAAAGTGTATATTGCATTCTGTACGGAACTGAAACATGACCTTAAAACCAAGGTTCATACCAAAATGTACCGTTAGACCCCAAATATCACCCATTTCTAAAGCTTGGGGACTCCAGCCAACCACAGCGAGAGCCATTATCCACAAATGGCAAAAAATGGAACATTGGTGAACCTTCCCAGGAGTGGAAATGACCCCAAGAGGTCACAAAAGACCCCACAGCAACATCCAAAGAACTGCAGGCCTCGCTTGGCTTTGTTGAGGTCAGTGTTCATGACGGAGGAAACTAAGAAAGAAACACCTGCATGGCAGAGTTCAAGACCAAAACCACTGCTGAACAAAAAGAACATAAAGGCTTGTCTCATTTTGATGTTTGGGAATACTCTGTGGTCTGACGAGTAACGGAAAAAGAACTTTATAGGAGCGGTAAAATATGGTGGAGGTAGTGTGACGCTCTGCTGCTTCGGGACCTGGAAGACTTGCTGTGATAAATGGAAGCATGGATTCTACTCAAGGAGAATCTGTTACCGGCCATCTGTTGGTGACCTCAAACGGAAACCAACTTGGGTTCTTCAGTAGGTCAATGATCCAAAACAAACCAGCAAGTCCACCTCTGAATGGCTGAAGAAAAACAAAATGAAGACTATGGAGTGGACTAGAAAGTCCTGACCTGATTCCTACAAAGATGCTGTGGCATGACCTTAAAAAGACTGGAAAAGCCTATAATGTGACGGAATGACAACAATTCTGCAAAGATGAGTGGTGCAAAATTCCTCCACAGCGCTGAAACAAAAAAAGAAGGGTATTGTTGTTGAAGGTAGGTGTTGTTCAAGTGCATTACAACAACGTTCTGCGAAAACAAGAATTGGTTTTGTCAGCTCCTTCTGGCTTCTCCCTCAGCCGTCCCCCTCATACAATCAGCGCCATCATATTATGCTGCACATTTATTTAGAGCAGCAACATTACCCAGCAGGCACAGCGGGTAAGGGAGCCGAAAGGCTTCAGATGTTCCTCAGTGGAACCCGGCTGTTGTCTAATTGATGGATAATGACGAACGCAGGCTGATACTAACAGAAGCCGACTGACGTTGGGCAGCCAGGGTAACAGAAGAACGGATGCCAGTCCGGGGATGACTTTGAAGAATTTGGGGTGGGTGAAAAGGGGGTCAGATGCCAAGAGGTAGTTACTAAGAAAGACAAGCTATTAGTGAGTGTAGCATGCCGCTACTGAATAATGAAGAGTGATGCGGCTGTTGTCAGGTCATCCGTTGCAGCTGATATTTCTGCCTGTGGTGTCAGCAGAAAGCCCAAACATTGATAAGTCCTTTGTGGAGGCCACATGCTGAGATGTTTTTTGCTCTTCTTTGAAAGAGAAAGAAATCACATCCGCTTTGGATAAATCATCCACTTTGATCCATCCATTTCATGGAAATTTAATATCATCAATATCTATTTTGTGATTATGGGGCAGCAGTAGCTAAGTACAAGTGAAAGGTATACCTTTTTTCAAAAAACTCAATTTTTAGTTGGGAGCTGATATTTTCCTGAAACTTACCTATGTGCTACTGCTGATTACTAAAACATGGAAAAAGGTACAAGCAAACTGAGCTTTCTTTTGGTAGCTTCATGTTTATACTGCATAGCCACAGACCACAATATTCCGATCACATCCAATTTTTATCCATTCTGGGAATTCCAGTGTTCACTAATTTAAGGTAAATTTAATATCACACATCTATTTTGAGATTATGGGGCAGCAGTAGCTAAATACAAGTGAAAGTTATGCTTTAAATGTATCTTTTTTCAAAAAACTAAATTTTTAGTTGGGAGCTGATATTTTCCTGAAACTCACCTATGTTCAACTGCTGATTACTAAAGAATGGAAAAAGGTACAATCAAACTGATCTTTCTTTTGGTAGCTTCATGTTTACGCTGCATCGCCACAGAACACAATATTCCGATCACATCCAATTTTTATCCATTCTGGGAATGCCAGTGTTCACTAATTTAATGTAAATTTAATATCATCAATATCTATTTTGAGATTATGGGGCAGCAGTAGCTAAATCAAAGTGAAAGTTATGCTTGAAATGTACTTTTTTTCAAAAAACTCCCTTTTTTAGTTGGGAGCTGATATTTTCCTGAAACGTACCTATGTTCTACTGCTGATTACTGAAGAATGGAAAAAGGTACAATCAAACTGATCTTTCTTTTGGGAGCTTCCTGTTTATACTGCACAGCCACAGAACACAATATTCCGATCACATCCAATTTTGATCCATTCTGGGAATGCCAGTGTTCACTAATTTAAGGTAAATTTAATATCACACATCTATTTTGAGATTATGGGGCAGCAGTAGCTAAATCAAAGTGAAAGTTATGCTCGAAATGTATCTTTTCACAAAAAGCTGGTTTTCTCCCTTTTTTAGTTGGGAGCTGAAATTTTCCTGAAACTTACCTATGTTCGACTGCTGAATAATAAAGAATGGAAAAAGGTACAATCAAACTGATGTTTATTTTGGTAGCTTCCTGTTTATACTGCATAGCCACAGAACACAATATTCCGATCACATCCAATTTTGATCCATTCTGGGAATGCCACTGTTCACTAATTTAAGGTAAATTTAATATCACACATCTATTTTGAGATTATGGGGCAGCAGTAGCTAAATCAAAGTGAAAGTTATGCTCGAAATGTATCTTTTCACAAAAAGCTGGTTTTCTCCCTTTTTTAGTTGGGAGCTGAAATTTTCCTGAAACTTACCTATGTTCTACTGCTGATTACTAAAGAATGGAAAAAGGTACAATCAAACTGATCTTTCTTTTGGTAGCTTCATGTTTATACTGCATAGCCACAGAACACAATATTCCGATCACATCCAATTTTGATCCATTCTGGGAATGCCAGTGTTCACTAATTTAAGGTAAATTTAATATCACACATCTATTTTGAGATTATGGCAGCAGTAACTAAATCAACGTGCTTGAAATGTATCTTGATGTTTTTCTCCCTTTGTTTTTTAGTTGGGAGCTGATATTTTCCTGAAACTCACCTATGTTCTACTGCTGATTACTAAAGAATGGAAAAAGGTAAAAGCAAACTGATGTTTCTTTTGGTAGCTCGATGTTTATACTGTATAGCCACGGAACACAATATTCTGAAAGCTTCGTCAACTCGTCTCAAATGGCCGCTACAGAAGGGGTTATCTGTTGTAAAATGGCCAAGGTTGAATGAGTCCATTCATTATTGTCCCAATCCCTTATTGCTCAAGTCTTTTCAACAAAGTCCACTGACAGATTTGAGGTCGTCTACAACATTCCGCCATCCTTCGGTTGCCTTCTACCAAGTGACTCGGCGTCAAGATCCTTTTTAGGACATGGTTTGCATAACGACCACGCTCAAATGGCGTGACGGCGGAAAACGAAGAGATCAGGTCACGGAAAGGAACACGGGTGAGGAGAAGATGAATCAGTGGCGACCCGGTGCCAGCAGCATGGTATCTGTCGCTGTGTGCCTGTGAAGGCTTCAGAGTGGCAGCAGGCCTGTGATCTCGCCCCAAGCACAACCCCCCACCGAGAGGCCAGGCTTGGAGTGACTGATCCACTGACTGGCTGCTCTCCCTCTTTGCATCATCCCCTCCTTCTTGGCGTCTCCTTGTTCTTTAGACTCTTTAGACACCGCGCCGCACAGCTCCCATCTATAGACATTTGTCACAGCAGCCATTTTGTGCCCTGTTGGGCTTTTACTCCTCCTCACTTTATGTCAAAAAGAAGCCTGACAGTTATGTCACAAGTTTTCTTGCCGCCACGGCATTTGGGAGGTCTGTCAATGATAACTTGTCGAGACATCATGTCTGTGATTTTCACCAACTTTTAGGTCTTTTGAATGCCAACGTGAATGTTCTACCCGTTTGACAAAAAGGAAACCAAATGAAAGCGGAGCGAAGACATCTCCTGACTTATCGCTAATGTCCATCTCCTGACATTACATTTTCACGTTGGCGTTTCGATCATATAAGAAGATTTTCTAAACATAAGGCTATAAAAATAACCAATTACCTAAAAATGTCATCCAATACTTCTCTACAAGAGAGGAGAAATATGATCTCAGGTAAGAACTAAATTTGAAAAAAATCTAAAAAGCCATAGCATTTCAGTATGTGGAATCAAACTATGGAATGGATTGAGTAAGGAAATCAAACAATGCACAACGATGAGCCAATTCAAGAAACAATACAAGCAGTTGATGTTTGCTAAATACAAGGATGAAGAGTCTTGAACCAGTCATGATGTGCTATATATATCACTATATTGATGGTTACTATGGTAACCATTATGTCATTGGATGCTCATATCACCTCGTACTTCGGTACGAGGTACATTATTAAAAAAAAAAAAAAAAACTATGGAAAAAATTATGGAAAGCAGGAAGTGAACAAATGTAACAGTTACTGATTGTAAAAGTACCAGATGGAGGGGTAGGATTTATTAAGCTTTGCTTCTTCCTACTCCTTTTGGACATGTGGAACTGAGAACTGATTATGGGATGCATTCAATTGTAATCTGATGCATTCATTCATTCATTCATTCATTCATTTTCTACCACTTTTTCCTCACGAGGGTCGCGGGGGTGTTGGAGCCTATCCCAGCTGTCTTGGGGCGAGAGGCCAGCCAATCACAGGGCACATATAGACAAACAACCATTCACACTCACATTCATACCTATGGACAATTTGGAGTCGCCAATTAACCTAGCATGTTTTTGGAATGTGGGAGGAAACCGGAGTACCCGGAGAAAACTCCACATAGAGATGACCGAGGGTGGAATTGAACGCTGGTCTCCTAGCTGTGAGGTCTGCACGCTAACCACTAGATCGCCGTGCCACCTAATATGATGCATGTTCAAATAAAATAAACCATTTAAACCATAAAATTACCATTTTCATTTTGTATTGAGATGTGGACTCCTATAGAGCAGCTACACACAATAACCATTACCATTAAACCATCCGGATCTAAATCCACTTGGGAAGTGACGTTTACAAAAACGGACATCAGTTCCAGACAGTTCAGTGGACGCCCTCAGTGAAGCCATCTTCACCTGGAAACCCTGGAATCGAACATGAAACCCTTTTTGATCAGTTTAATGCTTGCTTGCAATTTTACAACTGGTCTAACCAGGAGTGTACATACAGTAAATAGGCTTTAACTTGATCGGTTAGTCTAAACGGAACTCCTTCCGCCATCTTCCGGAACCAAACCAAGAATAGCACAGCCTCCTCCCAAACAGCTTCCACGTCCTGGACAATGTGATATTCCTTCAGGGCGTGATTAAGATGTTTTGCTGTCCACATGTTAAAGAAGATGAAAGCCAATTGACACTTGAAGAGCTCGTAAAGTGAACAGTGATTGCTCCGCTTGCTTTAGTCCTTTTGGCAGGAACGGACAAAAGAAAAATGCTCCCATCAGATGAATTCATCTTTTTAAGGCCGCGTGGGATCAGCAGGGGGCTCGCGTTTAACCACAGCCAAAAACAAGCGAAATGTAGCTCTGAATAATAATAACGCCATGTGAGTGTGTGTGTGTGTGTGTGTGTGTGTGTGTGCATACATACATTAGCGGGTTTTGTCACCTCGTGACACGCCGATGAACCCCTACCTATACACAAGCGACAAGCACGCCGCACACAACACCCGTGCGCACGCACTCACACATGCACACGGAGGGGCTGGGAGACGGCGCGACCTCCTGCCCCCATCTGACACCAACCCACCCATCCCTCCGAGAACCTCCGCTCACTGCCACACACAACCTTGCCTGGAAGCCAGCGTTCACACCCGAGTCTTAACATGCCACTTGGTGGGGGGGTGAGGGGGGGATGGGGGGGGGGCTGCCACCAGCAGGATATCATTTAAAAAATGGCACACATCATCTTCTCATCCGTGACTTTTTTTGCCATGTGGTGGGGGGGGTCACATGACAAGCACGTGGATACGAGTTTGATAACATCGCACCAACCGACAAATGCACCTAACGGCGTTGGAATTTATTTCCGTTTGGCAACTGATGTCACGTCCAAAATGCTAAGCTAACGTGTCCCTCGCAGTTGGACAACCCTGGCGAGGTATCGTACATCTGCCACGGCCTCATGTGAGACATCTGAGCATCCTATTCGGAATCGTCTTATGGAAAAATGACGTTCCATTTGTCGTGCTACTTGTCCGTGATGTGAAACGGCGATCGCTGCAAAAACCTTAACATGTTTTTTTAAAACTGTGGCGATGGCATCGACCGTTTTTTTGCATTACCAAAAAAATGCCTCGCATACGACCATACAAATCATCCACGCATTGGTGACTCGGTCTCTGTGATGAATGGAACACTACTCTTGCGGCCATAACCCACACACAGCTAAGCTCAGCTCTGAACGCCACATGTCACTTCCTGTCTGCCTGCCGCTCATCGTGCATATTTATAGTAACACACACACACACAAGCACCAATCTTATTTATGTCTTAAATAGCTTATTTACTATTATTACATCTCCTAATTTGAGTAATATGAATGTAAAGGTGACTATAGGGGTGTTAGTTCATGCCTACAGGGCTCTAATAATGTTTAATATTGTCTAATATTGTCTAATGCAGGGGTGGGCAAACTTTTTGACTCGCGGGCCGCATTGATTTAACAAAATTGACGGGGGGGGGGGGGGCAGACTATATAGTATTTTACATGCAACAGTCCTATTTTTACGCATATTTTACATGTAAAAGTGTCATGCAATCTGCTATATGTGCACTTTGAAATCATTTATTTGATGTAAAGTGTGTTGGAAATTAAATGTATTATTATTTTTATTACTATTATTGTCTTTATTATTACTTTTTTATATATATATTATTATATTAGATTTGTTATTATTAGTTATAGTAATGTTATTATCATTATAGTATATTATTATTATTGTTAATAATAATAACAATAATAATATTACGACTATTATTATATTAATATTATTAACAACAATATGAATATAATAATAGTAATTATTAACAACATTCTTCTTATTATTATTGTCATTATTTTTATTTTTGTGCTTGTGTTACTTTTTCCAGGAGCATTTTGTAAACAACAGACCACATCAAATAACAAAATTGATAAAGCAGCTACCTCAACCATCAAAAAGTTGGCCCAAGCCACGATGCCAGGTTATGTGTTGAGTTTAAATGAAATACTTTGGAAAAAACAGGCGGGCCATATTGAAACACTTGGCGGGCCGCATGTGGCCCCCGGGCCGTAGTTTGCCCACCCCTGGTCTAATGTCTAATATTTAGAAGGTTTCTGTGCTATAATTATGCAAATATTTGATTTCTACTTTCAGGAAATTCAGTTATCACTGTGGGGTCCATGACCCATTAACAGTGATAAACGAGGGATTCACGTATTTATATTTTTAAATGTTATTTCTTTGATACCATCATTGTGAAAAGTACTCGGTTGCTCAAATCCATCAAATTCGTAGTAAGTTCACACTTGTACACAAACAGGAATATGAGTTTAGGGGGGGGGGGGGGGTAGGAAACGCAGCTGTACACAGTTAGACACAAAACCCATGAAAAGTCTAACGATTTGTAAGGTCGGTGACCCTTCTCTGAGGGGCTGCTCAGGAGCCTTTGTGCCGCTGAGAAGCATGAATGTTGGAGCTGATGAGGGGGCCCCACCACGGGGGGTACACAGGGATTACAAGCTACCGGGCCTCTGCCTCTTTCTGCCTCTGTTGCTGCTCCTGTGGGCATTCATGCATGTTTAAAGGCTGTGTAAGACCACCTATATCAGGGGGGGGGGCCTCAATTCACAGTTGAAGACGTCCAGGTCAGCAAATTTACAATTTATAGCACCCGTTATAAATCCATCCCAAATAATACGGGGTAGTAATATTTTAGAATTGTTGATGATAAGTGAGTATATGAGTAAAGGTGACTTCTTACATCATCTGTGACGATTCGTGATATCTCCATCGCCATCCGAGTAATCAAAACGCGGTTTCTTTTGGGTGCCCTGAAACACTCGTTTTGGAAAATGTGCTTCCACAGTTAAACAACAAAAAAAAAACGATACAATTTTGAAATATTTCATAAGTTTACACGATGCATGAACGCATAAAATACACTGCAGTAGATTAGCTTTACAGTATGTTGACGCTAAAAGTAGGTCCAAATCACATGTTGCGTTTTGATCTGACAAATCTTCAGTAACTTTAATCAAATGTAAAATAACTACAAGAAAAAATAGTGGCTTTTACACTGGAAATTATTTTATTTTTCTTTGTTTTTTTATTTTTTTAGCAAATTGTAGGCTATGCCAACTTTCTTGCAACTCCTAAAAACTTGAAGTAACAGAAACTGTATAGTCAATGATTCTTTTATTATGTCATGGGTGTGTGAGAGAGCGAGAGCAAAAGAGAGCGAGAGAGCGAAAGAGAGAGAGAGAGAGAATGTCCCGCTGAGACCCAGCTGTGTCTGCAATTAGCAGAAGGCATGGAATGATGATTGTGGGTGCAGCAACGCTAACGTCAAGTGACATGTTTCCTTGCCAAAGAAGAAGAAGAGAGAGAGGAAAGGTTGCGGAATCCCAAAAGCTACACTACTTTTTCTTTCAAACACACACATGCTAGCGCTGATAAATACACATAGTAACATTTGTAGGCACACACACACACACACACACACACACACATACACAAACAATGGCGCGGATAAGCTCGGAAGGAGTGGAAGCTCTAAATCTGACTGCAAGACATAATGCACTTTGAACAATGGGCTTGTCTAATTCTAGCTGGTCTGCTTTTCAGAGCCCACCGCTGGCCTATTCTAGTCCGGCTCACCGGCGCAGCAAAGTGGGTCCATTGATGAAGACACTCAATTACCATAGTAACTCACACAGTGGGTCGGAAAACTCCCTTCCAATCCCCATTCTGAGCACCAGCTCCGCGGATTCTCCACCCAGCCAGCTGCACGCTGGTCACCCAACAGCAGGTCTAAGGCTGACCCCCAGAGAGCTTTTCACACAATGGCGCTGGATGACGTCATGCCTCGGGCCACGGCTACACATTTCACTCCAGGGTTAAAGTCACGATACTCTTTTTGGTCCGCCAGTATTACTTCGACGTGGACTTTATGCGTCAGGATATTTTTACACGACTGCAATTGAGTGACAAAGAAAACCCGCGGTGGCTTTTATGTCA
Source organism: Doryrhamphus excisus (assembly GCF_030265055.1). Classification (NCBI taxonomy): domain Eukaryota; kingdom Metazoa; phylum Chordata; class Actinopteri; order Syngnathiformes; family Syngnathidae; genus Doryrhamphus; species Doryrhamphus excisus. The sequence goes on from NC_080466.1 coordinate 41,397,149, forward strand.
CCTGCGGATTGCATCGTGCAATTTCGTCATCTCCAGCTGGTGCAATTCCCGCTAGAACGCTACACTTGATCTTGGCGGCGAGGTCGGCATGTCGGAAAAATACAATCATCAAACTGAAAGGGAAGTTTCCGACTGCCATACGTCAATTTCCACAAAGTAGGATTCAATGGTAATAAACTGAATATTTGCACAGTTACACGTATATATATATATATATGGAAATATGACAGAAAAATACAAAAAATAAATAAAAATTCTATGGTGTCCTGCCCCATCGCTCAGGTTATTTTTCCCTATTTAATGACTGCCAGAAAAAAGACAATTGTAAATGCAAAAAAATGAAAAAAATCCATACCAGGAACATTGCAAAAAACAGTATATCTGATTTTTATGCCGGCTGCACGGCGGTTTAGTGGTTAGCGTGCAGACCTCACAGCTAGGAGACCCGAGCAGCGAATCGGAAACATACTTTTTTTTTTTTTTAATGCAGAAGCTTACTGTGTGTTTTTATTCACGTTGATTGCTTCCAGATGATGAATTTATTAGGATTTATTATTAATGAATTTATTATATTATATTTTCATAGTTATGGCTTTACATTTTTATTGCCGGACGTAACAAAAGTAAATAAGCAATTTAAGACGTAAATAAAACTGCTAGTGGCTGCACGGTGGACGAGTGGTTAGCGCGCAGACCTCACAGCTCAGATACCCGAGTTCAATCCCACCCTCAATACCATTTACACATTAATAATACTCCCAAACCTCCGATTCCAACAACGTATTAATACTTCTTTTACGTTTTTTGTGTGAAATGGTTTCCTCCGGGCTGCACAGTGGTCTAATGGTTAGCGTGCAGACCTCACAGCTAGGAGACCCGAGTTCAATCCCACCCTCAGTTATCTCTGCGTGGAGTTTGCATGTTTTTTTTCCCGTTTTCTCCGGGTACTCTGGTTTTTCCCACATTCCAAAAACATGCTAGGTTAATTAGCGACTCAGAATTGTCCATAGGTATGAATGTGAGTGTGAATGGTTGTTTGTCTATATGTGCCCTGTGATTGGCTGGCGACTTGTACGGGGTGTACCCAGCTTCTTGCCCGAAGACAGCTGGGATAGGCTCCAGCACCCGGTAGAAAATGAATGAATTAATGATTTTTATGCCATTTTTTTATGACATTTTGACTTTTTATCCATGTAAATATAGAATTTCTTTGCTTGGTGAGCTACACTAAGTGTTACTTCAAACGTGTAAATGTATCTCGGTGCCGACATGTCCATAAAGAGGCTTTTCATAGCAGCTCAGCATCTCGTCTTGGATGTTGTCATCCTCGGACTCGCTGTCCATTCAAGCAAGGAGGTACACACACACACACACACACACACACACAACCAGACTAAAGCGGCACGACTAAAGTTTTCCCTCAACAAGCCAAGGGTTGGGGACACAAAAGGCGAAGCGCTGCTGACCATTGAGCGTAGTACGAACACCGCAGGCACGGCAACATAATGGGCTCCTTTAAGGAAGCAGAATGGGACAGTGAGGAGTTACCAACCAACCAACCGCTAACTTCAATATTTATACTAAATCTGAACGGGATTTGTGTCCCCTGAGTGTAGTCAATAGACTTTTTTTTTTTAAAAAAAAGTAATTGTTTAGAAGAGTTAGGCGCATATTTGCGATTGTGAAAGGAGACGGTTGTGTGTGTGTGTGTGTGTGAGGGGGGGGTATGTTGTGAAGAACTAAACAGTCGGAATTACGGTCAGCGACGTGTCATTGAGTAATCACACAATGAGCAACAGAAAAGCTATGCGGTGGACAATAACCCCCCCCCCCCCCAAAAAAAAAAAAGCCGCCAGCTCCAGGCCCTGAGAAAAGTAAGCCATTCTCCTCACAAAGAGCCGCTTAGGGTGGATTGAGGGAAGCGAAAAGAGGGCTAAAACACTTGTGGGCTCAGGGAACTCTATAGAGGGAGCGAAAATGGAATAAGCCAGCAAGCACTTGAGGGTCCCGCCGAGCACCTGAATGGGACAGAGGGGTGGAGCGCCAGAGGGGGGTCTGGCAAAGGTGAATGGCCTTCTTTTTGGGTCCAATTTGTCTCTTTTCACCCCACTCGGCCTGCTCCGACTCTGACAGATGAACAAAGAGGGAGCGGCGCTGGGCCACTCATCCACATACGCCCGTGAGCAGCTGTCACTTTTGTCAGGCAAGTTAATCAAACAAATGCCACCGTACCTCCCTTTTTACAAGGCAAAGAGGGTGAAAGGGGGGCTGTGAAAAGGTGATAGACACCCCAGAGATAACATGTGGGTCCTTGATCAATTCACCCCGCCAGACCTCATCAATGCACCAGCGGGACCCGATAAAGGAGAAGTCTCCATTAAACTTGTATTTCCACCCCCTCTCGGGATGATCGTGGCTTTAGCGGTCTTAGCCGTTTCCTCCCGGCAACACGGAGCTGGGAATCTTCAGCCAGGATTTGGAGACCCAAAGGAATGAAAGGAGGAAACAAAATGCTCCGTCTCCGTAATGATGAAGACGATAAGCTGCTTACAGACTTCATTAAACAGAAGGGAAAACTTTTGGTTGGAATAGTCACACACGGGCAATCTAACCTACACCGCCCGGCTGGGCTTTTTATGATGGCCATTATTTCCCGACTAATCCTTTTAAACTTTCTTTGCTTTAACCTAAAAGACTTGACGGATTCGCCTGGAAAAGCAGAAACCTTCACTGACGTAGAGACCGACATCCCGTGATACTGCAATATTTAGCAACGAATCAGAAACATACTTGTGTTTTTTTTTAATGCATAAGCTTATCGTGTGTTTTTATTCACATTAATTGGTTCCAGAAAATGAATTCACTAGGATTTATTATTTATGAATGGAATATTTTCATAGTTATGACATTGAGAATGGCTTTACATTTATATTGCCACACGTAGTAAGAGTAAATAAGCAATTTGCACGGCGTTCAAGTGGTTAGTGGACAGACCTCACAGCTAGGAGACCCGAGTTCAATTCCACCCTCGGCCATCTCTGTGTGGAGTTTGCATGTTCTCCCCGTGCATGCGTGGGTTTTCTCCGGGTACTCCGGTTTCCTCCCACATTCCAAAAACATGCTATGGATGGATTGATGGATGGATTGATGGATGGATCGTTTGATTGATGGATCGATTGATTGATGGATTGATTGATGAATGAATGGATTGATTGATGGATTGATAGATGGATGGATGGATCGTTGATTGATGGATGGATTGATGAATGAATGGATGGATTGATTGATTGATGGATGGATGGATTGATGAATGAATGGATGGATTGATTGATGGATGGATTGATGGATGGATTGATTGATGGATGGATCATTTGATTGATGGATGGATTGATGAATGAATGGATGGATTGATTGATTGATTGATGGATGGATGGATGGATGGATTGATTGATGGATGGACTGATGAATGAATGGATGGATTGATGGATGGATTGATTGATGGATGGATGGATGGATTGATGAATGAATGGATGGATGGATTGATGGATGGATGAATGGATGGATTGATGAATAAATGGATGGATGGATGAATTGATTGATGGATGGATTGATGAGTGAATGGATGGATGGATTTATTGATGGATGGATGGACGAATGGGTGGATTGATGGATGGATTGATGAATGAATGGATGGATTGATGGATGGATGTATCGTTTGATTGATGGATCAATTGATTGATGGATTGATTGATGAATGGATGGATTGATGGATGATTCGTTTGATTGATGGATTGATGAATGGATGGATTGATTGATGGATGGATTGATTGATGGATGGATCGTTTGATTGATGGATGAATGGACGAATGGGTGGATTGATGGATGGATTGATGAATGAATGGATGGATTGATGGATGGATTGATGAGTGGATGGATTGATGGATGGATGGATGGATTGATTGATGGATTGATTGATGGATGGATGGATGGATGGATTGATTGATGGATTGATTGATGGATGGATCCAATCGTGTCGATCATTATCACTGACATATATTTCAGTGAGTGCCAGGTTTTATTTGTCACTATTAGTCATGAACATTGTTATTGTTATCTACCATAACAATCGTTTGACATGCTTTTCATGATGTGGTGATGATTAACACTGCAAAAAATAAGTATAGTATCATCAAATATACAGCGAGCAGGTTCGGAGATCCTGGATTGGAAGAATACCGGAGTGCCGGACAAGGCGGAGTGAAGTTTGCATGTTGCTTAATCTCAGCGTTGATTGAATTGTTCACTTGGCGTGGCGGGCGACCCGGCAGTTGGTGACCGCATCTGACCGTCAAGTGGTATGGCAGCCGTGCCATCGCCCACTTGTTTGTTTCCCTTTTACCACTCACAATTTAAGCACCCCCCCCCCCATTCCCTAGCGCCACACACAAACATCCGCCCCTCCACCCTCCATCACCCACTGTGAGCAAAGTACAGCGGCGGCGACAACAATCTCAAAGCCCTCAATCTGCAGCTCAATCTGACCCCTGACCTCTCCCCGCTCCGCCACAGCCATTCAGCAGTTGGCGAGCACAGCTCAGATTAAAAAGCGGTTTAAAGTTCGTCACACAGAAGTGCAATTTCGCCACGCTTGTGAAGCTGATAACCATCCAAGGTCAACGGAAATACTTCAAATCAATCAATGAGCCGTTCTCCTAATCCCCTCTGGGCAAAGGCAGATTAAGTATATAATTGACCTGTGTAATCCCTGTATCTGCAACTCTAGCCTCGGGGGGAGGCTCGGAGAAAGGAGGGGTCGGCTTTAAGACGCTCAACTTGTACCGCGCCGGCTCAGCCCTCTTCTTCCTTAACCCCGTTTCCCCTCTTCCTCCGAGCCCGCCTTCCCCATCGCGGGCCTGGAGCGGGTGCGAGGGAAGCGGCGCGGCAGGAAAATGTGGCATATCAGTGCGGCACTGGATTTGTCTCAAGATAAAGACATGGCTTTTTTTAATCAATAATCCCTGGCTGCCTTGTGCTAAGTCCCCTCTCCAGTATCATTTAAGCACATCTGTTTTAATCTGGGCCACTCTTTCAAGAACTAAACCGAGCGAGGGAGGGGGCAAAGGGTGCACAGGGACTAAATTAATTTTTCCCTATTCTTATAAGACATAAACACGCATCACGGTTGCCTGCATGTGGGACAAACGGGAATAAACAAAAGCAGAGACGCTTCTTTACCCGTTTGACATTGCAAAATTTCCCAATCTTTCCATGGTACGGAATTTTGGAAATTCATTCATTTTTCAATGGGAATCGATAAAAATCAAAGGGAGTTGGGTTTTACATAACAAAGAGCACTGCACAAATACAACACGCATTTGTCTTTTCATGCTCCACAGTTATAGCTAAGCGTCCTTGAACACAACGTTTTTAATACAAAAACATCTGTTCATTGATCATCTTACAATATCATTCATTACTGGTGAGTATGGGCTGCACGGTGTACGAGTGGTTAGCGCGCAGGACACACAGCTAGGAGACCCGAGTTCGATTCCACCGTTGGGCATCTCTGTGTGGAGTTTCCGGTTTCCTCCCACATTCCAAAAACATGCTAGGTTAATCGGTTACTCCAAATTGTCCATAGGTATGAATGTGAGTGTGAATGGTTGTTTGTCTATATGTGCCCTGTGATTGGCTGGCAACCAGAAGACAGCCCGAAGACAGCTGGGATAGGCTCCAGCACCCCCTGCGGCCCTCGTGAGGATAAGCGGTAGAAAATGAATGAATGAATGTTTCTTAACTCATGCAATACCAACGATGCATTCATGCGTTTTTATAAACTCCAACGCCCGCTCGCTTCCAGTCCCTATATCAGCGGTAAGCAACCCACGGCTCCAAAACCACATGTGGCTCTTCAGTCGCTTTGTTGTAGCTCCGAATGGGGAAAAATAATATAAATAATAACGAGTTTTGAAAAAAATCTGACTTTCTGTGAGACCCTATACTTGATCAACTCTGCTTTTTCTCCGCTGAACTACTTTGATATTTTGAAAGTTTATAAGTTTATATTTTTATCTAGATCGATTTATAAGATGTTTTTAAATTATGTTTTGCGGCTCCAGTCCATTTTCAAATTTTTTTATTTATTTATTTTTTATTTTCTTTAGTGAGCGAGGGGCTAAAATGGCTCTTTTTATAATAAAGGTTGCCGACCCCTGCCTTATACTGTAGACGTTGTAACCTGTTGTTTGAGATATGCTAATCTGCCCTTGAGCGATTATAATCAGTACAGACGTTAATTTGTTCTAAAACTTATATTTTTCATAGACGACGTAACACAAACAAACAAATCCAAAAATATTATCAAAACATACATTTTTATAAACAATCATTCTACATCATTTTACATGCAGAAGATAATTTTGAAATATAAATGATGACTAAAATAAACATATAACATCATTATTACTTTTATTTTTTATAATTTTTTATTTAATTATTCCCCCTCAGCAGTCATGCTCAATAAAAAATGGACAGAAAGCAAGTCAGCCATGTGTCTTGGGGGTGGGGGGTGGGGGGGGGCTTTGTTCCGGCCCTCCATTTCACAGAATGATCCAGTAAACAAGCAAGTGGACTAATTTATTACGTGTAATGTTGTGTGATAACCAAGACTGTTCGACATAAGGCGCGAAAAAAGTTTGCACATACGAAAATCGTGGCGTTTCAACACCGAGGTTTGACTGTCTCATGAATATTCATAATATTCATATCGAGGCTAGGACAATTTGGTAAAAGGCGGCGTTGTTAGGAGATTTTTTTCAGGCCATTTTCCCATTACGTGCATCCATAGCTGCCTCTTTTCATTTCTTTTAAAATATATTCATCTGAGAAAATAGAAATACGTGCGTTCATGTCTCACAGAAAGATTCCGTTTTGACTTTCCGGTTTAGCGTAATCATCCCGCCGCACCTGCTTCCTTAGCGTTTCCACCATGAAAATATAATAACAGAAGCAACATGATGTCTTCCTCCACGAGTCTATGACAGATTATATGTGTTAGCACTTGTTACCAGAGTTAATCTGAGATTATGTTTAATTTCTTAAGACGTCCTTGCTTATTTAACCTTAGCAGTATTAGACCACATATGTCATGTACACATGAAATTATGAGCGTTGACATATATTCTGAAATGAAGACGGAGGGTCAAAGGCATGTCAAACACCCAATTATAATGACTTTCAATTGAAAAATGTTTATTATTACATATTATAGTGTAGTATATTATTGGCAGACAAGTATAAAATGAAGCGAGAAGAAGAGACATCGCTGTTCATCTTCAGATTACAGATTCAGAGGGTGATGGAAATTACACTTTGACGTGATTTGAAATGGAATCTCTTTAGGGAGAGATTGGGACACTTTGATAGCATTGCCGTCAAAAGATTTTAAGAGGTTAATCTCGTCAGGCAACAGTAAAAAAAACATGCCATGACAGCTCATAAAAACATCATAACACATCTTTCTAGTTTTTTGGGGGGGTGAAAAAGGACATAAATGGAAAGAGCTAACGTATTTTTACCCACCATGAATAGATTTGTCAGATTTTTGTACAATAACAAAATATGAAAAAAATAACAAAGCGTAATACAAAAAGAATGGAAGTGAACCAAATTATTTTTTCCCATAAGAAATAATGTAAATGCATTAATCTGTTCCATTCATTCATTCATTTTCTACCGCTTTTCCTCACAAGGGTCGCGGGGGGTGCTGGAGCCTATCCCAGCTGTCTTCGGGCGAGAGGCGGGGTATACCCTGGACTGGTCGCCAGCCAATCACAGGGCACATATAGACAAACAACCATTCACACTCACATTCATACCTATGGACAATTTGGAGTCGCCAATTAACCTAGCATGTTTTTTGGAATGTGGGAGGAAACCGGAGTACCCGGAGAACATGCAAACTCCACACAGAGATGCCCGAGGGTGGAATCGAACTCCGGTCTCCTAGCTGTGTGTCCTGCACGCTAACCACTCGTCCACCATGCAGCCCATACTCACCACTAATGAATGATATTGTAAGATGATCACTCACATTCATACCTATGGACAATTTGGAGTCGCCAATTAACCTAGCATGTTTTTTTTGGAATGTGGGAGGAAACCGGAGTACCCGGAGAAAACCCACACATGCACGGGGAGAACATGCAAACTCCACACAGAGATGCCCGAGGGTGGAATTGAACCCTGGTCTCCTCACTGTGAGGTCTGCGCGCGAACCACTAGACCGCCGTGCCGCCCCAAGGAATAATATAAATGCATTAATCTGTTCCAGAAAGACAAAAACATAGCAACTGCATAGGCCTGAGGAGGCCTGTGTATTAAAGGGTATGATGATGGCGGCAACCAAACGGCTGCTAGAACCAACCAGCTTGTTTCTACCAATTAGAAGGTGGGGTCTCAAATAGGAAATGACAAGACAACATCGATAACGTCCTGAAATTTATCCACTTTATCATCTGATCGATGGTTTATTTACTCTCGTAGACAAAACTTTTAGGCATACTAGGGTCAAATCAAACCAGGAAAAGCACAACAAAGCAGCAGGGAGACAGCCAGAGACACCTTCATCGGCCTGTGCGATGCCGGCGGCGGAACTAATCGAGCATGACAACAAAGAGAAGTCGTAGTGAGACTAATCCTGACAGAAAACCTCTCATGAAGGAAAAAAAACAGATACGGGTCAAAGCAATGGGTCAAGAATCAGCAACAAGCGGCACACATGCAGCACCGGACACCTCTGTCGGGTCCGACGGAGAGGAAGAGTATAGGAGACAGATTGGCACCTCCAGGCCTCCTTTAACAAAATGGCACAGACAGATAGAAGCAAGCGTATAGATGTCTCCACTAGTCGATACCCAGACACGCATTTATATCCAAGTGGCATCCACTAGTATATCCAATGCATTAGCAGTGGGAAAGTTCATTGTTGTTGTGCGGGGGTCGATCGCATGGCATTGAGGTGACTCTGTCATCACCATGACTGTCTTTGTTTACGCCAGGCTACGGGATCGCCGTTTACGCAGCCACAGAACGTGTTTGTAACTGAGAGCGAATCCCAGGATATTGTTATTTTAACAGTGTAACAACATAACAATCTGACTCGCTGTGTCATCTGACAAAGAACACTAAACTCATCACACAGCAACTTAACACTCAAACGGTATACATGACAAAATATACATCGTATATATGAATACGAGTTTAAATGAAAAAAAAACAAAAAAACAAACCCAGTCTTTCCACACTGCATTCCGTCTGAGCGACGGCACTGCGGTGATGTCAGCCTCCCTGCTTCCTCTGGTGGACAGAGGCAGCAATGCAGTGTCATCCGTTTTCTATGCCGCCTGTGCTCGGACGAAATGCGTTATGGAAAAACTTTAAAATAGTTTAATTGTAACTCATAGTGGCAAATCGATTATTTGCTATACCTTTTGAGTGTTAAGTTGACGCGTGATGAGTTTAGTGTTACTGTAAGATGACACCGTTACATTCAGTCACGACCTGCTTTTCCAATGAGTTGACAAGATTGACTCCGCAGTATTTAAACGATTGGTAGTGTCTGATAACTTAGCCGTAAATTATCCGCACTGATTTGGGAAGGGAAAAAAAGAAGAAGCCTAAAAAGTACCACTTCCACACTAAATGGGAGGACAACTTTTTTTTTTTTTTGCTGACTCCATTGTGCAAGTAATGTCATGTACGCTAATGTCTCATCAATGAGAACAGAATACTACATATATATTCAATATTCAATATAATAGGAACGCCTGTACATCAATGTACTCCAGCAGTACGTGGAGTTGGCAGAGGGGATATACTAGTTACTATATTAGAATGTTGTTTTTGGGCAAGCCTGACAGGATATAGACGGATGAAAAAGCAAACCCGCTATGCTTATGGAGGCTGATTTGGATTAGCAAAACCAAAGAGTAGTTGTCCGTCTGAGCCAGGATGAACCAAACAAGCAAGGAGATAATAAACACATGGCGGACTTTCTCAGCACCTGCTAAGTTGAGCAAGGACTTAATTGTGACTTTGTTGACGCAAACATGTTTGTGTGATCTTGTTTAATGGCATGTCAAGGAATGTTTGCAGTCAGAGATTAATCACAGGTTATTTATCAGAGCCAGATTCTGACGTGGAGTCGTGAGGAGGTTGTGGTGTGTACAGCAGCGAGGTTTAAGTCCTCACGGATCACACCAAACACAGCTGTCAGACTTACAGCACATAACAAAAAAGGCAGAGGATCTGTGCAAAATCAACAGCATAAAAATTTGTAGAAACTCTTCCGCTCGTCACTTGAACTCATCATGTCATTCTTATACAGTACCTCTGTTTGTCAGACATTGTTTCAGTTACAATGCTATCAAATGAAGTTCCTTTTGGGTGGAAATGTACTTCATACAAGTGATGGTCGGTTTGGCTTTTTTGTTTTTTTTATCCACAACCCTTATGTGAGAAACGAACACAATACTCCATTTAATAATAATTTCATAATGTGACCTACATATTAACCAATCATTGTTATTTTCATTCATTCATTTTCTACCGCTTTTTTCCTCACGAGGGTCGCGGGGGGTGCTGGAGCCTATCCCAGCTGTCTTCGGGCGAGAGGCGGGGTACACCCTGGACTGGTCGCCAGCCAATCACAGGGCACATATAGACAAACAACCATTCACACTCGCATTCATACCTATGGACAATTTGGAGTGGCCAATTAACCTAGCATGTTTTTGGAATGTGGGAGGAAACCGGAGTACCCGGAGAAAACCCACGCATGCACGGGGAGAACATGCAAACTCCACACAGAGATGGCCGAGGGCGGGGACCGAACCCTGGTCTCCTAGCTGTGAGGTCTGCGCACTAACCACCAGACCGCCGTGCCGCCTCATTGTTATTTTTAACATAATTTTTTTTATCTTTAATTCTGTTTTTAATGTCTAACTTTCTATATCTGACTGCTGTGCCCCGCCCCGCTTTTACTCATGTTTTAACTGTGTATTAACCAATTAATGTTGTATTTTGGTGTCTTTGAATATTTTAAAAAGCGCTATACAAATAAAATGTATTATTATTATTATTATTATTATTATTTTGAGTTTGGAACATTTTTTGGAGGTGTTTTAGATGTGTTCATTATGTGTGTGCATTAATTAGCTGCCTCTTTTTTTTTTTTTAGCTCTTTTTATATCTTTAGAATGCACAGAAAAGATAACACACATTAAGATTGTGGATGATGGTCCCAGTTCTCTTGGGTCAATTCCCTTCTCGCTTTTTGTTGATTTTGTTGTTGCTTAAATTAAATTTTGTTACCAAAGCACATGTCTAATATAAAACTATAATTACATTCTGCAAGTAAAATGTGCAAGTAAACAGTCAAAATCCGCGCTGGGCTGCCTAAAAACATCAAACCAAGACATCTTACAAAGTGATCTTTTTGTACCACTTTTTATTCCCCCCCCCCCATCATTTAACTGTTGTTTGCTCACTCGGAAAAACAAGATAATCCTGCAGGCCTGCAGATTAGACAGAGAGCTGCAAACTCATCTAGCTGCAGGGATTGTTTAAATACATTTTAGGGGGCGACATCCTCCATTTGGTGTTGCGCTGTTTTGGTGTTACTTGACCCCAGCTTAAGTATTTAAGGCAAACATTGTCGTGTGACTTAACGGCAAGTTCATTAAAGCTTGAGCTGTTTACTTTTAATCAACGGCAAGAAGTTGTGCATCAAGCATTACAAAAGATCCATCATGGAGGACTTTTTTTTTTTGTGTGGGCTGCAACTGTATTCATATGAAAAATTATGATATTCACTTTTGGGTGAGATTCGGCATATGGAAAGTAAAGCTGTGGTTTACTTACATCAAATAATCGTTCGATGTACACTTCCTCATTGACCTTCTCCCGCAGCATGTCCTGGGAGTGACGGACAAAGGTCACATAACCATCAGCTACATCCATTCCGGGCTTCTACAGAGGCAGGAATGAGGAAACAGTGTTAGCGCAGTAATAATAATGCAAATTTGTCACATAAGGTAACATTTACGGTTTATAAGCAACTACTTTTTTCTTAAACTTTGAACCCTGCAGCCTCTGCGACCTCTACAACTAATCACAAAGAGCGAATCCCAGGATATTGTTATTTTAACAGTGTAACAACATAACAATTTGATTCACTCTGTCATCTTACAAAGAACACTAAACTCATTACACAGCAACTTAACACTCAAACAGTATACATGACAAAATATACATCGTATATATGAATACGAGTTTAAATGGAAAAAAAAACCCAAATCCAGTCTTTCCACACTGCATTCCGTCTGCAACAGCACTGCAGTGATGTCAGCCTCCCTGCTCCCTCCGGTGGACAGAGGCAGCATTGCAGTGCCATCCATTTTCTATGCCGCTTGTGCTCGGACGAAATGCGCTACGGGAAAACTTTAAAATAGTTTAATTAAAACTCATAGTGGTAAATGTTTGTATATTTATTTGCTATACCTTTTGAGTGTTAAGTTGACGCGTGATGAGTTTAGTGTCATTGTTATTGTAAGATGACACTGTTACATTCAGTCACGACCTGCTTTTCCGATGAGTTGACAAGATTGACTCCACAGTCCACAGTATTTAAACGATTGGTAGTGTCTGATAACTTAGCCGCAGGGTTCAAAGTTCAAGAAAAAAGTAGCGTCTTATACCCCAGGAATTACGAGACCCAATCCAATTCAAGCTGGATTGTCCAGTTTTATTGACAAGGAGGATGTAGTGGAAAATGATGCTCGAATGGCCCCCGTGTTTGATTGACTTGGGAGTGTGAGTTTGGCTGCCAAACAACTCTCGCAGTCTGGCCGTGTGCAAAGTGAACTCGGCCTCGGCAAATACTCAGTGGAGTTTACCAGGGACAGCAGATTGTGAGGGGGACTTGCCACTCTGACTTCTAAAATATTAAAATATTCACTGTGGACGACTTCTTTCACAAAAAAATGTAGCTTTACAAACCTTTATTTTCATCAGCAAAAAAAAAAAAAAAGGTAAAGAAACTCTATTAACACACTTGTAATGGCGATGGCGGCGTGTAAATGAATACCCTTTTTTACCAGTGTATTTCCAGATTCGTACGTGAGGGACATAATTAGCATGCTGGACTGGGAAGTGCGACCCCTGCCAGCATAAGCGATGCCTCGTCACATTCACTGACAAGCCATTCATTTGAAATTTGTCATGTGTTGGCAGCTAATAAAGCTCGGATGCACACACACACACACACACACACAACGCTGACACACTCCCAAACACACGCCACCGCAACCGCCACTCTGACAGCAGAATGGGAATGTGTTGTACAACATGGGCTCACAATGTACACGCCGCACGGAGCGAGGCACGAGGCAGGCTGGCTGTCGGTGTCTGGCCGCATGAATATAAATGGACACCGGAAACAACAAACACGGGGACGTATCAACACCGTCTGGATTACGACTCTGCAAATGAAAGCTTGGTCAAATATTCACTGGCGTCAACAATATGCACCGCCATGGGACAAATGCTAATTTTTTAGCTTTATTCGTGATAGCTGCTGCATGAAAACCTGACAGTCGGACTTTACCATCTTCCTCCATATTTAAGAGTACAGGTTTTGCATGATTGTTTTTTTTTTTATTTTTTTTATTTTCTAGAAAAAAAACAAACTGTGCACTCTCATATTTAAGCTAACATTTTTTTGATTGACTAAATTTTGCCCGTCGGGCTGCACCGTGGTCTAGTGGTTAGCGCGCAGACCTCACAGCTAGGAGACCCGAGTTCAATTCCATCTTTGTGTGGAGTTTCCATGTCCTCTCCGTGCATGCGTGGGTTTTCTCCGGGTACTCCGGTTTCCTCCCACATTCCAAAAACATGCTAGGTTAATTGGCGACTCCAAATTGTCCATAGGTATGAATGTGAGTGTGAATGGTTGTTTGTCTATATGTGCACTGTGATTGGCTGGCGACTAGTCCAGGGTGTACTCCGCCTCTCGCCCAAAGACAGCTGTGATAGGCTCCAGCACCCCCCTCGACCCTTGTGAAGATAAGCGGTAGAAAATGAATGAATAAATTAATTTTGCCCATCATCCACAATGCTAATGCATTCTAAAGATATAAAAACAGATAAAAAGAGACAGCTTTTTTGGAACACGCCTCTTCCACCTACAAAGCCCGCTATTAAAACACCTCCAACTTACTGTACTTGCTGTACATTTACAAAATTTTACCATATAAGGATTACCGGAACTTCTTTCCTGTGTCCATTGATTTCACATAGCGACATAAAACGTGTTAACTTTTCCAAACTCAAAAACAAAAAGACAGTAGCAGTTGTGGCAGCTCCGAAATGTAGCATTACCTTTCGCTAGTGGCTTTTGTGCGGGGGAAGCTAGTCGCTAAATGGCTAGTAGCGATGTGGCTAGGTGTCACTACGCCAGTAATGTAATTCTTCGGTGTAACAATGTGAAAAGGGGACCTATCATGCTCTTTTGGGTCCTTTGTATTGAGATGCCCGCACAGAGAGCTTTCTCGCTCTTCCAGAATCTGCACCTATCCCAGCTGTCCAAAATGGTCTGTTTTAATTTATTCCACCCATGAACTATGAAGAGATGGCAAACATAAATAAAACAACTATTATAATAATAATAGCGTCAATGCAAATGTATTAGGAGAGCAATAAAAATGACCAAATGAGGGTCATTTGTTCGATAGCGTACATAAAACAACACAAATAGGAAATACAAATACAGAACGTGTACTTACAGGCACGTCCACGTACTTTGAGGCAGCTTTCACCTTGTCATAAAGGGGAGAGATACGGGAAGCAAACAGTGAGGATTCCGGCTATGATATCACAACTTGTCCAGCTTGCAGTTGAATCCATTTTTGTTCATCTGCATTTGAGACTGCATGTGATGGTTTCAAGTGCAAACGTGTACAATCAACATAGAGTTCATACGGGTCGTTCTGCATCATTCTACGTGTGGAAGAGGAGCGCTGATCACCAGTAAAAAAGTCATATTTCAGATCATTAGTAAAGCCGATCCTGTTCTCACTCTCTTTGACACTTGAAGGCAACACTGTAGTTCATTTGAGAATTCCAGCACGACTGAGGTGTCCTCTCTCAGGAAGGTTGGCGGAATCACAGTTTGTGAGGTCTGACACCCTTTAGCAATCAGAGATATGCAAAGGATGAAGTTGTTTCTAATTGAAAGTTTGTCAAATGGCTAAGCAGGTGATTTAACGCGCCAAATTCCACACGTCTGAAAGGAGTAGGAAGAAGCAGAGCTTATTCGGCCCTATAGCAATGTTACAATGTGTAACAATCAAGTTGAGGTTTGTAAATCTGTATGGACAAATTGCTGTAAATTGCATGAAGTGCAGTTGTTTTATGGCTTAGCATAGCAGTTCTTTGTAGTTAGCATAGCACTTTTTTGGTTAGCATAGCATTTCTTTGTGGTTAGCACAGCAGTTTCTTTGGGTTAGCATAGTATTTCTTTGTGGTTAGCATAGCAGTTCTTTTTGGTTAGCATAGTATTTCTTTGTGGTTAGCATAGCATTTCTTTGTGGTTCGGATAGTATTTCTTTGTGGTTAGCAAAGCATTTCTTTGTGTTTAGCATAGTATTTCTTTTTGGTTAGGATAGTATTTCTTTGTGGTTAGCATAGCATTTCTTTGTGGTTAGGATCATATTTCTTTGTTGTTAAGATAGTAGCATAACTGCATAGTAGCATAACATACCTATGGTTAGCACAGTAGGTGTTTGTGGTTAGCATAGTATTTCTTTGTGTTTAGCATATCATTTCTTTGTGGTTAGGATAGTATTTCTTTGTGGTTAGCATAGCATTTCTTTGTGGTTAGGATCGTATTTCTTTGTTGTTGAGATAGTAGCATAACTGCATAGTAGCATAACATAACTGTGGTTAGCACAGTAGGTGTTTGTGGTTAGCATAGTATTTCTTTGTGGTTAAAACAGTAGTTTCTTTGTTGTTAACATAGTATTTTTGTGGTTAGGATAGTATTTCTTTGTGGTTAGCATAGCATTTCTTTGTGTTTAGCATAGCATTTCTTTGTGGTTAGGATCGTATTTCTTTGTTGTTAAGATAGTAGCATAACTGCATAGTAGCATAACATAACTGTGGTTAGCACAGTAGGTCTTTGTGGTTAGCATAGTATTTCTTTGTGGTTAAAACAGTAGTTACTTTGTTGTTAACATAATATTTTTGTGGTTAGGATAGTATTTCTTTGTGGTTAGCATAGCCTTTCTTTGTGGTTAGGATAGTATTTCTTTGTTGTTAAGATAGCATAACTGCATAGTCGCATAACATAACTGTGGTTAGCACAGTAGGTGTTTGTGGTTAGCATAGTATTTCTTTGTGGTTAAAACAGTAGTTACTTTGTTGTTAACATTATATTTTTGTGGTTATGATAGTATTTCTTTGTGGTTAGCATAGCCTTTCTTTGTGGTTAAAACAGTAGTTTCTTTGTTGTTAACATAGTATGTTTTTGGTTAGGATAGTATTTCTTTGTGGTTAGCATAGCATTTATTTGTGTTTAGCATAGCATTTCTTTGTGGTTGGGATAGTATTTCTTTGTTGTTAAGATAGTAGCATAACTGCATAGTAGCATAACATAACTGTGGTTAGCACAGTAGGTGTTTGTGGTTAGCATAGTATTTCTTTGTGGTTAAAACAGTAGTTACTTTGTTGTTAACATTATATTTTTGTGGTTAGGATAGTATTTCTTTGTGGTTAGCATAGCATTTATTTGTGTTTAGCATAGCATTTCTTTGTGGTTGGGATAGTATTTCTTTGTTGTTAAGATAGTAGCATAACTGCATTGTAGCATAACATAACTGTGGTTAGCACAGTAGGTGTTTGTGGTTAGCATAGTATTTCTTTGTGGTTAAAACAGTAGTTTCTTTGTTGTTAACATAGTATTTTTGTGGTTATGATAGTATTTCTTTGTGGTTAGCATAGCCTTTCTTTGTGGTTAGGATAGTATTTCTTTGTTGTTAAGATAGCATAACTGCATAGTCACATAACATAACTGTGGTTAGCACAGTAGGTGTTTGTGGTTAGCATAGTATTTCTTTGTGGTTAAAACAGTAGTTTCTTTGTTGTTAACATAATATTTTTGTGGTTAGGATAGTATTTCTTTGTGGTTAGCATAGCATTTCTTTGTGGTTAGGATAGTATTTCTTTGTTGTTAAGATAGCATAACTGCATAGTCGCATAACATAACTGTGGTTAGCACAGTAGGTGTTTGTGGTTAGCATAGTATTTCTTTGTGGTTAAAACAGTAGTTACTTTGTTGTTAACATAATATTTTTGTGGTTAGGATAGTATTTCTTTGTGGTTAGCATAGCCTTTCTTTGTGGTTAGGATAGTATTTCTTTGTTGTTAAGATAGCATAACTGCATAGTCGCATAACATAACTGTGGTTAGCACAGTAGGTGTTTGTGGTTAGCATAGTATTTCTTTGTGGTTAAAACAGTAGTTTCTTTGTTGTTAACATAGTATTTTTGTGGTTAGGATAGTATTTCTTTGTGGTTAGCATAGCATTTCTTTGTGGTTAGGATCGTATTTCTTTGTTGTTAAGATAGTAGCATAACTGCATAGTAGCATAACATAACTGTGGTTAGCACAGTAGGTGTTTGTGGTTAGCATAGTATTTCTTTGTGGTTAAAACAGTAGTTTCTTTGTTGTTAACATAGTATGTTTGTGGTTAGGATAGTATTTCTTTGTGGTTAGCATAGCATTTCTTTGTGTTTAGCATAGCATTTCTTTGTGGTTAGCATAGCATTTCTTTGTGTTTAGCATAGCATTTCTTTGTGGTTAGGATCGTATTTCTTTGTTGTTAAGATAGTAGCATAACTGCATAGTAGCATAACATAACTGTGGTTAGCACAGTAGGTGTTTGTGGTTAGCATAGTATTTCTTTGTGGTTAAAACAGTAGTTTCTTTGTTGTTAACATAGTATTTTTGTGGTTAGCATAGTATTTCTTTGTGGTTAAAACAGTAGTTTCTTTGTTGTTAACATAGTATTTTTGTGGTTAGCATAGTATTTCTTTGTAGTACTTACTGTGAAAGAAAGAAAAGAAGAAAATAGTGTTCCTTCGTCGTATCTGGAGAGCTTTGCTAATACACTTTCCAGAATGACCACAAACTGAAAGAGTTGCAGAAAACATGTTTCGATCAGTTCTATATGTCTATGGAAAATAATACATTCTATTTTCATTTTATTTTATTAACACAAAACTTAACTTGGTGTTAACTTGGCTTTTACACTGTTGGATCTTAAGGAGGTTGTAAGTAGTAAGAAATAAATCCATTGGGTATTTTACCTTTGCTACCAGCAGCGTTATCATCTCCTTCACTGTCTCCTCAATGAGAAAGTCAATTTGGGAATGGTATTGTCTCTACGGAAAAAGGAAATCATACAACACAAATATTACTTACTGCCATCCATACTTGAAATCTAAGTACTGTCAATACTAAATATGGTGCTTACATCTTCAAATCCTCAGCTCCAAATACATCATCATTCATCTAAACTCATTGTTATGTATTTATTTTTTATCCTAGAGAAGAGGTATCCAGCGAGGGCCACATACGGAAAAATGAAAGGATGCAAGGACCACTTTGATATTTTGTCAAGCAACACGTACTGCAGATATGCTTAGAGGTATTTACATATATAAGCCTGTCAGGATAATTAAAAAAAACAAGTCAGTATCGGACCGATATGAGGGGATGATCACATCATAACCGATAAATCCGATAACATTAAAAAGGTTTGCAAGAGACCTCCATGGTGTCAGCACAGCTGCTCTGAGCGTGTGCCCGAATATAGTGCACCTTGCTGGGCCACAGCATGTGTCTCCCTCCCTTCTATACTCTGGTTCTCCTGATAGTCATGATGTGTTATAGGAATGTCAGGATATTTGGACAAATCAGTGTGCAGTTGGTCAATCCTAATTTGTTCCTACCTCCAGGTGTGCACAAACACCTGTTAAATATAATTTTTAAAAATATATATGTATATATAAAAATCTGTATTTGTTTGAAAAAAGATAAAGTGCATACTAAGTTGTGATCTAATGAAAAAAAGTTGTAAATTCACAAGAGTATGGTTGAATAATGAGGAAAAATATTGTAATTTTAATAGCATAAAGTTGAAATATTAAATAAAAAAATATGTTATTTTTTTAAAACAGAAAGTAGAAAATATATAATTGACCTCATCAAATAAAATGCTTGATCTGTGTGCTTAAGCAACTCATTCGGCATTTTAACAGAATTCACAAGCGTTCATAATAAGGGTGCCAGATTCAAAATTCAAATAATTTAACAATACATAACTAAATTGTCACCACTTTAACTATTACACCTTAACTGTATAAAATAACAACTTAAAGAGGCATAAGGCAGTCAAAAAGCATCATTTTAACTACAGCAAAGCATGCTGGGAAGGTTTCCAGTATGTGACCCTCAACGGACGCGGTTGTGAGTGAATAAAAAAGAAGTGAAGCTGAGCTGAAATGCTATGAAAAATGTATCGGAGTGGAGAATATGGAATGGTTGGAATCCTTGACACAGGTGGAACCCTTTTGTTACGCCAACGGAACGCAAGTCAGTCAAGACTGAGTAATAATCCGTTTGTTGTCAGTAATTGGTATGAGTCTCTGAGATGTCTCACTTCCACGCCAAGTATATTCAGCACTATCCACACATACGCTAATGAAATCCAAACAATTCAAGGGGAGGAAGACACACCACTAATTATACATTGGGGAAGACGAGGGTGTGATTACAATTGAATTTGCGGCCACACTCACCCAGTCTCTTACAAACTTTCACAAGACAAAGACGAAAAAGAAAGGAGAAAAAAAAGGCAACTGAGAAACAGAAAGAAGGAGGTGACATGGCATGTGTCATATTATTTGAATAATATCAGAGGATAAAAAAGCTGCAAATGAAAACTGAGAATGATATCTGTCAATAACATTCATATTGTTTTCACCGTATCGTGAATCATCTCATCTCATACTCCTACCGTGTCCCAAATGTTATTTACATCTGACTCATTCAAAATCTGGCTTTTGGATTCAACTAGTTCAGGGGTGGGCAAACTACGGCCCGGGGGCCACATCCGGCCCGCCAAGTGCTTGAATACGGCCCGCCTGTTCTTTCCAAAGTATTTCATTTAAACTCAACATACAACCTGGCATCATGGCTTGAGCCAACCTTTTGATGGTTGAAGTAGCTGGTTTATCAATTTCGTTATTTAATGTGGTCTGTTGTTTACAAAATGCTCCTGAAAAAAGGGACACAAGCACATAATAATAAAATATAAAAAATATATATTTTCCAATAATATTAAATAATAATAATTATATTAATAATACAATCAATATAATATTATTACTTATTGCCATTAATAATATTAATTAATAATAATATTAAATTAAAAAACAATTATTAATATTAATAATAGTACAAAAATAATAATTGGAAAAAATATTAAATAACAATAATAATCATTATTATTATTATTATAATACAGGGGTGCTCATTAAGTCGATCGCGAGCTACTGGTCGATCGCGGAGGTGGTACTGGTCGATTGCTGGTCGATCGCGGCGTGACATTAAAAAAATATCATCCTAGCATCAATGCCGTCACTTGATTGATATACAGGGCAGCCATTCAGATGACAACTGAATGTTGCCCTTCGGGCGACCAATCAAATCAAACGACGTCTCTAAGTGCAGCAGAACTTACGATGTCAGCCTATCATCCATCCCCGTTACTTGATTGACTTACAGGACAACCAGTCAGATGACAACTGAATTTTGACCTTTAGGTCACCGCTCATGCGTAAACAGCGATGCAAAGTGCTAAGCTAGTCGGCGAATTGCGAGATTTTAAGCCCTCGCTAAAGTTTATGGTCACTAAAATGAGTGAAGTAGCTGGACCAAGTAAAAAGGCAAAAACTGGACCAAGTAAAAAGGCAAAAAACATATCACTTCCATACGGATATGGAATATTATACAGATATTGTGATACGGATATTATCCATGACTGATAAACATTTGGAAGTGTGCTTGAGGCTGGCTATCAGCAGCTACTATCCGGACTATGCATCCCTGCCTGGTTCAATTCAGTGCAAGTCATCAAAGTAAACTCAGGTAATTACAAAAAATGTTAATAGTTAATTATGTGTGTTTTGCAATATTGGCTCATTTGGTTATGTAAGGTACATCAACATACATTGTACGTACAAATAATCCTCAATACATTTGAAAATAAATAGACGTTTTGCATTTTTGTAGTGGGTAGATCATTTTGACTCGTCATTTTAAAAGTAGCTCGCATGCTGAAAAAGTGTGAGCACCCCTGTTATAATACATTTAATTTATAACACACTTTATATCAAATAAATCATCTCAAAGTGCACATATAGCAGATTGCATGACACTTTTACATGTAAAACATGTGTAAAATATACGTGTAAAAATTGACCGTGTAAAATATTATATAGTCTGGCCCCCCCCGTCAATGTCGTTAAATCAGTGCAGCCCACAAGTCAAAAAATGGAAAATTGCACTTTTTTTGAATTTTTGCCCATCATCCATAATCCACACATATCGCACATTCATAATAACATGTAATACTTACAATAGTTTGCTGTATTGTGATCATTTTGATCATTAGCAGGATTATTTCACATATAGCAACATAGAAAGGAACACTACACCCGAAGCTAGCTGCCTTTTTAGGTGTTTTTAGATCTTCAGAACCCATATCAAGATTGTGGATGATGGGCAAAATTTTTCAAAAGAATGCAGTTTTCCTTTAAGGAACACAGAACACGCTATTTCCTTTCTGCTGTCCTCATCAACTGGAACTTTGGGGAAACATTTCATAGAAGCGGCGTTTATAGTTTTCAGCCTCACCTCTTGATCCAGGTCCACGGCGCACAGCTTGGCAGACTGAGCTTTGGCATCCACCATGACGTTAAACATGGTGCAGATCGACTGTGGCACTCGGAAGTCTGTGGCACGACTGCTCCTCTGAAGCTTGGCCTCGAATGCTGCACGGGTTCTTTAGCAAAGGCGGTAAGATCCAGGAGCTCAGTCTCAGATACTACGTATACATTGAATGTCAGGACTCCCTTGAAGAAACGCATCCTAATTACCTTTTTATACAGGATTCAATCATGTCGCTGGACATCAGTTTGAGTCGGGTCTCCAGATGTTTGCCAAACTCCTCCTCCGGCCAGTGAAGATCTCGGATAAAGGTCTGCAGAGCATCCAACTTCCAAAACAGATCCTCTGAAGTCCCTGAGCCGTTGCTTTAAGGACGAGAGGTTAGAGTTTACTCTTTCTAAAGTCATCATATCCATGTAATCATGTGACTTTGTTTGGAGGTGGGGGGGTACACATGAGGGTATCCTTGCTATTATTATCATTTTAGAAACTCAACAGTCGTCCAACGCCATCTGAATTTCGCGGCTTCACTCGATCACAGTCTTTTAAAAATATATTAATTATTAATCATGCTGTTTCGTCATGCTAAAATACCATTTTTCAATCATAAAAATAGCAAAATAAACAAAATACAAATACACTGCATTGAAAAGACACATTCAAAGACACAAGCTACTCTTGCGGCCGTATCCCACCACAAGGTAAAACGTCACTTCCTGTCCACGCCACCAGCATCACATGTACACAGTATGAATCTGATTTTCTTTCATTGCGGGTTTGAATTATGCAACAACAGCCACAATAATCCCTGAGTGAACATATTTATAGTAATACACACAAGCACAAGTCTTATTTACGTCTTAATTGGCTTATTTACTCTTATTATGTCCACAATATTGAGCAATACGAGTGTAAAGGTGACTATAGGGGTGTTAGTTCATGTCTAAAGGGCTCTAGTAATGTTAACAACCATATTTAGAAGGTCGCAAACAGGTTTTCTATGTGTAAATATTCCATTTATGAATAAGGAATTCCACTTTGCAGAAATTCACCAAAAACAATTAACCGCGTTGCTGTGAATACTTCCTGGCATTTCCACATGATGGAAAATAAAACATATTATTTTTAGACAGTAAAGACAGTATGTGGGAGTCGGGCATCGGCAAACAGGAACAACAAATGTGGGAAAGCTGGGGGAAGGAATCATTTGTTAACATGATCACAATTTACATACGTATGAGACAAACATGAAAATAAATATTTCTCACAACAACAACAACAACAACAACAACAGAGGGCGCCAGCTTTGGGAAAGAAGGATATGGAAAGGTTCATCTTCCTTAGAACGTCAACTTAAGATCATTTCGGGACATGTTTCATGTCAGGGCACAAATGTGGCTTTATGGTGTGTATAAATGTCACAAATCCAATGCAAAATTTCCCTGGTAACTCATTGCATATTTCAAGTAGTAATTCAATTTAATAATTTTTTTGTGTTGGAGCCACATATATGCCAAAGATGTGTACATGTCTCCGACTACAGGAGGCAAAGTACACACTCAGAGTCATCGTTAGACGTCATCCAGTCGGGTGGAGAAAAGATGGGCATTTGTGAGAGGTTAACACTGGCTACTGTTAGATTTGGTACTTTGGGCATTTGGAGGTTGACGTTTGGCAGAGCGCCTGCTCTACTCCTGTGGAGAGAAACAGTACAATGAATACATTTAGTGGTAATACTTCATCATATTGTAATCACAATATGGGGGGGGGGGGGGGGGGGGGGGGGGTCGCTCAGCTGATGTGCATTTCTGGTTCATTTCCAGCATATGTTCATTTTCCAGTTTCCATTCGTTAGTAATCAATGTAGGACAAAGCTAAGTTTCAGGTAAATATCAGTTCCCAACAAAAAACAGGAGAAAACAAGCTTTTGTGAAAAGATCAAATTTGAGCATAATTTTCACTTTCACCTTTGAAATGGGGGCTGCACGGCGGTCTCGTGGTTAGCGTGCCGGCCTCACAGCTAGGAGACCTATGTTCAATCCCACCCTCGGCCATCTCTGTGTGGAGTTTGCAAGCAAAATCGTGCATGTCACCCTGCAACGATGTTTTGCTTAATGGTGGCCATGCTTCTCAACCAATTTTGAGCCATGAAGATGTTTGTTCACTGGTGAGGTCTGTGTTCGATTCCCATATTAACTCATTCAATACCATTTATACATTAATATACTCCCAAACCTCCGATTCCGACAACGTATTTATACTTCTTTTCCGTTTTTTGTGTGAAATGGTTTCCTCCGGGCTGCACGGTGGTCGAGTGGTTAGCGCGCAGACCTCACAGCTAGGAGACCTGTGTTCAATTCCACCCTCGGCCATCTCTGTGTGGAGTTTGCATACGTGGGTTTTCTCCGGGTACTCCGGTTTCCTCCCACATTCCAAAAACATGCTAGGTTAATTAGCCACCCCAAATTGTCCATAGATATGAATGTGAGTGTGAATGGTTGTTTGTCTATATGTGCTCTGTGATTGGCTGGAGTCACCAGTCCAGGGTGTTCCCCGCCTCTCGCCCGAAGACAGCTGGGATAAGCTCCAGCACCCCTGTGACCCTCATGAGGATAAGCGATAGAAAATGAAAGGAACATTTGGAATGGAACATTTTTCCCTACAATGCGTAACCTTCCGAACGTTCTACTTGCTCTTATAAACGCTCTTCTGCCACCTTGTGGGCGTTTTTATGCTTTAAAATTGATCTGAAGTGAAATTCATCACCTCTTTCTGCCTCTGGCACAAAAAATAAAACATAAATAACATATAACTAAATAACAATAAGTAAATAAATTGCCCTTACTTGACAGGTTCCCACGATTCCCTTTCAAAGCCTCTGTGAATAGACTGGGCAATGGATGATTCCATCAGGTCCACGTAGCGCACCACCAGGGGGGCGTACAGGTCTTGGAGGTGTTTGTGGAACTTCCCGTTGCAGAGGTTATCTGTTTTGAAACAACAATGAATGCATTATTAAAGCAATTTGTTGTAATATTTCATGCTTAAATTGAATGCAATACACCAGTAGGAGACTTAGAGTGGATGGTAAGGTTGCCATTTTTTTTTGGCCTATAGAGCTTTGCTAGCTGTGACTAAGTTCTTGAGGTGTTTGTTGGAGGCTATTTGTCAGTAGACACTTATATTTACATTTTAAATTCTAGTATTTCATTTCATAGCATGCCTCCAGTAATGTTTGGGGTGTGAAGGTGATTCTAGGGGTGTTATTTCATGTCTACAGGGCTCTAATCATGTTATAAATCATATTTAGAAAGATCCCAAACAGGTTTTCTATGCTCTAAGAACAAACATATTCAATTTATTGATGTTTATTATAAATCAATTAACGCCTATAAACAAAAAATAACTATTATTCTTAACACTGGTCTTCACAGTGTCTGATTCTGATACCCACTGAAGGCCCGGGTACCAGATGCATCGCCCACCTCTGCCATGTCTAAATCCAGACCGGTCGCACAAACTTCTCCCTTTCTCTGCCAGCTTCCAACTGGTAAAAAGGCAACACTGACAAAGACCACAGGAGATAAAATGGAGGCCAGTGTGTGCTAATGCGATGCCTCACGGCTCCACGCGGCGCTCTCTCTCTTTGTTTTTCTCTCCCCCTCTGAGCATGTGTGTGTTTGTGTGTGTTGGCACGGGAGTCAAGGTCAGCCATACACAGTAGGTGCAATTTTTGTTGTGTTCCCTGATTGCCGCGCTCCCAATTAGCCACTTCGGCGGCTGTTGTCCACTTGGATGTGTTGCGTGTCCAGGAGTGTGTTTGCAGGGCTCGCCGCGCCCGCGAAAGCCGCTGCTTTGGACCTCATTAACTCGTCCAGCGGCGAGCGGATTTGGGCGCGTGTCTGGTGCTGAGGCTATTTACTGCTACATAAGTGCACCGCTGGAGGGCACCGGAGCGGATGACCTTCCTTCCGTGTCTTCATAATGCAGCTTGTGTGATGTGTCAATTGGGGGGGGGGGGGGGGGGGGGCATCTTCCAGAAGTCATAAAACAGCCAGATGTGTAAAAAGTTGAGGTGCTAATCATAGAAAATCACTTTTGCGCAATAGGAGATCTTCACATTAAAAAAAATGGATTGCTCCTATTCTATGAAACACATTCATATCTTGGAAACTATGATGAAAAATCTATTTTAATGACCGAATTACTAGGAGAATAATAACTCTACTGTTTGTATTCACTATGCCTGCTGCTACGCTGCTACGCTCACTTAGCCGTACAAAGAGGGGCCAATTTGATGACACGGCCAACTGAGCGTCAAATGTGTAATGATATCTGTTAAGACGAATAAGTCAACGAGGCTGTGACTTCTCCTTGACTCCCGACTGACGACGACAAAAGGGGGAAGCGTTCCCCGGGGACAGTTAGCACCCTACTGATTGAGTCAGGATTGTGAAGAGTGAAGTGTATCCTTTACAGGACAACGGACAGCGCCGGTGGTCCTGAGGGTAAGAATGCGGTTCATTATGGACATTTCTGTCATGCGGCAACCATTGTCGAAACGGGACCATTATCTTCACACACACACACACACACATTTTACGTGATTTTTAGGTACGTTTTACCCACAATGCAACATAAATCTCACTCTAGACACACACAGTGGATATAACCAACACCAGATACTCGCTATCTAGTAGCTGTCAAAAATATGAAAACAGAGGCAGCTAAGAATGCATGAAAAGGAACGCAACTATTCCTCCGATAAAGCCTTCTGAAAAAATAATGTGATGCAATGTGGTGAAAAAAATGAATAATAGGTGCATAAAGATAAATATAGGGGTGTTACTTCATGTCTACAGGGCTCTATGCTCTATTTCCGAAAACATTCACTTCATTAATATTGAGTCCTACTTCACGGAAATTCACTTTTGCCGTTGAGTTTGTTGCTCTTATGAGCATTATCAATCTGCAGTGCACCTTTTTATTATTATTATTATTATTATTAATAATAATAAATACAGTAAACCTCGGATATATCGCACTCGGATATATCGGAAATTCGCTCACAACGGACAGATAAAAAAGAACCGATTTTTCTGTAATGCATTTCCAATAAAAATTCATTGCATATATCGGATTTTTTATAACGGATTTCGCCTATTTCGGACAAAATCTCCAGTCCCGTTCCAATGCATTTCCATTAAATTTCCCTCGCATATATCGGATGGCCGCATCGTGGCGCTCCGATTCGCCGAATCGTGACAGGCCGCTATACGACGTCATTTGCAGCGTTTGCAGCGTTGCCTGCGCGTCCAGGTACATTGGAAACATAGTCAAGGAAGTGCCTTTTTATAACGGATAAAATCCGATTTACGCATATACCGGATATAAATCCGATATATGCGTAAAACGGACATTTTCCGGTATACGCATATAACGGATTTCGCTTATATCGGACAAAACCAGTGGGAACAATTGAATCCGATATATCCGAGGTTTACTGTACAAACGAAAATTCTGCTATGTTGAATTCTCGCTCCTTCTGAGCCCCCGCTAAGCCACGAGTGAACCTGCCGAACCAATATCCAAGCACGTACAGCTACTCCAGTCCACCATGCTGAATGTTCAAGCCCCCCCCCCCTCACTTACAGTCCATCCTCAGGAAGTCATTGAGCAGCTGAAAGAGGGGGAAACTGTCCCAGCTGTCTGGAGGCTGAACTTCAAGAGCTGCGTCCATGTCAGCCGAGTAAAGACACAAGAAGGTCTCGGCGTGTTCCACCATCAGGTCTGACCACCACGCGAAGGCCTGGAGATCCAGAAGAGAGGAAGACAAGTGCAGGCGGTTGATGTCAAGAGGTACAGAAATATGTTATTTTTTTATTTCTCTACTGTGTAATTGAGTTTTAACGAGTTCTTATCTTCTGGGAGGAAGCCACGCTTGAGTACGGACAACCGCATTTCCAGTCGTCGTAGTGGAGGAAGCCCTAAGGAGCCATCATGTTTTCTCATCCACATCAAGCTGTCAACACAATGTTGAACGTAACCACGGGCTAACGAGATAAGTGGGGGGGTTCCTTCGGGAGTCGTTGTCGTATAATCACGAGCTACGTTTCAAGTGGTGTGCTGGCGTACTTACACTTTGCATTTTGAATGCACGAGTGTGGATATGGTGGATGTTCCACTCGACACGCTCACAGTCACCATCTTGGCTACGTAGCGGAAGAGGAGGGACTAACGTAAAGGGTTGCAATTTACCAAAAAAGGAGATAAGATGAGGGAGAACATAACAGTAATGGATTTGGTTTATATAATTCCAAACATTTTTTAAGAATATCTACATTTCCTGATTGAAAACATTGCAACATTACACTTTGTAATGTCTTCATGTAAACTGAGCTCATTGTTCTTGCTAAAATACAGAGATAATTAATACATAATTAATACGTAATTAGTTGCAAAATCGTGCATGTCACCCTGCAACGACATTAATGGTGGCCGTGCTTCTCAACCCATTTTGATCAAATTGTTTATCCGAGCGGGCGGCACGGCGGTCTGGTGGTTAGTGCGCAGACCTCACAGCTAGGAGACCAGGGTTCGGTCCCCGCCCTCGGCCATCTCTGTGTGGAGTTTGCATGTTCTCCCCGTGCATGCGTGGGTTTTCTCCGGGTACTCCGGTTTCCTCCCACATTCCAAAAACATGCTAGGTTAATTGGCGACTCCAAATTGTCCATAGGTATGAATGTGAGTGTGAATGGTTGTTTGTCTATATGTGCCCTGTGATTGGCTGGCGACCAGTCCAGGGTGTACCCCGCCTCTCGCCCGAAGACAGCTGGGATAGGCTCCAGCACCCCCCGCGACCCTCGTGAGGAAAAAGCGGTAGAAAATGAATGAATGAATGTTTATCCAAGCCCTGAAAATGGTGAAGTCTGTATTCGATTCCCATATTAACTCATTCAATCGCATTTATACATTAACATAATCCCGAACTCCCGATTCCAACAACGTATTTATATTTCTTTTACGTTTGTTGTGCGAAATGGGCGCACGGTGGTCGAGTGGTTAGCGCGCATACCTCACAGCTAAGAGACCCAAGTTCGATTCCACCCTCTGTGTGGAGTTTGCATGTTCTCCCCCCCGTGCATGCGTGGGTTTTCTCCGGTTTCCTCTCACATTCCAAAAACATGCTAATTTAATTGGTGACTCCGAATTGTCCATAGGTATGAATGTGAGTGTGAATGGTTGTTTGTCTATATGTGCCCTGTGATTGGCTGGCCACCAGTCCAGGGTGTACCCCGGGATATGCTCCAGCACTCCGAGCGACGCTTGTGAGGATAAGTGGAAGAAAATGAATGAATGAATTTTAGTTGGGAACTGATATTTCCCTGAAACTTACCTATGTTCTACTGGTAATGGTTTCAGGGTTTCTGTGTTGTGATTTTTGCCATATTGGAGAACAAATTTTGAATAGTAGTGAGTAGTCCAAGTATTTGATGTTAGCATAATGGTACAAGTGCAACACATTGAAGTACTCTTTGTACTGTACATACACACAAATAGAATGGATGTCTATTGACAGGAGCGGCACACATCAGTACTGTTTACAGCTAACTACTCTAAACTATGGTAACCTTTGTGTGTGTGTGTGTGTAACTATGTGTGTGTGTGTGTGTGTCTCCATACTGACCTCAGCATGGTGTTCCTCATTCTGCTGCAGCACCTCGATCACCAGCTCGGCCAAGCGAATGGTGTCCTCCAGTTTTTTTGCAGGAGTGGCGAGTCGGCCAACATTCTCTGCAGCAAAAATAAAGTCCAAATATAGAGTCTAATCTAAAAATGTTAACTTAAAGTGAACCGTATTTATACCCCGGGGTAGGATGCATGCGATATGATGCATGGGGAAAGAACACACCCTCTCGGAACATCAAGAAATATAACATTGACAAAAGTATGCAACATGCACGTTATCCTGCCTACTGCCAAACACTAGAAAATATAAGATAAGATCTGTGACATTTTGGTTAAAATAGCATCAAAAGTGATCCTTACATATCCTGTACATGTGTCTAGAGCAGGGGTGGGCAAACTTTTTGACTCGCAGGCCGCATTGATATGACAAAATTTAGGGGGGGGGGGGGGGGGCAGACTATATATTTTACACGTAACAGTCCACCTGGTATTATTGTATCTGTAAAATTGTCATGCAATCTGCTATTATTATTTATTATGTTATATTTATATTTAAATATTTTAAAAATAATAAAATATTATAATAATTACAATAAAATTAAAATAATAATTATTATATTATTATTATGTAAAATATGCAAATATAACAATAATATTATATATAATTAATATAATAATTAGCATCAATATAATAATTATAATAATCATAATAGTTCTAATAATAATTATAATAATCTAATAATCTAATAATAATAATAATTATTATTATTATTATTATTATTATTATTATTATTATTATTATTATTATTATTATTATTATTATTATTATGTGCTTGTGTCCCTTTTTTCAGGAGCACTTTGTAAACAACAGACCATGTCAAAAAACGAAATTGATAAAACCATCGAAAGGTTGGCTCAGGCCACGATGCCAGGTTGTATGTTGAGTTTAAATGAAATACTTTGGAAAGATTGGGCGGGCCGTATTCAAACACTTGGCGGGCCGGATGTGGCCCCCGGGCCGTAGTTTGCCCACCCCTGGTCTAGAGTCTACCCATCCTAATAGGTGCAACTAGTGTGGCAGGAGAGTGAAGGCAACATCCAGATAAAACATGTAATAATGAGGGATGCAAACAGCAACATTGAACACTCATCATGCAGTAATGTTGGGATCAGATCTTGTTGTGTTACCTGGTTCGTGTCTTTTAGCGACTTAGCGCCGTGAAATTATTTATCTGATCGAGCAAACTTGACCAATCGTACAAATGATTCCATTCCAAAAGATCATTTCTGCCTGCCTTAAAAGGGCGTCGTTATCATGTGCAGTGAGTGGAATGAGATTATACCATGGCTTAGATATGCAAAGATAAAAAATGTGGTCCGAAGTTTACAAACACATGATTTCTTTGAAGTGTTCTTTGTCCAGGGTGCAAGGATTATATAATTTATATATTTGATGGTTTTTAAAAACAAGAACTGGGTGCACAATTAGAATTAGAATTGATTATAGATTACATATTTTGTGATACAGTACGCCTTCTCCAGCACGGCGGTCTAGTGGTTAGCGCGCAGACCTCACAGCTAGGAGACCAGGGTTCAATTCCACCCTCGGCCATCTCTGTGTGGAGTTTGCATGTTCTCCCCGTGCATGCGTGGGTTTTCTCCGGGTACTCCGGTTTCCTCCCACATTCCAAAAACATGCTAGGTTAATTGGCGACTCCAAATTGTTCATAGGTATGAATGTGAGTGTGAATGGTTGTTTGTCTATGTGTGCCCTGTGACTGGCTGGCGACCAGTCCCGGGTGTACCCCGCCTCGCACCCGAAGGCAGCTGGATGGGCTCCGGCACCCTCCGCGACCCTCGTGAGGAAAAAGCGGTAGAAAATGAATGAATGAATGAGTGCGCCTTCTCGGGGCATTTGTTCGATTGCAACCGGACCGTCCAGGTTGTCATCAAAGACATTTCGCCTCAGATCCGATCGTCAGTTCAGTCAATTACAAAAATCCAATATGAATCCAAACTTGTGCATGCTATAGTTTGGGTTTGAGTGTAAAGCTTCCAGGATGAGACTCGCCACCTCCAGATCCAAGTCGTCCCCCAGATTGTTCACAAGTGAGGAAACGTTGGAGCGTGAAGTGCCGGACTGTCGTGGTGAAGCCGAAAGATCAAAATGTACGGGTCTATCTACCCCATCCTCAAATCCCTCCACTGTTAAATACCGGATTGAGTTTAAAGTCTCCCTCCTGCCCATAACCCCCCCTCACACCACAAGCCTCCTCACGCCACCTCCGCTCAAAAGCGCCTTTTGCACACCTGCCCCAAGTCTGTGGAACGGACTCCCTGATTATCTGAGGGCGCCACAGACATTTTAAAAAAGGATTAAAAACATATCTTTTTAGAAAAGCTTTTACATAGTTTGCCTATTTTAACGCATATTTAACGTTTTTCACTGTGCTGTGTTAGTTTGGCTTTGGTCATTTCCATCTCCGCTGCTCTGCTTATTTTGGTTGTGCTATTGTGACATTTGCTGTTAACTTTTATTCTTCTATTGTAACTATTGCACTTTGAGATCATTATTTTGATGTAAAGTGCGTTAAAAATTAAATTTATTATTATTATCCTCACCTAACAAAAGTACGATATTGCGGTTCGAAGCGTCCATAATGAGTTTCCTCTGTAGGGTGGCTGAACTCACCCTAAAAATTAGCTTGAAGACCCCAGTCATCCGGGAAGTCTGGGCTTCCCTACTGAGACTGCCGCCCCCGGTGACCCAGACCAGGATTAACGAAACAAAATGTACGAATGGTTGGACTTGTGCACCCAAGAAGACATAGAATATATACGTTTATTAATCATTCCATCCCTGG
This sequence comes from Doryrhamphus excisus, assembly GCF_030265055.1. Lineage (NCBI taxonomy): Eukaryota > Metazoa > Chordata > Actinopteri > Syngnathiformes > Syngnathidae > Doryrhamphus > Doryrhamphus excisus. The sequence goes on from NC_080466.1 coordinate 41,429,773, forward strand.
AGAAAGAAGCCAATTAAAGTGAAAATGACCTCCATGCCCATGATGAGTGTACGTGACTTCTGACCACCAATGTTCACGTTTTGGAATGGTCGATAAAGACCTGATAGTAACACCTAAAACAAGTATAAGTTCCAATGTTGTCTTGTTTGTTTTTTTCCATGGCCATGGTATAAGCATGATAATGCACTCCAAGCTATTTTCATATGGAAAATGTGGATTGTAGATTAAAGTTATTATAAGCGTTATTATCTCCACATCATCCATTAGTTCATCTCTCAGTCCATTGGCTGGTGCATTATCATTTATAATAAAGTGGCAAAGTGGGTGAGTGGGTGGGGTTGTACTGCATGTCCTGGGTTCTAAACTATAACTATTAGATTCGGTACTTGCCTTCGAGCCATTTCCTATTTTTGAATGAGCACAAAACAAATCTTGTAGTCAAAGTATTAGCATTTGTACATTTAAAAAAAATATATAAGAACTTGTGAAAAACAAAACAATTCACAATTCAAATTCTGCTTAAATGTAAGGAAGGAGGAAGAGGTTAAAGCCTTGCATTACCAGGACCATCAACAAACAACACATATAAACAGATACACTTGGATAAATGAGGCATAATCAACTTGTGGATGGCTTTTTTTGAGAAAGCCTGCATATAAAAGTCTCAAAATGTCAACCAAATAAACTTTTCCTGAACCGACATACCCACCATACAGCTCAATTTAACTTTATATTAAGCATTTAAATATAGTACTTATATTAATTTAGCCGCACCATATTAGATCTTTAGCACTTCTACACTAATTACACTTTTACACTAATTGCATCGTGATGCAGATATCTTATATAAGCCTGAGTTCTGTTTGAAGATTTGAACGTGCCACGTCAGGGTCGTGACCGTTCACCCCAATCCGCCGCAAAGCTCAAGTGGTTCAGTCATGCTGCGGACAACAAGACGACCGGCTGATCATTTGCCTGCAGGAGCTCAAGTCGTGTTCACGCGGCTGACAGCTCCCACAGAATGGGTCCACTGTACTTATTAGAATGGGGGCTTGTTAGGACCTACTCATGTCTGTTGTACCAGGGAGCGAAGGAAGGTAGTGGGAGAGTTTGCTGTAACCACAAAACTACACATTGTTACATTTTTTTGCCTTTGTATTTTTCACTGAAAACAATAACCTGGTAGTTATGTGTAGTGTTCAAGAGTTAGTAATTTCCGACTGCCTGTGAACATGTAAAAGTTAGGGGTGCTCCGATCACCATCTAGGATGGCATTTTGTCTCCGAGGGCAGGGAGTTGGCTGCATTTGCGGTTCATAAGGCTGGAGGGGTTCAATTAATAATGGGAGAAGACTAGAAATAATGCATTGTGAAGTACAAAACGTGAGTTGTGGATACCAGCATTTTGTTCATGTTCTGATAAAACGGCTTAGTTTGGCTTGAAATAATCTATGGAAATAAATGTTACAAAAATGAGTAGCTCTTGGCCATTTTCATTTTAACATTGTGCAATAGCATTTTAATTGAATTTTATGCTTGACTGAGTGTTTTATTTATTTAATTTAATTTTAATTTTAATTTAATTTTAATTTAATTTCAATTTAATTTAATTTAATTTAATTTAATTTAATTTAATTTAATTTAATTTAATTTAATTTAATTTAATTTAATTTAATTTAATTTAATTTAATTTAAATTTAATTTAATTTAATTTAATTTAATTTAATTTAATTTAATTTAATTTAATTTAATTTAATTTAATTTAATTTAATTTAATTTAATTTAATTTAATTTAAATTTAAATTTAAATTTTAATGTAATTTTAATGTAATTTAATTTAATTTAATTTAATTTAATTTAATTTAATTTAATTTAATTTAATTTAATTTAATTTAATTTAATTTAATTTAATTTAATTTAATTTAATTTAATTTTATGTTATTTTTATTTTATTTTATTTTATTTATTTTTTTATTTTATTTTCATTTTATTTTCATTTTATTTTCATTTTATTTTCATTTTATTTTCATTTTATTTATTTTATTTATTTATTTTATCTTATTTATTTTTATTCTTAATGTAGTTGACACATGAATGATGCACTGACTGTTTGGCACTTTTTCAATTTCGTTGTACTTCGACAATGACAATAAAGGACTATTCTATTCTATTCTATTCTATTTTGTAAAAGTAGCTCTTAAACATTTCCACTGCGTGTATGTGATCGGTATTGGCATTGGTATCGGCCCATTTCACTCATGCATTATCGGGATTTGGTATCGGTAACATAAAGCCCTGATCGGAACATCCTTAGTAAAAATGGAAATATCCTCTGATTTCAGCCTGTCATCAAAGAAAGCAGTTCTAATATCTTTATGATTTAGACAAAATAACATACAAACATCAACATTGAATTTTTTCCTCTTTTGTGATACCGTATTTTCTGGACTATAAGTTGTACCTCGCCAAAAATGCATCATTAGGTAGGAAAAAACATACATAAGTCGCACTGGAGTATAAGTCGCATTTTTTGTGGGTAATTTATTTTACAAACTACTTGACCAAAACAGACTTTACGTCCTCTTGGAAGGCAAGTTCTAACTATAATAAACGAATAGAGAACAGGCTGAATAGGTGTAAGATATGCTAACACAATGGTTATTCAGCTACACAAAAAATAAACATGAACAGAAAAGATGTCCAGTGATTATGTAATATAATTTTTTTTTTGCATTTATAAGTCGCACAAGCAGACAACCTATGAAAAAAAGTGCGACTTATAGTCCGGAAAATACGGTATGTGTATATAATCCAACCACTAACTAGTTCATGTTGGAACTACCCAATAAACACAATCAATTGCAACAATAACCCGCAATAGGTAAAAATAATAAGTAGTCAGTCAAGGCTGTTGTAAGGCTGTAAAACCCGTCATTATACACTTTATATACTTTTCTCAGACAGGCACTAAACACTCTCAAAGTTCAAAGTAAAGTATACTTCCCATACTTGCATAGGAACCATGTCTTATTTGTCATACAGCATGTTTAGTTTCTTCAATTCAGACAAAAACAAAGCGAAGCTACGATTCGTACGATGATCGACGTTAAAGAATAAGATCACATTTCATGAACTGCGGTCCCTCTTTATCATGATTTTAAACACTGAAACGGATAAACACACAAGCAAAGTAAAAATGCATTCAAGTCGCAAACGGACAATGTCAATGCGCTTTTGGGCAGGACAGGAAAAAACAAGCTGAAAGGCAGATTGCGTGGAAGCGGACGCTGCAGACTGAAACAACAATTTAACAACACCACTGTAAGGTCACTTGGAGTGGTCGGCGTGCATGCTGCTTGCGAGAGAAAAAAAAGAAGATGGCGTTGGAGACAGAGGTAGAGGATGGGGCCGGGAGATGAGGGAAGTACTCACGAATGGTTAAATCCATCACTTGAGACGCCAAGCAGAAGACAGGATGCTCGTACATCTCTCTCTTTTTCCCTACAGAGAAAGAGGGAGGATACCGAGGCATGCGAGAGGCCAGGGTCAGACGGATGGCCGTAGTGCTCGGTGGGGTTCGAGCAAGGTTTTTTAGGTCCACTTTGTTCATTGGATATATTTTTTGATAGGTGTTATCCGTGTCATTTTCCAAATAATCGGAAATAATTATTTGGAAATAATCGGAATCATTGTTGGGTGACGAACTCTCAAGCGGGATAATGATCCGTACAAATCATCCCCATTGTCCATCATGTCCGTGTCCAATAGTAAAGACCAAAAGTCAGCATAAGCGGACAAATAATTGGACTATGATGTTTTTAAATGATTCTTACAAGGATGCAAATGGTTAGAAAATAAATCAACTGTCAAAAGTCTCGTCAATATCGCTCCGCATTTACTGTCGTAGCTCATGGGACGGTCGCCTGGTGATGGTTGGGCAGTCTGATTTTGGATTAACCATTCGTTCCACCAAGCGGGGTTAGATCTGAAAGGTCTGCGTGTTTATTCCTCAGAAGTCAAGAAGCACAGCACTATGAGGGGATTTTTGTTTTTTTTTTTCTGAGAAAATGAACGCTAATGTCGCTAATCACATTAGCGACACTAAGATTTGCCTTGCTGTGTTTCTTCAGGCAGGTGGAAGTTTCTTTACAGACATCATTTTTTACCATTTACCATTTCTCAGATATAGTAGTAACTGCTTTGGAGTAGAGCTAAGGACTAATTGCATTAACTGTATTGAGCTAAACCACCCGCCATGGGGCCAAAATAGAGCTGTGAATGCCAGCAATTTGATAAAGAAGGTGAGAAACCTAATTGAATCCCAGAAAGAACTCAAAAAGTATTTTATTTGTACGCATAAATAAAATGTGTACAACGGCGGTTGAGTGGTTAACGCGCAGACCTCACAGCTAGGAGACCCGGGTTCAATCCCACCTGTGTGGAGTTTGCATGTTCTCGCCCGTGTTCTCCGGATACTCCAGTTTCCTCCCACATTCCAAAAACATGCTAGGTTAATTGGCGACTCCAAATTGTCCATAGGTATGAATGTGAGTGTCAATGGTTGTTTGTCTATATGTGCCCTGTGATTGGCTGGCCACCAGTCCAGGGTGTACCCCGCCTCTCGCCCAAAAGACAGCTGGGATGGGCTCCAGCTACCAAAATGAATGAATGAATTTTAGTTGGGAACTGATATTTCCCTGAAACTTACCTATGTTCTACTGGTAATGGTTTCAGGTTTTTTTTTTAATTATATACAGTGGTACCTCGGTTTTGGTATGGCCTTTTTTTGTAAGATGTGTTTTTCCATAAAAATGATGTGTCTTGGTTATCGTACAGTGTGACAACAAACTAGATTTCATGGAATCGAGTGCTCAAACAAACCGTCCAGGCAACTTTAGAGTCGGGACACTATAGACAGATTCTGGCATTTCTCTCGCATTCCAAAAACATGCATGTTAGGGTGTTGTCGGGCATGTTGGAACGGACTAATCACAAACAAATGGGGGTGCTAACATTCAACGGCATTGGTGCTACCTTGTTTACCAACTGGAAATGAATATAAAAGTCTTGTTTAGCGCTATATTTTGTTAAAATAATATATTTATGTTACCTTTATGATGTCTACTAAAGAAAACCTGCGTCAACAGAAAGATGAGCTGCCAGAGCAGAGCCTCGTAATGATTTGTTTATCGGCCTTCCTGCTTGGAAACAGGAAGTGCCAATAGACAAGGAGAAGAAAATGGTGAGAATGGAAGTTATCGGAGAGCGAGGCAAAGGGAAGGGAGGATCTATTCAGCTGTAGGACCGACATGAGCTTCAGCCGGTGTGAAGCTGAGGCAAAGTGGAAGCCAGCAAAGAGATTAGTGGGTCATTGAATGCATTTTTACTTTCTTTAAAAGGCAGAGTCAGACGCAGAGAAGGTCAATCGCATCTGGTTCTAAACAAACCAAGTCCAGTAAGATCCTTTATTATGTACTACACATACAGTATTTGTAGGTATGATGGAGTACTAACTTACCTTCTAATTTGGCGTACTCTGACAGGCGCTGGTAATTGACCAAAGCTGCTTGCTCCAGACACTTACGGATCACAGATTTGACTTCCTCTTGTGGAACCGGGGTGACAACATCTTTCATCAAAACCTTTCAGGAAGGAAGAAGCTTTGTTTTTGTTTATTTTTAAACCTTTCACCATACGCTATGCCAGGGGTGCTCACACTTTTTCAGCATGCAAGCTACTTTTAAAATGACCGAGTCAAAATGATCTACCCCAGGGGTGCTCATTAAGTCGATCGCGATCTACCGGTCGATCGCGGAGGTGGTACTGGTCGATCGCTGGTCGATCGCGGCGTGACATTAAAAAAATATCATCCCAGCATCAATGCCGTCACTTGATTGATATACAGGGCAGCCATTCAGATGACAACTGAATGTTGCCCTTCGGGCGACCAATCAAATCAAACGACGTCTCTAAGTGCAGCAGAACTTACGATGTCAGCCTATCATCCATCCCCGTTACTTGATTGACATACAGGACAACCAGTCAGATGACAACTGAATTTTGACCTTCAGGTCACCGCTCATGCATAAACACCGATGCAAAGTGCTAAGCTAGTCGGCGAATTGCGAGATTTTAAGCCCTCGCTAAAGTTTATGGTCACTAAAATGAGTGAAGGAGCTGGACCAAGTAAAAAGGCAAAAACTGGACCAAGTAAAAAGGCAAAAAACATATCACTTCCATACGGATATGGAATATTATACGGATATTATGATATGGATATTATCATTATCGGACATGACTGATAAACATTTGGAAGTGTGCTTGAGGCTGGCTATCAGCAGCTACTGTCCGGACTATGCATCCCTGGCTGGTTCAATTCAGTGTAAGTCATCAAAGTAAACTCAGGTAATTACAAAAAATGTTAATAGTTAATTATGTGTGTTTTGCAATATTGGCTCATTTGGTTATGTAAGGTACATCAACATACATTGTACGTACAAATAATCCTCAATACATTTGAAAATAAATAGATGTTTTGCATTTTTGTAGTGGGTAGATCATTTTGACTCGGTCATTTTAAAAGTAGCTCGCATGCTGAAAAAGTGTGAGCACCCCTGATCTACCCACTACAAACATGCAAAACATCTATTTATTTTCAAATGTATTGAGGATTATTTGTACGTACAATGTATGTTGATGTACCTTACATAACCAAATGAGCCAATATTGCAAAACACACATAATTAACTATTAACATTTTTTGTAATTACCTCCACATTACTCCACATTTCCCTTCTTTGGTACTGCGATGGTGGAATGGCACATGAGGCAAACGCACTTCGAAAAAGACATTGTGAAAAAAAAAGTCCACCTCCCATTCCGTATGGAAGTGATATGTTTTTGCCTTTTTACTTGGTCCAGCTACTTCACTCATTTTAGTGACCATAAACTTTATCCAATCCAATCCAATCCACTTTATTTATATAGCACATTTTATAAACAGAGTTTCCAAAGTGCTGCACAGACGAGTAAAAATAAAAAGTAATAATCCAAAACTAAAAGATCATTTAAGAAATAAAATAATAAAATAGATATTAAAATATTAAAAACAAGAAACAAAGCAATAAAAGTATAAAAAATAGAACCAATTACAATAAAAACAAAGAACTAAAAGACACAGGACCATACGACTCACTCTGAGTTAAAAGCCAGAGAATAAAAGTGGGTTTTAAGACGAGACTTAAAGCTTTCGATATTGGGGGCCTTTTTTTACTTGGCCTTTTTTAAAAGCCGAAGATGATAAAAACAAGATTTTATAACTGCATTAATTTGTTTGTTGAGTTTAAAATCACTGTCTATTATGACACCAAGGCTGGTGGCTGAGGGACGAATGTTGTTTTGGAGGGGACCGAAGTCTATAGGGGGGCCTTTATAGTTGAGGAGGATAGCTTCGGTCTTCTCCTCGTTAAGCATTAAAAAGTTGTGAGCCAACCAGGCCTTGACATCCCTTAAGCACTCAAGAAGGGGTGTCAGGGGGGCATGATTATTTTTTGCGAGTGGCAAGTACAGTTGGCAGTCGTCCGCATACAAGTGATGTGAGATGCCATGCTTTTTAAGTACTGCGCCAAGTGGGACCAGGTAGAGGGCAAATAAAATGGGCCCAAGAATTGATCCTTGCGGAACTCCACAGTCAAGCGGAGCAGTGGAGGAGTAAGATCCCCCAAGTCCCACGGCAAGGCATCTCCCTGACAGGTACGACCTAAACCACTCAAGAGCGGACCCCCTGACACCCACACAGTTCTCCAGGCGAGATAAAAGAATGGTATGGTCCACTGTGTCAAAAGCAGCAGTCAGGTCTAAAAGCACTAAAATGGCTGAACCACCAGAGTCAGTTATTAAAAATAGGTCGTTAAAAACCTTTAAAAGTGCAGACTCAGTGCTATGAAAAGCACTAAGCAACTTTAGCGAGGGCTTAAAATCTGACGCAATTCGCCGACTAGCTTAGCACTTTGCATCGTTGTTTACGCATGAGCGGTGACCTAAAGGTCAAAATTCAGTTGTCATCTGACTGGTTGTCCTGTATGTCAATCAAGTAACGGGGATGGATGATAGGCTGACATCGTAAGTTCTGCTGCATTTAGAGACGTCGTTTGATTTGATTGGTCGCCCGAAGGGCAACATTCAGTTGTCATCTGAATGGCTGCCCTGTATATCAATCAAGTGACGGCATTGATGCGAGGTTTAATGTCACGCCGCGATCGACCAGCGATCGACCAGTACCACCTCCGCGATCGACTTAATGAGCACCCTTGCACTATACAGACAAAAGCATCACGACATTCCATAGTTTGGAATAGGTGGGATTCACATATCAAAATATATTTGGAATTTAACGTATGCTGCTTGTGTGGGTTGAGAAACCATCACACCATCACATCAAAGTCAGCTCTTTATGCCGCGCTCTTCTCCAGCGGGTATCTGCAGCTGTGTGTTGCACGGACGTTTAGTTTGTGAATACAAAAAATGAAGTTTTGGTGTTAAAATAGGACTGTTTCCTACGTTTCTACACATGTATCCAGGCATGGAGTCACGTATTTAAATTGTCTTCTTTTAGTATTTCAGTGCGGCGTATAGTCCGGGAAAAAGATTGTCAACAGAGCACAGTATCATTTCATTCAATGATCTTGGATTTGTCACTTGTGCATCCACTCACCCTTTCAAGCAAGGACAATGTTGCTTTCAGGGCACCCTCTGGGCGTCCGAATGGAAAGCAATACCTTTCAGAGAAAGCGTTAAACGCATAAAAAGATACTGCATTCGGTTTCCCCATGAATTTCCCCGCTAACCGTTCTCACCTGAAATGTGTAATCTGGTTTTCTAGAAGCACTCGAAGCCTTTCCTTGATCTCCTCAAAGCGCTCCTTCTCCTCTACGGTTACGGTACCGATGCCGTCGGGCCTGAAACATGACAGCAGAGGTTCAAGAGGAACGCAGATGAGGTAGCTGCCCAGTTTGGGAAGGAACGATTTAGCCTTTTTTGTTTTTTGACGTTCCTAAAACCGAAGCATTGATTCAGACTGATTTTTATTATCTTTTTATTGATTCAGATTCAATAAAAAGGCAACTAAATTGTGTCAAGGCTGCCAGAAACATTGACACTAATTGTGTAATTCTGTTGCAGTTATTACCAGTATGCAGTACAACAACCAAATAAACCTAAAAAAAAAGTACCATGATTATTCATTCATTCATTCATTCATTTTCTACCGCTTTTTCCTCACGAGGGTCACGGGGGGTGCTGGAGCCTATCCCAGCTGTCTTCGGGCGAGAGGCGGGGTACACCCTGGACTGGTCGCCAGCCAATCACAGGGCACATATAGACAAACAACCATTCACACTCACATTCATACCTATGGACAATTTGGAGTCGCTAATTAACCTAGCATGTTTTTGGAATGTGGGAGGAAACCGGAGTACCCGGAGAAAACCCACGCATGCACGGGGAGAACATGCAAACTCCACACAGAGATGGCCGAGGGTGGGAATTGAACCCTGGTCTCCTAGCTGTGAGGTCTGCGCACTAACCACCAGACCGCCGTGCCGCCCACCATGATTATTAATATTATTATTGTTATTATTATGGCCTTTAGCTGCAGTGACCACAATGGGATGCTTCATCATTTGAAACATTTCATTCAGCCATACATTTGGAGTTGTGTTAAATCCATAGAAATACGGCTGCTCAAGCAGGTGTGCATGTGTGTGTGTACATGTGTGTGTGTGTGTGTGTGTGTGTGTGTGTGTGCACGCCCAATGTGTTTATCCTTACTGACATGGTTGGGCCTGGGTGGAATGTGAGCAGAGTGCATGTGACAGAAGAGGCGCTGGACTGGTGGCTGTGACAGTATGATGAGACGCAGGACACATGACACACCCTCTATCCATCACCCCCTGTCGACCTCCACCTCTTTTTGACATGTCCTTTCGGTGGACAACGGGAAAGTGTGTGTGTGTGTGTGTGTGTGTTTTGGGGGTGTTGGTGAAACGCATGAAACAATGTTTCACGAGTGGTGGTGTTGGATATCAAAAGGATACCAGCATGGTCAGCATCGGCTATCATCTAATCCGGACGCACTTCACTTTTCATGAACATTTCAAGAGACTGCCGCTGCCACCTGTAGATGTGTGATGTTGGAGTCACCAGAGTAGAGGGATGGAATGGGAATGGGAATGGGAATGGTTTTATGCATCAGATTACAATTGACTGCATCACATAATCAGTTCAAAATTCCACATGACCAAAAGGAGTAGGAAGAAGCAAAGCTTATTAAATCCTACCCCTCCATCTGGTACTTTTACAATCAGTAACTGTTACATTTGTTCACTTCCTGCTTTCTAATAAAGTGTAGAACAAAATATCGTATCGAAAACCTATTCTTGACCTTCTAAATAGGTATTTTTAACATTATTAGAGCCCTGTAGACACAATATAACACCCCTATAGTCACTTTTACATGTATGTTACTCAATATTGTACTCATAATAATAGAAAATAAGCCATCTGAGACATAAATAAGACAGGTTAGCGTAGAAAATGTACTGACCGGTGGCTATTATGTCTAGAATACTACTGTACTGCCCCTTCATCTGGTACTTTTACAATCAGTAACTTAAATTATATTAGGAAAGCAGGAAGTGAACAAATGTTAGATTTTTTGTGTGGATGTGACTTTCTATTTTATGGCTGTGGCTGATATTAATATATATATATATATATATATATATATATATATATATATATATATATATATATATATATATATATATATATATATATAACTTTATAAATAAAGTTTGGGAAACCTGAACTAAAAATGGCATTTTTTTTGGCATCTGTTTGGCAACTTTCCACAGCTGGGCGGTCGAGTGGTTAGCGTGCAGACCTCACAGCTAGGAAACCAAAGTTCAATTCCACCCTCTGCCATCTCTGTGTGGAGTTTGCATGTTCTCCCCGTGCATGCGTGGGTTTTCTCCGGGTACTCCGGTGTTTCCTCCCACATTCCAAAAACATGCTAGGTTAATTGGCGACTCCAAATTGTCCGAATCAAATTTTGTTATAGTCTGATCTTTAGAGCTCTCCCAACAAACGGGAAATACATTACATGACCTTCACGTTGCATGCAGTCAGCCATGGCATGTCTGACCATGATACAGTGAAAAAAAAGTACTTCTCCCATTCCGTGTGGAAGTGGTTTTATCCTTCTAACCTCGATCTGTTTGAAACCCTTTTTTAAGTTTAGAATAACAAACTGTAGGCTAAGTAGCTTGGTAGAATGCTATGTTGAAAGTGGTGAATCCCGTTTAACATGCACACGATTTACACAATTCACAGCTTTGCATGTCCAAAAAGGAGTAGGAGGAAGCAAAGCTTATCAAATCCTACCCCTCATTAGTGGCAATAATAGTCAAGGTTATAGCTACTTTAAATGATAATTTAAATGATAGTAATACATTGATAGTAGCTGATGAGACACAGAATACCGAACGCTACTTTGTGGAAATTCATTTAACGTGATCGTGTCTGGAACCAATTAACCACAATAAAGGAGGGACGAGTGTAATAATCAATAATTACATAAAATATGGACTTTTCCTTAAAAATGTTAATTTATTCACTGTCTATGAGCTTCGACTGATTGAAAAAAAAGTGAAAAATTCCACTCGTGTTAATTTCTTCAACACTAAAACAAGTGAAATGTGCTCCAAACTGCAGTTAGTAGTATTATTCCCAAGTTAAGACATTTGTGATGAATACAAGAGATGATATAAATGGACGTGACATGAATGTGGACACAAGTCAAGTCATGACACTGAAGCAGGCGCTTACTTAGCGCATGGACATCTCTCGGCCAGCAGGCTATTAGAAGGCAGCGGTGGGTTTCTTGGGTGGGGGTTGGTCTGATTGAGGTGTGTGGTGTGTGTCGGCGGCCCGAGACGTTCAGCCATCACAAGTGACAACTTGTCAACCTGTCATGGCGGCCCCTCCAGGCGATATGGATGAACTGGCTGAGCCAGGTCTCGCTCTATGTGTACACGCGGGTGTCGCTTATTTGACATCATGTGGTTGAAAGTCCACCTTTCGCCGTATGTTTACGTATGGAAGCTAATTTACGTGAGAAGCTAATTTTAAGCTACGTTCGGACTTTTTTCTGTGCAGACAAACTTTATGTCCTCCTACTTTATATCCTCTCCTCTTTTTTTGTCTGTTTCTCTTAAAGCAAAGGCCCATCTGTCCAGGCCAATCAGAGAAGGCCTCCGTCCCCAAGTCACTGTTTGTCAGCGGGACAGAGGGAAGGATGGATGAAGCCATGTGGATTGGTTGGGGTGGGGGTGAAGAGGTGCCGCGGCAGACGGCCCCCCTTGACCTCCTCCCTCAGTACCAGAGTGGCCCTGGTCCATCTTTGTTATGCTTCATCTGTACTGCAACTTCAGTGGTACCTCCATTTTTATCATTCATTTGTAGGTCATTTATCTTCATATGCAATGAATCCATTCCAGACACCCAAATATATATACAATATATAACAAAAATACCACCGTGGACCAACGTATAACCAACCATTACTTTTCTCTACTATAATTGTAATTTAAAAAAAATTTTTTTTGGTAATGCTTTATATTAAGATGCTTGTAATAAGCCTTAATAAGTAGTAATTAATGTTAATAAGAGTTTTATTATAGTAATAAGATTTACTATTAAATGCTTAATAGCATTTATACGGCTATATAAGCAGTTACTATATTTTAATAAGCCTTTAATGAGGGTTTATTACAAGATTAATTGCTAATCTAGTTAAAATTAATAAAAGTCGTATAATATTAATAAGATTTACTATTAAATTTAAGTTTAGTTAATGTATAAGTTTAAGTTAATGCTTATTTAGCATTTATAGGGCTATATAAGCAGTAATTATATTCAGTAATTATATTATGTAAAATAAGATTTGTATATGCCTATTAGTATTAATAATGCAATATAAATGTTAATAAAAAAATCTTCATTAATTAATTTAATGTTAATATACTGAAACTGATTGTAATAAGCACCAATTCTATGTTAATAATATGAAAATAATACCTTATAAAGGCTAATAAATCCTTGTATTACATACTTATTACTGTTAATAATGTAAAATTAAAAATAAAATAAATTTGTTTTGCTGGCCCATGTTGGAAAAGTAGGCTCCAGCACCCCCCGCAACCCTCGGGAGGAAAAAGCGGTAGAAAATGAATGAATGAATTTAATGTTAATACTAAAACTGATTGTAATAAGCACCAATTATATGTCAATAATATGATAATAATACCTTATAAAGGCTAATAAATCCTTATATTACATACTTATTACTGTTAATAATGTAAAATGTTGGAAAAGTAGGCTCCAGCACCCCTTGCGACCCTCGTGAGGATAAGTGGTAGAAAATGAATGAATGAATGAATGAATGAATGAAATAGAACGTTTTTGATGGCGCTATCTGCAGGGGAAAAATAATCCAACAGAGGGCGCTGTCCCATAAATTCATTCCATCAACATTTTCCAGCAGGAAGATGCTTTGCTTTGTGTAACTGCATGTTTGTAAGTACATTACTCTACTGTATGTACTGTGTACCACATATTCTTGGGGCTTTTTATGGCTGTGTCCACTATTAACTGTATACAACAATAAAAAATCTTATAGATATTCCAATTCCCGTGACCCCAGTAGGATAAGCGGCATAGAAAATGGATGGATGGATGGATGTCCTTATCAGATTAGACTCACCTTCTTGGTCGGGATAAAAGTTGATCCATTTTCTTCATGATTTTGAGTTCTTTCCTAACACTTTGGGGGGAGGGTTCAGGGGTGGAAGGGAATAGGATTCTTTCAAGTTCGGCCTCCGATACCGGCCAGTTCGACAACTCTGACACACGCTGACTAGGAGGTTTTTTTTTGGGGGGGGGGGGGGGGTTTAGGGATGGGATTTGTTATATGAGCGTAGTTATTAAAGGTTTTTATGGGAAAAGAGACAAAAGGTGAAAATGAAAAAAAAGTTGAGAACCAAGAAAAAGGCAACTTGAAATAAATCAAAAAAGTTGACTTGATGAAAATGATGAAACGTCAACAATGGAGGACGGTTGCGTGCGGATTTGGTTGTGTACCTATTCCCGTGGACGTGGGAGGCGCAGAAAGCAAAGCTGTAGTGCAGGAGAGTCGGGTCAATCATAGCTCCGTTCTCCGCCCTCTCCAGGAGATCGCTCAGGTAACACAAGTGACGATGGCAGCCTCGGACTCCGTAGCGAGCGCAATACTCGTCCAAAACAAACACCTGACCGGGACTGAACCAGCCCTGGATAGAAGTGGCAGACACAACATAACCCCGCTGAATCACCCCCTGAGGCACACACACGCAGATTGCTTACCAGACAGGAGTAGGAGTCGTTGAGTCTGTGATCCAAAGTCAGGCGTTGGACCAGTTCGAAGAGCGAAGCGTGGTCAAAGTTACAGGGATTGGCGGAAATAAACTCATCCATGCCATGCTTCTGGGCTCGATCGGCATCTGTACACATGGTATAGTCCAAAAGGGTGGGGAAGGAAGGAGGGAAGAAGGAGAAAAAAAAGGAAAAAAATTCTTAATTATATTCTGATTTGCCCATTTTTTCACATCCAAAAACACAACAAAATCCCAAGATACTAGAGATCCGGAGTTTTTCAAGCCTTTGCTGTTGTTGACTGAATTAGATCTCAGGATCTTGCAATAGTTTCTCACGATTTTCTTGGTGGAGGTCCTATTAGGTACTCCATAAAAATACTACATATTCGCAATATGGATAACTTTTTCCACATCTACTTTGTACTTTGTTCACACTTGGAGGTAACAAGGACCGGAACAAAGTAGCTTTTTTCACCAAACTGTACTTGTTGATTGGTTCGACCACATCACAACTATCGGGAGAACCAGAGTATAGTGCAGACGGAGTCACCTGTTGTGGCCCAGCAAGGTGCACTATATTCGGACACATGTTCCGAGCAGATGGTGTGACGCCATGGAGGTCTTTGGCAAGAAAAAAGGAGCGCTTGATTTGCTACCCGTACAGTATGGTAAGTACATCTTGTCGCATTTTTTTTTTTTGGGGGGGGGGGGGGGGGGGGGGGCTATTAAGTTTTTTTTTTTTTTTTACCTTTTTTTACCTTTATTTTTACCTTTGAGATGCAACCCATCATGAATCCCTGCACCATCAGACTCAAGTTGCCTGACTCACCGTCCCCCTGCAGAAGCCCACCTCCACCAGTCAACCCGGCCCTCCAGCTGACCCACCTCCTCCTCCTAAGGTGGTCGATCTTCACGAATGTTAACGGGTGTCAATATTAGCTCGCTTTCTATCGAGTACCCGCTGGGGTGGTTTGGGGGACCAATCGTCTTCACATTTTTGTCCTGCTTTTATTTTGTTGCGTTGGCGACACCTTCATCAAGGCACAGATGAACACACCAGGACCAACCACGCGAAAATTAATTTCCACGATATAAGATTCAATGTTAATAATAAACTGAATATTTTTGTAGTTTGAACATTTTAGCCATAAAATAACCCGCCTATCGTTGCCGTAACCCTCCTATTAGTCATTGTTTACGCCACATTGCGATTCTTAAGCTGCAGGGAATCGAGGCAGGCACTAATAAGCTAATAAGCTAGCGCGCTAACTAGTTGGAATTTGTTTCTTCGAAACTTAAGAAGCCAAAAACTTACCACTTCCACACAGGATGGGAGGAGAACTTTTTCATGCAGTGTTAAGGTAATGCAGTGCTTCTCAATTATTTTCTGTCATGCTCCCCCCCCCCCCACCCCTCCCATGGGTAATGGTAGCTCCTAGCATTATCTCTTCCTGTATGTTTAGTTATTTTTGTCACTGTGTTTTGTTTTTCGTGCACCCTCAGGTGTTCCCGGTTCATTTTTGTTTGTACTTTTAGTCTTTTTATTTTTAATAAAAGACCGTTCACTCGCACGTTGACGCTGTCGGCTGCTTTGGGGTCCAAGCGACTCACTTCGGCAACACACGATGATTCCACAGAGCTGCACAGTAATCAAACGACTTGTCGGCCAATATCCTCTTAGCCGCCCAATGACAGCACACCAGTCAACAAACAAAACAAAGAGGAAGATGCTCGAAGCTAATTGTGTCTGCTCTAAAAGTCCACCCCCCCCCCAACACCCCCCCGAAAAAACATAAATAAATTACAAATCTAAAAAAAATGACATTGTGATGCCCCGTTGGTCTGTAGCTGCTGGCCTGTCAGGTCTGTTTGATGTGAGTGAGAGGGAGTGGAGGCAAGCAGGAGGGATGGACAGTAACTTGCAGTGACACCTCCACCCACCACCCCCGCCCATCTGGACTGGGGAAGGACGGCCCTGACAATGATTGATGACAACTATTCATTTATAGATCCAGAGGAGAGGAACCAGGAGGCATCTACTACACGACTGGTGGTCAATAGATTTGGGCCTTTTTTTTTTTGGTAGTGTGCTTTTTTATTTGTTGTCCTGTCTTTTACAGCGTACTCCTGTCAAAATACAGACTTTTAATCATTTCATCAATTCTCTCCATGGCAAATAGTCATCATTGTACCTCGCATGTTTGCTGACTGTGACAAGAAGTACCTGGAGTAAAGGAATGGTTGACGTGATATCATATTATCCACTGCAGCGACACAGGTGTGAACTAGCAAGCAGTTATTTGGTAACATTCGCTGATTTGCTGCATGATAACATTGTGCAGCAAATGGCACTGCATTATTCATGGCCTGGCACTTTTAACTTGGTAATTACCAGCGGATGGGACTCGGTGGGACTCCAGGGGTTGTGTCAAAAACAACTCGCAAACTCGCATCTTGCAGATGTACATTAGTTAGGAGCTGTCATTTGCCGCTGGCAAGTCGGAAACTAAATTAATTTGTTGCAATTGCTACATCCGCTTTGATTTGAGAAAGCTCTTTTGTTTGTCAACACATAACGTCTTTTGGGGTTGACTACGGCCTATTGTTGGCCTAAATATACATTTAAAATTTTTAATTTAATAAATTTTTTTATTTAATTTAAAATTTTTAATTATTCTAGCATAAAAATGGCTAAGTGAACAAAAATAAACAAATGTAAGGCATTCAGAAGACGCATTCAAAGACGTGATATGTACTATTCTACACCTGTCAGTTAGCTTGATGAGACAACAGTCACCTAAGGAAGTACGCTGTCAACAACAACAAGGAACTTACCCAATGCTGTCTTATTTTCTGTTATTATGTCTACTATACTGCGTAACATGGTTGTAAAATTCACTTATCACAGTAAACGAGGGATTACTGTATGTATACAATATTTGGAAATCGTACACAAGACGAACGCAGTTTCCGCAACCAGAGCATGTAACATTAGGAATATTGTTATTTGGGTTTGACACAGATGTCTAAAAAGTGGCGGACCGGGGTTCAGAGTTCACGCAAATAGCTTTATTTGTGCACGGTGACGCAAACGTCCAGTTTGTATCATCAGGAGACGAACCAAACCGACTTGTCGTGTTCAGTGTGAGTTACACATTGCGGCAAGGTGTGGATCCAGTATGACCCCCGGGGGTCACACGCTCACCATTGCCATCAACGCCGTGTTATCAGACATCTACAACACAAATCTGATGATGTCACTACCAATCTGAAAAAAACACAAGCACTCGAAGTGTTTCCTGAATATGACAAAGAACCTCTGCGGTCGGTCTACGGCTTTAAATCAGCACATCTTACTCGTAGACCGGCCGTAGGAGCCCGTACCATCGGTTCTGACCGAGGATTTAACCCAGAACCTGAACAGTTCGCTGAAATAGCTCTATATGTGCATGAACAAATTACGTTATTTATACATGCATATGAAATCCCAAAAACGTGAGTCCTTTGGGTGCGTGTTCTTTTGGGAATTTGCCAAAGAGGAAAAAAAAGAGGAAAGAGAAAAGAGGGAGGAAAGCACTTACCGTTCAATCCAGCTTACAAGAAGCAGGGCCGGGGTTAAAAAGAGGAAAAAGAAAGGAAGAAGAGGGAACAAACAGAGAAACATAAAGACACATAGCAAAGCCACGACACACGCTTAAGTGTTACAGCAGATTTACAACAGAGAGCCAAGCAACGAAGAAACCGTGGAGGTAAAAGCTGAGGCATCATGTGTGATTGACAGATGTTTTGGGGTTGATTGTCAGACATGGCTCGTCCAATCATCACGTTCGAACTTCACAGTGTGTTATTATATGCAAGAAAAGAAACCGCAAAGATGCAATATACTCATAAGACAAAGATGGGATATGAACTTGAAAGTCAATAGCTTACAGAACTGAGATATCGGTGCATCAAGCTGCGGCACCGTGCCCCCTCTGGAGTTGAGTTTCTGGACTTGGGTGGGAGGCACCGGCTTATGTGATTGGCCGGTGGCTCGGTACATGGCCTGCACCCACAGAATTCGGTCCTGCTCGTCGTCGCTGGCGAAGATGACCGTGTCGCCCTCTTTGACGGCGTTAAAGAATGCCCGGCCACCATCCAGTCCTGATGGACACACGTCATGATTGGCAGAAATGGTATTAGTGTTATACTTAGACTGTATTAGACAACGTAGTACTACTTACACGGACATCAATTGCCTACCAAGCAGTGTAGGAACGCTAATTACCGTTTTTTTCCGGACTATAAATCACTTTTTTCAGGAACAGGTTGGCTGTTCCTGGGACTTATACTCCAGAGCGACTTATAAACGAAAAAACTGTTTATGTTACATAAACACTGGACACCTTTTCTGTTCATGTTTATTTTGTGTATAGCTGAATAACCATTGTGTTAGCATATTTTACACCTATTCAGCCTGTTCTCTATTCTTACTACTACTACTAAGATAAGGTGAGTATTTATGGCTGTCTTGGTGCGTTACCTGGTTGCGGGTCGGTGTAGTCCACGGTGTAGCCGTCCAGCTGGAGCAGCTCCACTGGCTCTGCCTTCTTTTCCCGGTAGCTGCACATCGCAAAGGTGTACTGACTCACCTGTTGGGAGCCCAAGATGTTCACTTCAATTAACCACAACATGACATCTACAGGAAATCATTTTGGTTTAAGGTATTTCTGTGTTTTGTTCTTTTTTGTCTGCTTAGAACAGAATCTTTATCAACAATGATCATTTGGACCGATAAAGTGACTGAAGTGCAACATGAGTAACTTAGTAACTACAAACTATGGCAGTACAGTAGTATTCTAGACATAATAGCCACCGGTAAGTACATTTTCTATGCTAACATGTCTTATTTACGTATGTCTCAGATGGCTTATTTTCTATTATTATGAGTACAATATTGGGTAATATACATATAAAGTTGACTATAGGGGTGTTATAACATGTCTACAGGGCTCTAATAATGTTAAAACACCTATTTAGAAAGTCCTGAATAGGTTTTTGATCCGATATTTTGTTCTACACTTTATTAGAAAGCAGGAAGTGAACAAATGTAATAGTTACTGATTGTAAAAGTACCAGATGGAGGGGTAAGATTTAATTAGCTTTGCTTCTTCCTACTCCTTTTGGACATGTGGAACTGTGAAGTGATTATGGGATGCATTCAATTGTAATCTGATGCATGTTCAAATAAAATAAAACCATTACCATTACCATTACCATTAGCATTAGCATTACCATTAGCATTACCATTACCATTACCATTACCATTACCATTACCATTCCTTTATTAATATTGAATTATTCACTTATCGCGATCAGGTCAGGAACCAATCAACCATGGGGTGACTGTGTCATAATTCCGTATCTCCAAGAGTGATTCGTTCATGATTACACCCACAGCACATCTTGACAAATAGATTGAAATTTCAATGTTTTTTTTTAAAGGCTAGTGCTGACAATATATAATATAATTTCCATTTAATAGAATCTATGCCGGTAACGGGCAGCGCTGCCAGTCATAGCGGCCTGTCGTCACAAATCACCAGGCTTGATTGGCCAATCAGCCTCTGCTCTCCGTCTCACTGCGGCTGTACGCTGGGTGTGCGTGAGTGACAAACGAGATTCCCAACGACAGCACTGATGAGACCCGGGGCCAAAGGAAAAAAGGATGGAGAGAACCGGCTTGACTCTCCAGCAACTCTCTGGCCTCTAGGAAACCACAAAGGCAAATCTTAGACTAAATTACACCCAAAACTACCACCTCTGTATCGGCATAACAGCGATACTTTGAAGTAATGAAGGAGTTTAACTAAAGTTTAGCCAACTGAATGTTACACCGAAGAACTGCAATACCGGTGTAGTGTAGCGTAGTGACATTCACACGTGCCACTTGGCTGGACGGTGATAATTGCCCTATTGAGCAGGTTCCATTGAAAATGAATGGACTACCATGTGTGGCAGCCATTACTCTTTTGAACGCATATTGTTATGAAAAGTCAAACTCGTTATTCCTATAACCGCCAACGAAATACGACTAGAACAGGACCAAGTGGGGACTAAGTCTCATTGGGAATGTTCTAGAACTTCATGTCAAAAAATCCAAACTATCCATTTAAATGAATTTTCATTATTTCCAATGGGAAAAATGGATTCGGTCTTTGTGTGTTTCGGTTATCATGGAAGAAATTCATGGCGGAATGTCCAAGATATGTTCCAAACAACTTGGACACATTGAAAATAGGATACGGTGTTCCGCGATTATATACGTACATGCCAGTATATTCAGACCATCCCAACCCAAGCTAATTAGGAGTCAGAGCAATGAGGATGACAAGGTGACGTGAGGACAGGGTGCTGGAGCCTATCCCAGCTGTCTTCGGGCGAGAGGCGGGGTACACCGTGGAATGGTCCATTCTTATACAGTAGAACGTTATTAATTCGTCTGAGAAAAAAACTAAAAATTCCAAAACTGTAGCAATTTTTGCCGTAGGAAATCATGTAAATCCCAGTAATCCGGGTCGGGGGGCGTGCTGGAGCCTATCCCAGCTGTCTTCGTGCGAGAGGCGGGGTACACCCTGGACTGGTCCATTCTTATACATTCATTCATTCATTCATTTTCTACTGCTTTTTCCTCATGAGGGTCGCGGGGGTGCTGGAGCCTATCCCAGCTGTCTTCGGACGAGAGGCGGGGTACACCCTGGACTGGTCCATTCTTATACAGTAGAACATTATTAATTTGTCTGAGAAAAATCTAAACATTCCAAAACTGTAGCAATTTTTACCGCAGGAATCCCAGTAATCCGAGTTGCGGAAGGTGCTGGAGCCTATCCCAGCTGTCTTCGGGCGAGAGGCGGGGTACACCCTGGACTGGTCTCCAGCCAATCACAGGGCACATATAGACAAACAACCATTCACACTCACATTCATACCTATGGACAATTTGGAGTCGCTAATTAACCTAGCATGTTTTTGGAATGTGGGAGGAAACCGGAGTACCCGGAGAACATGCAAACTCCACACAGAGATGGACGAGGGTGGCATTGAACTTGGATCTCTTAGCTGTGAGGTCTGCGCGCTCACCACTCGACCACCGTGCAGCCCATTCCAGAAATATTACACATTTTATTTATGCGTACAAATAAAAAATACCTTTTGGGATTCAATTATCAAATTGCAGGCTCTCTTTGGCCCCATGGCGGATGGTTTAGCTCAATACAGTTAATGCAATTCTCATCTCATCAGATCAGGACGTTATAAAAAGTCTTTATTATTTGTATAAGTAATATATATATATATATGCATATAGGACATGCATATTAGTACGAGTACTGGTAGGGTGGTGGGTTGTGTTTGTGCACCCAGACACAGAGAAAACTCCAAATAGACCCACTTGAATGCTGAGTGGATGGAGCGCTATTTGTCACTTGCAATATATTTCGCCGGGAGCAAGCAAGAGGCTTCAAGTTGGCGCTCGGGCTTTTCTAGCTGCAAGTGTTAGGCCAGCGAGTGTTCGACTTTGTCAATCCCCTGTCAACTTGTAGCTCTGAGACATATCCTCCACAGCGCGCGAGCGACAAGCGTTCCCCCCCGCATGCTGCCCACCTCCCGATGCAGTCACCAGGAAATGGCTGCTCAGCCCCCCAAACTCCTGACAAAAGCCTGCCTGGCTTCCCCATCATTCCCTTGACAGCTGAGGCACGACAGCTTGGTTGCATCTCCCTTCTATTGGAGTCGAACAGGCTCAAAGGAGATTGGGCTTCAGGTTGGTCAGTTTATTTATGCTGGGGGGCAGCCCAAGTAGCGTGAAATCTTTATTACGCTCTAATCGTTTATCATTGGATTAGTTCTTCAATATTTAGTCTTGCACTTATTTCATGGAATCAATCATTTTGTCTAAGCTAAACTTAAAATACTTGATTGTTGTGGTGTTTTTACCCCAACAAATGCTCACCGACAAAGCCTTGTTTGTGTTCTTTATTATATTTATTATTTTAGCACAAATATGTGTGTAAAAAGGGCTTGGTAGAAACTTTTAGGTTAAAAAAACCCAAAAAACTCTTACCTGAACGAGCACAAAGAATCGTTTCTTCCATCTTTTCCACACATTCTTGCCAATAGCAAACAAGTAGCTGTGGGATGAAAGACAATAACACAAACTCATGGAATTATTATATAAGACAACATGTTCACTGACATTTTTTATAGTGTGAAATAGAACTGTTCTAGGGTGGCTAATAGTTTGAATAGTACTAGTATATTCTCTATGATGTGTGGTGCTGGAGTGGACATTTTCTTTTTCAACCGCGACATCTGCTGGTTGAATAAGGTTATTGCAGCCAAACACAGGAGACGCTGTTCATATTCGTATCATTACATCTTTAGTCTTTGATAAAATGAATAGAAACAACACTTTAAAGCCAAAATATGTGGGATCTTTGTAAATAATTTTTAGAATTTTTTTGTTTTGTGTAATATTAGGACTTTATTTCCTTAATATTTTCCCCAAACTAATTTTCCAAATATTTAATACTTTTCTCATAATATTAAAACCTTTTAGAATATTTTTTTCCTTTCATATTTCCACTTCTATTATTGAATTTAATTATTGAATTATTGTTCTTTATTATATTACAAATGTATTATTTTTTTCTTGCCATAAAACTCTCAATACTTTGAATTTACTTTCCTTTTTTTATTATTATTTTGGCTGTTGTTTTTTATATTTGGCAATTATTTAAACTTTCTCCCCAATTATTTAAAATTTCCTTCTCAAAATTCTGACTTCACTGCCCTCATATTTTAACCTTATTCTCGTAATATTACAGTTTTTTTTCGCAACCTAATTTAAAGTCTATTTTGTTTGTTTTTCATAACATGACAGTAAAATTTATGCTGCTAAAATCAGATGATTTTTTCCCCCTCATCATATTCCTGTTATTCTCTTAAAATTACAGCGTTTTCTTGTTGGATTACAATTTTTTTTCTATTGATATTTTTGATTAAATTATTGCTGGTTTTTGTTTTGTTTTGTTTGATTTTTGTTTTGGCCTTTTATATTATTTTGAATGAAAAAATGAAAAAAAAAACGCTCTGAATCATAATATTGAAGCAAAAAAGTACCAGTGTTTAAACGAGTGGTTCCAAATTATTTGACGTCATGCACCACCTTGTGGACAAAAATGTTTTCACTTGTCTTAAATGCTCTCTAAATATGGCTGCTATAAAGATAAGATAAGATAAGATAAGATAAGATATGCCTTTATTATTGGGTAATATGAGTTTAAAGGTGACTATAGGGGTGTTATTTAATGTCTAGAAGGCTCTAATAATGTACATAACTACAAAAGGATTATATGACTGCACACACGTCACAAGCTCTGTTGGATGCACAAGGAGAAGTGAGGGGCTTTTCTTTTAAAAGAACATCCGAGGGTGAGGACCCCGCTTCCCTGCAGGCCCAGCAGGCCGCTTGCTTCAGTCTGCCTTTCCCCCCGGTCCTTCTCTGAGCTGTTTCTGCCTGCCTGTCGTTGTCAATAAAACAGCATCCATGAGGCGACACACAAGAGGCCGGCTTGTTTTGGTGCAGCAAGTGCAACAGCGACACGAGTGCTTTCGGCCGAGCCCCGCGGCCTCCTCTCCAAGAAAACATACTGAAGCGTAATAATAAAACAAAAGGAACATGAAATGTTGCACAACAGCAACACCACTCATTGGTTGATTTGATTCATGTGATTGTCAGTCAAAAATGACACTCTGGAGGTCGTTTTTCAAAAAGTAAAGTGTACTGCATAAGTACTGCAGGATACAAAAAACTTCAGAAACCTGGTGTATTTGTTTTAAATGGCTTTTAAGAGGAAACCCCGCCTCTCACCTGAAGTCAGCTGGGATAGGCTCCAGCATACCCCTAGGATAAGCGGCATTGAAAATGGATGGATGGACTTTAAAGTGGAAGGCTCTCCAAAGTGCTGTCATTTTTAATTAGCCCGCAGCACATTCTAAAAATAGAATTTCACAGAAAAACTACAAAAAATAAAAATAAAACAACAAAAACTGAAAAATCAGCAGTAATTTTACATGATTAAATAAAAAATATTTTTAATAATATAGTATAGTATAGTATAGTATAGTACAGTATAGTATAGTATAATAATATATGTGAATTTACCGTAAAGTAACAATAAGCTAAGTTACAAAAAGTAAGTTGAAATATTTGGAAAATGTCAATGTCAAAAAAACTTTAAACTTTAAATATTACATTTTAAAAATAATTATATATGGTCTGAATATTATGAGAATCAAACCAAACGGCAATTTATGAGACATTAGTTTGGGGAAAAGGGTTATGGAAATACAGCCACAGTATTATGGGAATATAATAAATAATATTACAAAAAGAGAAGTTTCATCCTTTTATTTTTTACCCTGTGCTGCCTGTTTGTTGGCTTGTAGTAACGCCAGGTGACCGCAAGAGAGCAGCAAAGCCAACCATCAAACACACCGCTGAATCGGTGCTGTAGTGGTTGGCCACACAGGCTCAAAATTCTATCACGGTCTTGACTGTAAATAAAATAAACTTTTACCTGTAATTGTGGTATACAGGCTGTGGTATTTGTATTAATATCTGCACCTGATGTTACAGTAATTGTATTGTGCATTTGAATCGGCAAAGATATTGCACATACACTTACTTACCCACAATGCTTCATGTTCTGGGGTTTGTCCATGCGAATAGCCAATTTGATCTTGAGGTCGCTGTCTGGGCAGCCTTTGGAGACGGACAT
Organism: Doryrhamphus excisus; assembly: GCF_030265055.1. Lineage (NCBI taxonomy): Eukaryota > Metazoa > Chordata > Actinopteri > Syngnathiformes > Syngnathidae > Doryrhamphus > Doryrhamphus excisus. The sequence goes on from NC_080466.1 coordinate 41,455,063, forward strand.
CTTGTGCAGCTCAGACTGCTTGGGACTGTTTGGCGTCGGATGGAGCACCACCTGCAGGTAATAGCGGGGCATCACTAACTAGGAAATTCTTGAACCTCTGGCCACGTGTGTGCTAGCTAGCAAGCAAGCAATGCCATGTATAGTTTAACATGAAGACATGAGTAAACTAGCAAAAATTAGCAAAAATGCTAACAGTTAGCATGTTACCATGAAAATTGCAGAGGTTGCTCAATAATGTTCTTACATCATGTCATGTATGTGTATATGCATTTAAACATGAATAAAATAGGCATAATGCTAACATGCTAACAGTTAGCATGTTAGCATCAAAATTGCAGAGGTTGCTCTACAATGTTCCTACATCATGTCATGTATGTGTATATGAATTTAAACATGAATACAATAGGCATAATGCTAACATGCTAGCAGTTAGCATGTTAGCATAAAAATTGCAGAGGTTGCTCTATAATGTTCCTCCATCATGTCATATATGTGTATATGCATTTAAACATGAATACAATAGGCATAATGCTAACAGTTGCATGCTAGCACCTAGCAAGATGACAAAAAGTACCGACAGTGCCATGGCAGTTCTACTGCCCCCACATCATGGCATTTCTTTATTTGCATGTAGACAAGCGCAAATGAGCAAATATGCTAACATGCTAACATTTAGCATGCAGGGTTCTTCTTTGTTTGTTCTCCATTAATCGTGAAAAAAGTGGCAATCAATTAATAATGGCTGGCAGCATTGACTCTTTGATTGATTGGATAAGTCCTGTTTTACCCGACCAAGCTCCTTGTCCTCCAGGGCCAACACGCCGGTGCTTTCGGTGAAGAGCTTGACTTTAACGGCAGGTAGCGGCTGAGTCGTAGTGAAATCCCCCTGGGTCCCCCACCTAGACACAAATCCGTTCAAAGGTTAGCACCGCAACTTGGAACCTGAGCTACCAGGTGCTGACTTGGCTTTCTCTTCTCTTTGTTGGATCACTTTGTTTCAGCTATTCCTTGTCTTGATGCAACACACCACGCACACTCACACATGGAGTGACATGAGTCCAATGTACGCTTCTGTATGCGGGAGACTTACGTGGGTTTCGATGCCTCGGCCTGGTCTGTCTGTAGCTTGTGTCCTCCCTCTACCTCCATGGTGCAGTAAACTATTCTGTTTGGTGCCAGTGACTTAAGACCCTGGACCTCCATGATGACCACCTGTAGAAACGGAAAAGCCACAGTGAAACTCACCATGAGACAACCCAGTGTGTTTTCGATACATAAACCAATTAGGGAACAAATATGGGCCCTTAATGATTTATTTAAAGTGTTCTTAAGAATTTATTGTAACAGTTTTTTAATAAAGAGCAGCGTTCATGAATTATTAAGGGCACAAAATGAAGGCATTGGAATTGTTTAGAACTGAAATCAAATTATCAACAACACCATTCACCGACCACAAGGTGGCAGTGTCTTACCAAGATTAAACATCAGTGTTTCTGATGAAAGCCTTGGTGTCTTCCACACACTAGTCCCTTAAAGTGCAGGGGAAAAAAAATATATATATATATGTTTTTAAATTATATATATGTTTTTTAAATTATATATATGTATATATAAAATGTATTCTAAATTTGCTCATTTTTGGCTAAAAATATGTATTAATAATACTTTATTAATAATAATGTATAATAATTAATAATATAACTAATTTATTAATATATTTTTTATTAATATATATGCTATTTTTTATTATATATATATTTTTTTTTTTTAATTATATATATGTATATATAAATTTTATTCAAAATTTGCTCATTTTTGGCTAAAAATATGTACTAATAATACTTTATTAATAATAATGTATAATAATTAATAATATAACTAATTTATTATTTTTTTTTATTAATATATATGCTATTTTTTATTTGATATATATATATATATATATATTATTGAACATTTTCTGATTTTTGGCAAAAAATGTAAAAAAGCTTCTGGAGCTGAATCTAGTCTAATATACAGCAGTCACTTTTATTGCAAATGCTGATCCAAAATCTGAGAATTTCAATATTAGGATAGAAGGAGTGTGTGTCAAATGGGCCTATCAATTACTCTAGGTTTTTCGTTGCTAGTCCTAACTTAGTGTTTATATCAAGCAATAGGATAATTAGATTAATAGAATAATTGACACTAAACATTGAAAACAACCGGACCCCGATTGAACTCAACCAACCTCCAAGGTAAAGGACAGCACCACGTCGGATTTGGACAGGTTGTTCTCATCCTCCTGGCCCATGTCTATAATAGACGTGTTGTGACCTCGCTTCAGCTTTTGCAGCTTGAACTCTCCTCCTTTGGACACCGGCATGCTCTCCAGGTTGGCCATCAGCAAGTTGACGGATGACCGCAGCTCTTCGATGAACATGGCCTCCATCTCTCTGGAAGCAAATCGAGGGAATCTTCCGCCGAGCTGCTTAAACCGGGAAGCCAATATTTAGATTAGATGGAACCGAGACTAAATTCAATATTCATTGCACCACGGTTGCTTACACGAGCGATCTGATCCGCCATTTGTAATCTTCCATCCAGTTCTCTTCTGATCTGGGCTGCTTGTTCATCTGGATTGTCCAGCTGAAGGGGGGGGGGGAGAAAAAAATAACGTCTTAAAGTTCAAGTCCTCCTGACATGTCACTGGTAATGTGATGGAAGTGGAACTGAGTGGACTTCGGTGGTTGGCGTATGCTCCGGTTAGCATGTTTTTTGGTTTAGGTACAAAATTTCTGGCAAAATTTGTCTCAGTTTGCATACATTTTTTGGTTAGCGTACAACATGCGATTCTTGTCATGTTATTAACTCATTCAATACCAAAGACTAGAATCCCAAATGCCCGATCCCAACAACGTACTTTGTAGAAGAAGCTAACAGAGGTGATGATGCAACTCTCCACTGATGCATTAACATTTCAGAGCCTGTTCAAGCCCAAAAATTGCTGTGTGTTTATTTTTATTTTTGTTGCAAAACGTCCTTGTTAGCAGCCTCACAGTCTCGACTCGAAAACCGTATGACCGGCCGTGACCCAGCAATTCACAGACTGCATTTCTGTTTGTTCTGTTTTCAAAGTCAAGTGGAGCTCAAGTGGAATCTTTACCGAGAGACCTTGTGGTACGTCTGCTGACCTCGCAAGTGGAGATCAAATATTAGAAGACGCAGAACAACACTCCCCCACACGATCTAATATTAATTAAGACAAGAAAAAGGTCAAAATATTGCATTTTCCTCCATTCATTAATTGCCACCTGCTTAAATGGATCAATAAGCCGCTACATCATCACAGTAATTCAGGTAAGGGAGGGGCAAGGAAAAGGAGTGTCGAGTGTTTGCCTCTGTGTACAGTTGCCGTAGAAACCACTTTGAAGCCGACAAAAGCCGCTGGGATTGTCTGTGTTTCTCTGGTGGATGTATTTGGTCCTGTGGACATGTTTGAATTTGAGATGATAACCACCTCATCTGCTACCATCATCTCGCTATAATTATTATGCACAGAAGGCTATTGTATAATGCATGTAAGAAACAGAAAATAATAACAAGAAGTTGAAAAATAGAATTTTACAGGTGTGCTAAGAAGAATACAGTGCAATATTGTTACCTTACCTTACATGACATTGCCTTAACATGAAGTCATGAAGTCAGCCATGCCATGTCCCGCATGACATAGTGAAAAAAAATCCTCCCATCATGTGTGGAAGTGGTAATTTTTTGGCTTCTTAAATTGAAAAGAAATAAATTCGAGGCTAACTGGTTACCTCGCTAGTTTGCTCGCTTGCTTACTCACTAGCTTCCTAGCTAAAGACCGTGTCAAGTCCCGGCAGCATAAGAGATGAGCAATGTGGCAAATAGGAGTATAAAGATGGCTACCGAATGTAGACACAGCAAGATTTAAAACCCCTTTACGCTCATTAAGAAGCCGTTTTGAAACGATATTTGAAGGATAAGCAACTTTTCTGATTTCATCTCCAAATGTTTCTTCGACACTGACATTGTGCAAGTCTAACCTTAATATGTTCCTTATTGCAATTGTGTTATTCATATTGAAATAAATTAAGACATAACCATAATCGTGTTTTAATGGATTGCAATTTATCTCTTTTAAATGAAATTCAAATTAACTTCTTCGGTATAAATTAAAAAAAAAAACCAATAAGACGTAATAATTGACTCAAGCAGATAACGAATCAATCCCGCTTTTTAAGGCACAGACGAGTTGACTTTTCCCACTGCATCCCAAGGCTTTCAGTTGCGGCCGAGTCCCCACCACAACCCTAATGGCTCAAACCCATCTGATGAAAGGAAAAGTACACCCACTTTGCTCTCCCATCACAACATATCCGCTGCGTTGGCCTTCAATTTAATTTGCCCTCTGCTGCCAGTCGCCATTACTGCTGAGGGCACATCCATAAAAAGACCTCCCTCCCTTTGTGATCCCGGTGCTCTGTGTGTATTCAGCTTGTTAAAGTGCAATTATTTCTTTTACAACTCAACCGGGTGGATATTTCAACACTCTTGTGGCAGAAAAGATGGAGTTCATTTGAAATGAAATGAGTAGTTTTCCCGGTAGGGACTGTATCGCTGACAAAAGGGCTCACTCCGTTCATGCCGTTGTTCTATGGAACAAACGTGACAAGGTGTTGAAAGCGATGCACAGAGTGAACTGTCTTCCTGCCTGTTTGGAGAAAAACAGACGTGTGCACATGGCAATATATTGAAACCGGCAAAATTATCCAGTTCATTTTCATGTATTGTGTGATTCCTCTATTTATGATAATCTTGTCATGTTTGACTTCTGCCGTCCTTCCATAGAGAGGAAAAGCCAGCGTTGTGTAATAATAAATGATATTGTCTTTTTTGGATATTAACTGACCGATGGGGGCTGCACGGCGGTCGAGTGGTTAGCGCGCAGACCTCACAGCTTGGAGACCAGGGTTCAATTCCACTCTCGGCCATCTCTGTGTGGAGTTTGAATGTTCTCCCCCGTGCATGCGTGGGTTTTCTCCGGGTACTCCGGTTTCCTCCCACATTCCAAAAACATGCTAGGTTAATTGGCGACTCCAAATTGTCCATAGGTATGAATGTGAGTGTGAATGGTTGTTTGTCTATATGTGCCCTGTGATTGGCTGGCCACCAGTCCAGGATGTACCCCGCCTTTCGCCCAAAAGACAGCTGGGATAGGCTCCAGCACCGCAACCGTTGTGAGGAAAAAGCAGTAGGAAATGAATGAATGAATTAATGATTATTTAGTTAATATTATTGTTGTTATTGTTATTATTTAGAACCAAACCTAGTACTGTATTTCTATGCATGTGTGTCAGATATGCTGTTTAAATCAGGGGTGGGCAAATATTTGGACTCGAGGGCCGCATTGAGTTAACAAAATTGTCTGGGGGGCCAGAACATATATTTAACACACTATTTTATGCTTATCTTTTTCCTTGAATTATTTGTCTAATTTTATCTGTAAAAGTGTTATCCTATATCAGTTGTATGTTCTCATGTCCCTTTTTTAGGAGCACTTTAAACATCACACCACATCCAACTATGTCATTTAATTTTACAGTTTTGTTGTTTATTTTTTACTAAATCAGACATCCGACTTGCAAGTCATGTTGCCAGTTTGTATGTTAAAAGTTGAAGTTACTTAGAAAGCAACTGGCGGGCCGGATTCAAACGCTTGGTGGGCCGCATGTGGCCCCCGGGCCGTAGTTTGCCCACCCCTGGTTTAAATCGATGAAATCAAATGTACACTGACCTGGCAAGCATTATAGAGTAGTTGGTGCTCAAACTTCTTGATGCCCAGAATCTGCTGAAACATCTCGTAGAGCTGGTCTTTGCTCAGGATGAGTTCGGACGCAGTGCTGGCTGTCAGTCTCTGCTGATGTTTCCTTGGGTCCTCCTCCCCGCGGTAGATGGTGTCGAACTTCGCCATCCACGAGCTGAGCACAGTCTCTTTACTCAGGCCATCGATCTCCGGCAAACTCCGCACGCGCTTCTCGATGTGCTTCTTAAAAACCTCACGGGAGTCACTGGCCGAGCAGCCCCCGCTCTGCACCATCCGACACACTCTGTCACTTTTCAGGAAAACCTGGTGTCAACAAATGATGAAAATGGTAGCGTTATAAATCTGCAATATGGTTGGTACTGTACATACAATGTCTACTTTTTAATAAGTTTGAATCTCTTTTCAACAATTCTAGAGGGAGGCTGACATCATCGCAGCACTACGCAGCAATAACCAATGAAACATTTTCCTGGAATGAAATGCTTGATGAGATGAAAAAACATGGTGATGATTAAAACATGGTCACCCCATGAAAACGTCCCATTCAAAAGAAAAGAATACAATAAATTAAAATAAATAAATAAAAATACAAAGTTTAAAGATGGGAGTACTATGTACTTATAACACTTCCACTAGGTATACTGTATTTTAAATAATATCTGACCAGGTACTGATATACACTTGGTATACGTTTCTTAGGTACACTTTGTTTTAAAGTCTTGCGTTTGTTTCTTGCTGTAGAGCAGGGGTCTCAAACATGCGGCCCGCGGGCCAAATGTAGCCGCAGGACACTAGTTTGAGGCCCCCGCCTTGATATGAAAGTTTAATGTTAGTGCGGCCCGCGCAAGTTTGATATGGATGCTATATGGTATCATGTACCCAGAAAAAATTATTACGTTTGATTAATGTTCATGTTAAAGGTTAAATAACTGTTAATAGTTATCCTCCCTATCCGTGTGGAAGTGGTAAGTTTTTGGCTATTTAAGTTGAAAGGAAATAACGTGAAGGCTACCGTTTAGGTGGCTAGCTCTCTAGTTTGCGAGTTAGCATGTGTCTCAAGACCCTGCAGTTGCGCAATATGTTGTAAATAAAAAGATAATAAATGTGACTATAGTCGTGTTTTGTCATGTCTACAGGGCTCTAATAATGCTTTGTTCATTTTCATCTGAAAAAAATAATTTGTCTACCCACCAACTATATGTGGTTTCTTAAGTTTTTATTATTTGGTGTTTTATTATTATTATTATATTTATTTATTACTGATAAATTGATTTTCTTTATTCTTGATTTGTTTATTTATTTTTCATCTTATTTTGTGGAATGTTTTATCAGAGCTTTTCTTGTAGAAAATCGGAACAAAAGCAAAGTTTATTCATTTTTCTGTTTTTAATAAATGCGTTTTTTGGGGTTTTTTTTGGAAAACCTGATGCGGCCCCGCCTCGCCCAGACCCTAGCTCCAGAGTTTGAGACCCCTGCTGTAGAGTAATCATTATTGTGCATTATTATTATAATGCACTTTCTTAGGGTGCAATGAAGTACCACTGAGAAAGTATTGCTAATTGTTCTTAAGTGCTGTATTGTTTTGCTTGAGGAGGTAAAGTGAAAAAATACACAGTCAACAGTCATGATGACTATGATTAACTCCTGCTGCCCATATCCATTACTGTCACGCTATTTCCGTCCTCCCCGATGTCTGGATCAGTCTCTCGTTCTCAAACCGCCTCTCAGCGTTCGCTGTCGTATAACGCCATGCTATTAGATTTGTACTCAAATGAAAATCATTAAATATCACAAATTGCTTTTGGCTCGATCAATTCCGAGAAGATTGTCTCCATTGGAGTTGGTACTTTACTCACCTCGTAGTAGCTCTGGACTGCGTTGATGAAAGCCTCGTCAGCTACGATCTGGGTTTCTCCACTGAGGAACGACTGGAAACGCTCCTTGACCGTCTGCAGTTGCTGCTTACTGATCTGGTGTAAACACAGAAAGACGACAAAGGGGTATTCATTTGTGTGTTTAGGCCCTAATGACGATAAAAATGACAAACGGGGAGAGCTAGGTGGAAGCGTCGGCCGTCAAGGCAGTGTGAGTCCTTGAGTGAAAGTTGGTTTCTGATGCAGCTCATTGAAAAAACATTCTGAAATTAGATTGCATGTTAGTGTGAATCCAGTTCTGTTCCAAGACTGCGATGTGAGATGCATTGGTGGAACTTTATACCTGATTATACCTAAATTAACTCCTGAATCTAATTGGGGGTTCTGGCGAGCCAGATGCACCAGTTCAACTCTTGAGAGTCCTTGCGAATGTGCCCAACCAGTCCATAGTGGACTTGGAGAAAGCGTTGGACTGTGTTTCCCGAGGAATTCTCTGGGGAGAACTCTGGGAATATGGGTTACTGTACTAATTCAGGTGGTTTGTTCTCTGTATGAACTTTTGCTGTCTCAATTTACATGAAAAAATGACAATGCCAGAACTTGGTCCACATTAAGTCGGACCCATTTCCAGTGAGGGTTGGACTTCACTGCCCTTTGCCATTGATTCTGTTCATTACTTTTATGGACTTGGAGTTTCATTAAGGGGTTCTGAGTTTGGTGGCTACAGGATTGGTTCTTGGATGTGATCGTGCTGGCTTCATCGGTGCATGACTTTCAGCTCTCAACGGATAGGTTCACACCCAACTGTGAAGCAGCTGGTATGAGAATCCGCACCTCGAGTCCGAGTCCATGGAAAACAGTGGAGTGCCATCTCTGGGATTCTGCCCCAAGTGGAGAAGGCTAAGTACCTCAGATTGTTTGGGTAGTGGCCAAAAGGACACATAACAAGCGACCAAATTTCTCCGAAGGATAACTGGGCTCTTCCTTAGACATCAGTTGAGAAGCACTGTCATCTGAGCGAAACTCGGAGTGGAACCACTACAACTCCAGAGAGAAGAGATGAGGAAACTCCCAGACAGACGCCTCCTTGGACATTGATGAAGGGGAAGGTACATAACCAAAAGCATTTATGACGGTAAACTTTTTCCAGCCAGTTTCCCTTGAAAGCAGAACTACGGAACACTCTTTGGTGTACTCCAAAATTTGTAGAGTCATTGTTAGACAAAATTGGTGAGGATCAAAATTTTCCAAAGTCCCCTGATGTCCCTCGATGATCCATCCTTAGACAACAAGAGCATCGGTGTACGTCATTCATAGTCCAATCACTGTTTGACTAGGAGTTAAGTATGAATATGTGTTTGTGTTCTACTGAGTCAGGTCCTTCAGCCGAGAAAGTATTGTTCCACCGACAACAGACCAATGTGTTTCTCTTCTCTTCCTGCTTGGAGATTCCACACAATGGCCAGTTGCTGTCCGCAGCCCTGGTAACCGTTACCATGGCCACTGCTCCTGAGGAAGCAGTATGAGATTAAAGCTTCCTTAATGGGGGTCAAAGTTCCTACAGTTAGATGAGCTAAAGCAGAACCATCTGTCTTCTACCCTTGATCCACACGGATACTGCTAAATTGGAGGTCAGATGGAAGTACGTACAGTAGAGAAACTGTACCTTTGTGTTTTACTATCACATTTATGGAGGAATGCGTCCAACACAAACGTCGTTTTCCTGCCTGTGTCCAGCACGCACATTGAAAATAAAATCCACTAATTAATTCACGGTTTCAGATAAGACATTTCCACAGTTCTGACATCGCTGTGTTTTTTAAAAAAAAAATGAAAGAAAATTTGTCCTCCCATTCAGTGTGGAAGTGGTACATTTATGGTTTCTTACTTTGTGTAGTGTGCATAAATAAGAGGCTAGTTAACTGAGTAGCATGCTATGTTTCAAGGGGCTCGTATTGCTGCCGAGATCCCGTAGCCTATGCATAGGATTTGTCTACTATATTGGGTTTTATTGGGTTATATTGGGTTGTAAAGGTGACTATAGGGGTGTTATTTCATGTCTAGAGGGCTCTACTAATGGTAAAACCTTTAGAAGGTCATAAATGGGTGTTCTCTGCTCTAAATATAAAAATATTCATTCATTTTTAAATTAAATTAAAAATATTTAATTAAAATTCCACTTTGCGAAACTTTGTGAAAATACAAATATAAAGAATTCAGAAGACGTGATATGTACCGTTATGTCTGTGACTTGCTGTGTGCGCCTTAAAGAGGCGAGGACTGGGAAGTGAAAGGTGTGACATCAGCTAGCTAGAGTGTTAGCATGGTTAGCAGCAAGGTTAGCAGTGTGGCAAGTGCGAGTGAATGGCGTGGCCGACAAATTTCATATATAAATATCATCCAAACAAAGATTACATATCTATGTGTTTAATAATGTTTTTTTTGGGGGGGGGGGGGTGTCGCTGTGTTTAAAAAAAAAAATGAAAGAAAATTTCTCCTCCCATTCAGTGTGGAAGTGGTACATTTATGGTTTCTTACTTTGTGTAGCGTGCATAAATAAGAGGCTAGTTAGCTGAGTAGCATGCTATGTTTCAAGCGGCTTGTATTGCTGCCGAGATCCCGTAGCCTATGCATAGGATTTGTCTACTATATTGGGTTTTACGAGTGTGAAGGTGAATATAGGGGTGCTATTTGATGTCTAGAGGGCTCTAATAATGGTAAAAAAAGGTCATAAATGGGTGTTCTCTGCTCTAAATATAAAAATATTCATTCATTTTTAAATTAAATTAAAAAAAAAATAATTTAAATTCCACTTTGCGGAACTTTGTGAAAATACAAATATAAAGAATATAAAAAAATTGTTTTGGGGGGGGGGGTGTCGCTGTGTTTTTAAAAAAAATGAAAGAAAATTTCTCCTCCCATTCAGTGTGGAAGTGGTACATTTTTGGTTTCTTACTTTGTGTAGCATGCATAAATAAGAGACTAGTTACGTAGCTGATTAGCATGCTATGTTTCAAGCGGCTCGTATTGCTGCCGAGATCCCGTAGCCTATGCATAGGATTTGTCTACTATATTTATGAGTGTGAAGGTGAATATAGGGGTGCTATTTCATGTCTAGAGGGCTCTAATAATGGTAAAACCTTCAGAAGGTCATAAATGGGTGTTCTCTGCTCTAAATATAAAAATATTCATTCATTTTTAAATTAAATTAAAAAAAAATAATTTAAATTCCACTTTGCAGAACTTTGTGAAAATACAAATATAAAGAATATAAAAAAATTTTTTTTGGGGGGGGGGTGTCGCTGTGTTTTTAAAAAAAATGAAAGAAAATTTCTCCTCCCATTCAGTGTGGAAGTGGTACATTTTTGGTTTCTTACTTTGTGTAGCATGCATAAATAAGAGACTAGTTACGTAGCTGATTAGCATGCTATGTTTCAAGCGGCTCGTATTGCTGCCGAGATCCCGTAGCCTATGCATAGGATTTGTCTACTATATTTATGAGTGTGAAGGTGAATATAGGGGTGCTATTTCATGTCTAGAGGGCTCTAATAATGGTAAAACCTTCAGAAGGTCATAAATGGGTGTTCTCTGCTCTAAATATAAAAATATTCCTTCATTTTTTTAACATTAAATTCCACTTTGTGGAACTTTGTGAAAATACAAATATAAAGAATTCAGAAGATGTGATATGTACTGTTATGTGTGTGACTTGCTGTGTGCGCCTTAAAGAGGCGGGGCCATGGAAGTGAAAGGTGTGACATCAGCTAGTGTTAGCATGGTTAGCAGCAAGGTTAGCATTGTGCAAGTGAATGGCGTGGGTTGTGGCCGACAAATTTCATTTATAAATATCATCAAACTATAATCTAAACTGTCCAATATTTTTACATGCCTGTAGCTAAATTGTTTATTTTGTGTCAAGTACTTCAATAAAGTGTATATTAAACAGGTCAGCAGGAAACTGCATACAGTCTTTTGCCTTGATGCAATTATTCACGCTGGTGCTGTTATGAGCATCGCGTATGTTGAGCCAGCCCATAAATCCCTGAGATTTTGATTTAATAGACTTCAGTGATCTCAGGATACAAAGTGCATTTCAAGCATTTCCGTATGAGAAACAATATTAAATGATGACCTAAAGGTCCCCTTGCAGGAGCGGTTACTGAGGACCGGACATGCTTGGTCTCAGTGTTGTTATCTGCAGGGTTATTAAGTTATGGTTTATTAAGTTACTGTTAATGTGAAGTGAGAATTTCCTACAGCCGCATGATTGTCACTTGGAACAATTAATGCGTGAGATGGCGCTGAGAGGAATACAACAGGAACAAACAGTCATGGTAAGTTGTTATGAATTATGAAGAGCTGGAGTCATGTCCAAACACAACAACATAAGTGTTTGGCCCAAATGTCAAATTGATGTCTATGCAATTTTTCTAGAAAAATCTGAAACAGAGTAATAATATTCCTTCATAATATGGACTGACAAAACCGTTGAGACTCTTCCATTAATTCATTCAGATTGGTTTAAAAAAAATGCTCGATCTGATTACCTGATGAGCATAGCGTGCTCCTGTGGTTAGCCAACTCATGCAGAAGATAATTCAATTTCCTGCCATTAAAGATGGAGACTCTATCTTGTATTTTTTATTTATTTGTACAGGAAGCCATCGTAAAAATCACAATGTTGACACTTGCTACTACTTCTCGACTGCACATGAACTGTTCTAAGTGTTTAACTCATTCAAACCCAGAATCGGGCATGTTAGATGATTATGAATGACATTTGAAGGCACTATGAATTTTATGTTAATATTGTTGTTGTTTTTTTTCATGTCACTGATTTATTGATACTGAATGTGCAGCACGGATTTATCCAGTAGAATGTGATTCATTAGTTAAGCTTCCACTCTCTGTGAGCTGGTGGTGACATCAAATGGTTGCATAATGCCAGATTACAGACCGAGCAAGGATTGAGAGAGCGCTCATCGGGAAAATAGCTGCCGTCCGCAAATGAGGATTTCATATGACAACGTGGCAGCCGCCCAAATGATCCCAATTCAAATTTCAACACGGAAAAATCCTAAAGTTTTTGTTCGGGTTCACAGGTTCGCCGCCACTTTGGGTGAGAGGACCTGGACCGGTTAATCAAGTCTTCAATTAACTTAACTTGATGTTGGACTGTGGGTACAGTCGTCCTTTACTTCATCACGGTCTTTCAAAAATGACTTTGGCCACCAGGTGTCAGTAATGTCACACTGAGGAGTGAGATGCATGATCCTCCTCTCATTCCATGTGGAAGTGGTACCATTTTGGTTCTTACTTTGTCCTAAGTTTGGAATAAGTAAATGGGAGAGGATAACTAATTAACTCGGAAGCTTTCTATCCTAGGGGCCAGATCCCGCAATGTGATGTAAACAAAGAGTAACAGAGTATAACTACTATGTTTCCAACATCAGTAACTATAGGGGTGTTACTTCATGCCAACGGGCTCTGATAATGTAAAAAAAAAAACATATTTATAAAGTTATAAACAGGTTTTCTATATGTTCTAACAACAAAAATATTGCATTTATTAATACTGAATCTCCCCTATCGTCCTCAGAGCTGGAACCAACTAACCTTAATAAACAATGGATAAAACAAGCAGGGAGAAACAGATGTCCGAGATGTAATTCCAACCCAGAAACAACTGGATGTGAGGCAGACGCGCACAACAGGCCTCCATTTACAAAACCACAATAGTCAACAAATGACTTTAGCGCCCCACCTGAAAGAAACAATCACATATGAACCGCACATCAAATTTGTTGTCTCCCGCTGACTGTTTTCTAATTTGACGCAGACACTGTATTCCAACGTCCACTTATTATTGGCAGGCTATCAGCGGACTCGGCAAGTCAAACATACCATCATCATACTTGGACAGAAACCGGACAGGAGGGATGAGCTAAGCCAACTGACAGAAGGAGATTGCTGATATTTTCTCTAATAGTGATCATTTTCTTGTCAGAAAATGTTATGGAATAATTGAAGCTGGGCGTGATAGGAATTATAAATACACGACCGCACTTTTTTGTCAGGCTGGCTACACTCCTGAAGGAAAATTTGTTGATTCCATCCATCTTCTTCTGCTTAGACTTCTCCCTGGCTGATTTGTCCAGCTTCTCCCGGCGGATCTCGAAACATTCCCAGGCCATTTGAGAGACAGAGTCTCGCCAATATGTCCTGGGACTTTTCGAGGTCTCCTACCGGTCCGGGAGGCAGTCTGACCAGATGCCACCTTATCTGGCTGTCTGTAAGGGAGAGCTTGGACGCATGGTCTCTACCCAAAACTCAAGAGACTATGAACGTAGATCAAAGGGTAATTAGGGAGCTTTGCCTTTCGGATGAAGCGTCCTTGTGGTTGTAATTAAACATGAGTAACAGGCTATTCCTGGACACCTCCCTGGTGAGGTGTTCTGGGCATGCCCAGCTGGGACGACCTCGGACACGCTGGAGGGATTATGTCTCACAGCTGGCCTGGGAACGCCTTCCAGGTGTCTTCCAGGTGGACATGGAGGAGGTGTAATATTTGGAGACCTGTAATATTTGTTATCATTGTCATTTTTTCATATACGTAAATTGAGACAGCTAAAGCAGTATCAGCCACAAATATCAGCCCAAGCAAAATCGGCCATCGGTGAAGGGTGATGGAAAAAAATCGTCATCGGCCCAAAAAAAAAACCATATCGGTCGATCCCTAGACCACATCAAATAACCACATTGACGAAACAGCTACTTAAACCATCAAAAGGTTGGCCATGACGCCAGGTTGTATGTTGAGTTTCGATGAAATATCCGGGCGGGCCGTATTCAAACACTTGGCGGGCCGGATGTGGCCCCCGGGCCGTAGTTTGCCCACCCCTATTCTAGACCTTGGCAGAGGTAGCACATCTAATGATCTTGGAATCTGCAGTTAGCTCAAAAGGACAACTTGTGTAAATCTATGAAATTCCGTCCATCTATATTTGTGGACAGATACAGTTCAAGTATCATATATATGCATATATATATATATATATATATACATTTACAGCAAATACCCTTCCTAACGTAATCCTCCCTTTTATTAAGAGTGCCTAGTCTCTGCTGCTGCGGCCCGTCCACAGCGGTTGACGATCAGCATATTGGAGCATCGGTGGATGTGATTGGTCTGATGAGTCACCCCTCATATTCCGGTAATTATACCACACTTTACTGCCTTGTAAGAAGCGAACGTGCGAGAGGACCGTCGCACACTCAAGCATGTGGTTGGGTTCATGCGTGGTTGCGTGCGCTTGAACATTGGCAGGCCAACTGGCGAGGCTATCATCATTAGCAGATTACATGCTGTCATCGTCGATTATGCAGACACTCACCCAGATGGAAGTCAGAGACCATAGTCGGTGGGATTTTTTAAGGACAGTTATTCGTTCGATGTCAGTTTGACATTTATCAAGTTGAATTGTTTCTAGGGAGTCCGGGGGCGCGTCTCGGTATTGTAGTCGACCGTGAAAACTGAAATGATGAGAGTCGTATGAAGTCGAGGTGTAAAGCGCTTAAACAAAGGGAGGTGAGTGGATTCGGGATATATCCACGACCGTTGTGCAGAAAACAAGCAGACAGATGGTCTGATTGTGTTCTTGCGTGAAGGATCTCACCTCGGAATACGAATACCCTCAGGCCTGATTAGAAAAGAAAAGCGACACAAATAAAAAAACAAAAGCAAACTCAAGAGACTATAAATACGCACGGTCCTTGTCCAATTAAGAATTGTTTATAACGGTTGGCAGATTAAAACCACAGTTGGGGAGAGGTGTGAATTTATATTTAATCTAATAAAAATAACTAATATTACACAAGCAGAAGCGGAAGCTACAATGTATGTTTGTTTGTTTTTTAATGCGCTATTTTTTTGGGTGTCAGCAAGCAAGGCTTTCCTTCCTTTAGACCAGGGGTCTCAAACTCAATTTACCTGGGGGCCACCGAAGCTAGGTTCTGGGTGAAGCCGGTTTTAAAAAAAAACCCAAAACGCATTTATTAAAAACTGGAAAAAAATCAATAAAAAAACTGCTTTGGCTTCTGCTATATCCTACACTTTTTCAGTACTTTGGTTCCGGTTTTCCACACAAAAATATCTGATAAAACATTCCACTGTTCTCAAATATCTTAATTTTTATTTTCCTATACACAAAATAAGATAAAATAAATAAATAAACAAATTAAGAATAAAGACAATCAATCACTCAATCAGTAATAAATAAGTAAAATAATAAGCAAATAAGAAAAACGTAAGAAACCACATACAGTTGGTAGAGAAATTATTTTTTTCAGATTCAAATGTACAGTATTAACATTAACATTAATGAAACTTAATAATTTTACCCAATTAGCATGTTAGCATCGTACTCAGTTCCATCTGGGAGCAGCAACTTTAACAACATCTTTGATGAGATGCTTTATCTTGATGCGTATTTTCCATTTTATTCCAAATCATTTCCTGCATTTATTTGTACCCAGTGTCATAAGCCTTTAGCTTCATTGCTAATCCAACAGTAGGGTAACAGTATGGGCGGGGCAAAATCATGTTAATTGTGTCCGGTGTGCACACAGCTTTAAGTTGTAATTTCAACATTAAACTTTGGTATCAAGGTGGGGGCCTCAAACTAGCGTCTCACGGGCCGCATTTGGCCCGCGGGCCGCAAGTTTGAGACCCCTGCTTTAGACTACGTACAGCAAATTTCCCTCTTTTCTCTGAGGTCCTCCGACGCTTTTAGCAATCAAAACATTTATCATCAAGACTGAACTTTATGCTTTTGTTTTAAATAAAACTAATAATGCATTTTCAAGACCTTTCCAAATCATATTTTCGATATTTCAAGGCTTTTTAAGACACCGTGAACAGCCGTGTGACCTTTATTTCCGAGACCTGGCTGGATCAAAACATTCCGAACGCTGTTTGTTGTTCCCGGCAGACAGGACTGAAGCCACAGGCAAAAAACAAAAGCGGCATATTATGTATATTCAGAAACTTCTGGCACAGACTACAAACATTGCCAACACACGCTGCTCTCTTGACCGAGAATATCGAGCAGTAAAATGCAGAATACTCGACTGTAGCGGCCTGGGTCCCTCGTGGTACGTTAGCATTGGATGATCGATGATCATGTCTACTGCAACACATCGGGGGCATAAAGGTTGTAGCAGCACCTGAGGCATGTCAGACCACATCTCCACATCTCCGTAGACCTGATACCAGCATACAAACCTCTCTTCTGCAGGACAAAACCAAACAACCATCAAAACAAAACACGTATGTACTGACACAGACCTGGACGAATACACAGCAATTCTGCATTGATGTTCTCCACAAAGTCCATTAAGCTTTTCCCAAACCAAAAACCATGAACACTTCAGTACGGCCTCTGCTCAAAGGCAAGTGGTGCTGCATCGGGTGACAAGTTGACCTGTCGTCTGCTCTGCACGGGGCTACACGAGGTCTACGTCTTACAATAAAGCAGCACTACAACACGACAGCTCACATTTAAACAAATACTGAGAAGTAGAAAGAAGAAAGGCAGACACTGGAAATCTGACCTTTAGGTATGGATGCCCCATACCGTGCATTGGTAGGTTCCGTTTTTCTCTATTAAGAACGCACAGAAAAGGGGCACAAACGTGACAAATTTCTCGTGGGCACGAGGGGTGGCATTAAATAAATTCATTCATTCATTCACTTTCTACCGCTTATCCTCACAAGGGTCGCGGGGGGTGCTGGAGCCTATCCCAGCTGTCTTCGGCCGAGAGGCGGGGCCAGCCAATCACAGGGCACATATAGTCAAACAACCATTCACACTCACTTTCATACCTATGGACAATTCGGAGTCACCAATTAACCTAGCATGTTTTTGGAATGTGGGAGGAAACCGGAGTACCCGGAGAAAACATGCAGGGATGGCCGAGGGTGGAATTGAACTCAGGTCTCCTAGCTGGTAACCACTAGACCGCCGTGCAGACCTTATAATAAATCAAATAATAAATCACATAATAAAAAAACACAGTTTTCTTTGGTCAGTCATATAGTCTCTTTGTCTCGGTGGGTGAAGGCGGGGCTAGTATAGCGTACACATAGAGTGCAGAAGAGTGTAATGTACTGTAGTAGACACTGCAATATACGGTCGTCCCTTGTTTAGAGTGGTTGTGATAAATGAATGTCAACAATGTAGGATTCAATGTTAATAAATTGGATATTTTTATAGTTATTGCACCGGTTTATGACTTTATTAATATGGTTTTTGATAATATGGTAAGTTTGACTGTTTCACTTCAGTGATATCATCTCCATTGTGACCCTGAGCCATCATTAACTAGACTATTATGACTTATTATGACAATACTATCTGCCCCAATGACTGGACGCGACACAAAAAAAAGAAAAAATAAATAAATAAAACTAAATATGGTTTTTAACATTATTTATAGACATGCCTCTAGCCATCTTCACACTCCTATTATTCATTCTTCACACCACATTGCACAACTCTCTTGCTGCAGGGACTCCAGCTTGCAAGCTAGCGAGCTAACCAGGTAGCCTCAGTCTCATTGGCAAGGCATGGGTCCCCCAACGGGACAAATAGAATTAGAATAGCTACGAGCCAAACATCGGGCTATTGCGAAGCCGCCATCTAAGAGCCGTGATTCAAATCCAACTGAACATCTGTAGAACTGAAACTGAGCAGTTTGCTCATCAGGAGTGGGCCAAAATAATCCACCCAATCGATTGACAGCATTGACGGGTGCAGGAGTCTCATTGAGAGTGACAGGAAGCGCTTGATTGCAGGAAGTGCTTCAAGAGGCCGTGCAAAAAGTCTCTATTGGTTTCTATTATGAAAGTACGTTCATTGTAACGGTGACAGTCGATGACAGTCGACCACTCTGAGGGGAGTCTAATCGTTCCGTCATGTGATGCAAGATGTACGGCGGCTCTGTTGTGACCTCGAGACAAGGGGTCGTTCCAGGGCTCTCCAGTTCAATACACATGCCCATTTGTGGAGAATATGGTGAAGGATGATTCATCTGACCATTTCACTTAGTATGTATGGTATTCACTGTAAACCAGGGGTCTCAAACTCAATTTACCTGGGGGCCACTGGAGCTAGGGTCTGGGCAAAGCTGGGCCGCATCAGGTTTTCCAAAAAACAACAACGCATTTATTAAAAACAGAAAAATATACAAACTTTTTCAGTGCTTTGGTTCTGATTTTCTACAATAAAAGCTCTGGTAAGACATTCCACTGTTCTCAAATATCTTCATTTTTATTTTTCTACACAAAATAAGATGAAAAATAAATTTAAAAAATCAAGAATAAAGAAAATCAATCAGTAATAAATAAATATAATAATAATAATAATAAAACGGCAAATAATAAAAAGTTAAGAAACCACATATAGTTGGCGGGTAGACCAATTTTTTTTCAGATTAAAATGACAAAACACGACTATAGTCACATTTATACTTTTTTTATTTACAACATATCGCGCAACTGCAGGGTCTTGAGACACATGCTAACTCGCAAACTAGAGAGCTAGCGACCTAAACGGTAGCCTTCACATTATTTCCTTTAAACTTAAATAGCCAAAAACTTACCACTTCCACACGGATAGGGAGGATAACTATTAACAGTTATTTAACCTTGAACATGAACATTAATCAAACGTAATAATTTTTTCTGGGTACATGATACCATACAGCATCCATATCAAACTTGCGCGGGCCGCACTAACATTAAACTTTCATACATATGGCCCGCAGGCCGCATGTTTGAGAACCCTGCTGTAAACTAAATGTGCAATTATCACTGTGTTATCATTACCTTCTGCCTATTTAGCCTGCAACTTGGTGAGACTATAATGCATGCTTATTCATACATATTTAGACAATTGCAATACAGTGACTGCCTGGGTGTTCACTAATTAAAAAACATTTTTAATCGTAAACCAAACAAATGACAAAATGTTTTGGCATTGAAAGAATGTTCTGAAACAAAGAGCAAGCGATGCCATTTCCTTTTCCTGGCAGGTTGCCTGACCACCTCAAATTGATTCTGAGATTCCAGGAAGTCACACTAATGAGGTAGTGGATGGAATAAAGGGATGGAGCAGTTATCAACAGTGTCCATGCAAAAAAAAAACATCAAATAAAATAAAAAATAAATGCAGCCATAAGAAAAATATGGTGACTACTTTATTTACTTATATTATCCAGTGTAGAAAAACTGGAGGCTATCACAGCTGACTAAAGTCAAGCGGGCGAGTAAATCACAGACTGAGCACAATCACAGGAGTGTTAAACTACGGCCCGTGGGCCACATCAGGGCCACCGAACATCCTAATCCATCCCACCGGGTATTTTTTTTTTCGGGTTGGGTGATATGGATGTTGGCATGAATTATGAGATTTTTGGGATGTAATATAATATAATTAGTAATAATATAACCAGTCTTGGTTGCACGGTGTTCGAGTGGTTAGCACGCAGACCTCACAGCTAGGAGTTCAATTCCACCCTCGGCCATCTCTGTGTGGAGTTTGCATGTTCTCCCTGTGCATGCGTGGGTTTTCTCCGGGTACTCCGGTTTCCTCCCACATTCCAAAAACATGCTAGGTTAATTAGCGACTCCAAATTGTCCATAGGTATGAATGTGAGTGTGAATGGTTGTTTGTCTATATGTGCCCTGTGATTGGCTGGCGACCAGTCCAGGGTGTACCCCGCCTCCCGTCTGAAGACAGCTGGGATAGGCTCCAGAACCCCCTACAACCCTCATGGTAGAAAATGAATGAATGAATAACCAGTCTTGTATAACCAGTATGAAAAGCCATAAACCGTTTGTTTTTTAACTGATCGTTCACAAAGGATGCTTGTTAACGTTTATACTCCGACACTAAAGACGATTTGTTTTGTTTGTAGTACAGTGGAACCTCTGCAGCTCTGCTTTTACTTGCCTTCCTCTGTCTCCTGGAACATAAATGCTGTTTCCTACCGTGTCCGAATGCAACATAAACACAGGACACCTTTGTTGTTTGTTTACATGTCTTTCTGACAGCATAATTCAATGTGGGTTTTGTGTTTGCTTTATTCTGAAGTGAAAAACTGACCCCCCCCCCAAACCAAGGCGAGAAAAAGGTGAGCCGAGTCGACACATCACAAAAGAAAACTTCCCAACCCGCCCTCCGCTTATTGCCTTATTTGCTGTGTCTCATCAGATATGAGAAGATTAAACATGCTCAGACTTTATTGGTACATTATGCTGATTCTTACAAGACCCCTTGAGCAATGTCTGCATAACAGTGATGCTACCAACAAAGTTTATTGATTTTTTAAAAATGCCCAATGGAAGCGCGGAGAAGCTCATAGTCATGTGCTAATTGAACAACAAAGATTGTGATTATCACCGAAGTGCAAAAGGGAGGCAAGAGCGGATTTGAATGCTAGCGAGTGATGTCGCCAGCCCACACGCAGCAAGATTCCGAGCCAGATCAAAGCAATCCCACGTCTGACAAATTAACAAACACGCTGGAGGAGGAGGAAGCTCCTCGTTTATTGTTTTCAGTACTGAATACGAACATCAGAAAGGATAAAGGTGGCATCTTTACGGCATGTGAAAGGATGTGCTCATCTGTCAATCTTTTTGGCCTCCAATATATTTCTTCATAATTTAAGAATAGCTTTGACAATTAGTGGGGAGGAAAGTGAAAGTAATAAGCCAAAAATGTACCACTTCCACACTGAATGGGAGGACAACTTTCTTGCGCTACGGCAAGAAAGCCGCTAGGAGACCCAAGTTTAATCCCACCCTCAGAGTTTGCATGTTCTCCCCGTTCATGCGTGGGTTTTCTCCGGGTACTCCGGTTTCCTCCCACATTCCAAAAACATGCTAGGTTAATTGGCCACTCCAAATTGTCCATAGGTATGAATGTGAGTGTGAATGGTTGTTTGTCTATATGTGCCCTGTGATTGGCTGGCCACCAGTCCAGGGTGTACCCCGCCTCTCACCCGAAGACAGCTGGGATAGGCTCCAGCACCCCCCCCCCGACCCTCGTGAGGAAAAAGAATGAAAATGAATGAATGAATGAATGAATATATATACAGGTTTTTTCATGGGCTGCACTGTGGTCGAGTGGTTAGCACGCTAGGAGACCCAAGTTTAATCCCACCCTCGGAGTTTGCATTTTCTCCTCGTGCATGCATGAGTTTTCTCCGGGTACTCCGGTTTCCTCCCACATTCCAAAAACATGCTAGGTTAATTGGCGACTCCAAATTGTCCATAGGTATGAATGTGAGTGTGAATGGTTGTTTGCCTATATGTGCCCTGTGATTGGCTGGGGGTGGAATTGAACCCGGGTCTCCTAGCTGTGTGGCCTGGGCACTAACCACTCGCCCACCGTGCAATTTATCAACTTTAATATTATTTTTCGGAATTTTGTATTTAACATTCTGTCTCAGTTGACTATATTGTACGTATTATATTTATAAATTAAATACTGTTATAAACTGTCCCCAAGTAAGTTAGTGTATGTTGCATAAATAAATTTGAATTAATTAACATCAAATCGCTGCACGGCGTGCAAGTGGTTAGCGCGTTCAGTTGAGTTCAATTCCAGAGTGGAGTTTGCACGTTCTTCCCGCGCACGCGTGCGTTTTCCTTGGTTTCCTCCCACATTCCAAAAACATGCTAGGTTAATTGGCGACTCCAAATTGTCCATAGGTATGAATGTGAGTGTGAATGGTTGTTTGTCTATATGTGCCCTGTGATTGGCTGGCCACCAGTCCAGGGTGTACCCCGCCTCTCGCCTGAAGACAGCTGGGATAGGCTCCAGCACCCCCGTGAGGATAAATGGTAGAAAATGAATGAATGAATGAAGGTTTATTCATCTGGAAATATATATATATTTTTATATCTCATTTGGCAGCCTGCAGCTTATAGTTCAGCTAGCATTGGTGGTGCAACATATGGTGCACCTGTGGAAGCAACAGTTGTATGCCTTTGTATAAGATGTGAAGGATGCACAGTTAAAAGGGGGGGGGGGGCTTGTGATCTTACCTTCTGCTGCCTTCGAGCCATGTCAGTGGGCTGCTTTGCGTTAAAAGGGTACGCGATACAACGCATGACAAACACATACAGCTGGAGTCTCTTCTTCCTCTCCTCTTCCTCCCTCTGCATCTTCTCAAGGTCCTCTTTCTCCTTGTCGCTGCCCACCGAGGGGCTGGGGCTCGAGGCTCGGCCACCCTGGCTAGCTCGGCCCCGGGGCTGAAGCCCCCCCGCGCCGCTGTGAGCGTCGCCGGCTCGGCTGGGCAACGGTCGCGCTCCTTTGGGGCTCTTTGGCGCCGCCACCTCTTTGCGCTCCACCTCCTGGATCTCATCCCCTTCCTCCTCACTGGAAGACGGATCTAACATGCTGGGTCTTGGACGAAGGCTACACCTCAAGGCTACAACTCAACTACCTTCGGGGGAAGACGCGTCAGCTTCAGATAAAAGAAAGAGAAAAGGAGAGAGGGAGTGAAATCCCAATGGAGACGCAAAATATGACTTGTTGAAGGGGAGCAAACGACTCGACAGGAAACTACAATGTTGTCGCGTATCGTCGCTTTCCCGTAGCAGTTTCCTGTGTTTTATCTGTCAATCAGTCGCTGGAGCGATTTGGGGGAGGGGTGATGGTGATTGGAGATGCTGAGAGCTGGAGGAGGAAGAGGCGGGGCTTGGAGGTAACCGCGGTACCGGACCTTGGCTGCACTGGGGTCAGTTTGAGCAGCCGTGAAGCACAATGGCCACCTGATGATGGTGCGTGCGCGTGAGCACCAGGAAGTCAGAGACGGAAAGCGCCGGGAGTGTGCGCAGCCGCAATATACTGCGACTATAGTGTATTAGAAGATATGACATAAGTTATCTTCTTTATCTATGTTTATTTTAATATGAAAAATATGAAAAAATAGCAGTCTATAAGAGAACTGCTCATTCATTGATTGATTCATTTACTACCGCTTATCCTCACGATGGTCCCGGGGGTTCTGGAGCCTATCCCAGCTGTCTTCAGGTGAGTGGCGGGGTACACACTGGACTGGTGGCCAGCCAATCACAGGGCACATATAGACAAACAACCATTCACACTCACTTCAGTTCACTTAAAAAAAACATATGTGATTCAGTATAAAATATTCACCTAACCATCCATTTTTTATACCGTCTGTCCTCATGGGGTCAAGAGAAAGCTGGAGCCTATCCCAGCTAACTTCAGGCTCAGGTACACAGTTTACAGTTGGAACACAACTGTGGATATGATGGGGCGGTGGAAGGAATACTTCCACTGACACACTTTCCTTAGAGCAGGGGTCTCAAACACGTGGCCCGCGGGCTAAATGTGGCCCGCAGGACACTAGTTTGAGGCCCCCGCCTTGATATGAAAGTTTAATGTTAGTGCGGCACACGCAAGTTTGATATGGATGCTATATGGTATCATGTACCCAGAAAAAAATTATTACGTTTGATTCATGTTCATGTTAAAGGTTAAATAACTGTTAATAGTTATCCTCCCTATCCGTGTGGAAGTGGTAAGTTTTGGCTATTTAAGTTTAAAGGAAATAACTTGAAGGCTACCGTTTAGGTCACTAGCGCTCTAGTTGGTGAGTTAGCATGTGTCTCAAGACCCTGCAGTTGCGCAATAGGTTGTAAATAAAAAAAGTATAAATGTGACTATAGTCGTGTTTTTGTCATGTCTACAGGGCTTTGTTTATTTATTACTGATTGATTGATTTTCTTTATTCTTGATTTGTTTATTTATTTTTCATCTTATTTTGTGAAGAAAAATAAAAATTAACATATTTGAGAACAGTGGAATGTTTTATCAGAGCTTTTCTTGTAGAAAATTGGAACCAAAGCGAAGTTTTTAAACATTTTTTTTTAAATAAATGTGTTTTTTTTTTTTTTTTGGAAAACCTGATGCGGCCCAGTCTCACCCAGACCCGAGCTCCAGTGGTCCCCAGGTAAATTGAGTTTGAGACCCCTGCCTTAGAGGAACACAAATATGGACACTTTACATATAAAATATTAAATATGGGCTTTGACATACTACTATATGCTCTCAGCAACAATGACTAAGGTACAGTTAAGTTACTTTTGTAGTGGAGTAACTCAGTCAGTAACTCAGTTACATTACTAACTAAGTAACTTTACCAACGTGACCAACACTGCTAAGGTACATATGGTTCTGCTATTGCAGAGCAGCTATTGTACAACAACGCATTATTGTACAACAACGCATGCACAGACCACATTGGCGGTGCAGGCACAGGGGTCGATTCCCTCATCTCCTCCACAAAGGCTTTTAATAGACCCACTTGGTCTGAAAGCTGCAGCTGCTTGAGTGCATCCACCAATGTTTGACCCTCGGAGACCTTTAAAGGGCAATGATGTTATTTTTAGACAGAAGCTGCTAATTTAAAGTATTGTTTAGAGTCTGCGTATTTGAATATTACTATAAATCCCCTTTTGGTACGTCAACTTTTTTTTTAGAAGTCAACTATATTTGAACTATTTGAAAGTGGAATAAAGTGAAAGAGTAGTAAGTTCATTCATTTATGACGTGTCATTCATGATAAGTGGAAAGGTTATCCAAGAGGTCATTCTGTAACAAGTTACAAATATTATTTTTATTTGCTGGCCGTGCGACCCCCCCAACCCGCGTCTCTCATTCCTCCCTATCTCTGTGTCTATATTCTTCTTCGGGGCTCTCCACCATTCCACAGCTCGCCCCCTCACAGTGTCGCTTGCTCTCTCCTCGCTCTGCATTTAACAACCAAGCGACCTTCCTTCCTGTACCGAATCCACCCGAAACACAAATTCTGACACCATGGCCGACAGAAGTCACACTCAGAGAAGAAAGGACAGACAAGAGAAAGAAGCTAAAGAAAAGACCAAAGATGGAACGAAAGTGAAGAATGAAGGAGAACACGCTCAGGACAATGGAGAGGTGCCATCGTCTGCCAATAATGCAACCGCCGATGCCCAAGATGAAGATCTCCAGCTTGAGCCGATGGAACTTCCTCCATTTGAGATAGCCGCAGGGTAGGTCCACATCAGCGGATGCTAAAGCTATTTGTTTTGGCTGGTGATGTTTGTTTACAAAGCGGTTGTTTCAAAATAAAGGTAGAACGCTACTAAATACCAAAAGTAGTTGAAAAGCTTTGGGTTTTCGTAACAGCAAACCTGATTCTTGTGGGCCAAACAGTTTCCAAGTAGACTTTGGAGAGAAACAAGAGCGTGTACTTTAAATGTACCTGGGAAAAAGCAGCTTCCTTAATGACATTTCCAGACATGGAGATTACAGTTACTGGATATCTACCACATATCTACCACATAGACATATCTAAAACGGTCTCAGAGTCTTTGGATCCTTCAACCTTTGCTCAAAGGTTTTTGTTTTTTCGGGGTACTAAGAAGCAATAAAATATACTAAATATTCAAGTAAACCAATGCATGCTTAGGATTTTTCACATTGTGTTGTTTTAGCTCTCTGCCATAAATGTCACCATAAAATATGACATATATGATTTATAATATATAATATGAGCCACCTAGCCAATTAATTCTCACATCTGGTTTGGTGCTAGACTTTAAAATATATTTTTTTAAAGTAATGGCCACTATTGGTTGGGGCAAAATCAGTTCTTCATTCTTCTTTATTCATTTTCTACCACTTTGCAAGGGTGCTGGAGCCTATCCGAGAGGCGGGGTACACCCTGGACTGGTGGCCAGCCAATCACAGAGCACATATAGGCAAACAACCATTCACACTCACATTCATACCTATGGACAATTTGGAGTCGCTAATTAACCTAGCATGTTTTTGGAATGTGGGAGGAAACCGCAGTACCCGGAGAAAACATGCAAACTCCACACAGAGATGGCCGAGGGTGGAATTGAACTCGGGTCTCCTAACCTCGCTAACCACTCATGGCAAAATCAGTCCCCCTAAATCTCATGTTGATTTAGTTTCCAGTATAATGGCTCCATCTTTCCATCTTCATCTAATAATAATGTCTTGCAACTCTAGAGTCTGAGCCGCAGAGAGTAAAATTAGTTTGCCTGCAGTGCCAGGCTACCCCCACCCCGACTGCAGGTTTCAACCTGACACCCACCTCAATATCCTTCATGTTTGCTTTAACATATAACAAAACAGCTGCAGATATATATGTCGGTGTATCATACTGTGGGGCATCCTGCCACTCATGGCATCCATACACTAAGTTTACTGCAGTGGAGCTTAGCAAGCTGATCAGGGGGCTAAGCCAGTGTACCCAAAGGGGTGCCGGAGGGGGGGCTATATCAAATATTATTATATGCAAAACTGATATCCTGGCCCCCAAATGTCGCACCAATCGAAATATTTTTGTGGCATATTTTGCAGGGTTTTTTTCCAGGTACTCCGGTTTCCTCCCACATTCCAAAAACATGTTAGGTTAATTGGCGACTCCAAATTGTCCATAGGTATGAATGTGAGTGTGAATGGTTGTTTGTCTATATGTGCCCTGTGATTGGCTGGCCACCAGTTCAGGGTGTACCCCGCCTCTCGCCCGAAGACAGCTGGGATAGGCTCCAGCACCCCCCGCGACCCTCGTGAGGAAAAAGCGGTAGAAAATGAATGAATGAAAAATGTAACCCATCAAAAGAAAGATTAGACTCCTGTCATTCATCAGAGAAAAAAATTGTTTCCGTACTTTAATAATCAGCAGTTAGAACATGTAAGTTTCAGGAAAATATCAGCTCCCGACTAAAAAACAGTAGTTTTTTACAAGCATTACGTTCTGAACCAAATATTTTTTGCTGTTGTGATATATAAATATCTAATACTAAACAACACCATGGTTAGCGTGCAGACCTCACAGCTAGGAGACCGGAGTTCAATTCTCGGCCATCTCTGTGTGGAGTTTGCATGTTCTCCCCGTGCATGCGTGGGTTTTCTCCGGGTACTCCGGTTTCCTCCCACATTCCAAAAACATGCTAGGTTAATTAGCCACTCCAAATTGTCCATAGGTATGAATGTGAGTATGAATGGTTGTTTGTCTATATGTGCCCTGTGATTGGCTGGCCACCAGTTCAGGGTGTACCCTGCCTCTCGCCCGAAGACAGCAGCTGGGATAGGCTCCAGCAACCCCTACGACCCTCGTGAGGATAAGCGGTAGAAAATGAATGAAAGTCATATGTAGTACTTTGGTCACTAGGTGTCAGTAATCAGTAATGTTATGCTCCATTGGTGACACATTACCTTACATTACATTACCTCAACACTGGACTGAGTCTGCCATAACATGATTAAAAAAAACTCTCCTCCCACTGCGTGTGGAAGTGGTTTTGCCTTTTTACATTGTCCTTAAATTTCGAACAAATAAATAGAAGGCTAAGTAGTTTGCTCGGTACCTTGCTATATGCTATGAGTGGCGGCCATCTTTTATGTCCCTATTGTTGCGCAATGTGGTATGAACACTAAATAATATGAATGGGGTCTGAAGGTGAATAGGGGTGTTTTTTCATGTCTACAGGGCTATCATAATAGTAAAAATAACGTATTTATAAAATCATAAACAGGGTTTGGATGTTCTGACTATGAATATATTCAGTGCATTAAATTTAAATATACATATATATATAATTAATTTGAATTAATTAAACACACTAACTGTTATCATGTTATCATTTGCTGTGTTTTCAACAGGGATCGGATCGATCCTTTTGCATTCAAGTTCCAGTTCAAGAATGTGGAATACTCGTCGGGCCGCAATAAGACGTACTTGTGTTACCTAGTGGATAAAGGGAACACCGATGACGGACTGCTGAGAGGCTGTCTGGAGGATGAGCACACCGGACCTCATGCCGAGGAGGCCTTCTTCACACAGTGCCTGTCGGACTACAGCCCTTCGCTGAAATACACAATCACCTGGTACATTGATTGCATCATCGACCTTGATTGTACTGTAGTCAATGCATTGTATGTATTTTGGATGACATACCCATCAGTGTAGTCCATCAACAGCGACTTGTGACCCCTTGGATGGTTGGC
This sequence comes from Doryrhamphus excisus, assembly GCF_030265055.1. Classification (NCBI taxonomy): domain Eukaryota; kingdom Metazoa; phylum Chordata; class Actinopteri; order Syngnathiformes; family Syngnathidae; genus Doryrhamphus; species Doryrhamphus excisus. The sequence continues at coordinate 41,483,889 of NC_080466.1, forward strand.
CGGTCACTCCTGAGAAGATTCATGACTGTTTCACGTTTTTGCCATTTATTCATAATGGCTCTCGTTGTTTTTTGCTGGAGTCCCAAACTTAAGAAATGGCTTATTATGACAATCACTATGAATCAAATGTATTATTTCCATCATTAATTAGTCTCTTTCTTCCAGGTATGTGTCATCTAGTCCCTGTTCCGCTTGTGCTGCAAAGATATCCGACGAGTTGAACGCCAAGAAAAACATCAAAATGAGTATCTTTGCTGCTCGGCTGTTTGAGTGGGAAGAAGCAGAAATCCAGGCCGGGCTGAAGGCTTTGCAGAAAGCCGGATGTAAGCTGAGGATGATGAAGCCTCTGGACTTCTCCTACACCTGGGATACATTTGTGGAGAATGAGGACCAACCTCTTAACCTGTGGGAAGACTGCAAGGACAACTATGAGTATTATCACGAGAAGCTGGCTGATATTCTTCAGTGACAGAAGCGGTAGTACGGTATATGAAAGACCCTTTTGTGTACTAATGTGAATCGTGACGACATGTACTACATATCATTTTATACAAATCACACACAAAAATAGCAAAACACAATAAACTTATTTTTTTTCCCAACCATGTCACACTCCAATACGCCTAGTAATGAAAAGTACTACACTAATTACTTAACAAAGATGCTGCATAGGTAACTCTTAGAATGTATATACTGCTGAAGTTTGAACAGGTATTTCCTGTGGAAGTGGGCATAACCGTGGAAAACAGCTGTATCTCCAGAACAGTAAGTGATGAGATGGCACTAAGACATGGAATCGTGTGGGGTTGAACCGGACTTCAATGTATTAGAACCTTCAGTTCCAGAAATATAGCACGTAGGTGTGTTCGTTGGAAATGAATGGGGTTCATTGGCGCCGGTCGTCTTATAGGTGCAGTACTACCCTGTGTCCACCAGAGGGAGACCTAGGCTCTTTGATTACAGCTCTGTAGTATAGTTGTCCTCTGACATTCGTGATGGTTGCAACAGGGACATGCAAAGTTAAATTGCAGTACAATATTCCATCCAAATAATTCAAAGCAAACAGAATGTCTTAATATTTGGTGCTTAATCAGAATGAATACAGTACAGTACATGTAAATAGTATCAGTTTAACCTGGGATATGGTAATATGTGAGCAAACTGGCTACAACAGAGTATTGAAAGGTATTTAACCAATGCAATCCCTACTGCTACCACTAGAGGGTGCAATTGTTTAATGTTTTGGGCCTCGTCTCAGTGAGTGTTTGCTCAGTAATGCTATAACAAAAACCCCAACAAGAATAGGCATATATATTTGTGTGAGAAAGTATTAGTTAAAAAGAGTTAGTGTTATGGCATATATGGCTTTTACTGGAGCCTATCCCAGCTGACTTCGGGCGAGAAAAGTACTACACCCTGGACTGGTGGCCAGCTAATCACAGCGCACATATAGACAAACAACCATTCACACTCACATTCATACCTATGGACAATTTGGAGTCGCTAATTAACCTAGCATGTTTAGCATGTTTTTGGAATGTGGGAGGAAACCGGAGTACCCGGAGAAAACCTCCCAATGTGGTCACTACCCCAAGAACATACAGTAGGTGAGGGTAGGAAAGTAGATCGACTGGTAAATTGAGGTCCTGTCCACACGGAATTTTTTTTCACACAGATTTTTTTTTTTTGGTGGATAGCCCCTGAGAACTGCGCCGAGAAATACTGCGCATAAAAGTGATGACAAGCTCTGGCAGAGTCCAACCGTCACTGGGGAGGAGTTTGACAAAGCTTTGACATTGGTCTGACAGGATACCTCGAGGAACAGTCAAATGCCTTCCTTCATAAAAAGGTGGGGGAGGAGGGGGGCGGCACCCCGGTCTACCAATCCAAAGGCACCTCCCCTGATACGGAGTCATGCCAACCAAAACAGCCACACAGCATTCAGGGCCTTAAGGATGTCAACATGGATCCCAGTGGACCCATTATTCATTCACAAACAGACAGTGGTAATCTACATCTGTAGTCACAGCTGTCTGATGGAAACATGGCTGCCAATTTGCGCCTACCACCACCTGACCACCACCACCACATTGATTTGCATTCATAACCAGTGTGTGCAGCAATTGGAGGCGAGGATCGAAGCGCCAATATTGGAATCACTTCAAAGATGTGTTATGAGTACATGGTTTTATATTTCATAAATAAACAGAAACAATCCGAGGGCAAACTTACATCGCTATAGAGGGAATTTATCAGTGTTAGGGTGCACAGCTTGGGACCAGTAACATTTGCTCTGATAACGAGCAAAGAGGCGGACTCGACGTGCCCACAGAGACACCGACACCGACGCAGCAGAAGAGCGAGTCTGAAGAAAATGATTTATTTTAAACCATACAGCGTACGCCTCCCCCGACCCAGTTATGTATACTTTGTTGTGTTTTTGTACACACCTTTATTTAATGTGTACATATTTTTCAAACAATGTGGGAGGCTGTTTCCCCGGCTTCCCATCTATCAGCTCGCCAGGGTTGCTATGGGAACTATACTAGAGGCCCGACAAAAGTAATAAAGATGCTCTGGATCGTTGCAACGCCGCCTTCAAAAAGCGAGTACGATGCTGCGATATCACGATGTCATGCAAGAATCAATCTTTCCAGGAAAAAGGGTGTGCTGATGTCTCAATGTATTGTGGTTTATGCCTTCAAAAAAAAATCATCTTTTTCCAAGCCAGACTAGTTTACATATGAATACATCAGGGTTGACACTCCCTTTGCAATCAGTGTGTATGTGGGGTGGGGGTGGGGTGGGGGGGGGGGCAACTGGCACACAGTGCAGATAACCGGCCAAGTGAAGGGGCCAGCGGCAGCGTCTCTACTTCCTAATCAAGATTTAAATTGTTGCAGAGCATGGAGACAGCAGCTATATATGAAGTCATTAGTTAGCGTTCACATTAGCCACGTATACATGGACCCAAATATTCCAATTGCATTCGGTTCATAATGTAACCTTTGTATACACCTCATTCCGAAAGAAAAGTGCCAATCCGAATGAATATATAATCGGATTCACAGGGAGTGGAATATTCCTTTCCTCGATCCGATTCGTGTTTTTCTTCTTCTGTTGTTTACTGGCGGTTGGCAAGCAGCTTTCGTGTGCATTAACAGAATCTAAACCAGGGGTGGGCAAACTACGGCCCGGGGGCCACATCCGGCCCGCCAAGTGCTTGAATACGGCCCGCCTGTTCTTTCCAAAGTATTTCATTTAAACTCAACATACAACCTGACATCAAGGCTTGAGCCTTAATAATATAATTAATATAATATTATTAATAATTGACATTATTAATAATTAATAATAATATTAAATAAAATAATAATTATTATTAATAATAGTAATTATTATTAGTAATAATACTAAATAAAAATATTGAATAATAATAAAAATTATTATTATTATTGTTATTATAATACAATTAATTTATAATACACTTTACATCAAATAAATCATCTCAAAGTGCACATATAGCAGATTGCATGACACTTTTACATGTAAAACGTGTGTAAAATATACGTGTAAAAATTGACCGGTACGTGTAAAATATTATATAGTCTGGCCCCCCCCGTCAATGTTGTTAAATCAATGCGGCCCACAAGTCAAAAAGTTTGCCCACCCCTGATCTAAACCCTTCTATACTTTATTCACAAGTCCAGTTTTATTAGAAAAGAAAATATATATCTATATAAAACATGTCCCCAGTTTAATTATAAAATATTAGCAAGATTGAATTTAATCTTTTCCTGTTTAAATTTATCCCGGGTTCGTTCTTTCAGCGCATGCTCAGATATGACGTAACACAGCTAAAGACGTTCTTCGGTTTTAAAAATGGAGGTGAGCAATCGGCACTGGACTGCTGCGGAAAGTTTTTTTTTTTAATCCAAACTAAATTTCAAAACCGGACGAACAAAAAACTGGCAATACGGAGTTATTCCAACAAGTGAAAGAAAAAAAATCAGGGAAGTCGGTATCACGTGATGTTGATGTTTACGTTTTACTGCAAATGCCCCATTGACTATTCTGTTTGATTATAGCGGCTCATGTAGACAAGAGATTGGAATATTCCTTTCCATGTATAACAGTGTTTTCGGAAAGGTCATTCGGAAAGAAAAAATCTCATGTAAACGTGGCTAGTGTAGCCTTTACATTCTTGGAAATGATTGATTTTGGGAAGGTCGTAACTGAGGGAATTATTCATTGTTCATTCTTTCTGGGACAATTACTGGTGCATATTTGAAATCCTGCTGTGTATCCTTGTACTTCCTACAAACTTCAAAGACCTCTTTTGAATATCAAAGCTCCTCCAACCACCTGACCCCAACTCCATAAGAAATGATTATTCTCTTCCAGCACAAACCCGTCCATGTGAGTCATCCCACGGTGATGGGAGTAACGCTAAAACACGAGGAGATCAGAAACGACTACACCAGGGGTGGGCAAACTTTTTGACTTGTGGGCCGCATTGATTTAACAACATTGCCGGGGGGGGGGGGGGGGGGGGGGGGGCAGACTATAATATTTTACACGTAACGGTCAATTTTTACACGTATATTTCACACACGTTTTACATGTAAAAGTGTCATGCAATCTGCTATATGTGCACTTTGAAATTATTTATTTGATATAAAGTGTGTTATAAATTAAATGTATAATAATAATAATGATTATTATTGTTATTTAATAATTATTTTTATTTAGTACTATTATTAATTAATATCATTAATATTAATAATTATTTTTAATTTAATATTATTATTAATTAATATTATTAATGACAATAATTAATAATATTTTATTGATTGTATTATTAATATAATAATTATTTATTTAATATTATTGGAAAATATATATTTTTTATATTTATTATTATTATTATTATTATGTGCTTGTGTCCCTTTTTTTAGGAGCATTTTGTAAACAACAGACCACATCAAATAACAAAATTGATAAACCAGCTACCTCAACCATCAAAAGGTTGGCTCAAGCCATGATGCCAGGTTGTATGCTGAGTTTAAATGAAATACTTTGGAAAGAACAGGCGGGCCGTATTCAAGCACTTGGCGGGCCGGATGTGGCCCCCGGGCCGTAGTTTGCCCACCCCTGGACTACACAGAACCCAAAAAAAAACGACAAATAAACAAGCGATGTTGTTGTGTCTTTAGGTCTTGTTATGGTTTCATAACGCTAACTTGCAGGACTCTGTGTGTGCACTCGCTAGCAGCCCCGCCTCCACCCACTGGGACACAGAGACCGACATGAACCAAAAAGACTGCAAACTAACAAGCGATGTTGTTGTTGTCTTTGGGGGTTTTTCCACAGCAAGTCGATCGACTGATTTGATTGGCTTAGATTTCACACCCGACTCATTCCACGCTGGGGGCTTAGAAACCTTTGCTTTCATATTTGGGTTTGCTTACTTGTTATGAGGGCGGCACGGTGGCCGAGTGGTTAGCGTGCAGACCTCACAGCTAAGAGACCAGGGTTCAATTCCACCCTCGGCCATCTCTGTGTGGAGTTTACATGTTCTCTGCATGCGTGGGTTTTCTCCGCGTACTCCAAAATTGTCCATAGGAATGAATGTGAGTGTGAATGGTTGTTTGTCTATATGTGCCCTGTGATTGGCTGGCGACCAGTCCAGGGTGTACCCCGCCTCTCGCCCGAAGACTCCAGCACCCCCACGACCCTCGTGAGGAAAAGTGGTAGAAAATGAATGAATGCTTGTTATGCCTCGTAATGCTAACTTACAAGACTGTGTGTGCACTCGCTAGCAGCCCCGCCTCCACCCACTGGGACACAGAGACCGACAGCAGGGTTCGCTTTCTCTCTTCATTCCGCAACAAAACCAACATGCCCAGATGTTGAGACAGATGCACAGAGTGAACCCTCTTGTTATCCGGTCTCTCTGCTAGACACACAGGAGGAAAACAAACATGCATGCACGCACACACAATATATTTACCGTGCCGTTAATTGATTTATTCATTGATTTTCACCACGGGCCTAACACCAGACTAATCGAGGGTGAAGGTTGCCTAATTGCCTTAATTCTCATCACCTGGCAACGCCTCCGCAGCCACGTCAACTGAGAGAAACTGACAAGACATATCTAAGACTATAAAACTATAAATTGTTAGAGGTACCCAGGCTAACATGCATAAATATAGAGGTAGGGATTATCATTATTATTATCATTAATTATTATTAATTATTACTTTACAAAAAATAGTAATAATGGACAGCAAGACATCATTGCTTCAAAAATTGGTTTGAGCACAGACCTAAAACCTTGCTTCCTAATGCACGAGACTAGACACACACAAACTAATAAACACGTCTAAAAACCTCAGGTAGGGTTTAACAAGAAGAAACTGATGTTTGGGTTGGTCACCTGTCCAGACACAGTCTCAAGTTCTTGTTTTTTAATGCATAAGATTAGACACATGTAATACAGTAAATAAGTAAATGTCACAAAAAAAGTGGGCTAATAAATTGACACACAAAGACTGCGGATTTCAGAAAATAACAGATGAAATCTCTACACTCTACAAGAAGCAATGAAGTCTGTAAAATTAAATAATTAAAAATAAAAAAATCACAAAATTTTTAACTATAATGATGAAAATGGTAATATTAATGATGATTATAATGATGGTAATAATGATAAAGATTATAACAATAATGATAATAATGATAATAATAATAATAATATTACAATGAAAATAATAACAGGGGAAACAAGACAGTGGCATGAACATGATTATATCCTGCAAAAAGGGGTAGGCATTTATAAGCTTTTGCTTCAGCCTACTCCTTTTGGGCTTGGGATCAGATAGTTGAATACAAATGTAAATAATGGAAAATTATATTTTGATTGATGTAAGAAATGCACTGTAATGATTCACATATTTGCCCAAATAAAGGAAAAAAAAAAAAAAAGACAAGTTCTACCTCAGTGCTGTGCAGCAATATATTCATTCTACAAGCAAAACGCTACCGGAAGAACATTTTTCTTGGTTTAAGTCACTAATAAAGACAAAGTAAGTCTCATCCATTTAGGTTTAGAGCGCCTGTCTTTGTCGTTGCAGGCGATTCACGGCTCGTAAATAACAGCTTCTCCACTTGTCCTTGAAAAAACATATTCAATGAGGTGTGCGTTACTGCCGGGCATCAGGAGAACAGTAGTACAGCTGTGTATTTCTGCGTGTGTTATTTGTGTTCTGGAGTAGAAGAGGGAGAATAATGGTGCCGTAATCAGGCTAGATCCCCAGAGATCAGGCAGCAGTGCTTGATAGTAAGTTAGGTCTCATTTTTTCCAAGCGATACTTTCTGGGGCACAGTAACTCTGTCTGGCTATAAATTACACACTGAGCTGGACCGCACGTCAGATTAAGTATGCTGTGTACTGTACATCCTATATCCATCCATCCATCCATCCATCTTCTATTAAGCCTGTCCTCATTATGGTGAGCTGAAGCTTATTCCAGCTGACTTTGAGGGAGGTGGGGTCCACTCTGGAGTTCTCATTTTTTTTCATGTCCATGTGAACAGTTCAATTCCGATGTTTTCAACTGTCACTCAGACCTCATTCATATATGTCGATATAAATCCGATATGTATCCGAGATACCACAGAATAAAATCAGAATATTTGCAAGGGATGACTGTACTGTATATATTTGTGCATATAAAATAATAATTGCAATTTATCAACTTTAAGATTATTTTTCGGAATTTTGTATTTAACATTCTGTCTCAGTTAAAATAAATGTACCACGAAAAATATGTACTCTATTATACTTATATAGTAGCCTATATTCATTCATTCATTGATTTTCTACCGCTTTTCCTCACGAGGGTCGCGGGGGGTGCTGGAGCCTATCCCAACTGTCTTCGGGCGTAAGGCGGGGTACACCCTAGACTGGTCGCCAGCCAATCACAGGGCACATATAGACAAACAACCATTCACACTCACATTCATACCTATGGACAATTTGGAGTCGCCAATTAACCTAGCATGTTTTTGGAATGTGGGAGGAAACCGGAGTACCCGGAGAAAACCCACGCATGCACGGGGAGAACATGCAAACTCCACACAGAGATGCCCGAGGGTGGGATTGAACCCTGGTCTCCTAGCTGTGAGGTCTGCGTGCTAACCCCTAGACCACCGTGCCGCCCAGTAGCCTATATTGTACGTATTATATTTACAAATTATATACTGTTATAAACTGTCCCCAAGTAAGTTAGTGCATGTTGCATAAATAAATTAGAATTAATTAACATCAAATCGCTGCACGGTGTGCAAGTGGTTAGCGCGTTCAATTGAGTTCAATTCCGAAGTGGAGTTTTCACGTTCTTCCCGTGCACGCGTGCATTTTCCTTGGTTTCCTCCCACATTCCAAAAACATGCTATGCTAATTGGCGACTCCAAATTGTCCATAGGTATGAATGTGAGTGTGAATGGTTGTTTGTCTATATGTGTCCTGTGATTGGCTGGCCACCAGTCCAGGGTGTACCCCGCCTCTCGCCTGAAGACAGCTGGGATAGGCTCCAGCAGCCCCCGCGACCCTAGTGAGGACAAGCGGTAGAAAATGAATGAACATCAAATCACTGCACGGCGTGCAAGTGGTTAGCGCGTTCAATTGAGTTCAATTCCAGAGTGGAGTTTGCACGTTCGTCCCGTGCACGTGTGCGTTTTACTTATTTTCCTCCCACATTCCAAAAACATGCTAGGTTAATTGGCGACTCCAAATTGTCCATAGGTATGAATGTGAGTGTGAATGGTTGTTTGTCTATATGTGCCCTGTGATTGGCTGGCCACCAGTCCAGGGTGTACCCCGCCTCTCGCCCGAAGACAGCTGGGATAGGCTCCAGCACCCCCACGACCCTAGTGAGGACAAGCGGTAGAAAATGAATGAACGAATGAACATCAAATCACTGCACGGCGTGCAAGTGGTTAGCGCGTTCAGTTGAGTTCGATTCCAGAGTGGAGTTTGCACGTTCTTCCCGTGCACGCGTGCGTTTTCCTTGGTTTCATCCCACATTCCAAAAACATGCTAGGCTAATTGGCGACTCCAAATTGTCCATAGGTATGAATGTGAGTGTGAATGGTTGTTTGTCTATATGTGCCCTGTGATTGGCTGGACAGCTGGGATAGGCTCCAGCACCCCCGCGACCCTAGTGAGTGAATGAATGAATGTATGACTAACATGAAATAAATATATTAAAGGCAATACTAGCCTTGTATTGACTTGGTATCGGATCGACACCGAAATTTGCAGTATCGCCCACCCCAAAAGTCAGTTATGGTGGAAAAAGATTGGCAGACGAATTACATTAAGTATTGCTGTTCTACACAATTAGGTGAAGATTACAAATCTAAATAAATTACATCATGGCCGTAAATCCATCGTACAAGCACTCCTTTACAACAACAAAAAAAAACATTCCCTAAACAAAGCGGTCGCCATTGTGTCCATAAAAGGAGTGAATTTCAACTCGCGCCATGAAAGCCGAAGATAAATACTTCATCTCTGACCCACATAATGGCGATATTTCAGGCGGAGCTCTGACTTGTCACAACCCGCTCCTCCGCTGAGCTGTCTCCGGTACAGCAGGAGCTATTAGAGCCCCGTCGCCTTCCATCTTCCTGCGCCAGAAGCAGCCTCGGTCCTCTCCTCTAACGTCTCCATCGATCTCCATCCAGGAAGAAGAGGACCGGGGAAAGCTCGCTTCGCTCGCCGCGCGAGGGAGGAGGGAAACGGCCAGGGTGAGTAGCTTCCGACAGGAAGCGCGAACGTTGTGGTTGTGGTCGTTAGTGTTCCATTTATCACGGAGTTACGTTGCTACGGCGGGGTGGGGTGGGGGTGGGGGGGCACAAAAAGAAACATCGAGAAAGTTAATGCGTGAACTTCATTGACTTAGTTCATGTCGACATTATACAGTGTATCTACACATAATGGGCATCTTTCACTACAGTGATATGATTACTGTAAGTTCTCTTAGTCGTTGTAATGCTTCTTATTGCTGCTTAGCTTACATTACAGTACAGCTAAACACGGTAATGGTAATGGTAATGGTTTTATTTCATTTGAACATGCACCAGATTACAATTGATTGCATCCCATAATCAGTTCCCAGTTCCACATGTCCAAAAGGAGTAGGAAGAAGCAAAGCTTATTAAATCCTACCCCTCCATCTGGTACTTTTACAATCAGTCACTGTTACATTTGTTCACTTCCTGCTTTCCTAATATATTTTAAGTTTTTTTTTTGTTTAAATTTTTTTTTTAAATTAATTAATTTTTTTTATTTTATTTTATTTTTGTCACATACCGAATTACGTTGTAGACTTCTACATTGTAGACTAATGGAAATATATACTGTACATTCAATATGTAGGGTGTGTTCACACTTGTCATTTTTTGGTAAGCTAAAACTGACTCTAGTTTGGCTTGTTTGGTCAAGTGTGAAGCAACAGGGGACCGAGACCACCTTAGAGATGGATCTGGGTCTTGAGTGATGGAAGTTATTGACTTACAACGGACATAAAAAAAAATCCTGACATTTATCGATGCAGTATATAATTGGACAATTTTTCCCATTATTCCAGAAACAGATCTAAGCTCTTTTAACCTCACATTGCTTTTGTTTACTTGTTGTGGCGAACATTCTGTTGTGAACATCTTCTTCTTCTGTTGATGGTTAAGATGTGCTTGGAGAAGGAATGAGGGCGCTTCTCGTCCTTATTTTACGCAGAACTTGCACAATGTCAAAATACAGAGTCGTGTGCCGCACTGGCATGCTCTGCTAAACTAAGCTAACCCAGCTAGCTTCCGGTCAAGCTCCATAAGAGAGGAGTTTCAAAGTTTTTTCACCAGTCTTTCAGTCGCCGTTCCGACGTGTTTAGTTTGGGAAGAGTTAGTTTCTGTGGTGATTGAGCGGTCCAAACGGAAACGTTCCTGACAGCATTTCCTTCACATAATGTCAATTTTGAGATTCCGCGTTTAACAGTTGATTCTGTTTGGCTGTGATTCTCTTAACAAAGAAATCGGAGGGCCCTACTATCTGAAATCAAATGTTCCGCTACGTAGGGAATTAGTTATACTGCATGCATGGATTACATATCAGTGACATTGCGTCACACAGCTTGAATACCGTACCTCTTGTTCTTTGTCTTGGTTGAAAATTCTGGTATAAAGAGCAGAATTTCCTTTATTTTCCCTTGGAAATTCCCTTATTTTCAAATTCTAATGTCAACAGGAATGGAAACCGTTTCAAATAGTCAAACATGATCGGGTTAAGGTGGTTTGAACTGATTTCATGCAATAATTCAGTTGTTTTTAGTGCATGTACCGACCTTTTGCATTATTTTGAGTTTTGTTGGAGTTTGCAATGATTGGTTTGATGAAAAGCTGATATAAACTACAACGACAGTCAATTACGTGTGTAGATAATACCAAACCATCGTATTTTGCATAACATTACATGTCCCTGATCAAACTTGATCCTGTCTTTTGGGTCTCTAAGCCGACATGTAACACAGTAGGACTTAGAATCCAGCATTACTGCACTGGTAATACATATTTTATTGATTATAATTCATTTCTTTTGTCGTTTGCTCTGCACATACATACTTCTGGTTATGCCAAATTTAGACTCCAGCTGATTTTATGTGTAGATAAAATGACCTGTTCTTTGGCTGTCAGTGCTGTATTGTATGACATTTATGTTATGATTGACAAAGAGGTAGTTTGATTGACATTTTTTGCCACATGCTTTAAAAAAAAAAACACATATTCCTGAATGAAATATGCTGTTTAAGAGTCAGTTTTGTAAGACGGTGCTTTACTCTGTTGCTGGAGATAAACAGTTCCGTGACATTCTGATATCCACTGGAGAATTGAAGTGCAAAATGCATCTCATAATAAAACATTTTTCACGGGTTGTTGACTACACAGTCATGATTCTATTCTATTGAGGCTTAAATTGTCCAAAAGTGGTAAGAAATTGTCTACAGTACAGCAGTGGTGTCCAGTCAGAGCCAGCAAAGCCTTTTCTGCTATTTGTTCCATGAAATTGGATAGATTGGCTAAAGTTACTGGCATGAGTTGTGGCTGACAGCAGCTCCTGTTTGATTGTTCACTGTGCCATTATAATAGACGTTTACCACACTGGTCACTAGAATGTTATACTGATGAGATAATATCCAGCAAGTACTGTATGATGTCTGTTGTAAAGTCAATTTCAGGGCGTTCAGAATTAGGAGTGCTGGTTATTTAAACTCTATTATTAATGGTAATGTTTCTTTAATTCTCCCATAAAACCTGTTTTTGCATATTATTGATGCTTTGCATAATTGTGACATGATAGCGGTGGTATTATGTCCGCAATGAAGGCCCCGGTATCAAATGCACGGCCCGACAATGCGATACACAACAATGCACGGGTCATAAAATATTTATCAACTTGCCATATTTCCAGCTGACATTTTGATCTTTCATATACATGTTTTTTTTTTTTTTTTTTTTTTGCCAAGCCTCCTGGGCTGCCGTCTTCTCATTACCCTCGCATGTTATGCCCTCCATCCATTATCTCACCCCTTTAGTACCCAAACCACCTCCTGTTCATCAGCTGCTCTGCTTTTCCTCTCACTCCTGCCTTATGTGCCTTTTCTCCTCTGCTCTTTTCCCTTCTCGAGCCTTCACAGCACTGCCACAATGGATCAGCTCACTCTAATTTGACTCCCACACAGCATTTGCTGAAAGACCACAGAACCATTATGCCCTCAACATACGCATATTTGAACCAGGGAGACAGCTAAGCCTTAGGCTGAGGAGCACACGACGTTGACAGCACATTGGAAAATACGTTGGTCCATATGTAGTAACACGTGTGCGTGTCAGGCATTCATTTTCCGAGATGTCATAGCCTTGTATTATATTTATATACGTGGATATTGTTGTCGAAAACATGTTCAATAAATGAGCTTGTTAACATGCTGCAATTGTCCAATAGATGACTACTTTAAGGCATACCACTGGAATACTATCATTGGTGGCCAGCCAATCACAGGGCACATATAGACAAACAACCATTCACACTCACATTCATACCTATGGACAATTTGGAGTCGCTAATTAACCTAGCATGTTTTTGGAATGTGGGAGGAAACCGGAGTACCCGGAGAAAACCCACGCATGCACAGGGAGAACATGCAAACTCCACACAGAGATGGCCGAGAATTGAACTCGGGTCTCCTAGCTGTGAGGTCTGCGCACTAACCATGTTGTTGTTTAGTATTAGATATTTATATATGTATCACAAAAGCAAAAAATATTTGGTTCAGAAAGTAATGCTTGTAATGTATCGTTTCACAAACTACTGTTTTTTTAGTCGGGAGCTGATATTTTCCTGAAACTTACCTATGTTCTAACTGCAGATTATTACAGTACGGAAACAAACTTTTTTTTTCTGATGAATGACTGGAGTCTAATCTTTCTTTTGATAGGTTACATTTTTCATTCATTCATTTTCTACCGCTTTTTCCTCACGAGGGTCACGGGGGGTGCTGGAGCCTATCCCAGCTGTCTTCGGGTGAGAGGTGTGGTACACCCTGGACTGGTCGCCAGCCAATCACAGGGCACATATAGACAAACAACCATTCACACTCACATTCATACCTATGGACAATTTGGAGTCGCTAATTAACCTAGCGTGTTTTTGGAATGTGGGAGGAAACCGGAGTACCCGGAGAAAACCCACGCATGCACGGGAAGAACATGCAAACTCCACACAGAGATGGCCGAGAATTGAACTCGGGTCTCTTAGCTGTGAGGTCTGCACACTAACCATGTTGTTGTTTAGTATTAGATATTTATATATCACAAAAGCAAAAAATATTTGGTTCAGAAAGTAATGCTTGTAATGTATCTTTTCACAAACTACTGGTTTTTAGTCGGGAGCTGATATTTTCCTGAAACTTACCTATGTTCTAACTGCAGATTATTACAGTACGGAAACAAACTTTTTTTTTCTGATGAATGACAGGAGTCTAATATTTCTTTTGATAGATAGTCATAGAAAAAAACATTCTGTGTGCCTTGAAAGAGCCGTCAAAAGCAGCTAAGACAGGGGTTTCAAACACGCGGCCCGCGGGCCAAATGTGGCCCGCAGGACACTAGTTTGAGGCCCCCGCCTTGATATGAAAGTTTAATGTTAGTTTAATGTTAGTGTGGCCCGGTATGGTATCATGTACCCAGAAAAAATTATTACGTTTGATTAATGTTCATGTTAGGGGTTAAATAACTGATAATAGTTATCCTCCCTATCCGTGTGGAAGTGGTAAGTTTTTGGCTATTTAAGTTTAAAGGAAATAACTTGAAGGCTACCGTTTAGGTCGCTCGCTCTCCAGTTTGCGAGTTAGCATGTGTCTCAAGACCCTGCAGTTGCGCAATATGTTGTAAATAAAAAAAAGTATAAATGTGACTATAGTCGTGTTTTGTCATGTCTACAGACCCAAGCTCCAGTGGTCACCAGGTAAATTGAGTTTGAGACCCCTGATCTAGAATGACCGGTACTGAGGGGGTTGTCTTCAAATGGCTGGGGTTGAATGAGTTAATAATTGTTAAGATTGCATGCGATTAAATCCACTAAAGGACGATATTTTTCTAATTTTCAACTGAAAATGTAAAAAAACATCCAGCCCAGAGGAGAAATATCTAGAACTGACATCCTCTTCTTCAATCAACCACAACTGATTTCATCTCATCGTAGGATCAAGAACCTGCGCTGCCAGATTCAGCCCGCTAATTCCCTTCATCAGTCGCTTCACAAACAGCTGGGATGGACTCTTTGGCCGTTTAGACCTTTGGTAAAATATGTAAATGACAACACGCACATTTGAAACAGCCGGCATCAGGAGACACAAAACGTCAATGCTTTATTGTTGTGGCCACAGAATTAAACAGCACTGTTACTTCTGACCAATGACTTGAGGCTTAGATTTAGTACAGATAGTATCAAGTGTGTGCATCAGTCCCCGATTCAAGGAAAATCTAACTGTTGTGCTTCTTCACGCTCTGGAGGCAAAGGGTTGCCGTTCTTCATTGTCATGTATTGATCCGAAGGTCATGCTCCAGAGTCTTGGTTGAGAAAACCTTATTGTACACTGAAGGCACCTTCACGGTCCCAGCCCCTGAGACCATGACATCAGTTGGAGCCAAATATTCTGCTACTTTGGTGGCATCCGGTTTACATTGTGCAATATTAAAATTCAGGAGATGGTGCGGATATGTGAGTGACAAGCTCAGAGGATTCATGTCGGCGTGTGGCTGTAAGCTCCCATACTGAAGAATAACAGTTTTTCTTTCTTTGCTAAGCGGCTGTGTAAATATAGCACTTCACAAAGCGCAGATGTCTACTGAGGCCAGACAAGCCTAAACATGTCTTTGTAAAATCAAAATGTGCGAGGATGCTCTGCACTTAATCCCATTGTACAATAAAAATGTTCCAAAAAATATAACCTCCAGCCCAATTTCCCATTCCAATTCCAGTACTGTAAAAATGCAATAAAAGACACGAGGACAAAATGTCTATCTTTCTCAGCTTGTTGGCAGCATCAGTTGCCTGGTGACAGATGTGTTTTTTTTGCACACTTGTAAATAGTTCACATGTCTCGAGGGTGTTATCGAGGTTCTGAATAGCATCAGCATCGAGTGATGCTGTGATGTAAATGTCTACATCAGGGGTTCCAAAAATTTGCTAACTCTTGCTAGTAAAGGCCTGCTTGAAAATGACAAAAATGTCTGCGGCTCATTATTATTATTATTATTATTATTATTATTATTATTATTATTATTATTATTATTATTATTATTATTATTATTATTATTATTATTATTATTATTATTATTATTATTATTATTATTATTATTATTATTATTATTATTATTATTATTATTATTATTATTATTATTATTATTATTATGCGGCACGGCGGCCTAGTGGTTAGCGCAGAGACCTCACAGCTAGGAGACCAGGGTGTAATTCCCAATTCAATTCCCACACTCGGCCATCTCTGTGTGGAGTTTGCATGTTCTCCCCGTGCATGCATGGGTTTTCTCCGGGTACTCCGGTTTCCTCCCACATTCCAAAAAAACATGCCAGGTTAATTGGCCATAGGTATGAATGATGTGAGTGTGAATGGTTGTTTGTCTATATGTGCCCTGTGTTTGGCTGGCGACCAGTCCAGGGTGTACCCCGCCTCCCGCCCGTAGACAGCTGGGATAGGCTCCAGAACCCCCCGCGACCCTCGTGAGGAAAAGCGGTAGAAAATGAATTATTATTATTATTATTATTATTATTATTATTATTATTATTATTATTATTATTATTATTATTATTATTATTATTATTATTATTATTATTATTATTATGGAGACTAGGTCTCTCAGGTGGCCTGGGAACCCTCGTGGTAATTGTGAGTGTGTGGTAAAGCTAATTGCTAGCCGGCTAGTTGCTAGCCGGTGTGGTGTGGCAAGGTGTCACTACTCCACTAATGTAGTTCTTGGGTGTAACAATGTTAATAACAATAGTAATAACGATGTTGATGGAGCTTGGTTAATACTCTATGTCATTATTATTATTATTATTATTATTATTATTATTATTATTATTATTATTATTATTATTATTATTATTATTATTATTATTATTATTATTATTGTTAAAGATTCAGGATTGAAATGAAAGCAGGGAGATAAAGGAAGCCCAAACTTTTAATCTAATTAATTCTCATACTTTTCATAACTGCATTCAAGAGAGCTACGTTCCAATCATAAACTGAATAAGGTTCCTAAAATATTGTTACAGGTCAATAACACTCAAAAGGTTATTACTTAGGCCTATAAATATTGTTTTTAATCGTGCAATAAATATTTTACAATAAAAATAATATAAAAAAAATATTTGCAAAAATGAATCATATTTTTAATGACCTCTCATGGCACACCTGCAGTACCACCACGGCCCACCAGGGGCCTGGTGGTACGACTGCATATGTATGTGTTGCACTGACTGTACATCCCCACCAATGGCATTAGAAGAATTGTCTATGGTCACAAGCTGTGTATATTTTACTTACTTAGCTTTACTTTTCAATGTTTCATCTCCAATTTTTATTTTGTTGCAGGGACCAATTTAAAGGAGTGCCTTGAGGTGGGATTTTGCACCTTCTACTCAGTCCTTCAGTCTCCCGGCTCTCCTTCGTCATCAGCTTCACTTATCAATCCAAATTCCCCTTAAACCGCACCTTCCACTTCGCCTTGCTGGCTGTCTTTAAGCTCCAGAGGCCATGGCGGTGCCTTCAGCTCACGAGTTTCACTGGCAGAGCCTGGCACGACTGTCCAGCGGCCGTGTCTATCACACGCTTTCTGAGGTCGGGGGCCAGATGTACATGCTGGGGGGCTGTGATGCTGCGGGGAGGCCGTGCCCCACTGTGGAACTGTACTCCCCGGAGGTACAAAACAGAGCTGCTGTAAATGTGTAGATACTGTAATAGAGCAATCCATGTATGGGGTGTCTTTATAGGGGGACCGATGGATAAGCCTGCCCTCTATGCCCACCCCACGTGCTGGGGCTGCTGTGGCAGCCCTTGGAAAACAGATCCTGGTGGTTGGAGGTGTGGGGGAGGACCAGAGTCCATTGAAAGTGGTGGAAATATATAACACAGAAGAAGGACGGTGGAGGAAGAGGAGTCCCCTGCGAGAGGCCCTGATGGGTGTATCCGTCACCGTGAAAGGTATCGCTTTCAAATCACATCTACGCTTTAGCTAGGTTACATTTTTAACCAGTTTTGTCGATATTATACATATTTTATTATTACCACGAACCCATTTTCCCACACAGCCTGTACACATTATGCAATGACTGCAGTTTTACGAGTGTGTATTTCTAGATGGCCGTGCTTTGGCTGTGGGTGGAATGGGTGCCGACCTGCTCCCTCGTAACATCCTTCAGCAGTATGACTTTCGAAAGGATGTGTGGGCTCTGCTTCCTCCCATGCCGACACCACGCTATGATGCCAACACACATTTACTAGACAACAAACTCTATGTAGCAGGTATAATCTAGTACAGGGGTGGGCAAACTTTTTGACTCGCGGGCCGCATTGATTTAACAAAACGGGGGGGGGGCAGACTATATATTTTACACGTAACAGTCCACCTGGTATTATTGTATCTGTAAAAGTGTCATGCAATCTGCTATTATTATTTATTATTTTATATTTATATTTAAATATTTTATATTTAAATATTTTTATTTAAATATTTTATATTTAAATATTTTATATTTAAATATTTTTATTTAAATATTTTATATTTAAATATTTTTATTTAAATATTTTATATTTAAATATTTTATATTTAAATATTTAAAAATTTATTATTATTATTATTATCGTCATCATTATGCTTGTGTCCCTTTTTTCAGGAGCGCTTTGTAAACAACAGATCACATCAAATAACAAAATTGATAAAACCATCAAAAGGTTGGCTCAAGCCACGATGCCAGTTTGTATGTTGAGTTTAAATGAAAGAACGGACGGGCCGTATTCAAACACTTGGCGGGCCGGATGTGGCCCCCGGGCCGTAGTTTGCCCACCCCTGATCTAGTATATCTAGTATATATTTGAAATAGTTTTATCCATGTATGTTATTTAAAATGAACATTATTTTCTACTATCTTGTGTGTCATTGTTGTTTTGAGGGGGCCGCCAGTGTAAGCGGTCGGTGAAGGCCTTCGAGATGTATGACACAGACACGCGCTCATGGACGACGCTTCCGATGCTGTCCTCCAAGTGCTCATACGCGGGCGTGATATGGGACACCGCAGGGAGGCTGTGTTTGCTGGGGGGGCTGCGGCAAGGAGGAGGACATCAGAGCTCAAAGTTTACCAAGAATGTCAGCATTTTTGACACCCAGCGAGGTATTGATTGATTTGTTTGTTTTGAGTTGAAAGCAAAGTCAGTCAATCAGATATCAGCACTTTTTAAGACTTGACGATTCCAAAAACATGCTAGGTTAATTGGAGACCCCTATTGTCCATAGGTATGAATGTGAGTGTGAATGGTTGTTTTTCTATATGTGCCCTGTGATTGGCTGGCCACCAGTCCAGGGTCAACCTCGCCTCTTGCCCGAAGACAGCTGGGATAGGCTCCAGGTATAGAAATACAGTAAACCTCAGATATATCGGATTCAATTGTTCCCACTGGTTTTGTCCGATATAAGCGAAATCCGTTATATGCGTATACCGGAAAATGTCCGTTTTACGCATATATCGGATTTATATCCGGTATATGCGTAAATCGGATTTTATCCGTTATAAAAAGGCACTTCCTTGACTATGTTTCCAATGTACCTGGACGCGCAGGCAACGCTGCAAACGCTGCAAATGACGTCGTATAGCGGCCTGTCACGATTCGGCGAATCTTAGCGCCACGATGCGGCCATCCGATATATGCGAGGGAAATTCAATGGAAATGCATTGGAACGGGACTGGAGATTTTGTCCGAAATAGGCGAAATCCGTTATAAAAAATCCGATATATGCAATGAATTTTTATTGGAAATGCATTACAGAAAAATCGGTTCTTTTTTATCTGTCCGTTGTGAGCGAATTTCCGATATATCCGAGTCCGATATATCCGAGGTTTACTATAGGTATAGAAATTGAATGACTGAATGAACATGGCATGTGAGAATTACAGTAACACTACTGACACCTAGTGACCAGAATACGACATTTCGTCAACACATTTGAATGTGTTTTTTGAATGCCTTAATGTAGTTTATGCTAATCCCTTGTTTTTTTCAACCTGAAACTTACTGAAATTGTTATACTGCTGATTAATAAAGAATGGAAAAGGGTAGAAACAAAGTTTTTTCTAATGAAAGATGAGAGTCTTTTGGAATGTACCATGTTTATATAGACCTAGAATCCCATGAAAAATCAGTCAGAATCGTCAAAAATGGCAGATATCTTTTGATTTTTATTTGCTGTGATTGAATGCATAAATTTCGGCAAACAATACATAACATTCATTTTCTACCGCTTTTCCTCACGAGGGTCGCGGGGGTGCTGGAGCCTATCCCAGCTGTCTTCGGGCGTGAGGCGGGGTACACCCTGGACTGGTGGCCAGCCAATCACAGGGCACATATAGACAAACAACCATTCACACTCACATTCATACCTATGGACAATTTGGAGTCGCCAATTAACCTAGCATGTTTTTGGAATGTGGGAGGAAACCGGAGTACCCGGAGAAAACCCACGCATGCACCAAGGGTGGAATTGAACCCTGGTCTCCTAGCTGTGTGGTCTGCATGCTAACCACTAGACCGCCGTGCCGCCCCCAATACATAACATTTGTTTAAATATTCATATTTACAGCGTGCTGTATTTGAAAAAAGCCTCAAAATGTGTCCTGCCGTGCGGCGAGGGACGACTACACACCCTCAAAGTTTCATTTCGGCATAGATGAGATATGAAGATGAGCTGCAGATGGGAAACTGGCAATGAGGACGGATTTGAGTTATGGGATCGCATAACAGATTGCTTAATTTCCTATCTTCAGCCATATCTTTCCACGCACCACAAGCACAGGTGGTCATCCAATCTGCGCTCATTCAGTCATTTTCTGTTACGTTTCCCCTTTATGTCACCCCCCCACCGTGTGAGTAGTATTACACTGCATGCAGTGTTCTGGCAAGGTAACACACATGCTATCAAAAGCACAACACAGGAACAGCAAAAGAAAACTAAATATGAGGAAGTACTGCAGCACTGCATATAGGATTATGTCTGTGTAATTAGCAACAAAGTGGCAGTGAAAGGATGTCCTTGGCATAGGTTATAACCACAAAAATTGCAGCCCCCTCGATGCCAGCCTGCTGTCAAAATGTCTATTAACCTTTAGTTGGCTCGTTTATGTGCACACCGTGTACAAAACGCAGAAGGTAGTGTTGCCTTACGCATAAAAAGGTCCCTCACCGCACTCTAAAGAATGAAGTATGCGTTTGTTTTCCTATTATCCTGATTGAGTTTCACCTTGCGGTATTTTCTGGCTTCAGGTGCGTGGCTGAAATCGGATGAGACGGTCGCCTTGAAGACAAAGAGAGCCGACTTTGTCGCTGCGGTGCTGCGTGATCGCATGGTGGTCGCAGGAGGGCTTGGTAAGCCGGTGGAACGGGTTGCAATGTAACGTGTTCTTCCCTCGGTTGAACAATTTTAAGGGTGGGAGAATAAAAATAGTGATGTATTTGTAAATTACTCGCTACGTCGTGACGATCTGGTCAGGTCATCAACCGTCTGCGCTGGACACAGTGGAGGCTTTTCATCCCCAGAAGAAAAAGTGGGAAAGGCTGGCTCCCATGACCTTCCCCCGATGCACGGCTTCCTCCATCGTCATCAGAGATCGCCTTCTAGTCGTGGGCGGAGTCAACCAGGTAAACTGTAAAATATCTTACATGTGCACGAAAAGATCTTTACACATCATTAATATACATATTGAAGCATTGACAAGCATAAATATGAATAATTAACTAAAATTCAAATACAAGGTGTCACTACTCCAGTAAAATAGTTCTTCGGCCTAACAATGTTAATAATAATTATAAATGTAAATAGTACATTGTTGGTGTTTTTTTTTTTTTTTTTTCCAGAACACCTTAGACATAGTTGGTGTGTCCTATTATGTGCATTCTTAGCCCTCTTTTTAAAATATCTTTAGAAGGAACAGAAAAGCCAAAATCACGTGTTCATGTCTCACATCAGAATTGTGACTGATGGCCACATTCCTAAAAAAGTGCAGTCTTCCTTTAAATGATCTCACAACAGGGACAATTATAATATTAGTAACCACACATGGCACAGTTGTGGCTGGAATCCACTTAAAACTCAACTCTGAACCCCTGACATCACATCCTGTCCACACATCTGGAGGATATTTATTGCAACACACACAACCGTGAGTCTTATTTATGTCTTAAATTGATTATTATTGGAATTATATGTACTGTATTTGGTAATACAAATTTAAAGGTGACTGTAGGGGTGTTATTTCATATCTGGAGGGCTCTAATAATGTTTAAATGCGGAAATTCATATATCACTGTTGGGTCTTAAATGAAATGAGGATGAAATACATATTGTTATGAATACTTTTTCAGTTCATAGTTTATAATATGTGCAATTTGCGATGATCTCATTACTTTTTGTAGGTGCCCAGCTCAGCGCATGAGATCCTGTATGTAAAAGAAGAGGAATATCTGTAGCCTGATCCAGGATGCAAATACATCAGTAGGAAATGGCCTTGTTAGACACACAGTAGTGCAATATAGTTGTGAACTATCCAAGTGTGCATGTGAAAGTGTTCCTTTCATGCAGCCAGCACATATGAGACCAGACCGCCACCTGTTGGGATGGAATGACACTGCAACCGCCATGGAGGCCCAGTCTGAAGAGCAGGGTTGAGGGCCGCATACAGAACAATTGAAGGACGCTGGGGACACTTTGCTATATTTTGTACGTTAAAGATGCAAGTCAATACATGCTAAGGTTATTTCAACAAATACGGTAACCATCTGCATCACTGCTGGAGCGCTATAGCTGTTTTCTCATATCTCTACCTTGTACGTTGTATTGCACACTTGTACAGGATAAAGTATTTTGTCGCTTATGTCTTACATTGTATACAGATGTTCTATTTATGCAGACATGCAGTATGCTCTATACAGTACATAGAGTAGAAATAGCGATATTTCTATTTTGGGCTATATAGAACACATCATGTTACTATCACTGTTGCTCCCCTCTGTGTTGTAGCAGTGCATATCTGTATGAAAGTGGGACGGTTTGATAATAAATGTCACTCATGAAGTAAAATAATTTACATTTTACTCCCACAGCTTTATTAATACTCCTTTCAGGTTGTCATTTTGGGTTTTTAATAATATAACGTTTGTGTGTGCCTCCTCTATTGGCTTTATTTTACAGTATTAGAGTTGTGCAGGAATGAACCCATAAAGAATCCAAGAGCCAATATGCCCTAAATTGACCCAAAAGGTCGCAAAGTTTTGTTCACGTGACTGTCGCAAGTTCTAGCTCCCCTAAAATGGCAGTGCCTCAGGTAAGCTAGCTCCTTTCCAATTTTAAACCCATTAGCCTCTTAACTATTCTACTGTTTTAATAGGGTGTCAAATATTACAGTTAAGTCGTTCGTACTATATTTCTTCAATTACGTTATTCAAAAAAAGCGAGTAAAGTATCGCTATTGTTTTAAGGTTTAAAATTGCTACGGGAAATCTGACATGGTAGCAAAAATGGCAATACACAACTCAAACAGTCTAGCGCTATCACCTTTAACTGTTATATTGTCTTTTTTTTCGAGTCAAAATACAAAAATCACCCATAAAATCACCATAAATAATAAATCACCCATCGTTTTCCAGTCAAGAGGGTTCGTATGGCTTCAACTTACTTCTGTTCATTGCTCTTATGTCCACTAGATGGCAGTGAATACATTCATGAATCAATTGTCGCAGTCGCTTCCCTAAAGCAAACGAAGAACACCATGTGTAGCAGAGTATACAGCATACAGGACTGTGCAAAAGTATTTTTGTTGTTCTGTACACATTACCATTAGTTAGCGCCTGTTTGACAAACTCAAATTATCCTATTTGTTTGTGCAATTAAAATGAACGTTTACGCTGCTTTAGTTTTTTTTAATAGATATTACAGATTGTTTTATAGGTCAATCAAAGTTCACCCTGCCCCCCGTTTGTTCCAAATGAAACCAAAATATTTGTGCTGCATTTGTGCTGCTTGTGCAAATAAAACGAACATTTGTGCTGTCATGCTTTTTGAGTTATTAAAGAGTTAAATGTCCAGCGACTACATTATAACCATCATCACCCACCCTCTCCCCCTACCGATAGACTACTAAGAGAATAAAACCAAAATAGTGGCTTTCATTTGTGCTGCTTTTGTGCTGTATTGTGCAAATTAAATGAACATTTGTCCTGTCATGCTTTTTGAATTTGGAAGGCCAACATCACTCAGGGCTCAGTACACCTCAGACCTCCATCAAGGCCAAACTACTGAGTACTTGTTGCTTTTGGTCCATCGTATTTGTTTGTTTTTTATTTTATTTTTAATAATAATAATAAAACAAAACAGTAAGAGGTGGTAAGCAAAGACTTTAGCACAGTACAGAAATACATGTCTCCCTTGTAAACCTCTTTTTTTCCACCATTTGATGAAAATTTCATACACCAAATTATCAGAATTTTTTTTGTTATAGGTTGAGTGTAAATCACACGTCTATCTTTGACACAGAGCGATTTCAAATAATAGATTATGTCACTGCACCGCTGTGAATAATTTCCACCTGTGATGGATGCCTGCCAAAAGGTCATATTTGATCTGGACACGAGGTTTCCAATTCACCTGTTGCATAACTTCTTGGAACATGAGCAAATGTTACTTGCTGAGTACATGCAGACATCTCCAGTACTGATGCTTTACAGGTTAACCAGACTCACATTGAAAATATAAGTAAAAAGTTGTGTTTTATCTGCGACATACTGTGTTCCAAAAAATACAACCAAGATATTTGTGATGTTCGATTCTGTCCTGCAGTCCTGAAGGGACGCATGTTGGTTGGAATGGAAATAATGTCTGGGCGCTTTTATTGCCGCACTTTGATTTGATCTCATTGATTCCCAATCGTTTATTCCCACCAGAACATCACAAACATACCATAGTTGTGTGCTCCGAGACAAAGTGAAAGTCTAAAGCGTGAAGACTAGTTTGCGCAGACCAAAAATAGTCCCGGGATGTTTATGGGTATGCATTGTCACCACCAATTCCCGTATCTGTGAAGCAGTCATGGCATCATTTGATCCTTCTGTGTCCCGCAGGCATCAACCTTAGCTTCATTAAGGACGCCTACAAGATGTTGACCTCCAGAGAAGAAGCTCTTAAAAAAGGTAAGTCTAAATCGATAATTATCGTGCAGCCCTGTACCAGGAATGTCTTGTTTTGTTCCAGTAGCCGTAAACATCAGTGTCCAACACCTTGTTGGCGAGGTCCAAGCCGGAATGACTCATCCAGAAATCATCTTATAAACAATTAATTTGTTGAGCAAATGTTGACTCATCCCAAGCATGCTAATTAAAAAATTAAAACCAGCAACCAACCAAGATGATGACACCCATGCCTAAGGCCAAATTACCAAAAACATTTTATTGTCGAATATGTTCTCATTCTGGTTTCTGTATGCAAGTGAAACCATCATTACTTCAATTTCCAAGATTCCATGGATTCCAAATGGGTATTTTTTGCCATTAAATGTAACAACTCTAATACCTTAATAGGGTGTCACATATGACAGTTTAAGTGTTCATGCTGTACGTAGTGTAATGAATACTCAGTGAATGCATTCATATGAAACAAACAATGGAAATATTGCCGTTGGGCTTTTAGCCTTAAGATTAATATGGAAAAGAATGACTGCGCAAATATCTTCACATTAATTAATTAATAGTATTAATTAGTAGTATTTTAGAAAACAAGCCCCACTTGGTCTGCTATACTGTTGGGAGGGCTGGGTTCATACGGGTTACAAAATACAGTAAATAGAAATGAACATCTCATATCAGCATTTATTGTTCACAACTCCATCCATTTCTCCATGATGTGACAAAACGTGTTTTTTGTTGTTTAATGGCTGAGCTATGTGTTGTTACTCTTCACCTACCTGCAGTCAACCTCGCTCTTAGCGGCACACACTTGGACGAGGACAAGCTAGTTAATTTGTAAGGCTGCGTTTGTTACTTTCTAACAATTTTCTTTCCATTCGCAATAACGTGTACGTCGTTCATTACGCGACTGCGAGTTACTTGACCATGAAGTAACAAAAAGTTAGGGATAATCGACTTTTGGGTGAAATTTCAGCATGGACTTCAGAGACAGTATAACCTTTAAACCTTGAACTTCTCTAAACTTCTACAGCACATATCTGAATGTTTCATGTTTCAGTAAATCTCGCACAGAAAGTAATCATAGGCAATTATATGCCTTGAATATGCTTGATCTTTACACCTTCACTCACAAACATGAACTTATTGAACCCAAATGCTACCTCACTCACGGTGCATCCATACAGTAGATAGCACATGTATAGCTGTACCACAATGTACATTGATATACAGTACATGGACTGATTTAATATGTATGGTTTTGGAAACCCAATCCCAGGAGATTCGAACCCAGGTCTTCCCGATCTGTGACCTAGTACAATTTGGAGTCGCCAATTAACCTAGCATGTTTTTGGAATGTGGGAGGAAACCGGAGTACCCGGAGAAAACCCACGCATGCATGGGGAGAACATGCAAACTCCACACAGAGATGGCCGAGAATTGAACTCGGGTCTCCTAGCTGCGAGGTCTGCGCACTAACTATGGTGTTGTTTAGTATTAGATATTTATATATCACAAAAGCGGGGGTGCTGGAGCCTATCCCAGCTGTCTTCGGGCGGCACGGCGGTCTAGTGGTTAGCGTGCAGACCTCACAGCTAGGAGACCAGGGTTCAATTCCACCCTGTGAGGAGTTTGCATGTTCTCCCCATGCATGCGTGGGTTTTCTCCGGGTACTCCGAGGTATGAATGTGAGTGTGAATGGTTGTTTGTCTATATGTGCCCTGTGATTGGCTGGCGACCAGTCCAGGGTGTACCCCGCCTCTCGCCCGAAGACAGCTGGGATAGGCTCCAGCACCCCCCGCGACCCTCGTGAGGAAAAAGCGGTAGAAAATGAATGAATGAATGAATATCACAAAAGCAAGAAATATTTGGTTCAGAAAGTAATGCTTGTAATGTATCTTTTCACAAACTACTGTTTTTTAGTCGGGAGCTGATATTTTCCTGAAACTAAGCTATGTTCTAACTGCTGATTATTAAAGTACTAGTAGTATAGATTATTAAAGTCTCCTTGCTGTGAGGTCTGCGTGCTAACCACTCGATCACCGTGCAGCCGAGAATAAAAATTGTGTCACAAAAATAGAAAAAAGACACACAAAAAAATTCATCAGACAATCGGGTTGGTGGGCCCTGCCAAAAAGGTGTCCCTTATTTATTTTTCAGGAGTTGGCAACCCCAGTGGGTAGCCATTCATCTTCAGCTGAGGGAAGGTTTCCAAATCTCCCCCTCGACATTCTTCTGGGCTCAAAGAATCCCCAGGACAGAAGTGGCCCAAAAACTGGCACAGACCGCCGCAGTGTTGCCAGGGACCGAGCGTCTCTGCGATGGTGGGGCCAGCACTGTTTTGTCCTTCGTCTCACCTCACTTCCTGGTTTGCGGAGGATCATTAACCAGCAGGGGCACCGCTTACAACAAGCAGTTTCCTCTTACCTGTTTTTACGTGACCCCCGTGGCACAGCTTGACTTTTGCTCAGTTGAAAGCAAACATTAATTTACTGTTAGCGGAGGCCATTCTCTTCTTTGGGGGAAAAAATTGATTTGCGGTAGTTTTACGCATCACTTGACACGGGAACATGGCTAAAAGTCTGCATCTTGTTTTCATTGCATCATACGAGTGGAGAAATGTGCATAAAACTGGAGGTGGTGCTCTTTTATTTGTCACACATTACTTTTGTAAGAGTGAAGAATGAGTTTGCTAAGCTAACGCATTTTGGATTACATAAGAGAAAAAAAACATTCACAGGAACTTTATTTACCAGCATAATTTAATTCTAATTTCAAATTATCATTTGTAGGGATGCATGATTAATTTTTTTTTTTTAAGTTTTTGCCTCTCAGGAATGATACAGATTCGATAACCGATAACTTACTTTTTTCCACAGATTTTTTTCCACTTTTCTGAGCTATAAATGTTGTTACAATGTTGTATTTTCGTGTTAAACGAGGCCAAAGTATCAGATCATGAGGTTTGTGTATTCGGAAGTGAGGCCTGAAAGAAGTTAGGGAGGACTAGTCAAGCTTGGTTTTACAGAGTTTTTTCAAACACAGTTCTACTGACGTCTTATATGGACTGCAGATTACCAGCACTCAGTAAACAGACATAGGTATCCGGAAGTCCTCGGTAGCACTTGGGAATGTGACCAATCACAGTGGATTGAGCGTACCTGTGGAGTAAATTAAACAGATCGTTGGGTCGGAAGCAGGAAGTTCATGGAAACTGCAGAATGAGGTGCGGGATCTGGAAGATCTCGAAAGCTTTCTGTGCGGGTTATTGTGTGTATCTGTTCTATAGGAGTCCACAGTTTAATACAAAACACAGAAAATGAGCATAATAGTTTTAGCTTTAATGCAAAGTAACAAAAATGGAAAACAGTTCTGTTTTTAGAAATTGACATTTATTCTTTTTTTAACAAATCACACTGTATAGTTTGTAGGGTTGTCTCCAATAAACCGATGTGATCAAAATAGCGGTTATTGTCCAGGAGTATATTATGTGGCCTGCGTTATGGCGCATATTACGTGAAGAGTCAATCAGGTGTAACGTCTAACAACAGTTTGTACTTCCCAACTTGTGTTTTTTTCAGGTATCTTCCTCATTTAAATGTATTCAGCTTCATTTCAGTGTAAAGGACCTAATTTTTATACAGTCTTAGTGTTGGTTATCTTGTGAGAAATGCTGCGGTAACAAATATGATAAGCCTTACGTCTCGTCAAATAAAATACGTGTGCTGAGGGTGAGAGTGAATCCTCTTAGAGCTCCTGAATCCTCTTAAGGGCAACCCGTGAGTTTCCATTCTCCCAGCTTGCATTCCTCCTGGGTTCCTGCCACCGTGCACCACCCCACCACTACATCCGCACATGGACATAGCAAATCTTACAATTCATTGTATGACAAAACAATAATAATAAATAGATTAGGTGT
Source organism: Doryrhamphus excisus (assembly GCF_030265055.1). NCBI lineage: Eukaryota > Metazoa > Chordata > Actinopteri > Syngnathiformes > Syngnathidae > Doryrhamphus > Doryrhamphus excisus. The sequence goes on from NC_080466.1 coordinate 41,512,896, forward strand.
CAAAGGTGAAAGAAACTGAGATAACTATTCTTACACATACTTGAACGCTGTAAGAAAAACTCTGCCTTGCAAAGATAATAATGGTCAGACCCTGTGAGACAGGTATCACTTCAGCAATGCTTATTATTGTGGTTATAGTGGAATTACATATCCAAAATATTAGTATCTCCCACTCGGTATGATGAAAGTAATACTACACCACTGCGCAGTACACCCACAATAATAAACATTGTTAAAGTCATACTCTGACAGTGTCTGTCAAAACTCAGCATTGTTTTGATTAGAGTCAGCAACGTTTGCTCTCTATCCAATTGACTGTTTTATTTTTATTTCTGAATTGAATCAAATCTGTTTATGAATAATTTCTTAATAATTTTGGAAACTTGTGGAAGTAAGGAAACCATTCCAAGTACAGTCATACCTCGCTGCATCGCTGTCCGAACATTGATAAACGACTTGTTTAATACGCTTCATCACTTACTACTGTAATGAATGAATTCCAGTGAAGTATGATATTCCTTATTAATAAACCTAATATTTTTGAGCATAGAAAAACATTCTAAATAAGGTTTTTAACATTGAAATAACATGAAATAACACCACATTGTCACCTTTACACTCTGTCTTTGTCTTTGGATGCGTGAGTAGAGTATGTCTTCGGAATGCCTTTTTATTATATTTGTGTTGGAGTCCATTAAGCCATATAAAGGGTTAATTTACAATTAGCTTAAATATGCGCACATTTTTACTAAAAATAGGCTGTAGTCAATAGCGAAGAACCGTGCTAAGATTTTTGTTTTGATTTCTTTCAAATTACTTGGGAGAGAAGGACAAAGTAAGAAACCAAAAATGTACCACTTCCACAAGTAATGGGAGGAGAACTTTTTTTTTTTTTACTCTTCCATCGCTGACCCGAATGATACGCAGTGAGGGGCGACTGTACACCCATTGAATAATAACAGACATTGTGCTGGCTGTCATACAAACAGCTGCCGTCCAATTCCATCAGCACCATTATCAGCCTGGGTTGAACGTCGGTATGCACAATAATTGAACTTATTTTCTGTACGAATCATTTTTAAACAGGCAAGCAAACACGTCATATCTTCCAGTAAATATAGGAGTGGGGGTTACAGATTCCCCCTTGAGGACAGCATGTTTATGCTGTTTGGGAGGTAGAGGTGTCGAGCTAGTTTGTGACCAGCCACACTCCGAGTGATGCTGAGGCTATTGATGCTTATCCGAGTGGCTACATAGCAACACCACAACAAAGCTGTACATCCTCGGGGGACGTTGTTAGAGTTCTCATAGGAACAACGTGAAGAGGCTGAGACAACGTGCAATCTGTTAGATAACACACACACACACAAAAACTGTTGTTCAAAGCTTGAATGAAACACACGTGTTCGTCCTTACAAGTTTATGTTTTACTTATGTTAATAAGTTTGTCTCTTTACTTTGGCAGACGTAGTTATATTGTATCGTACTATGGAGCGAGTCACTTCTATGAGTGATGAGTGATGACACAAGTCCTGACACAACGCTCCCGGTTGTTGCCTGGGAATTTAACATGTGCCAAATGCAAAGGAAAAGCAGCCCCGTTACTACGACACCACCGGGTTGGGCTGTGACGAGACGCTCAGTTCACAAGGGGAAAAAAAATATACGACAATATAATGCAATCTGCAATTTAATTTCTACTATGTTACGCTCTTCTGTGCTCTGTGTGAGGGCTCACTCCGTTTATGCCGTTGTTCTGCGGAACAAACACTCCAAGTTTGGGGGCGAGAGATGAGGAAAACAGACAGTGCCTGGCGATGTATATCGAGGCTGGCAAAAATAGTTCATTTTCATTGATTTATGAATTTATTATTGACCAGTTATTTTGCTTCCTTCTTTCCCCAAACAGTATCTTAAGTTTAAGTTGAACCGAGTGATCCCGTAGCCTGCGTAATGCAACGTAAACAAAGAATAAAAGAGTGTAAAAGTGACTGCAGGGGTTTAATTTCATGTCTACCGGGCTTTATTAATGTTAAACACTCATACTTGGAAACTCATAAACAGATATTCCATTAACTAACTGCGAAAATATTCCCTTTTATTAATATTGATATCCTACTTTGCATGTATTGACTTGTCTCTTATCTTATTATACAGGAGTGATTACTGTAGAAAAATAGTTAACTAGGATATGAATAATGGTTTTAAATGTACCATGCTCGTTTATGTAAGATCTTGGTGTATCAGTGACTAAGATCCATTCCAGTCCAGTGCAGATCTGATCCGCTGTTCAAAAAATCAAACTTGAATTTCTGCCCCTGCTGGCGAAGGAGACCGAGCAGACCGGCTTGTGAGCAATGGAGACAGGGCTAGCGGTGCTGGTGTGGAGTAGAGTGGAGTGAGGGGGGCGGAGGGCCGGTCCCGTCAGCTCAAGAGTGCGGAGGGAGGGCCCGCCTTGTGGCTTCCTGGCCCCCCGCACCGGACGGCTGTATTATAGATGCGCATCCAAGCAGCCGGGCGGCGGGGGCCAGTGAACGGGCGCAGTAATGTGACGGGTCGGGAGAGCGTTGAGCGAGTTTAACTATTAACCATCGAGGCATCCGTACCGGACCAGTACCGTACATAAAGGCGTGCACACCGGCGTCCGCGCCTCAAGCCAGAACGCACGGAACCAGGAGGCGGAGGATACATGCAGCCGGCTCGCTCCTACCCAGCCTCGATCGCTGTATCACGGCCACAAAAAGGTACGAATAGACGTGTCTTCTACCACTCGCTGCCGGACATGTGAGCTTCGAAATACTTTTGTCTAACGGAATTTGTCACACATTTCTTTAAACTTTTTTTTAATGGCAAAAACAGAAGCAAAATGTAGCATTGTGGTATGTTTGTATGCATGATAACGAGTTATTACATAGGCATGCTTGTAGCGGCGGGGACTTGCTCTTCAACCCGGCGTTGGAACAGAAAGCCCCCTGGACTGGACGGAATGAGCCAAAGAATAGAACAGGCGGGCTCGTCTATTCAGTCCTGACCAGGGGAGCACTAATTTACGCCTTTGCCATGTTGGGTTCGGCTGGTATTGGCCCTGACTACTAAACAGGATTGTTTCAGCAGGGATAGACGCTATCTTACACGATGTCGCAACATGCATACGGAGGAAAGCTGCGTCAAGGTAGCGGCAACAAGACAGGAACCAAAACTGAAGTCGCTTCAAAATAAAAGTTTTATCGTCATTGAGGGCTCTTTGCCGTATTTGACAATGCCATTTATTCCTCTACGTGGACGTTTCCAGGTCTATTTTAGTGAGGCTTTTGTGTGTTAGGTTAAAATAACCTGGTGAAATTATTTTCAAATAATGAATTGATGAAGCCTTCCTTTCCAACATTGTATCTAGCTTTCAGTGGCATTTGGAAGAAACAAATATATGACTATTACACATTCCTAGCCTTTTATTTTACTATTAAAACTGTAGTTAAACTAGAAAACAAAAGACACATAGAATTGTGTATTGTGACTACATCGTACTTTTACTGTTTAAATGGCTGTGTTTATTTTGAAAGGAAGGACAGGAATTGGGCTTGCTCACTTGACAATAACTTGACAGTGTTTCCTGAGGGTGAATGCAACACCTCTTGGGTGCAATATTTCAGTATTCCAATATTTAGTTGGATTATTCTTTATTTGATCAAATATAAATTGTAATAGTTGTTAGTTAGCTTTGTGAGTTTTATGACAAAGTAGGATGCTAACACTAAAAAGTCAAGTTTTTGTACGCTCCAGTTTTTGTATGATTCTTTTTTCATGGAAAATTTTCAAGTTTTTTGTACAGTATTACATGCAACAAAGCCCACGTACTGTACTGCAGCATTCTGTGAAATTTAGTTTTGTTTTTTTGTACAATCTTTTTGGAACAAATTAATATCGGAAACAGAGGTACGTTCCACTGTGTTGCTATTTGTCAATAATTATGATAAAAAACTATTTTCAAACGTCATACGTATACAAATTGTATGTATCCAATGTGTTTGTAACACTGAATGACAAACTAGAGCTGCAGCTATCTCAATCTCAAATCAATCTAATCAGATGATATATTCTTCTCTCAGCCGACCCGCCCACTGAGGTCGGAGAAGTCCCTTTCAGTGGCTGGTAATTCAACCCTTGTGCCGCAGACCTTTAAATATCTTCACTGAAGAGACCTTTCCAGCATCCACGTGGTGTAAGGTGAGACATTGCCAGCGCGATATGCCGGTCAGTCTGCTATGATCAGTGAACCGAGAGCATGCATCACTAACCTGCAGCCTAACTGCAATCTGGCACCGACAAACGTCGGACTCCTCTCGTGTTCGCTTAAAGGCAAGCTGTTAAGACGAATAGAAAAATGACGCAAGGGAGATTTTTGTGGTGAGTCCCCGAGCCAGTCATTGAAAACTAGCATGCTGTCTTCTTTTTCTCGCCAGTCCACACGGAGCAGCTTGCATTGAATGGAGAACATACTGGTCCTGCTCCCCAAACATCGACAGGAACACAGGCTCGACAGACAAACGGCTGCATGTGCCTTGCTGCAGTTACTCTATCCCAGAGCAGTTCCCCTCTGGGCTTTGATGCCGACCATCACTCCCTGTAGACCTTTTTGATGGGATAAATTATTTAGACTGATCAGGTTCAAAAACCAGGTCACTTCCAGAACAGTTTGGCAGATCTCGTCTATTGAACGTTCTTTGTCAAGACCATTGGCTTTCAAAGGCTTCCGCATGGTACTTTGGTCGAAAGAACAAGACAAACTGCCCGACATCAACATGTCCTCCGGGGCCGTTGAGGTGAAGAAGGAGGGGGGGCCCCTTGCTCCGGCCTTCCTCAACTCCAACTCCTCTGTCCACCCAGTGATCCTCACACAGGGACCCGAGGAAGGGAGCCCAGGAAATGGGAGTGAGTTTGAGCTCAAAGAGGTTACATCTTTCACAGAAATGACCAATGAAATCCCGGAGAACGAGGAGAGGTTGGAGATAGTCGCAGTGATGGACTGTCGGGCCAATGCCAAAGGTCAGCGGGAGGAGGATGCTCTCCTGGAGAATGCAAGCCAGAGCAACGAGAGCGACGATACCAGTAATGATCAGAGCCCCGAACCACCGGCACCCCTCAAGGAGACCTCCTTCTCAATTGGTCTGCAGGTGGTTTTTCCCTTCCTGCTGGCCGGGTTTGGGACGGTGGCGGCAGGAATGGTGCTAGACATTGTCCAGGTAAGCGGTCCCGACATCGGGAACACACACTATATTAATATTGATACTTTTTCCTCTACTAGTTAAACGTTGGCTATAACAACATCCATATATCTTTTATCGAAACTTTGTTTGCGGTCAGTTTTTTAGATATTCTATGGACCAGATACCGCCTACAAGTACAGGGGATCTTTGGTTGATGTCGTCCAAGTTAGGCCGTTTTGTTGTTACCTAGAACTGGCAAAATCGAAAGTACGGTAAACCTCGGATATATCGGATTCAATTGTTCCCACTGGTTTTGTCCGATATAAGTGAAATCCGTTATATGCGTATACCGGAAAATGTCCGTTTTACGCATATATCGGATTTATCGGATCCGGTATATGCGTAAATCGGATTTTATCCGTTATAAAAAGGCACTTCCTTGACTATGTTTCCAATGTACCTGGACGCGCAGGCCACGCTGCAAACGCTGCAAACGCTGCAAACGCTGCAAACGCTGCAAATGACGTCGTATAGCGGCCTGTCATGATTCTGCGAATCGGAGCACCACGATGCGGCCATCCGATATATGCGAGGGAAATTTAATGGAAATGCATTGGAACGGGACTGGAGATTTTGTCCGAAATAGGCGAAATCCGTTACAAAAAATCCGATATATGCAATGAATTTTTATTGGAAATGCATTACAGAAAAATCGGTTCTTTTTTATCTGTCCGTTGTGTGCGAATTTCCGATATATCCGAGTCCGATATATCCAAGGTTTACTGTACTATTCAGTAGAGTGATACGTAGTTGCGTGGAAATACAACGTCACTTTGGTTCTTTTGAGTTAACTCTTTATTTAAGTTTAATGTCTCCCAGGACAGAAAAGCAGACTGATCTGGTGGCAGTGCGTAAAAAAGTTCAAATGAAATTATCCACCGTAAGATGCTCAGTAGAGAATGTCCGGCTCAAGCTGCTGAAACGCGGTAACCGTCATGAGGGATTAAGATGGTATCTTTGAACATACGAAAGGATCTGCTACTTTTGAAATAGACAGCGATAACAGCATAAGCGCACGGTGTGCAGATAAAACATTGTGATAAAAGTTCTATTTACTACTTATAACTAAACTTGACTTACATCGCAGTCTCAGAACTCATATGTAAATTGAGAACTAATTGTCATCGTTTGTAAAAAAAAAAAAAGGTCTTAAATGATATTGTGCATTGTCTTAGAATAACCACACTTTTCAGGGAAACCCCGGTAGTACTCACTGACATTTGGAAGTAGACTTTAATCTGAAAATCTTCCATTCCGAACAATTGAACATCAAAGCAGAGCCGGTTCCACAGAGTGTTACAAAGATAAGAGGTTGTTACTCAAGCATTCAAACACCGTACTTTTGTATAACCATACATGTCCAAAGTAAACACTTTGGAATGTATAATTTGGCTGTCTGAGAACGAGTTGCAATATTTATGTCACCCTTTACGTAAAAAAAAAAAACAGAAATAGATGCAGTTCACCGTAGGACAGTGTCTATTTGATGTATGTCTGTAAGTTACTTCTCCTAGTATATGACTTTGTACTTGCATTCTGAAACCCAGCGAGATAGTGAATGGATACGAGTCTGGGCAACAAGTACTGTATGTTCTCTTAAGACACGGACAAGCTGAAAAGAAACACATAACATTCTGCCAGTGTGCAAACCTAAAATATAGAGGTATCCCCACTAAATCTGGAATGGTATGAGGTCAAACATTTTTCACGCTGTCCCATGTTAGGCCCCATGCTGTTGTGATTTCACTGTTTTCCAAAACATTCCCCGTTGCTGAAGTGCCGCTTGTTCCCCCTTTAGTGGGCCATGGGCAACGGTTTGTGCTTCAATGCGACGAGAAGCTTGACTGTAGTGGTGGGTGTCCAGTGGCTATCCAGTTGTGTCATTTTCTCTCCATGACACAGAAATGCTAACTCATCTATTCCAAAAAAGTTTAACTTTGCGCTATGGACCCCTTCTGATTCTTGCACTTGCCGCTCTGCTAGCCTCTACAAGGCCTCATTGTGACATTTTAATGTTAGTCACTTTGATTTCCGACGGTACAAACACATGCGGAGTTCCTGGCATCATTCCCACTCCAGGCTGGCCCAGAAAAGACTGTCCAGACTGACCTGGAGATGTCTGCATAGCTGGGCTCAGTGGCTTGGCAGCCGAATGGCCTAAAAATGTCACTCTCTCCTAACCACGGCCAAAAAGTCAAGACCAAGGGTATAAAGGTTATATACGGTTTGTAAAGGTTATGCGGTGCTTGCAGTCCTCTTGGGAATGATGATGTTTATGGCCAGGTAGAAACCTTTATAAAAGTCATTTTATTTAGTTTACTATCTGTCGTTCGGCAGCTCAGACAGAAATACAAATACACGCAGTAAATAACAGTGTTATATACTGCATGGTATTTCAGTACTGTGGATCCTTGCACCAACAGCCTAAACACATTCCATTCCAGATTGCTGTTCAACCTTCCCACATGTATTCTGATTGCATGACTTTCCCCATGAAAAGTATTTAAAGTAGAACTACAGTCTTCCCTCGCAATGTCGCGGTACGGTTATCGCTTCCTTGCTATATCGTGTTTTTTCAGAAATTAATAAATGATTACTGTTTTGTGGTAGACTATAGTCTATTATTAGTCAAAATATATTGAAATCCAAGTAGTATGTAGTATTGTGGTCACAAGGGGGCAGTAATGACGCAAAACATTGATGAGACATTACCTTACATTACCTTACCTTAACATTGCATGAAGTCATTGCATGAAATAAAGTTATCCTTTCATTCCGTGTGGAAGTCGCAAGTATTTGGCCTCTTGATTTTCGAAAAAATTAATTTGAGGCTAACTGGTTAGCTCGCTAGCTTGCCAGCTTGTGGCCGACTCGAGTCCCCGCAGCATAAGAGTTGTGCATTGCAATGTAAACATATTGACATACAAGTGATGTGTACTATTGTGGTCACTGGGTGGCAGTAATGACACAAAATATTGAGACATTACCTTATATTACATTACCTTAACACTATTATATAACTATGAAAATATTCAATTTATTAACATTGAATCCTATAACTAATAACTAATTATGTCGGGGCAACTGTATATGTATAAAAGTTTGGGCACCCCTACAATAATATGACTAATTTCAATGTTGAATATTCGTATCTACTTAAATATTTGACTTATTTAATAAAGTAGCAGAAATTAAATTCACAGATAAGTTGCACTTCACTTCACTTCCGGATCGACTGATTTTAATCATGCATGATGAGTGTAGATCTTCTGTTGATCACACGTGTCATTTTCTATTCTTTATTAACATAAAATAGGCTGTTTGTGTGTCAAAATTGGCTATTTATAACAAAAACAAAGACATTCTTTGTAAAAATGCAGTGGGCACCCCCCCAATGTTGTCAGAATGCTTTTTTTATTGATCGAATCCATGAAACAAATCTTGAAAGCTGACACCCCTGGTGTTTATTATGATAGTTGTAATTTGCGGTGGCACCACACAGAGAGGTGTTTTGGTTGCCTTATTTAGCTAAGGGCCAAATATTTGACACCTGTCAATATGCTGCATTGAAGTTCACCATGTCAAACTACAATTACATTACACACAGTTTATTTTGGGTGTGAGAATATTATGAATTAATTAGCAGGAAGACGGTACATTGGTTTATGGGTACATAATGGACTTTATGACATATCTGCGGGGTCGTACCGAAACTGTAGTCCGCAACTGCAGCCCCAGAACGCTGAAACCGACACCGCAGGCTGAGGTCTTTATGACGCCATAGTTCCGTCGACATCGCATGCCATGAGGTTCAGCTGCTGCGTTGGTACAAAACCACGTACAGTAAGAGACGGCGAATGAAACACGGCCGTGTTACTTAACGCGGCGACTTGACCCCTTGAAGGGATCACATACCAGAACTCCTATAGATCTGCACACAGTGGTACCGGGGTCGTCCAGTCAAGTTCCTAGAACCGAGGAGGTGGCCATGAGGAGAGAGGGCTTCTTTGGCGGCGAGCCAGCATTCAATGGAGACAACAACATATATCAACACGGGGGGGGTGAGAGCAAGCCAGTGAGACAGAAGTAGAGAGAGAGAGTAAAAGTCTGAAAGCATGTGGCTGTTAAAGAGGAGAGGAGTGCTCGCAAGGCTGCTGCTTCGGCAGGTGGCGGTGCGCCAAGATGGGGGGACTTGGCTGAAAGCGGCTCTGCTTCGCCTGACGACAGCAAAGTAGCGTAGCGTAACCCCCGCAAGAGCTTTTAGCGCCACACCTACGGATACATCCAAGAAAGACGGCTGTTGACATCAGCTCTCATCAGTATTGTAGCGTACGTCTGGATGCACGGCGATTGTTGGCGATACAAACGTTCACAGCGGCTCTCGGTTCGACTCCTTGCCTGATTTATTCATTGATCTATTCGGTTTCTTGTGTTCTATGTGTGACACAGGAAGTGAGCAGACCAGAGTCTAGATCAGGGGTGGGCAAACTTTTTGACTCGCGGGCCACTTTTGATTTAACAAAATTGTCCCGGGGGGCAGAATATATATTTAATACACACTATTTTACGCTTATAATTCTGACAGTCCGCGTTGAATTATTAGTCTAATTTGATCTGTAAATCATACTATCAGCTGTCACTATCAGACCACAGCAAATTACGAAATTTAATTTTACAGTTTTCTGAATCAAACATCCGAATTGACTTATGTTGCCAGCTGTTGTTAAAACTGTTAAAATTTGAAATATTTAGAAGCAGTTGATGTTTGCTAAATAATCACTAATAAATACAATAAATCACTATATTGACAGTTACTATTGTACCCATTATGCCATGGTATGGTCATATCACCTCGTACTTCGGTACGTGACAAAAAAAACCTTACACCATATTAGGAAAGCAGGAAGTGATCAAATTATTATGTCATTGTAGAGTCACATCACTTCTGTACGAGGTACATTATTAAAAAAAAACAACAAAAAAAAACTTAAACTGTATTATGGAAAGCAGGAAGTGAACAAATGTAACAGTTACTGATTGTAAAAGTACCAGATGGAGGGGTAGGATTTAATAAGCTTTGCTTCTTCCTACTCCTTTTGGACATGTGGAACTGTGAACTGATTATGGGATGCATTCAATTGTAATCTGATGCATGGTCATATGAAATAAAACCATGACCATTACCATAGAAAGCAACTGGCGGGCCGGATTCAAACGCTTAGTGGGCCGCATGTGGCCCCCGGGCCGTAGTTTGCCCACCCCTGGTCTAGATAATAGATAAGCACTCATTTGGAGATGGATCACCGTCCCCGGCTGCGTAAGCCATTTGCTCGTCCTGATTTGTTGGTGGTTAGCCATAAGTCACTCAAGCCAGGCCTAAGAGAAAGGCATTTGAGCTCTTCCCCCGCGAGAAAATTGCTCAAGGGTTAGGTTCAGCCTGCACAACAGGGCGTACAGCTTTTTCTTTACCTTCTTTTACGTACCGATTAAATGCCTAGGTATGTCGTTGTGGTTACTTCCACCAATTACAAAAAGGGTGTGGTGCTCTTTTCACCTCGATACACTCTGTCCCAGACCAGAAAAATAAGAATAAATAAACATATAAATATGGCACAGATCACGTCAAATTATTCAACATCATGAATACTAATAGTACATCGTAAAAATACATATTAATACATAATAACTCAATAAGTCAGGACCTGTCTGTGTTTTTTATGAAACCGCTCTTCTGGTTCCTAACATTTCTCGATTTGGATTCTTTTCAGAGGTAGGGTCATAAAAGTTAAATGAGGGCGCCAACCATAAAATGAATGATTCCGGGAGAATCTGAATACAGTAAAGTCTCGTTATATCGATATCGGTTATAACGAATTACTGCTTATTACGATACTATTTTCATTTCCCGTCAAATTTCTAGTCTTTTATGATATAATTAGTTCCGTGAGTACGATACCCGGTTATTATGATAATCCGGTTACTACGATGCCCTTTTCATCTCCCGCCAGCCAATTTGGTCTGCTTATATCGATACAAAAGCAGCTTAAATCAATCTTTGCTTAAGGATTTCAATACCAAAAAAGAACACGGCGAACGGCTGCTTCCAGTCAACTTTATTTTTCACACTTCCACCACCAGAGCGCGGCACACACACCGATTCCCGCACTTCCTGGTTCACAGGTCATGCTCAACCCGCCCCACATAGCTGGCCAAACACATGCCTGCAACAGAAGAACCAACTGACATAGCATACACACCTATTCCAACGAAGACACAAGCGTACAAATACATGTATTTAATTGTGTTGTATTCAGATATCTTTTTATTCTATACACACGAGAGAAACCACGAACGCAGTTGCCCACTTTTAATGCAGTTCGGCGCAGGATCGGATATATCGACAGTCCGGTTATATCGATATTTTTTCCGACTCCCGACAATATCGATGTAACGAGACTTTACTGTATTTGAATCGGATCAATATTTTTGCATAGAGGCCTACTATCAACAACTGTCAGTCCTCTGCATCAATCTCCTGGTATGGCTGCTAATCCAAGTTCATCATTTTATTAGGCTAATAGATTATTAGAAAACCCATCACAAAATCTAAACGAAAACTTCAGAGAGCAGCACAAACTGGGTCTAACAAGGACAGAAAAACGATGCACAACTGTGCATCACAGGTCATCACCTGGCAGCTGCACTAAATACGTAGTACCCGTCAAATTGTAGTCGACTCTTCTGTCGAGTCCCCCAGTATTTATCGTAATTAATAACCTGTAAGGCTTGCTAGGAAGGTCATGGGCACACTTTCCAAATTAGGAAGTCACACATTAGACATATAATTTTGCAAAAAAATTTGTCTTGTTTTGCATGTAAATATAGTCTGTTTGGTGCAGTTAGCGTCTTGTATTCCGCAGGTGTTACTTTTGGTTGCACTGTGAGTGAGGGAGGCGCTCGGTTAGATAACATCCTGTTGGTTTGTATTGTTTGAGTATGGGTACAGTAGTAGTAATGCCATATACTACACATTGCCCAGGCTTGTACAGTATAATATATAAAAATAGACAATGTTAGAGCTGAAATTATGAATTGTCTTTATTAATGTTGATGTCTGCATTGTGTATATGTGTCCTGTGTTATAATAAGGCGTGTTTACTAAGTTGTGTTGCTATTTCATTGGTGATCACAGCACTGGACGGTGTTCACGGAAGTGTCAGAGGTGTTCATCCTGGTTCCGGCGCTGCTTGGGCTCAAGGGCAACCTGGAGATGACGCTGGCCTCCAGACTTTCCACAGCGGTAAGCCATGTTTGTCTATTCTAACTTATTTTCCTTTTTGTTGCGTCTTTGGCTGTTTAAAGTGTTTTTTTTTCCTCTTCAAAGTTACCCAATCCAGTCTCCTGGCATTCCCCAAACTGTGACATTCATTACGGCTGATTGGTCCAGGGGTCATAGGTCATATTGACAAAGTAACCTGCGGTTTTACACCAACTGATAGCAACATTCCTTTAAACGCTTTACCTGAACCCAACCTGTTTTGTGTGGGTGCTTTTCCACCCTTCACACTTTCAATCTTGTATGTAAACACACCTCAATAACAAACTAAAACTAATTTTAACACGATCACATGAATGTATTTTGAAGCATACCGTCTTAATATCATATATGACCTGGTTATGATAAGTTCTAAAAATGGTCCGAAATGCCTCAAGTTGTATGTTTCGAACCAGGACTCTCATTTCTAAAGGTTATTTACGTAGAAAAACAGCCTGAAAGTAGGACTCCTTCTCCCACTTCACCTTTAAAGTCTGACACGTTTGGCGAGTGTGAGTGCTTTGATTCGCGCTCAAGGTTGGCACACTTTCCTCTCCTTTAGGGGAGGCGTACGCCTAATTTGTGTGCGTAATAGCGGTGTGTCATTTACGGAATGCAATGGCTCATCTAACAAGTAATTATTGACAGTCGCAGCCGCAGTCGTCTCTAAAAAAAAATAATTAGAACAACACGGAAAGTGACTGGAAATAACCTTGGTTAGCGTTGAAAGTTGACAAAAACATTTTTCCTCAATTTGTGTACATTTCCCAGCTACAGTAAACCTCGGATATATCGGAAATTCGCTCACAACGGACAGATTAAAAAAAAAAACGATTTTTCTGTAATGCATTTCCAATAAAAATTCATTGCATAAATCGGATTTTTTTATAACGGATTTTGCCTATTTCGGACAAAATCTCCAGTCCCGTTCCAATGCATTTCCATTAAATTTCCCTCGCATATATCGGATGGCCGCATCGTTATGCTAATCTTGTTGATGTCACTGGCTATTGTCTTTGTCCTGGCTCCAGATTTAGGACAAATATAAAAGTGAGTGACGTCAATAATACTAGCACAGCAGTGAATGAGATCTTAACCTCACTATTGGAAATAACGTAGGCCTGACGGGCGTAACAGGGCCTAGCTTAATTAACAATTTGTTATGCTCAGAGTCCAATAAAGTTAAATTCTCATTACCTTACGTCTCTTTTCATTGCCCAGTCCAGGTACATTGGAAACATAGTCAAGGAAGTGCCTTTTTATAACGGATAAAATCCGATTTACGCATATACCGGATATAAATCCGATATATGCGTAAAACGGACATTTTCCGGTATACGCATATAACGGATTTCGCTTATATCGGACAAAACCAGTGGGAACAATTGAATCCGATATATCCGAGGTTTACTGTAGCTGCAATACGACAAGTCCGAAAATGGATGCGTTTGCTTGCATCCAGTCCTGTGCACTTCTTTTAGTGTGTGGCTGTATCCGCACCAAACCCATCGAAGTCGTACTTGTGGTTCGACCGTGTTGCCAGTAACAGAGGCTGACATGTCTTCTATGTTGCAACTTGTCGAGCAATCACCTGCTGGTACCAACACGTAATTGTCCGTTTTAGTGACGTGTCAGTGTTGCACAGCCCGTAAGAGAATTAGACCGGAATCGCAGCTAAGCAGAACCAATCCTCGCATACTTTCCACTGGTGTGTGGGAAATGAGCGACGACCCAACAAGTCCCCCTTCGCAAGTCGGCTTTGTTACAGAATTAGAGTTCAAGTGTCCCATTGAAGAATTTGACAGCGTTAGCATGCCGGCTCCGACCTTTCCAGTGTGATTCCTGAGTTTTTTTTAGCTTTAAGGCCAACAGTTAATATTTATATTGTAGCTATTAGTCAAATATCTGTTGAAGTGATTTAATAATAATTCATTCATTCATTCATTTTCTACCGCTTTTCCTCACGAGGGTCGCGGGGGGTGCTGGAGCCTATCCCAGCTGTCTTTGGGCGAGAGGCGGGGTACACCCTGGACTGGTGGCCAGCCAATCACAGGGCACATATAGACAAACAACCATTCACACTCACATTCATACCTATGGACAATTTGGAGTGGCCAATTAACCTAGCATGTTTTTGGAATGTGGGAGGAAACCGGAGTACCCGGAGAAAACCCACGCATGCACGGGGAGAACATGCAAACTCCACACAGAGATGGCCAAGGGTGATTTAATAATAATAATAATAATAATAATAATACATTTTATTTGTATAGCGCTTTTCAAAATACTCAAAGACACTTTACAGAAGAATGGAGTTGAATAAAGCAAGTAAACAGAGTAGAAGACACACCAAAATACAACGTTCATTCGTTAATACACAGTTAAAACATGAGTAAAAGCGGGGGGCGGTGATTTGGTGAAACTTTTCTCCATGCACTTACCACTGAAATAGTTCAAGCATCGCAGCTTGTCCAGAGACATTACCGTCAGCTCCTTATTGGTTGGCCTCAGCTGGGGCATGTTTCTTTCCACGCCGCTGCTGATTAGAAGATTAAAACGACTGTAAGTTTCCTAAAGAGCTTAACACGCTAAAAACATAATGTGAACCCCCCGACCGGGAGCTGGAGTTTTCAATTCACATGACATTCACGTTTTCATTTTTCTGGTCTTTTTACTCGCGAGATCAGGGGTGGGCAAACTACGGCCCCGGGGGCCACATGCGGCACACTAAACATTTGAATCCGGCCCGCCACTTAAATATTTAAACTTTTAATGTACATGCTGGCGGGGCGGCAGTGGTTAGCGCACAGACCTCACAGCGAGGAGACCAGGGTTCAATTCCCACCCTCGGCCATCGCTGTGTGGAGTTTGCATGTTCTCCCCGTGCATGCGTGGGTTTTCTCCGGGTACTCCGGTTTCCTCCCACATTCCAAAAACATGCTAGGTTAATTGGCCACTCCAAATTGTCCATAGGTATGAATGTGAGTGTGAATGGTTGTTTGTCTATATGTGCCCTGTGATTGGCTGGCGACCAGTCCAGGGTGTACCCCGCCTCTCGCCCGAAGACAGCTGGGATAGGCTCCAGCAGCCCCCCGCGACCCTCGTGAGGAAAAGCGGTAGAAAATGAATGAATGAATGTACATGCTGGCAACATGACTTGCAAGTCGGGTGTCTTATTCACTATAAAACTGAAAAAAAACAAAACAAAAATTACATTTTGTAGTTTGATGTGGTCGGATGTTTAAAGTGCTCCAGAAAAAAAGTGACATTAAAACATATAGCTAATAGTATGACATATTTACAGATAAAAATTAGACAAATAATTAAAAGTGTGTGTGTTAAATATATATTCTGGCCCCCCAGGACAGTTTTATTAACTCAATGCAGCCCACGAGTCAAAAAGTTTGCCCACCCCTGCTCTAGATACTTTTGTATGACCAATATACTAATATTCGAATAATATCATCATGCAAAAACAATTACTTTGTTCATTCCCGTATGCCAAAATCAATTCTAAACAAGCAACGTATGGTTTAAAAACCGTCCAGAAAGTGAATGTTTTGCTTGTTTCTTTGCATTTAGAGTTCATTGGAGGTCTAGGATACCCCCCAATGCTCCGTGGCGATATTTGACCAGTTACACATAAACCTTCTTATCAGCATGCGTGGCGGTTTGCCCTCTTTGAACAGCCGAATGAATGCTCAGGCATGAGGTGTCCATCCCCGCGCGTGTTTACACGGCCCTGATAGCTTTATGTGCGCTCAAACCCCGTGTCCTCGTCGACCAGTTAAACTGACATGCGGTCTTGCACACGGACACAACTGGAACATTGTGATGCTCCAATGTTCAAATGTTATTACATAGTGAACATTTAACTCTTTTTTTTTTTTTTTTTTTTGACAACATGATCGACTGTTCCTTTTGAAAGCAACCAAAACAAGCCAACAGCCACACGTTTCCCTTCAACCTATTGCCATAGCGGTGCGGTGGTTAGTACTGTCACCTCACAGCAGGAAGGTTTTGGGTTCAAACCTGCCCGCTGGGGCCTTTCAGAGCGGAGTTTACATGTTCTCGATGTGCCTGCATGGGTTCTCTATTTCTCCCACAGACCATAAACATGCAAGTTATTGCAGGTTGGTTAGACTCTCGAATGCCTGCAGTTGTAAATATGCGTCTCTGTGCGGCTCCCCTGCCCAGTGACCGAGATAAGTCATCCTGGTGGCTTGAATGTTTTGTAGCGTGAATTCAGAGTATTTTAAGTATTTAATAGTGGAGTTGCACAAAAAAAAATGGCTTTTAATTTCTACATTTGACTTTACCATGGGTGATTATACTGTCCATTGAGCTAATATGTCATTATTTTTGACTTAATGGATTACTCCCTGTCCTTTGAATTACCGTATTTTCCAGACTATAAGTCACACTTTTTTTCATAAGTTGGCTGTTCCTGCGACTTATAAATGATAAAAACTGTTTATGTTACATAAACGCAGGACACCTTTTCTGTTTATGTTTATTTTTTGTGTCGCTGTACAAAAATGTTAGCATATCTTACACCTATTTAGCCTGTTCTCTATTTCTTTATTGTTAGAATTTGCCTTCCAAGAGGACGTAATGTCGGTTTTGGTCATAAAATAAATTACCAGCAAAAAATGCGACTTATACTCCAGTGCGACTTATGTATGTTTTTTTTTGGGGAGGGTGAAATTTAAAAGGGAGGAAAATACGGGAAAAACTGGGAAACCTGGGATAGACTCCACCAAGCATGCACAGAATAGTCACTATATTGTCAGTTGTAGAGGTGTGGACTTGTGTCACAATTTTGATGACTTTGGGCTCGACTTAGACTTAGACTTGGACTTAAAAAAATAATAAATAAATAAAAAAAATACTTGGACTTACAAGATCGATACACAAAGGAAATTGCTTGTTTTTTTCTACCTGATTATGCATTTTTGGCCTTGTGTGACTTATACTCTGGAGCGACTTATAGTCCAGAAAATACGGTATTTCTCCAATCAGCTGTTTTTTCCGGGACTTCCAACATAACCTGCGGGAATTCTAAAGTAGAACATGAGCCCCTTGTTTTGGGAACGGCTTTCCAACATGATAACGATCCTAAACACACCTCCAGAATGACTTGCTGATGAAGGTGGAGTAAGTGAAAGTATGTCGGGCATCCTCAATATCCAAACATCCACCAGGTCTGTAATGTCATCTTGGATGGAGGAGTGGACGAGGATTCCACTTTCTATAGAAATATGCTTTCTATATGCTGCTATTGAACTTTTTGGTTTGTGGATGAGCTTTGGAATCATTGCATCGGATACAAAGTGGACCACTGTTGCTTCCACCCGTTCTGCTTGACAACATCTGTGTGTGTGTGTGTGTGTGTGTGTGTGTGTGTTTGTGAATGAAAGAAGCCAGATGAGATAAGTGGAGTTGGCCTGGGCGGGGAATCAGAGATCAGAGCATCGTTGTGTAGAATACTGACGTCTTATTGTTCTGGTGGGGCCAAGAGGCAGCAGCACGTACAAACACACTCATGGGCATGTGATAACGTTGTGTGTTATTCTCTGTCTTCCAGGCTAATATTGGTCAAATGGACACAGCCAAGGACATGTGGAATATGATCATGGGGAACTTAGCTCTCATTCAGGTATATTAAACCTTTTTTTGGGGAGGGTGAAATTTAAAAGGAAGGAAAATACGGGAAAAACTGGGAAACCTGGGATAGACTCCACCAAGCATGCACAGAATAGTCACTATATTGTCAGTTGGAGAGGTGTGGACTTGTGTCACAATTTTGATGACTTCGGACTCGATTTGACTGTTCATGAAAGACTTAGACTTGGACTTAAAAAAATAATAAATAAATAAAAAAAAAGACTTGGACTTACTAGATCGATACACAAAGGAATGTGCTTGTTTACAGTACCTCAATTGCAGAAGAAAAAGACACTGCAACAATATGAATAAAATATAATACAAATATTGTGTAAAATATATGTCAATAAAAATAAATTCACACTTTATACACGGGAGGACTGAATTATTTATTATTTATTTTTTATTTATTTTTTATTTTTTATTTTTTATTTTTTAATATTTATTTTTTATTTTTTAATATTTATTTTTATTTTTTTATTATTTATTATTTATTTTTTTATTATTTATTATTTATTATTTATTATTTATTATTTATTATTTATTATTTATTATTTATTATTTATTATTTATTATTTATTATTTATTATTTATTATTTATTATTTATTATTATATACAGATGAAGTACTGTAGATCTGGATGGCGTGTGGAATGACTAAAGTCATGTAGCGTTCACTGTGGGAACGGAACTGGAGGAGTCTCCAACTGCTTGACTTGACTTAAAACCTGCCTTGGACTTACACGTCATGACTCAAGACTTAAATGAGACTTACAAAGCACTGACTAACCACCTCTGGTTAGCTGTGATTCAGCGTAATTAACTAAAAATAGGCTAGTCAATATGTTACATTGATTCTCTCAAATTCGTCTCACACATGTCAGCAATCACATGCAGCTACCGTATAAAACATCTTCTCATGCACGTCTTCAGGTCCAGGCCACAGTCGTAGGCTTCCTGGCCTCCATCGCTGCGGTGATCTTCGGTTGGATCCCAGAGGGCCACTTCAGGCTGGGCCACGCCGTGCTGCTTTGTGCCTCCAGTGTCGCTACCGCCTTCATTGCTTCTCTGTTACTAGGTAGAGTACGACCACCTCACAGAACGTCAGAGATACTTCATTCCGGTGTTAACAAATGCTTAAGTGAGATGGTCAACAGCCGTGTGCCCCCCAGATGCTCCAGAAGCTGTAAACTCAGAAAAAACCCTCAGATTTTACACCCCTGATCCACAGGTCTCATCATGATTGGCGTGATCATCGCGTCCAGGAAAGTTGGCATCAACCCAGACAACGTGGCCACGCCTATTGCCGCGAGCTTGGGAGACCTGATCACCCTGTCCCTGCTGGCTGGCATCTCGACAGGACTGTACAAGGAACTAGGTAACTCAACTACAGCCATTTTGGCTGTACTTTTTGTCAATAATAAGTCGAGCTTCAAAATGTAAAAAGCAAAAAAAAGCAATTTATTGCAAACAACTGTTAAATTCAAATAGGTTATATTCAACATCTACTGTCTGGAACTGATGTTTATTTTGGTAAAATAAAACGCAGGATGGTCCAAAAGAGTGAGCTCATTCCTCTGGACGAAGTCCTTAGTCAGGCGGGTATTGTTAACTGCAGCGTAGAACCTGTTGACAAAGCCTGTCATTACAACACAGTTTGACGCCCCTGCACAACCTGAGGTTCAATTCTTCCATTTAAGGCAAAAGCAGCCCAGATCTCCTTGTCATGCCAGTGACGTTGGAAGCCATCAGGAATGTAAAGGTTCTCATCAGATCGCTTTATACGGCCCATTTTTGGTGCGCCAATGCAAATTCCAAACGGGCAATTTTGTTCTTAAAATCCTTCAATTGCAGATCAGGTCTGCAAGGTCTTTGGACTGCACCGGTAACAGTCTCCATTTGGGCCGAGGACGGTCCCGTGTTGGACTGTCGGCCAATAGGACCATTTTGGGTCAGATTTTTTTTTTTTGTTCCATACCCTCAGGATCTTTTAAGTGGTTTCAAATGACTACTGGTCTTATTGGGACCAGTCTAGGGCGTACCCCGTTTCTTACCTGAAAAAAGAAATACCTGACATAGACATAGAATCCACATTTTTGAGTTTCATGGTCTTAAACTCAGCAACTCCTTCACATCGAGAGGAGTCAGTTGAGGTGGCTGGGCATCTAGTCCGGATGCCTCCCGGACGCCTCCTTGGTGAGGTGTTCCGGGCATGCCCAGCCGGGAAAAGGCACCGGGGCAGACCTAGGGCACGCTGGAGGGAGTATGTCTCACAGCTGGCCTGGGAACGCCTTGGTGTCCTACTGGTAGAGCTGGAGGAGGTGGCCGGGGACCGGGAAGTCTGGGCTTCCCTACTAAGACTGCTGCAAACCCGCGACCCGGACCCGGATAAGCAGAGGAAAATGGATGGATGGATGGTCTTAAACTTTTGATAATTCTTGCAATTTTTTAACTAATTCTAATCGCTGACATTCTGTGAGAGAAAGTATTGAAAATACTCGTTATTGCAGGTGTGTGTGAACCCTATCATGGCAAAACCGTAAAACGTGATTAGAAAAGCTTCAGATAAACGAGACTTGAGGTGTTGGAATTGGTGTGTCTCGCCAAGCTTATCCTCTTGCAACCAAAACAAGAAATGATCTTTGAGTTGAGTCACATTTCTCTTTTGTTGAATTCCCCCAGCGTGACACTGTGTGCACGCCGGTATGATGTCAAGCCGGATCAGGCTTTATCTTCGCAAATAACACCGGGCTTAGTGGAAACGTGTGTAAGATATTAAACGATGCGCGAAAGAGGCCTCCGACGCGGATAGTTGTATTTGAGGGTGAAAAATTTCACAGCTGTTTGCCTTCCAGTTTGCCTTCATTGTTTGTATCTGGGCTGACGCACGCATTGGACAAACACGACACACCTTAAAACAATCTGAAACACCCCGGCCCATGTGGGTGGAACCTCGTAGCTTTTTACACACTTCCTCGCAATAAACGTCACACATAAATTCTTTGCGGTTTAAAAAAAATATTATCATGCATGTCAGAAATCAAAGTATTACACAGTCCAGACTACTTGCAATACTGCAGTTTTGTGAACACTTTATCCTCTTCCAGACAACCACGACTACGCCAATCCACTAGTGTGTGCGGTGTTTGTGGCCTTGTGTCCGCTGTGGGTGCTCATCGCCAGGAAGATCCCGTCCACACGAGAAGTCCTCTACTCTGGATGGGAACCGGTCATCATCGCCATGGCCATCAGCAGGTACGCGCCTCAGGGACTACAACCGTGGTACATAAAGTGTCGGTATACGCTCAGTTAGTTTTATGTACGTATGTCCGTGTCTTTCAGTGTGGGCGGTCTGATTCTTGACAAGACCGTCACCAATCCAAACTTTGCTGGTATGGCTGTCTTCACCCCAGTCATCAACGGTGAGGAATCGTACTAGGATTTCGGATATGAAACACATGATCAGCGATAAATACTGCACATATTTAAATGAACTGGACGTGTATCTGGACACATCTTCAACTCTCACATGAATGTACACACCCTGTACTAGTAAAGATAATAACAGACACTTACAACAGAGCACGGCTAGATGGCTCTAGTACACCACAAGGACACAGAACACTGTGGGTAAACACCTCTCATTCGGATGTTTGTTATGCTTGTGTGTGGTTTGAATATTTACAAGTACCAATAATGACATAGTCAAATTAATTTGAACATATTTGGTTAAGATACAAACAATTACAATTTATTTTCTTGGCGGAATGCAAACACAGTCATTATGTAACAGCAAATTAATATGAATATAAATACACAAGCCAACCAATTCAAAGTGCGATTTTTATGTTTGTCAGGTGTGGGAGGTAACCTGGTGGCGGTTCAGGCCAGTCGAATCTCCACCTACTTGCACATGAATGGTATACCAATGGGGGATCCCAACCCCACATCCAGGAACAGGAAGTGCCCGACGCCCTGCACCACCTTCTTCACCTCCAGTAAGTTCCCGGCGCTTCAATACAACAACAATGATACAACTTGTTTGTTTTACATATAAGTGATGCACCATCTTTTGTTTTTAACGCAGTCAACATACCAGTGGTGTCCAAAGTGCGGCCGGGGGGCCAATTTAATCCAGCACCTGTTTTTTTTTATTGGCCTGCAGCACATTATAAAAACATATTTTAACAGCAAAAGTGGAAAAATCAGCACTAAAAGTAAAAAAATATTAGGAAAACAATTGAACAGAAAAAATTGAGAATAAAGATGGAATATCATGAAGAAAAATAACGTCATTTCAGTAGCATAAAGTTGAAATATTAAAGAAAAATGTATTTTTTCAGTCCTAATATCAAGAGAACCAAACAAAACAATAAATAAAGTGGAAAACTAGGTTGTTATGAGAATATTAGTTGGGAACTGAAATGGACAAAAAGTGAGGTTGACATTAGCTTACATTGCTTTAGCTTATGTTTCATTAGCTTACATTGCGTTAGCTGACATGACATTAGCTTACATGACATTAGCTTGCACTGCATTAGCTTACATGACATTAGCTTACATTGCATTAGCTTACATGACATTAGCTTACATTGCATTAGCTTAGATGACATTAGCTAGAGTGAAAACATTTCTCCCATCCCGTGTGGAAGTGCTAGTTTTTTGGGTTCTTAGGTGGAAAAAACACTTTTGAGTTTAACCGGTTAGCTTGGTAGCTAGCAACGGTCTTCATTCCCTGTAGCATAAGTTGCAATGTGTTGTAAACAGTGAATAATAGAGTGTAAAGGTGACTATGGGGCTGTTATGGGGTGTTATTTAATGTCTACAGGGCTCTAATAAATGGAAAATGTAAGTCATAAACAGGTTTTCTAAAGACCAAAAAATATTCCATTTATTATCATGAATCATACTACTGTGTATGACTGAAATTCATGTAATTTGAGGAACGAACTCCTGTTGTAATCAACTAGTAATGCATTGCGGGTATCCGATGTGCATATCTAATAATTACAATGAGTTATGTTCTATTATTTTGCCACTAATATAAAACTCCTCCCCATTTCCTGTCTTTCCTCTGGAAGCTGTGAACTCCCGTTCAGCGCGTGTGCTGTTCCTCCTGGTCGCCCCGGGTCACCTCGTCTTCCTCTACACCATCAACTCACTGAGGGGGGGGCACACTACACTCACGCCCATCTTCATCACCTTCTACCTGGCTGCTGCAATGCTCCAGGTGAACATGAATGGTCATGGAAATGTGTTGATTATTTATCCGTATGATTATAGTACAGACGGCATGCATGGATGGGATGTATATTTGGGTAGTCAGGGGAACGGGAGGAAAACATAGCATCGTAGCAACAGAGAAGTTTGCTTATTCAATATTCAACCATGAAACAGCGAAACGGTAAAGAACGAAGCTGCAAAATTTGATTGGAAATTTGATATTAATTATAAATTATTACCAATTTAGGGCAAATGAGATGTGTTTTCTGCAACAACAACAAAAACAACCCAGTTTTGGAGAAAATATTGGAATGGAATGGAATGGCCTTTATTGTCATTATACAAGATGTACAACGAGATTGGAAATATTGGAAATATTAAACCAATTTCTGACAAAAAATTCTCAAATTTGCTTGTCCGTGGATGTCGAATCGTGAATACGCAGGGCTCGCGTTGTATTGTCAGCATCATTGTTGCTAAGCTGCGAGCACATTCTGACTTCCTTTACTGTCCTCGCTTTGACAGTTTGATCGGATGATTTTTGTAAAAAAAACAAACAAAAAAAAAACATATAAGTCGATAAAGCCGATCACAGAAAACGATCGGTGTGCTGGGGCAAACCCTACATGGTGCGGTTGTGTCATAGAACAACGGCATGAATGGAGTGAGCCCTTTTGTGAGTCATATAGCCTCTGTGTGGGTGGAGGCGGGGCCGCATACACACAGAGTGTAACATAGTGCTGAAAACCGATATCGTCCAATTCTCATTTTCCGATGCCGATATCAGCCCATACCGGTACCGCTATGTGTAACATGAAATATGGACCCATATCACATTTTTATACTGATATATATATATGATGTATATTACATAGGTGATTATCCTCCTCTACCTGGCGGACTGGATGGTCCACTGGATGTGGGGCAGAGGAATGGACCCCGACAACTTCTCCATTCCCTACCTGACCGCTCTCGGCGACCTGCTGGGAACGGGCTTCCTCGCCCTCTGCTTCCACATGCGCTTCTTCATCGGGGACCGAGATTCCAACGTGGGCAACTGATGGCGCCAGCAAAGATTCGCCGGCCCGCCCGACCGCCCGCCCGCCCGCCGCACACGGACGTCCATGATGATGACAAGAACACGAAGCCTCCTATGACAGGGCTAATCCCTCGTAGGGCTCTGATTGAAGACATAGTGCTCTAACAGGTCAGTAGTTTACATCACCATGGTAACGGATGCACTATAGCCTGGACATATTCGGAATGTCTCAGTCAGCGCCACGGACTTTGCTTCATTTGTATCCTTCTTAATAACAGAGCACCCTGCCTCTGTTATTATTTTGCTATTGTAAATGATAATTATTGTCGGGAAAATAATACATTTGATGTAAATCGATATATATTCTATTTTGAGAGGCTATTCCTCATTATTTTCAATGGGGACACTAGCCGGTGTATCCATTTTTAATAGAGCAACAAATCCAACATTGCAAAAAATAAAAAAATAAACACGAACAAGCCGAGATTGCTTAATCACTAAGTGCTTTGTCTGGAAATTCTATCAAATCAGTGAAATGCAAATGTATCCTTTTGTGCCGTTTCGAGAAATCTCGATTCCGATTCTTCTCCTCCATCGTCATGGGGTAGCACGACTTCCTGTTTTTGAGCGACTCTGCAAAGCAAATTGTGCAACCGGAGCCTGATCCTGATTAGTCAGTGACTTGAAAACGGGACTATTTGCCAAACAGTCCACTAATGTCGGACTAAAGCAAGCTATGCTACGTTATGCAAGAGTCGCAGGCTCAAGAGACCCGCACCGCTCAGCTAATGGAACAGCCTGAGTGCTCACTAAACATTATCATGAGTGAGGGTGTGCTCGCAACTTGCTTGATGGCGCTTGATTGTATTTGATGTGTCCTTCGTGTTTGGACGACCCCCCCCGCCCCCCCCGGCACCAAAGACTCCCATCAGTCCTCAAGAGTTTTTCACCAATTTAAATCCCATGGACAGTTGCAGAGTTGCATTCACTGGACATCAACATGCAGTACATTAACACAAATATATTGTATAATTAGTGGTTAGCACGCAGGCCTCGCAGCTAGGAGACCCGTGTTCAATTCCACCCTCGGCTATCTCTGTGCGTGGTTTGCATGTTCTCACAAAATGGCAACGGTCAGGATTTCTCTAAGTCAATTATAGAATAATTATTAGCAGACTGTCATGCGATTGCTCCTCTACAGTAACATTTGGCGTGCACACTTGCGTTGCATTCACTGTCTTTAATCAGTAAAAAAGGCTCCAGTCATGGCTTCCTGCTTCAAATTTACAACTGCACTCTATCACGGTTGTTTGAAAATATACAAATTATTAAATAATGTCGTTTCTTGCTTGATTATGGCATATTATGAGTCAAAAAATAAGCCGAAATGAAGGATTTTCAAGCATGAAAATGGCTAAATGAACTAAAACACAAATATGATGCATTCAAAGACATGTTGTAATGATATGTAGTATTCTACACTGGTCATTTTACGGTCATGTTCAATGAGGCACGCCCAATCCCCGTCGTGGCCGTAACCCACGCCGAGCTAAAACTCAATTCTGAACCCCCATTGTCACTTCCTGTTCGCCCCCTACTCACCTAACACCAGATCACACAAAGCTCTTGGGTGATATCAGTGTAAAGGTGACTATAGGGGTGTTACATCATGCGTAGAGGGCTCTAATAATGTTAAAAATGTATTTAGAAGGTTGTAAATAAGTTTTCCATGTTCTAACTGTGAAAATATTCCACTTATTGGCCGAAATTCACTTATGACTGCTCTGAAGTAATGACTACTGTGATAAACGAGAGATAACTACACTGGACTTGACTTTGAGAAAATCCTGACCCATCAGCGCCGATCACGCCAAACCAAAATCTTTTACTCTCATTTAACTCCAACAACTGTCCGTGTTTTCCATAGCTGTCTTTTTGCTCACAAGCGAGGAAACAAATGGAGGAGATTCGGAATTTCTGGAGAACTAAACTGTATTTTGGGCAGTTGAAATCCAGGAAGTCCGTATGGGTTTCTTGGCTAAAACGTACACGATGCGCTTGAACGAGACGCCGCTTGTCAGACTGCTGTGTCGTCTCAGAGGGGCCAGAAGAATACATCCTGTCAATGTGAAACATGATGTCTGTCAATCTTATCTTTAGGTTGGGAATGTTTTTTTGGGGGGGAGGGATACATTTTTATTTTTATTTTTATTTTTACTTTTATTTTTATTTTTATTTTTATTTTTATTTTTATTTTTATTTTTATTTTTATTTTTATTTTTATTTTTATTTTTATTTTTATTTTTATTTTTATTTTTATTTTTATTTTTATTTTTATTTTTATTTTTATTTTTTAAAATTCCTTTATCTAATCGTAACTCATCCTGGTGACCACAAACATGATGTAAAAAAGTAGCAACTACTTAAAGGAAAGCTGCACTTTGCATGGGAATCAAATACGACATTCTAAAGATATAAAAACAGCTAAACAAGAGGTGGCTAATGAATGCACCTAATTGGGCACACCTATTCCGCCTAAAGGTCTGCCATTTAAACACCTCCAAAAACCTCCAACAAGGTTTTTAACCATGCTCCATTCATGATAACAAAAACACTTTTTCAGCAATTCACTTAACTTCCTGTCTGCGTGCGTTGATTTCACATAGCAACATAGCTAGTTGCTAGCCGGTGTGGCGTGGTGAGGTGTCACTACTCCGGTAACACATAGAGCGTTGTTTGTCGTTCATTGGCGGAATAGGTGTGTTTTTAGGAGGCGGGTGCACTTCTCATTGACATCAGATACTACAAAGCGCAGGAAATGCATTTTTAAAAATGCACACAAGAGGGCGCCACAACTGCAAATGTTTTTGAGCATTTCCATGTTACCTGGGTTTGATCATGCTTTGTCTATTTATTTTTAGAAGCACACAAAGCAATTTGTACATACTATATTTATTCTATATATAAGCTTGTTTATGA
Source organism: Doryrhamphus excisus (assembly GCF_030265055.1). Classification (NCBI taxonomy): domain Eukaryota; kingdom Metazoa; phylum Chordata; class Actinopteri; order Syngnathiformes; family Syngnathidae; genus Doryrhamphus; species Doryrhamphus excisus. The sequence continues at coordinate 41,540,382 of NC_080466.1, forward strand.
CATCATTACATTATTGTTAAAAAGATGTATTATTGTTTATGACATTCATTGTGAGTCTGTTACTTTTTTTTTTTTCGGTGCAAATGGCCAGTAGAGCTTTTTTTGTGCCACTTAGAATAGTGGTGAACTATTGCATGGTGCCTAATACACTTGACACATATGCAACACACACACACACACACACACACACACGCTCACACAGGGACTCTTATAGAACGGCCTTAACCGTTAATGGGGTGCCACCCATTAATCAGCCTTGATTAATAAATGATGTACAGTACCTTGATTGTGATATCCAATGTATAGTAATAACAGACAATGACAGGATGTACATGGTTGGGTACCCGGGCCGCCTGGAGGCCCCGCGTCCACACACAAATGCAACATTTTGTCTTTAAAAACTGAGCTTTTAGATAAATTCTTCAAAGTTCTTCCTTCTGAGGACTCGGTGGACACCTCGAACATCTCACCATCTTGGCCAACAGAGGCTGTGGAGACTGTTTTTGTCGTCGTAGATGAGTGGGAGAAAACATCATGGCACCAGTCAAACTCTTTGATTCCGACACGCTGTGTCCTGGTACATTTGCTGCATAAGATATGAAATAGTTTTTAAAAAAAAAATCATGTGCAGTCTCATCAGGGCTGATGATGCCCGTGGCTTATTTCCTGATTTGCTGGAATTAAAGGACTATGATTTCATATCTGACTTTTCTTGTCTCGTCCAATGTTCATGCCGTGGAACTGGCGTCCACACGTCCATGTGGAATAACTCATCAAGTCCTGGTCACTTCATGTTGCAGCCTGATAATGCACGGCCCCAAAGCAGGAAACATCCCAGTTCTCTTACTCTCCACCTTATTAATTATTAAGACATAAAAAGACAATTATGAAATAAAAAGTCAATATGCGATTAAAAAAGTCGAAATTATTTGATCAAATACATAATTAGGAGATTAAAAAAATTAATTTATGAGGTAACACAATATTTTAAAAAAAATTAAGAAATATAAAATAACATCATCATGAAGTACAAAGTCAAAATTATGAGCTAAATCATAACTTTGAGAATTAAAAAGTCAAAATTATGCAATTAAAAAGTCAGAATTATGAGATCAAAAGGTCATATTTATGAGATAAAAAGTCAAAATCACGTAGAAAAAGTTAAAATTATGACAGAAAGTCATGATTATGAGATGAAAGTAAAAATAATGAAAAAAAGCCACAATTATGGGATAAAAAGTCATAGTTATGAGATACAAAGTTTTAATATAAAATAAGAAAGTGATCATCATGATCTAAAAAGTCAAAATTATTCAATTAAAAAAGTCAAATTTATTTGATAAAATACATAATTAGGAGATAAAAAATCGAATTCACGAGGTAACGTGATATTTAAAAAAATAAAGAAATATTAAATAACATCATAATCATGAAGATTAAAATGATTAAAATTTCAAAATAATGAGATAAAGTCATTATGAGAAAAAGTCAAACTTATGAAATAAAAAGTTTAATTATGAAATTAAACAAAATTTATTCTGCCAAGAAATCGAAAATATGAGACTCGCACGAGACAATTAGACATTTATTAGTCAGGGGGATTTCACACAGGGCCATTGGGACATTTATATATATATGTATTTCTATATAAGTATATAGTAGCAGCTTTAATAATGTTATGATGTCACCCATCCAGTCACCCACACACACGCGTACGACGGCGTTGTTAACAAGAGATGAGCAGAGGGCTCGTCTGAGGCCGCCGTGTGTTCTCCTTCTCGTCCCCTTTCTTCTCGCCTCCTTCGCCAAGGTGACCGCTGGAGGATAACTGCATGTACAGGGTGTCCGCTACCTGCAGCACCTGAGATGGACCTGGAAGTAGAAATGCCACAAAAAGCTAAGCAAAAATATAAATAATAGTAAAATAATAAATAATACAGTAATCCCTTGTTTATCGCGATTAAATGGTGATTAAATATTTAGCAGTTAATGCATAGAAAACCGGAAAATTACTCATAAATATGGTTATTAGAGCCCTTTAGACATTATATAACACCCCTATAGTCACCTTTACACTAATATTATCCAATATTGTAACAAAAAATATAACATTTTAGATGTAAATAAAATAACATAGTCACACGTAAGCATTAAGAGAGTTCCTTGTTGTTTTTTTTTCAATTGATATTTCATCATCAAATAATAGCGGCAGAGTGACATCACGTCAGAACTACATGACAGTAACATTACTGACACCTAGTGACCAGTGTAGACTACTACATATCACCTCTTTTGTTCAATTAAAATGCTTTAATTAGGCCAGGAGTACCAACAATAATATATAATATTATTATATTGTATTCATACAAAACAGTATTAATTTATTCATAAAACCGTGCTCAAGTGGCGAGACAAGGACTGTACGTGAAATGTCATCATAGGTATACCATCTCCATGTTTACTGCACATGTCCAGGGTGTCCATCATGATGGTGCCCAGCTCTCTGCGGGACACCTTCTATAGAGAAGACAATGGAGGGCTATTCAGAAACATGGCAAAGAATAAACACTAGAGGGCGCTACAGACACGCGTAAGGAAAATAGTGACCTTATTACGAAGCTGCAGCAGCAACAGGAGGGAATCTCGAAACTTTTCCTCCAGTAAAGACAGCCTCGCCTTTTCTTTCTCTTCCAGTCTTGTCTCGGAGCGCTCTTGTTCTGGTGTCTGACGGGATAAAAAGAAATCACGTTTTAATCTTGCAAGATATCTTGTGACACCAACATTTGTTGCAGTGCTAACAAAAGTGCCACCATTAGATGGCGATATAAGATTAGCAAGACACGCTGCACGTGAAGAAAAACACACGAAGAAGAAGGAGACCGGTTTCTTTTTTTTTGTTAGCAAAGGAGCTAAAAAGTCCAACTTTGATGTTTTATTTGTCGTGGAAAGAGAATATTAGAACGTTGATGTGAAGTTTGAATGTAACCCATTGCTAACATTATTCTATTATTACCGTCGAAGCCTGTGACATGTTTATAATCAACATTGTAAGGCAATATGAAGCATATTCATCATATTATCATCACGAGTGGTGAGTACCTAGACATTTTACAATTTATAATACTTTTATTACGTCTCAGGGGCATATTATAATGGTATTATAGTATTATAAAATGCCCTTAAGATGGATTTGACACCACACGCAGCTAGCGTGTTTAGTATTAACCGTACCAGGAATCAACAGTTCATTTTGTCAGTATTTTGGTGCCCCCTAGTGGCCATACGCAATTCCTACGTTCCTACTCTTAGAGAAAACGCCTTCATAGAGACCAGCTTGAGCTGGTAGAATTATATACATAAAGATTTATTTGTAATGCAATTTATAATATTTGGGAGATAATCTGGCATTTAAAGTAAGTAAAAAGCTATTTTTCATGCCAGGGTTTAGTGTGCCATTAAAAGCAACGCCCAAATTGTTACGGTCTCAAGTCTCACCCACCGTTTCCTCCTCACTACCGAACACGCTTGCTGAGATCTCCTGTTTTAGTCTCATCCAGCTGCAGCCTTTGCTACAGTCATGCGATTGGTCGATGCGTTTGTTCACCTCCGGCAGTCGCCGTTGTCCTTCCTTTCTCGCTCTCCTGTCGCCCTCTTCCTCTTCATCAGAGGCGGCTCGGCCCTCCACTGCTCTCTGCAGACACTCAGGATCTGAAACAAGCCGACCTAAGATTTAAACGATGCATTATGAACTCTGTGAGACATTTGAAATGTGGACGCTAGCAGGCTAAAAGACGACAAAGAGGATAAGGGGTGTTGCAAGTGAGGGAGATACATGCTTCATGATGGTAGCTTGACTCAGGCATGCAGTCATATAGTATAATATTTTATTCACATGATTCAAATTTTCCTACCTGACTTAACCAGGTAGCTCACGGCTCCTTTGAGTGACGCAGCATCAGGGAGACACACACAATTGAATCTGACGGCAGGAGTGATGGAGAACAGCCATACTTCAAACAATGCGAGTGTAGGAATAGGAAATGCTACGTGCTAATAGCCGTCATGCGGTACCTGTACTGCTCCAGTTCCATCTCCAGCTGGCTGATCCTGGACTGAAGCTGTGGCACAGATTCCGCTTGCTCCTGAATCCTTCTGACCTTCTCAAGCCCCAAGCTCAAGGCCTCTCTGGCCTCCTCTGCTCGCCTCCTGGTGGAGATGGTGACCCTTGTATTGCATGCAAACCAACAAATGATTTGTGATTGAGCCGGATTCCAACCTAATGTGGATGTTCTCCCTCCTCAGAGCACACTCCGACGCCTGAAGCTTTCTCACTTCCTGGTACGCCCATCGCAACTCCTCCTCCATACGTTGATTGAACTTAATGGCCTCTTCCAGCTGTCCATCACGAGACGATCGTATCAGCTTCAACTCTCTCAGGAGTGGGTCCCATGTGTCCCATCGCCTCATCGGCCTCCTCGCAGCGTCTCCTGCGTCAGCGCGTCCTTTAATGCGGCGTGTGGGCACCAGCTTGCCTTGTATGAGGGAAATGGAGGTAGTGGGTGACGAAACAGCCGTCGGATTCGGGAGCAGGCGGCGCCGCTCTCGTCTCAGAGCCACTTCGAGGGCCAGACAGCGCGCGTCGCTCCCTTGCAGGGCTGAGCGCAGATCCTCCACCAGCTCCCTGAGTGCCGCTAACTCTTCTGGTGGTGGAGAGTGGAAGGAGTCCGTAGCATGGGTCAGTTACGTTGGATTCTAATGACGACTAAAACTGATATGCTTGTTGATTAATGGGCTTTTGTCATAAAAGCAAGTAGAACAACGAAAAACGTGAAGAATCGCTTCAAAGACAAGATTCCGTGTCAGGAAGATTCTATCTGAATGTGACCAATGGTCTCCAAATGGAAGGCCTGATTCTAACTTTTCCAAACCTGTGTATAAAATTCAAGCTTGGCGTTTATGATATGATTATTATTATTATATATATTTTTTTACCTACGTTGTGATGGCTTTCCTTTTCTTTTGCGCACTTCCACCCGAGCGACATAATGACGTGCAAAAAAAAACAACTAATAAGCCTTCCTCAAGTGTAGCTGCAGGCACCTACTGCATTTTTTTTCCCATATGGCTTTCCTTTTCCTTGGCGCACTTACATTTGGGCGACATAATGACTTAATGAAATAATATGTCATCAAAGCACACAGCATACTTGCTCACGGTGCAACACAACACACACACACGGCAAGTTAACGCGACGACATAAATCAAAATTTTGAACAACTAAGCGCTACTGTTATTTCTAAATGCCCGCAAGGCATGCTGGGTAGCCCAGCTGCAACAACAAAATTAACTAGGAACAAAAAAAAACAATGAGTATGTTTGCTCCTTGTTTACTTGTCTGATGACCTCAACGTATTTTGCAATCATGCAAAACCACGACAAGTTACCCAGCATGCCTTGCGGTGGAATTTTTTTTTTTTTTTTTGCATGGGTATCGCACGTAGATATTTGTTTGGAGATGCCTGTTGGGCCAGAATAAGACACTTGGCAGGCCCGATGTGGCTCGGGGGCCGTAGTTGACCCATTTCTGCTTTAGCGTGGCCCAGTGGAACACTTTTGGAATGCTTGACCCTAACTTTAGTAAAACCGGAGTAGAATTCTTACTTTTTAAGTATCATTGTCAAGGTTAAAACGTAATTAGGTAAGGACTAAGAGTATTCCAGGCCATAGTACTTCCAAACTAGGCACAAAATACCCATGAACCGGAGGAAAAAAAACCTTTTCAGTGAGTCCAAAACCTCCTATTTGTCGCTTAGACCGCTACAGACAAAACCAAATGCCTTAACTTTAATGCTTCAAGAACAGATTTTAAATACTATGGTTTGAATTAAATGTGCAAACTTTAAATCAGCAGTGACCGGCATTGTCATGCACACCAAGCATACCCGACTCCGTATCCTCTGCAGCGGCTCTGCTGTGATTCCCTGTCAGATCAAAGGTGACATCTTTTCTCCTCCTCAGGCGAGGCCACCGGAGAAGAATCTGCCTCTCCACCAGCTCGGTCTCCTCGGTGACGGGCAGCCGCCAGCCTCTTTGCGCCGTGCGCACACGAAAGAAGCCGCACAGACGCGCGTGGAAGTCCTTAAAAGTTAACTGACACGGCAACCCGGAGCAAACGTCGCCGAACTCTTCCTCGTCGTCGCCATCTCCAGCTAAGGTTCCCTTCGTGCTCCTCTGACCCTTCCGAGCTCCTGTGACACCCAGGACTGCGCACAGCGTAGTGAAGTCCTCCGCGGACACTTTATCTTCCCTGTTGGGGTAAGCAAGATGGTGGAAGACCTCCTGCAAGTATTGGTCTATTCCGGTGGCCAGGACGACTATTTCATTCTCCACGCCGGGATCGGGGTTGTGGTGGTGGGCCAAGGCGCACCGGAGCCATTCGCTCCTCCGAGCTGCTCGTGGCCAAGGCTGGATGCACCTCATAGCTGATATCGGCAAGTATTCTCCTAGGTAGGTATCAGCCGATAGTCTAAACTTTAAGGATTTTGCACCAAATTCCCTGAAAAGCTAACATTGACTTCATTCCCGGATCATCAACTCTACATCTGATCCCTTCAACAGAGAAGTCGGGGGCGGGCAGGTCGAGCCAAATGTCGATGCTATCGATACCAAGGGTTGTGTCAGCATCTGGCTGATACAGGCGTAATGAGATAGTTATGTTTTCGTTCAGAGAGTAATTTTCTTATTTTGCTGATATTGTTACATTTATATGTTGTTAAATTACACACAAATAATTTTATTAAGTCCTAATTATCAGCATCATTACAATGACCAGGGTTTGCAAAATACTGTAACAAAGAAAACATTATATTTCAGAAAAGATGTTAACAAAAAGCCAAACAAATTACAGTCACAGAGTTGAGATTGACAGGAATGGAGGCCAATGATGGTGCGTGATGTTCAAAAGATGGCCATGTCCACATGGAAACCTTCCTGGGACTTTTATTTTGACGGGTTGAAAAAAATCCACCCACATGTAACTTGCAAAAGCCAGCGTTTTGTGCGGCTCTTAGGGCGGAGGGATGAAATCACTGCATGTAAACAACGTAATACGATGAAATCGCTTGTCTCGATGATGAGTTTGAGACAACAAAATATCAGCAGAATGTCGACTGGTTGAAACACGGCAGTCCAAATATTCAGATATTAAGCTGGCTTCTAAATTATCGCATATATTTTGCCAACAATATGTTAACTTTGTTTTATTGCGATTTATTGAGAACGATCAACAAATGACAGTAAAATCACAAACTCATTCAGTGATCTTGAAAAATAGGTATCATTGCATCAACAATCATCACAATCATATTTACTTGGTATCGGATCGATACCAACATTTTCAGTATCACCCACTCCTACAGAAAACAAAGTCCCATTCCCTCCACTGACTCCACCCTTCAGTGCAAACACTGCAGAAACTGGCCTTAGTGATTTAGTGCGGACAATATTGCACAGAGGTTCATTCATGGCTTTTTCGACTTGTGTGATTATTTGGAAGTCATCATGAATTTGGCTCGGCACCACGCGACGGTGAGGTTTACCTAGATCGTATTATACCAACATGGAAGCAACACAATCTAGGTCACCTTCTGAATGTTCCATCTCTATCACCATGTACATTCCCCTAAAGGTAGTATGAAATAAAAATACCTAGCTCCACCCTGACCTCATTACTTGTCATCCGTCTGACAGCCCAAACAAAGATTTACCCTCACCTGGGCATGACCAGACCAGACCATGCAGGTTTGCACCAGTTAGTGGAAGACATTGCATTAGTCAATAAAAATGCATTTAAGTAGAAGAGGAAAGGATCTGATGTAACAGTCACAATCACTAACAGCTAGGAGGCTTTGTTAGGGTCCTGAATGATACAGTCCAGGGCAATAGGACTTGGATTTCCATAAAAAAAACAAATCATACGACAACTGTATAATTGGAAAACCAAGGTTTGACTGTACTTGTACGTAAAATAACAAAATGTTTCGGTCATTTGGTCAAAGTCTGCAGTTGGTTTGAATTACTCTGCCTTTTTTGTTCATCCAGGAGGTGCTGCTGCCAGTTGAGGTGGCTCAGGTATCCAGTCCAGATGCCTCCAGGACTCCGCCCTGATGAGGTGTTCGGGAATTTTCAGCTGGCAGAAGACCCTGAGGAAGACCGAGGACACGCTGGAAGGATTATGGTAAATGTTTTTTCTCTTGTATGGCGCTTCTTCATCTTTTTATGATTGTACCAGTTGGTAGACTGGCAAGCACCATGATCAGTTCATGAGCATCGTTTTTTTTAGTTCTGCTGTCGTTCTGCCGCCCTGTGTGAAGGGACCCCATCTGAAAATGAAAGGATGCAGGGGCACTGAAGGGGCTATAAATATAAAGGGGGGGTCGGAAGCTTTGTGAGACAAGCCCAAGTGGCCGGTTGTTCACCCTTTGGAGGAGGAGTAAGGCCCTCTGGTTTAGGAGAGGAGACGGCTTTGTGTTGGCTGCCATATGCTCATCGGAGGGTCAACAAAAAGACAAATGGAGTCATACACTTTGTAGTGACGCTGGCCGATACTACGTTGCGCCCACGTTCATTTGGTATGTTTACTAGGGTTGCTACATGCGTTTCCATATGAACAAAAGTACTGTTGCGACATATCGGGAACAACCATGCTATGGTCTCTGATGCGTAGTCTCATATTGGACCGTGATAAGTGACGATGGTAGAACTAACATTTTGCTTGATTTTTCACGTTCCAAAGCTTATTATGCTTCAAGGACAGTGAATTAGTTACATATGTGTCAGGGTTAGCGTTGTAACCATGCACCATAATTACCGTTTGGTATGACACATACACAAAGGAAGTGAACATATGACGTGAATAAATTATTAGTAATAGATTTGGATAAGGGCTTTGCATAGGATTTGGTTTTTGACTAAAATTATTGCTGAAAATATGTCTCGGTTATGTGAGTGTTAGTGACTCAGTATTTGTGAAGAACAGATAGTTCTTTTACAGCCGGGACACTATAGACAGATTCCAGCCAGGGCAGTCTTTAATAATGACAATTAATGAATTTGGATGAACTTGACTGACCTTCTTTTTTTTTACTACAGCGCCACTTAACTGCTCTCTTGGGACACATACAGCAAATGCAAATGATGTTTTGCTGAAGAAAAGTCAGTTTTTCCCTCCATGCTAAGAATGTGTTCTGAGTGTTTGGCTTTGTTCGTTGTTTTTAGATTTTGATTGGAATCTTTACTTGGAGTCGCCTGCTTCATTGGACTGATTCCTCTTGAATGATGGAAGGATTGTTTTTGGCTCTTAAACTTCTAAAATCTTGCATGTTTCTCTACTTCTGAGTTTGATGACCACAATTATGACAAAGAAAGCCACAGAACTGAACTTGTGCAAGAATGGGTTTGATATGGAGACTATATGCTATCGGTATTTGGATACACTGTCCACCGCCATGGGTTACTCCATTATTAGCAGCCATTGTTGATGATAAGCACCTAGTATTGCACACTTGTGATGATGGAAAACTCAATTCCTTTTACCGACTTTAGTTCGGATACTTGACTAACTTCAGTCACTCGTCAAAGAGCGCCTGCTCACAAACTTTGTTGCACCCACGAGTCAGTGAAACTCAAGTCTTCATCAACCTGTGAGTCGGTTTGAGTCTAAACTCAAAGGCTGAGGGAGTGAATTGCTCGTTTTGTAGATCCCGGTTTGAGTCGAAACTCAAAGGCTGAGGGAGTGAATCGCTCGTTTTGTAGATCCCGGTTTGAGTCGAAACTCAAAGGCTGAGGGAGTGAATCGCTCGTTTTGTAGATCCTGGTTTCCGTTTTTTAATTTAGCCAGCAGTAGCAGGCCCAAGTAGGTGAGTTAATGAAGACGAGTACTCATGAGTCCTGGTTCGAGACACAGCACTGAGGTCTATTGTTCGGAAGTCGAAATGCGATCACAGACTGTCCTTTGGTACTGCGTGCTAAGTTGTGTCTATTTCTAAAACCTCCAATAAGATCATCTCTGGCGTAAACTCTTTCTGACACTGAACACTGGCGGGAGATGGAAACTGTTTTCAGGGAGAAGAGAGAATGAAAAAAAACCCAAACCCCGATGATATACAGCAGATGACTAAACAATACGTCAATGAATGCAGACGACTCCTTTCGTCCAGATGGTCCCTGAAAGACATTCAGTGACTTATTTTCGCTGTTGTTGGAGATCATAAACTTTGTGTATTGTGCGGGGCACTCGGTGGACATCTGTCAACCTGGACGCACGACAACATCCTCTTTGCTCGTGTGTGTGGATGTCCACAAGGTGTGTGTGAAAATGCTCACATGCTAAGGTCACTCTAATCATGCAATCGGTGATAGATGAGGAGTGTGTCAACATTAGCCTTGACATGAAGAATTGGGTTAGACTGGGAGCAGGGTTAACTCCTTCACTAGGGATCTGATTTATGATCTCGTGTGTGTGTGTGTGTGTGTGTGTGTAGTTTCAAAATGTCCTCCACTGTGCGACAAAGCTCATTTCCACATTCCTGAGATATACGTACAGGAATCTACCTTTGAGCTGTCACAGCTGCCGACACATGCACAGATACAAGTATAAATTTGCACACCTTTCCCCTCTTAAGACGTGTCGAATGCATTCCTCGGAGCCGGTGAAGAGACGGGATGGAGTTTATGGAGAGCAGATGGGGGGGGAGGGGGGGGGCAAGTGGCTACAGGTAGAGCTACAATGTAAGAGCTCACCTCTTACATTGACACTGATACAACAGAGCCAGGGTGTGACGGCACACTCATACATCCTGTGCATCACAAGTGCGGTTCTAGCTATGGGCCACATGGGCAATAGGAATTCTCCACGGGGGGTACAAAAAAATTCGGTGTTATAATGCTGAGCGCTTACCAAGTCCTCATGGAGTCACTTCTGAAACACATTGGATGAAACCAAGGAGATACAATAATCATACAGTATGGTAGCTATATTAAAAATAGGCATGTTTTTAATCTCCACAGTTAACAGCGATTAATCGCATGTTTCTCGTGTTTATCTTAAAGATGTCATTTAATTATGCTTGCTTTAAACGCATATTTTTTTCCGATTGGTAATATCTTATGTACTATACCTGCAGAAGAGTTGATCTAAACACGAGTTGAGCCGCACGCACAAAGCAGCGTCTGGCACGGTACTTGTATAAATAAAGCTGTGCAAACCAGTGAAAGCAGGAACACCGGGGGGCATTGGGCCCCCCAAAAGCTTCAGCTGACTCCCTGACAACGTGCTGAGTAACATGAGTTACAACTTGTCTCTCTTTCAGACACCATCGCAGAATCAACAACTCCGGCACACAGACTCCTCCGGCGCTGAGCAAGTACTAAAACGTGTACAGGAAACCCGATTCTGGCCATGGGTCCTACAGACATGCGTACCTCCAGGGTAAAGTACCATAAATGCTATTTTGAACTGTAACAAAAAGTCATTTGTTGTATATTTTGTGTGCATAGATAGACTTGATATGTTTGAGGTTTTGTCCATATTCATTTGAAGTGATGTCTCTAAATAACAATGACTTAAGGCTGATGAGTGAATGCACATATACACACCATTTTTATTGTTTTCCAGCAACTGTGGCCTGAATGCAGCAAATCCCACACATGAAAACACTATGCTGCCCTCATCTGGTCAAGGGTGGGAAGTACAATATAATGCACCCCTTTTTAGCTTAGTTTTTTTTTGACCCCCAAACTCCACCGGTGTTGAAAAACTCCTAAACGTTAGTCGATCGGTATTGATATATATTTATATATATATATTATTGATACGTTACCACAATTAGTATTTATAAATGCAATAAATTTTATTTCGTTTTGTTACAAATCTCTTGTAAAATAATAAGAAATAAATAACAAAATAATAAAAATAAAAAAGTATAAAAAAAGACGAGTCCACCGAGGGTCGCCTTCTTTCTTTATTTTTCCGTCTTTTATTGTATTTCTTCGACGTAAATTAAACAAGTTGCGGCCCGTTTAAAACTTCGGCAGACTTCGGCTACCTTCGGGAATGCACGGAAATAATGGGCGTGGTCTCCTCGTGTCGTAGCAAATGGCGGTACAATCGGATGATCCCGGATGGGCGGAGCCAAGTAGGAGGAAGCGGTAACAGTTGCCTGACAGCTTCTCGGAACCGGCGTCGAATATAAAACGTTTCCAGTACCGTCTTCACAGTGAACAAGTCCTTGCAACTCGTCTTATCACCGAAGAAGACACGCTTGCTGTGCGAAAATTCTTACTATCAAATATATCAATAAACCAGCGTACGCGCAGGCCGGGCGACATTTGAATGCGATAGTTTCTACTAAGACTGTATCTGTGAAGGGCCCGGGGACTTAACTGGTAAACGACGGTGGGATGGAGACGCAGATCCATGTGCCTATCGGCTCACCGGTTATACGAAGAATTCCCATTTTTGTAGACGAGCACGACGTGACGGAAGGTGCAATGAAGCTCATTAAAGAGCTGAGACCGGCGTGGGACAAGGACCATGTCAAGACTAAGGTACGCCTACTGGGAAGCTAGCTGTGCGGTGTATGCTAGGCCAAGCTACCGTTGACAGACTTTAGCATCACAAGGCGCCACAGAGTAGAGAGGAGGAGGCTGAGGGAAAATGCACTCATAAATTACAATAATGGACGCGTAAAAGCTCGAGTGGTTTTGGAAGGCATCGCTGTCAATACGCTGTTAGTCATTAGTCATTGACAATTCTTGAAAGACTACATAATTGACCAGACTAAATTATAAATAATCCACAATGATTCATGGGAATTACATTTAGTGGGTGATGACACTTAAGTCAGTGTCACTTGAGGGTGCATTCATTGTTGCTGCGGTTAAAAGTGATTAGTCCGGGACCACAAGGACCGAACCAAACAAGGGGAGTTGGGTTTCAGACCATCGTCCTAAATGAGACCTCTGCTTAGTATACATACATTTGAGGACAGCATGCTTTAAACATCCTTGATTTAAATATTTATTTCAATATGAATAACAAATCCAGACATACAGTACAGGTTGTTTGACTTGTTTATTCATATTTTGAAGAGCATTTTTGCATACTGTTTGTGTGTCCTCTTGCAACAGGCAAAAGACCTCATACTTGGATGCTGCTTTTCGACAAGTGCGATTTAGGGCAGCTGCCAGCTGACATCCTGTGAGCCGTCTGAGATTTGTTTTCTTGCACAGTTGTGCATGAGGGCCTCCTACTTCTTTTTCTCTCCTTGTTGCAGCCATTTTGTGTTCGACTGGAAGAACTAGCCTTAAACACAAACAAAGAAGAAGCTGCGGGAGCACCTGTCCAGAAGAAGCGGCTACAAAGTTCATAAAAAAAACAAGCGCGGTCGGCTCGGTGCAACATTTGCAACACAATGATGTTCAGACGTGTCATCTAAATAGAACTCTGGTATGCGCCCTCGTTTAAACTTGACCCTGCTTCTTAAAAGTATCGGAATCGAGAATCGTTAGGAACCGGAATCGTAGCAAGGAATTGAAACCGGGCTTGTTCAAAGTCAAACGGTGCCCGATCCTACTCTCTTTTTATGCTTCATATATAAAACTCAGTTCATTGGTTTCCAGCTGTGCAGCACATGCACCAACACTGCAAACAAAATCAAAATAAAGTCACTGAATTAATGCCATATAGAGCAGCTGGGAAATTGTATATCTGCGACCATGACATGCCATACCGTCGTGTACATGAGATGAATTAGATCAGACTGTTTAAGAGATGTCCTGTTGTATTTGTATGAAGTTATCCAGAAGAAAATAGTAGGCTACTGAATGAAAGTATATCCTGCATGGCTGTGCAAACTTAAAAAAAAAAGTAATAATGTTAACCTCAGTAATTCTAGCACAACATAAAAAGTAAATGTCACCCGTCAACTCAAAACATTTGTACCAAGTACAAATAATTAATGATTTCTTTTGATGAAAGTGAAAATACTAGTTATATAAGTGCACACACCCCAGTCTACATTCTTGCGTCTCTTGCACCCACCATGCTGAAAGCCCCACGAGTTTGCTCGTACGTTGTGCAATCCCTGATGTCTATTAAAATATCATCCACCTTAAAAAGGGGGTCTGTCATGACCAAAGCATGTACTGTAATGTATATTATCTGTTGTACTTATGTGACGGTTTAGCCACAGCTGCAGCAACCACATCCTGCTGACAGATCTCTGCGGACATCACCAATTCCCCGCACTTGCAGCTGGTGTTTTAGTGTTTACCGCCGCCTCCATTCTCTACCAGGTCGCACTTGCTCAGCTTTTCTCAATAACAACCACCGATCCCATCGCACTGGATCCTATTGTGACAAATATTGGGCCTAGCTGGGAAAAATATAACTCGAGGGCAGCGTTTTTGCATCCTTGTTATAGTTTTTTTCTGTTTTATTGTTAATAAATAAACAAATGCGTTTACGGACCCGTGGAGATGTATGGCGTTACACCCTCCTAGCCCCCACATGAACCTTGGCTCCATGTTTACGTCTGTCTGGGTGCAAACATTTTGCTGTCTATGGACGTATCGGTCACCGGTTTTAGCGGTGTATTGTGTGGCAGGCGGGGTGGGGGGTGTGGGGGGATCAGTCATGTAGTAGACAACTGTGTTTTTGCCAGTGTGTCTATGGTCATAACAGGGATGACTGCACGGCCACCTTTGTGGTCGGCCATGCGCGGAATGCCAGATATGTGTGAGGGAGCGTCTGTGATGAGAGATATAGCTCATGTGCGTCTCTTGTGTTGACTGTGGTGAGATGTGTTGCCCTACAGGTTTCCACTGGCATGCTTCTGTCTCCTAGGTGTTTGCACATTTTGCTTACCTTGGTGCTTTTAATTCAGAATGTCATACAGAACACGTGCAGTGCGTAGGGCCTTGTGTGGGTCCCGTTTCCTGCAAGGGGACGCATTTTTTGGTAAATGCTGTGAGGCAAAGTGCACCAAGTCAGCTTGATGCCACTAGAATGTACCTGCTGCTGGTGTAATGGTACGGGTGCTGCCTTTCAAGGCAGAGGCTGCAAGTTTGACTCAAGTCTTTTTTTCTATTTTATTTTGCACTCATTTCATAATCTTTATACAAGTGCTTTACTTGCACAGTGGCTATTTTAATAACCTTCATTGACTCAATTTGCTGTCATTTCCCTTCAGTTGATATTCTTAATGCAGATGGATGCAATTTCTGACCTGATCTTCGCAAACCCTCAAGAATGTCTCGCTCCATTCTACTTTGTCTTCCTTCAGTTCTTCACTGACGGGACAACCAACAAGCTGGTGGGCTGCTACACGGAGGACAGCCCAGAGGACGTGGTCCTGGTCAGAGTGTACGGGAACAAGACTGAGCTGATTGTTGACAGAGACAATGAGCTTAAAAGCTTCCAGGTAGAAGTTTTCATTTTTCTTTTCCCTCCAGTGTCAAACTGGTTTACAAATCTTTTGAATGTTGACTTTGAATGTTGGTTCCCCCACCAGGTGCTTCATGCTAATGGCTGTGCTCCTAGTTTGTACTGCACCTTTCAAAATGGCATCTGCTACGAATTCATGCAGGGGGATGCCCTTGGGACGCAGGACGTCAGGGATCCTTCTTTGCTCAGGTTGGGAATTTTCAGCGGTTCAAGCGTTGGCTTACACAAACAAAGACTTTAGACCTTCACTGAGCTCCAAGGATTAGCTGAAAATCCAACATTAAAAAAAATCATATAACTTTGTATAGTCATTCTTCTCCTAGAAGGTGTTTGAAATATGAAATATCAATAACCCCAAATTAATATGCGTGTAATGCACATACTACATGCATTAATATTTTCACACACGTCTCCCTACAGACTGATAGCCAAAGAGATGGCTCGCATCCACGCAATCCATGCACACAACGGATGCATCCCGAAACCAAACCTGTGGATTATAATAAGAAAATACTTCTCTCTTGTGGCCACAGAGTTCACAGACCAAGCCTCCAACATCAGGTGAGATGTTGCTTCTCAAGTGCCGATGAGTCGAGACAGCCATTGTGTCAATATGGCGTGTCGTCGTCCCATAGTAGTCTATTTGCTGACACCCGACCAAGCAAATCCAGACGGTCCTTTTTCCGCAGAAATTACACATTTTTAGGCTTGTGCTAAATTTGTATGGTTATATTGAAGTGTTTGTGGCCATTGTGTATTAGATTGTTTTGATTTTGGGGTATAGACAGGAAAATACATCGGAAGTGCCAAAGATAGGCAGGGTTGAGGCCGAAATCTTGATAGTAACGGCCCTTGCTTTAAGCCTAGCTTGGTGCTTGTGTAATTGTAACAATCTGGAATAAGACGGCAGGGCAGCAAATGTTTGCCGAGCTCAGCCTATAAAGTCACTTTATTATTTTCCCTAGTAACGGGAACAGCTTGTTTCCTGGATAGACGCTTGCTGCGCTGCTGCCTGAAGCAGGAAAAATATGTTAACCCCATGCAAGGTAAAGGTGTATCAGGTGCCTAATCAGGACATGCTTTAGTCTCAGTCCCGGGTGAGGAGAAAGAACCTGCTTGATAGGGAATGCCGTCATGAATAGGTGTGGCTGACGGTACGATGAACTCCCATAATCCCATTACAATTAGCTCAAGTCTCAACTCAACAGATCCTTGGTAGTTATTCTTTGCTGACTTGACTCACATTCACTTCACAACAGGATTTTATTGACTGTTGTGCATATTTCTCGGTCTCCGCGTCCCCAATCCAGAATCCAGAAGGAAGTGCCGAGCAAGGCGGTCCTGGAGCAGGAGATAGTGTGGATGAAAGAGCATCTCTCCACGCTGGGTTCGCCTGTGGTGCTCTGCCACAATGATCTGCTCTGCAAGAACATCATTCACAACAGCAAAGAGGGTATGTGTGACACACAACTGACCAACAGGAACTATTGCTAAACATCACCTGTGGAGATGAATACATGAAGCTAATCACATGACACTTGGCTGGCATCTTCGCGAGTAGACTCTGATTACACGCTCGATTATCTTACATGAGCTTCATTAGCTGATTAAACCAGCCATGACCCACAGCCCACCCGAACACCCAAATGTACTGTTGATTGTTGTATTCTATGTCGGGAATGCTATGCTAATGTCTTGGCCGGGTCACGCTTGTAAGAGATTTAGAATCTCAATGAGATACAGGATGAATGAATGATTTGAGGTTGTCGCGTCCGAAACCCACTCATCGTCTCCCTGTTTGTTTTTTTTTCAGCTCATGTTCGCTTCATAGACTACGAATACTCCAGTTACAACTACCAGGCCTTCGACATCGGCAACCACTTCAATGAATTTGCAGGTGTGGAAGTGTGGAATTGTCCAAAAACATATTAATTCATAAATCATGCGCTTGGGGTTGTATTTTAGCTATTAGTAAAGAATAAAATGCATATTGAAGCCTACATTTGCTTAAATGAAGTAAAATACAAATGGTGGTGCCTTGCTACATTGCAGTTAGAACATCACTATCCCAAATAATAAATGATTGCCGTTTTATGGTATGAATATGGCTTACTATGATTGTTTTTTGGCCTAAATTAAGTATTTTGAATCATCAAACTAAATTAACTATTATACAAATACAAATTGGCAAAGAAAGCATTGTAATTGTGAATGTAGCACTGTATTCTACATTGGCCACTAGGTGTCAGTAATTGTTCGGTGAGACAGGCACTACACTCATCACTGCTACTGTACTGTGACCCTCAAACAGGAATTTTATTTATTACTTAAATGGCTCATTAACTTATGGATAATGTATTCCATTTTGTTTTGTTTGGTTTTCATAAAGTTGAGATAAGGCAAGTATAGACTGGATTCAAGTGTTGTGTGTGTGTGTGAACAGGAATGGCAGAGCCAGACTACGGCCTGTATCCAAGTCGGGAGATGCAGATGGTCTGGCTGAAATTCTACCTGCAAGCGTACAAACTTTTCACCAAGAAAGGCGAGGAGGTCAGCGCCAAAGAGCTGGAGACCCTCTACGTGCAGGTCAACAAGTTTGCTTTGGTGAGGAAGACCATTCTGGCCTCCGTGGTATCATGCATGCATCCACACACGTCTAACTGATCCTCATTTGTCTCTTTTTGAAGGCTTCTCACTTCTTCTGGGGATTCTGGGCCCTCATTCAGGCCAAATACTCCTCCATTGACTTTGACTTCCTCGGGTAAGTGGACGTCTGCGTGTGCTCCACAGAAAAACCAATCCTATCCACGCTGGTATTTACAGAACCAAAACAGAAGCAACTACGTGGGGGAAATACTTTTTTTTTTTCAAACTCACAGCGAGATGAAACTCCACTTTGAACCACTTCCTGTCCGCCACTTTTAATAGCAACCGACACAGAACGAAAGAAACAGTAGTACTTATGTCTTAAATGGCTTATTTACTCTTATTATGGCTACTATATTGGGTAAAAGGAGTGCAAAGGTGACTATAGGGTTGTTAGCTCATGTTGAGAGGGCTCTAAAATTTTTAAAAAATTGTATTTACAAGCGGGCGGAATGGTGGGCGAGTTGTTAGCACACAGACCTCACAGCTAGGAGACCAGGGTTCAATTCCACCCTCGGCCATCTCTGTGTGGAGTTTGCATGTTCTCCCCGTGCATGCGTGGGTTTTCTCCGGGTACTCCGGTTTCCTCCCACATTCCAAAAACATGCTAGGTTAATTGGCCACTCCAAATTGTCCATAGGTATGAATGTGAGTGTGAATGGTTGTTTGTCTATATGTGCCCTGTGATTGGCTGGCGACCAGTCCAGGGTGTACCCCGCCTCACGCCTGAAGACAGCTGGGATAGGCTCCAGCACCCCCGTGACCCTCGTGAGGAAAAGCGGTAGAAAATGAATGAATGAATGAATGAATGAATATATTTACAAGGCTTTCTTTGTCCTAACTACAAAAATATTCTGTTATCCACTGCAAACTACAATCACAGTAGTAAAAATATTTTGAATACCTCACAGTGCGTCCCCCCAGTTTGTGGGGGTTCGTACCGACCTCAATGTGACGCTCACATGACGGCTCCTCGCCGGTTGCATACGGTATCTTAACCCTCACCTTTTATAACCAAAATCAATAGACAAAATTATCCATTTATGCTCAACATCTCTGACGTGTTGACGTGAGACCTTGTTGTTGTATCGGCGTCCCACAGGTACGCCGTGTTGCGCTTCAACCAGTACTTCAAGATCAAGCCTGAAGTCATGGCCTTACAGATTCCAGAGTGACCGGACGGACACGGATACGCGCGCCCTCCTCTTGGGGCCGCGGCGCATATTCGGACCGCCACTTGTTCTACACGGCACTTTTCTCTTCAACAAGCCTTAAAATCTCCTTCATTCCTCCTGAGTGTAGCTCAACATTTGTCTCAAGTCTAGCTGGTCAACTGTTGGAACTCCCTGAGGTGAGCGCGGGCGTCCGTGTGACTTCTTGCTTGTGTGTGTTTGTCCTAAAACACCGGATTGTCTCGCTTCCAGGCAACTGAGTCTGGAGCTTGGGAGAGATCACGTGGCTAGAAAGCGTCATAAATCGATCGGTAGCGAAAGCCACAGGAGAACGCTCGCTTAGTTGCTTTGATGCTAATTCTAACAAGCACCGACAGAAAGCTGCAGGGTGTCGTGGACATGAAGCATCTTCGTGTTCTGTAGCGTCTCTTTGAATCAGTGCCTCGGCAGCCGTTGGGAAGTAGTGGAAAATAATAATAATAATAATAATAACGCCACCGAGTGTGTGCGGTGACGACGTTCCTCCTTTAATCGTGTCGTCCTACGACTTCCACTCTGGTGCTTTCCGCAGTCTTAGCTGCTACTTCTCAGTTGGTCAGCGTTACTTTTTAGAAAGACTCGCCACAAAAGCTTCCGCGGAGGACAGTAGTGTGTGTGTTTGCGTATTTATTTCAGGACTAAATGGATTGTTCAACATCTCAGGTTATGTTTTTGGGATGCACTATGGTAGATGGGACTCATCTGACCTTTTCTCTCTCCACCCCCGCCCCCACACCCACACCCACCCCACCTTCTTGACTTTTATGGTGGCTTCGAGCCGCTTTGTTGAACTTTCCATCTGAAGTTTCCAGACCTCATGGAAAATCACCACCTCAGCCTTCTCTGAAAGGACACTTTCCATTCTCAGACCCCCCCACACCCCCCTGATACGTTCCGGCTTCATCACAGCCACACACCTTTTTTTATCAGGAAATAATCAATACAAATCAGCTCCCATTTGAATGCAGTCGGCAAGAAGATGAAGAAAGCTCTATCAGCATCATTTGTTTGTTTACGTCTGCTTATTTTTCTTTTCATTCCAAACCTGAAAAGGTGAAAATTAGTCGTTGATGATCCCGTTGGTATCGAACGCTGCGTTCACGCTTGAAACCCAACACCAGACCAGACCAAACGGGCTGAACCGAGCATGACTTGGTCCGCCGCAAATACAAAAATTATAGAAATATAATAATAAGAGTATGAAGCACACAAATGACAAACTAGACTAAACTAAACTATTTTTGTGTGCCTCACGTTGCGTCAGACATTTTATTTAAAAAAAAAGCGGAAAAGTCTTGTGACCAAAGTTGACGTTGGTATGCGAGTACACTTTATATAATTACAGGGAAAGTCATATTGAAAATGCCCTCACGGGATTAATAAGACGGTTAATCTGCTTAGTAGATTTGCTGACAAAGACCCAGAGCTCGCCGTCGACGCCAACTCTTAAAACGCAAACTGCGACCGAGCCTTTGCACTAAAAAAACGGACCTGACTTGTTCTTTTTCACATGAAGTGCGAGGAAAAAAACGAAGTAGCGTTGAAACACCCGAGCACATACCGATGTTTCAACGTCACAATCACCACGCTCTCCTTCATTTAGCGTACTTCCCGCTCGCACTAAGTACGTTTCCTCTGCAAAGCACTTACGTTCAATTATTAAACAAAACACTGGACCGCTGACATGATGATGCATGATGATGGAGAATGAGCACCTATATAGTCATAATTGAAGTAGCGTTTTCTTCTTTTACATCACTCAATATTTGTTTGGTTTTTTTTTTTTGCACTGGTATTCATTTATTTGTTACTACAAAAGGACGGTTTTGCTTTATTGGGGGTTCAGGTGACAGATTCTATTAACTATACTCGCATTAGTCGCAGTCTTTTTGGGGGGTTTTACGATGATTTGGTAAATTGTCTTTGTCCGTGTGGTGGAATCACACTTAAAAGGGTTACTTTGTGTGCATTGCAGGAGAGTCAATGTTAGGATGTGATGGCTTTTCAGAATCACTGTACAGGTAAAGGTAGTTTTCTTGGTGTGTTTTTTTTGGTAAATTGGCACAGATTGCTAAAGATGAGGGATGTGAAAATTATTAAAAAATAGACTCATGAAGCGCTTAAAGGTGGATGTAAGATAATGTACGAAATACTGTGAAAATGTGTCTGTACAGTGATTCTTTACCATATGACTTGCAAGATGTATTTAACAATGAACTTGGTCTGTTGCTTATTAAAATATGCAAAAAATTTTAAATAAAAGTGCATTTGAGTGTTTTTACCCTTCACCAAAAGTTACACACACACTTGTTTGCTGCCTCACCTCAGATTGACAAGGGACAAAGGTGGCATTTTTCAAAGAAAACCTGATGTGATGATCCTGCACAGATACTGACATCATCAACAGCATGCAAGAATCCACTAACAAGATGGAATCAATGGCAGCTGCTGGTCATTTAAGGTCATTTTTCCCGGCCAACATCATAAATATTTATTCATAAGTCAATTATAGTAATATTCTATATTTATGTATGTATTTCTAATTAACTTACTAAGTTATCTTACGAACAAAATCGCAACCACAACCAAGTCAGCTACGTCGCCTGTCTATGACGTCACAAATTCACTAAAAGTTGCAAAAACACGTTTTTTAAAAATAGTTTTACGCGTAGAAAACAATTCGGAGTGCATATAAATACATATTGATCATAAACGAAGGGGGATAAATCAACATTTAAGGTAAGAGGTATTCGTTTACCATCGTTAAAGACGCTTCAAAGACACGATGTGGCACCGAGACACAACACGGACACCATCTTCCCAGCATTTTTGAAGCAGGATGGACTTGGTCATCCAGCCTATTAAGTGTCTCGCTTGACCGTGACTGTCAGCCAATCACCGCTAGAGGGCATCCTATAAAGGGGGGCGTATTATCGTTTCCTGTCTCTTAAGCGTTCTATTGATGGACACCCGCTTTCTGGTCATTTTGTCAGTTTGATGACGGCGTTACGACGGTAAGAAACACTATTGACTTCAAGCAATAACTCGTGGCATAAAACTAAGATGGTGTCCCTGTGATGTTTCCCTGCCTCATTGTGTCTGTAAGAACACTCCCGTCAAGAGTGTAGCGGTGAAAAGTGACCTTAAATGTGAATTTAGACTTGTTTTACGTATGTAAAAGTACGAAAACGTGATTTTTTGAGAGTCAACTACTGATGACGTCATATACAGGCGACGTATGTTGTGTGTTATTTTGTCAGGAAGCTGACAAGACGTTTTGTGATGAAGTATACATTGACAACACAGTTAGACTTGTGTATGTTTTAATAACACGACAAGACGCGAATGTACGCAAACCGAGGCAAAAATTTGGCCTTTATTTTACATGTTCGCTCAATAAACACGCTAACCGGGACATACGCTAACCGAGGCGTATTCATTCGCCACATGGGGTTTTTTGGGGGTAAAAGAAACAGTGCAGTCCGATGACTCGCTTGTCGAGGGCATCGCTATATCGCCAGCACGTCTCGTGGTCCGATCCCAAAGATACTTATGTTCTTTTCGCAAAGATATGATAAGCAAGAGTCATCAGACTGTAAAAAATGTATGATGTGCCTGACAAAAAATAAAGATACTGGCCTTCAGAATACTTTTTGGAGCAGGTACATTATGTCTTTTTGATGTTGACGTACAGTTCAACTTGACTTCCTGACCCCTTATGTATAAACCGGGTACTCCGGTTTCCTCCCACATTCCAAAAACATGCTAGGTTAATTAGGGACTCCAAATTGTCCATAGGTATGAATGTGAGTGTGAATGGTTGTTTGTCTATATGTGCCCTGTGATTGGCTGGCGGCCAGTCCAGCCAGGCTAGGCTCCAGCATACTTGCGACCCTAATGTGGATAAGCGTATAGAAAATAGATGGACGTGTAAAAGAAAACAAACTGTAATTAACACAACCAATTTATTTGTTTTCCAAGAAATAAACCCACAAAACAGTGAAATGTACACCTTTAAATTACACAAGCTCTTATAAAACAAAATAAAGTATCTTTCTATATTTACATCAGCAGGGCTAACGACCAAAGACTCAGTAGTACGTCTCTAACAAAATAAGAAAAAGATTTTCCTCTGCGATCCTTTTCAGTGCAGCATGACTTGGACGAGTCCCAGCCCTGAGATCCCCCCCCACACCCGACCCGTTTTATGTTTGTCTTCTCCTGGTGGCTACGGGAGCGGTACGACCGCCTTTTACGTGTTAGAAGCTGCTTTGTACTGCATGGTTTCAGGTACATTCACATCCACTACCGACCGACATACTGCAAATTAGGTGAACGTCACGTCACGTCGCTTCGTTGCGTGGATGAGCAAGAAAATGGAGAATAAATGTCCGGTTTTGGTTTTCAGCGTCCACTAGCGAATCGTCAATCAGATGTAGAACATCCATTGACGGTCAGAAAGTGCTGACATGGCGTCTAGTGCAAGTCTAACGCCGCAAGGTACTGTGGTAGCATGAAGAGTAGGACCCCCCCGCCCAACGAAATGGTTCAGATGCCTTGCATTGTTCCAGTAACATTACCACAGACTTGATTTGTGATGGATGTCTATGGAATCCTATAATAATAATAAAAATAATAATAATAATAATAATAAGCCATCCTATTGAGTGATCAGTCACTGACAGACTGCACCAGTGGACTCATTTGACTTTGAATTGTAAACTCTTTGCTCCAAAAAAGGTAAAAAACAAAAAATACAGATACAGAAATATGCTTTGCGTGAAGCGTGAGAGACGTTTGTATGATATTATCCACAGATATTATCCACAGACGCAAACAAAAAATAGGCAAAGTGTGCTCGGCTTGCAAACTGGCTTTAAAATAAGCTAACTTTATGATTTTATTAGAGATGATTGTGCCTGTTGTGAGACAGTTCAAACCTGCAATAGTCTGGTGCTTGTGTGTCCCAGCCGCCATTACAGTAAATTGACTGACCCCTAGGGGCCAGTGTGGAATACTACATATCTTTCACAGGGTCGTTCAATTAATGTTAGAGATGCACGATATACATTTTTTTTTCAAACCAATAACTTTCTATTTCTCAAGACACACTTTTTAATAGTAGATTAGTCCTAATCAAATATCAGGACATGACTACCATTTGACGACTATCAGGAGAACCAGAGTATAGAGCAGGGGGAGCCACCGGACGTGGCCCGGCAAGGTGCTCTGTAATCGGGCACACTCTCAGAGCAGCCGATGTGACGCCACGGAGGTCTCTGGCAAACCGTTTCCGGTGGCTGATACGGTATCCCCCCCCCCCCCCCCCCCCAGCATTTAGCACAATTAACACATGAAGTCCTCCTCGGAAAGCGAATGGTTGTTTAAAAGCGGGCTGGGGTAAGTTACAATAGACTGTGACGTCACAGGAAGGAGGAAAAAAGGAGTGCTTGATTTCTCCATCTGCAAATCTCGCCTCCATCGATAGGTCATAATTCCATCATATCGGCCTCGTGCACCCTTAACTTGTATACGGATTTGGCCTCATTTTGTCGTTTTTATGCAACAAATGCTTAATTTTTGAGCCGTATTTAACAGACTTAGTCATATATTGTTGAAAAACTGAAAGTGAAGGCAACTGACGAACGTATTTCATTTAGCCCAAGTGTTTGTCAGCTGCTGTGATAACGTAAATCCACCAGGAGGGGGCAGCACTGCCATGTTGATAAGACGGCCGTGTTCGGTTCAGGTTGGCTTGTTTGTTCTTCCCTTTGATTCAACCAAGCATTCAGAGGCAAATGAGATATTAGACAAGTTTCCACCTCCTGAGATGATAAATGAACATTTCCTGCTTTCAAATGAAAATCCTGACGTGAAATGAGTACGGTAAGAGCTTGTCTATCATTTACAAGGGACTGTGGGAAACGGTAAATGGGCTTTCTTTCGCTTGGGGGTCGGTCGCAGGGGAGGGGGAGGACCACTCGCCGGCCAGTTAAACCCCGCCTCTTTTTTTTTTTTTCTCCTCGGTTTTATTTTTCAATCCGTGAGGAGCACCAGTTCTCCCTCACTTCTTTCCCCTCCGTCACTTTCCTCTCCTTCGCTGTACGGCGCCTGTTCTCGCTCGCTTTCCTTCCGTCTCACCCCGTGTAGAGACGTGGGCGTGACCCGGCCCTCCACTCGATGCGACGTGGGCGGGGCTGGCGGCAGGTAATGCTCCAGTAAGGAGGAGTGGAAGGACATGGCCGCCGCCGACGCCGAAGAGCCCGCGCCGCCCGGGTACAGGGCGTCGTTGTGGGAGTAGTGGATGGACTGTGGTTCTGTTGGACTGGAGGACAACGT
This sequence comes from Doryrhamphus excisus, assembly GCF_030265055.1. Classification (NCBI taxonomy): domain Eukaryota; kingdom Metazoa; phylum Chordata; class Actinopteri; order Syngnathiformes; family Syngnathidae; genus Doryrhamphus; species Doryrhamphus excisus. The sequence goes on from NC_080466.1 coordinate 41,566,083, forward strand.
TTGTCATTATTCTCATCTGGTACATTCACATGCAGTATAGACAGCCACTGAGTCCAATCTAATAGTGTTCCAAAGTACGGCCTTGGGGCCTTTGGTGGCCAGCAGCTGTGCTTTGTTGGTCCATGGCACATTCTTAAAAAAATCATTCATTTTCTACCGCTTAACCTCACGAGGGTCGCAGGCGTGCTGGAGCCTATCCCAGCTGTCTTGGGGCGAGAGGCGGGGTACACCCTGGACTGGTGGCCAGCCAATCACAGGGCACATATAGACAAACAACCATTCACACTCACATTCATACCTATGGACAATTTGGAGTCGCTAATTAACCTAGCATGTTTTTGGAATGTGGGAGGAAACCGGAGTACCCGGAGAAAACCCACGCATGCACGGGGAGAACATGCAAACTCCACACAGAGATGGCAGAGGGTGGAATCGAACTTGGGTATGGGCGCCAGCCCATTAAAAAAGTTCATACTATGAAAAACAAAATAACATAAAATTGTAATTTTGGGGAAATCTAAAAATTTATTAATTTATTATTTATTCATTTTTATATTTATTTATTTTTATTATTTATTAAATTTATTAATTAAAAAAATTATTAATCTTAAGAGTAAATTCAAAATATTGTGTGAATAAAATAATTGAAAGGAACATTTACATAAGAAAGCTGAAATACGTCGAAATTCTTTGAAGTTGTAAAATGAAAAAAGGTTGTCATTTTTGGAGATTTGGGTTGCCAAAAACTTTTATGAATTTTATGAAATTTTATGAGAATAAAGTAAAATTATTTGAGGAATAAAGTCATATTTAGAAAATGTAATTCCCCAAAAGAAAGTTGAAATAGTTGGAAATAAAAAAACAAGAACAGCCGTTTGACAAAGTCCAAAATATTAAGATAAATAGACAAAATAAAAAGTCACTATTTTACCGTAATAAATTTGTAATATGAAACAAAGTTGTATGATAACATCAAAATATTAGGAAAAATAACATTTCAGTTGCATAAAGTTGAATCGTGAAGTAGTAGTACAGTATTGTATAGTAAAACTAACAAAATGAATCAAGTCAAAAGCATTAACTTCATACTAATAATAGTTTTTTTATTCTTGAAGTATAACCGCTTATATTGCTAATACGTAATGTGTATGTCGTGTACTACTTCTACCTCCGCGTGTAGGTCGCTCGCTGCTCCTGTCGGCGACTCTTCATCATGGCTTTGTATTCGCCGACCCTCAGCCTGCGGCCCTCCACGATACAGGTACGCTTGGGCCGAGGTTTGTACTTGTAGTCCGGGTAGCGTTCAAGATGCTGCCTGCTCAGCCTGGCCTGTTCTTCGTAGTAAGGCTGCTTCTCCTGGTTGGACATGGACTTCCACCTGGAACCTAAGAGCAAAGCCACGTTTCCGGGCGGAGGAAGACAGTCAGCGGTGGTGCGCAATTGGAATTCCCTTCCCTGATCACTTAATGCTCGACTGCGATGCTGTGGTTAGCATGCTAACTGTTAGCAGGCGTACACACAGCTGGCAGGACGGCGCTAATTATCTATGCTAAGTTCCATGAAAATAGGCAAAATGCTATCATGGTAACTATTAGCATACTAGCAATGCTACCATGCTAATTATTAGTATGGGGTGTTATTGCATGTCTTCAGGGATCTAATAATGTTAAAAACCGTATTTAGAAGGTTGTAAACAACATTTCTATGCTCTAAGTATGAAAGTATTTCATTCACGAAGCAATGACGCACAACAAATGAGAAACGTGTTCCCTGTGATGTTCTGCCAACTCTTCCTGAATGTCTTCTTCTGATCCGCCTTCACTCAGACTGGCTCGAACACGGCATGGCGGCCAGAGGTGCCCAAAATGCGGCCCACGGCTGCTTTTGTATTGTATCGCTTTTGTATTTGTGTAGGTTCTAACAGGAATAAGTTGTCATTTTACAAGTGTGATGTCATAGTTAACAAAACAACAACTAAAGTTTGTATTTTTGGAACGTTAGGTTGTGGGAAAAAAATAAAGTCAAAATATTACGGAAATAAAGTCCTAGTCTAACAAGGAAAATTTATTTTTTTAGTTTTTGTAATACAAATAAAAATGTCATTTTATTAGCATAGAGGTGACAATACAGGAGAAATATTCAAGAATTAATTTTTTTTTCAAGGTTGTGGCCAGGGGCCTCAGTGGAAAAAGTTTGGACACCCCTGATGGAAACATGACTGCCCCCTGCAGCACACGTCGTGAATAACAGCGCAGAACTCTGACAAGACATCAAACGGCGTGGCCTCAAACTGTTCGCTAAAGTAAGTACTAAGTCAGGTGAGCCTTTTTTCTGTTTGTATCGGTAAGAAATGTGAGAAACGTTCATTTTTAAGTGGAAAATGTGGTTGTTTTTTCCGAAAGCGGTATCGAAAATGAATGAATGAATTTTTGTATGCGTACGTATCCTGGCATCTATTAACGAGGTCTCATGGAAATCATCGTTGCCGTTGTTGCATAATTGTGCTCGGGGGTGAAAACAATACCCCCGAAGCTCGGGATGGAGTGTAGCTGTGAGGTTATCTCCACGGCGAGTGGATAAGAATCATCATGTGTGCCTCGTGTGCGGCGGAAGTCTTAATAACTTTCCTCGCTATATTTGTCGTGGCGGGGCCGCTTTGCCGCGGCCTCTTTTCATTTGGCAAGACGAGCAGGTGTCCGAGATGCCCTCACACGAATTAGCGAGGCGAAGCGTTGTCTCAGAATAGCGGCACAAAGAGAAACCCTCCCCCTACCCAATGCCGGGCTCACCCAGGATCTTGCTGATGGAGGAGTTGTGCATATCGGGGAAGGCCTGCAGGATCCTCCTGCGCTCGTCCTTGGCCCAAACCATGAAGGCATTCATGGGTCTCTTGATGTGGCCGGACGACGGCGGGGGCCGGGCCTCGGGGTAGCCGCCTTGGACCGGTAGGGTGCCTAGACCACAGAGAGGTTGGTTTAAGTCTACAACCACAGGTGCTTCTCGACTTATCTCATTTCAGTCGCTTGCACCCGCGATCTCGCGCTTTGGGTCACGACCCAAAGTTCACGAGCGCGAGCGCGGGTAAGGAATGTCGATGGACGGGTAAATTGAGAGCTTTGCCTTTGGGCACACACGGTTATTGGCTTTAATCTGCCAACCGCCGTCAAATGATCCTTAGTGTGTTTGCGTCCATATTGAATGTTGAAGGTCACGTGGTCCCAACAAGGATCGCGTACCCTGAAATCCGTTCACATTTAGCGAGGACGACGCTCTACTTGTCAAGCGAGGTGGGAAGCCGTGAGGAAGTGATCACGTGATCACACGCTGACTGATTCCTCTTGTTAATCTGGTATTGTTTACTCATTAGCGCACCGTCGTGGAACGTTTCTTTTCCCTTCCTGTTCTTCCACATTTTGGCACGGCTCCTACGGACAAAGGTTAAGACGCTCGAGTCCGACCTACACTCGGAGTCGCTGCTGAGATGGTCGTCGGTGGACAGCAGGGCGTGTCGGTCTTCAGCGGACTCCGAGGGAAGACGTCTCTCGCCGCAGGAGGGATATTTGTTCTCCTGAAGACAAAAGAAACACACCTCGGGTCACATAGCCGATCCGTATACCTCTTGAGCGTAGTTTGATTGCAATAAAAACGGTGTAATGTTCCAAGGGCGTGCTCAAGGCGTTGCACATGTCGCGGCGTGCTATTTGGAGTACAGTATGTACAGACACGGCACACCCGCGACGTCAGCTGCTGTTTAAAACGAGACCTGTAAATGCGAAGAAAGGAAACGACAAAGCAGGAGAGGACAGAGAATGGTGTTTATTGGCCGAGAGGATGGCTGAAGGAGACGAGGCAGACGGGATAATAAAGCTACAGGGTTTTTATTTGTGGTGGTTTTTGCTAACAAGGTGAGGCCTTGCAAGCGGGACGGAGACCAGGTGGATGAGGATCATCCAGTCGGTGGAGGAGTGGATGCTACGGCGCACAAAGAAAGAGGCAGGTGGCTACGTCAATGCCACACTGAGGCCTTTGTGGCATTGTGTGCCTGCAACAGCTGTGCCGTCTGCCCCGCACCGAGTCCGACAGTCCTCGCCTCGAAAAAAGGAAAAGCGGGGGAGGCGGGGGATAGACTTTTTACACACATCACACGAGGAGCGCCGGCTCCGAACGGGTCTGGGGGAATAACAACAGGAAAGTCGCACATCAAACAAACAAAAACAGATTTCCTAATGCGTAGGCTACATTTACAATGGCAAAACCTGATACGGGGTCGAACCGCGGCGTTGGGGGGGTCACGGCGTTAGGAACACCTGTCGTTGTTTTCCAGTAACGGGTAATTGATTACCCTTTCAAACGCTACCAACAGAGACTACCAACGTGGCGTGTTATTATGCATTGAAATCTTCAGTCGCCATTGTTCACTGCACAGGAAGCTAAATAGCTAGTCTACATAAGCCGTAGTTTCAAGACCGCCCCCCCTAGCGTTTTGGTAGAGGATTCTCATAAAATACCTTGCTAGCTGGGATAGGCTCTGTAGACAATCCTATAGGAGACTAGACTAGGTGGGACAGCTGTAGTCTCTGGAATAGTCTAGTTCATGCTCAGACCAGGTGGGACTCACACCAGTCTGACTAGATAGGACAGCTCTAGTCCTATCTATACAAAATCCTATAGGTTTATAGAGTAGTCTCTAGACCAGTGGGACTCACATCAGTCCAACTAGATAGGACAGCTCTAGTCCTATCTATACAAAATCCTATAGGATTATAGAGTAGTCTCTAGACCAGGTGGGACTCACACCAGTCCGACTAGATAGGACAGCTCTAGTCCTATCTATACAAAATCCTATAGGAGACTATAGGATTATAGAGTAGTCTCTAGACCAGGTGGGACTCACACCAGTCCGACTAGATAGAACAGCTCTAGTCGTATCTATACAGAATCCTATAGGATTATAGAGTAGTCTCTAGACCAGGTGGGGCTTGCACCAGTCCGACTAGATAGGACAGCTCTAGTCCTATCTATACAAAATCCTATAGGTTTATAGAGTAGTCACTAGACCAGGTGGGACTCACACCAGTCCGACTAGATAGGACAGCTAGTCCTATCTATACAAAATCCTATAGGATTATAGAGTAGTCTCTAGACCAGGTGGGACTCACACCAGTCCGACTAGATAGGACAGCTCTAGTCCTATCTATACAAAATCCTATAGGTTTATAGAGTAGTCTCTAGACCAGGTGGGACTCACACCAGTCCAACTAGATAGGACAGCTCTAGTCCTATCTATACAAAATCCTATAGGATTATAGAGTAGTCTCTAGACCAGGTGGGACTCACACCAGTCCGACTAGATAGGACAGCTAGTCCTATCTATACAAAATCCTATAGGATTATAGAGTAGTCTCTAGACCAGGTGGGACTCACACCAGTCCGACTAGATAGGACAGCTCTAGTCCTATCTATACAAAATCCTATAGGAGACTATACGATTATAGAGTAGTCTCTAGACTAGGTGGGACTCACACCAGTCCGACTAGATAGGACAGCTCTAGTCGTATCTATACAGAATCCTATAGGATTATAGAGTAGTCTCTAGACCAGGTGGGGCTTGCACCAGTCCGACTAGATAGGACAGCTCTAGTCCTATCTATACAAAATCCTATAGAATTATAGAGTAGTCTCTAGACCAGGTGGGACTCACACCAGACCGACTAGATAGTACAGCTCTAGTCCTATCTATACAAAATCCTATAGGATTATAGAGGAGTCTCTAGACTAGGTGGGACTCACACCAGTCCGACTAGATAGGACAGCTCTAGTCCTATCTATACAAAATCCTATAGGATTATAGAGTAGTCTCTAGACCAGGTGGGACTCACACCAGTCCAACTAGATAGGACAACTCTAGTCCTATCTATACAAAATCCTACAGGAGACTATAGGATTATAGAGGAGTCTCTAGACTAGGTGGGACTCACACCAGTCCGACTAGATAGGACAGCTCTAGTCCTATCTATACAAAATCCTATAGGATTATAGAGTAGTCTCTAGACCAGGTGGGACTCACACCAGTCCAACTAGATAGGACAACTCTAGTCCTATCTATACAAAATCCTACAGGAGACTATAGGATTATAGAGTAGTCTTTAGACTAGGTGGGACTCACACCAGTACAACTAGATAGGACAGCTCTAGTCGTATCTATACAAAATCCTATAGGATTATAGAGTAGTCTCTAGACCAGGTGGGGCTTGCACCAGTCCGACTAGATAGGACAGCTCTAGTCCTATCTATACAAAATCCTATAGGAGACTATACGATTATAGAGTAGTCTCTAGACCAGGTGGGACTCACACCAGTCAGACTAGATAGGACAGCTCCAGTCCTATCTATACAGAATCCTATAGGATTATAGAGTAGTCTCTAGACCAGGTGGGACTCACACCAGTCCAACTAGATAGGACAACTCTAGTCCTATCTATACAAAATCCTACAGGAGACTATAGGATTATAGAGTAGTCTCTAGACCAGGTGGGACTGCTCTAGTCCTATCTATACAAAATCCTACAGGAGACTATAGGATAATAGAGTCTCTAGACCAGGTGGGACTCACACCAGTCCGACTAGATAGGACAGCTGTAGTCTTATCTATACAAAATCTTATAGGACACTATAGGATTATAGAGTAGTCTCTAGACCAGGTGGGACCAGGACGAGAGCTGTCCCATCTAGTCTAGTTCATGCTCAAAGATACTAGTTCCTAGTATATTCTGGTCTAGTTCATGCTCAATGACTAGATGGGACACTAGACCAGTCAGACTAGATAGGACAACTCTAGTTTCCTATAGGATTTTGTCTATTGATACGACTAGAGTTAGTCCTATCTGGTCTAAGTGATGTGTGTTCCATGTACCTAGTAGTCCTATCTATAGTTGTCCTATCTAGTCTGACTGGTGTGTGTCCTACCTAGTCTTTGAGCATGAAGTAGCCTAGACATGAAAAATTGACTTTTTTTTTGTTGTTTTTTTGTTTGCCCCCTGTCGTCACACTCGGGACACCCCTGGTTTAGTACGTTAGCAAACCGGCTCACCAATTTCCTGTTGTCCGTTGTCGACATTTGCCTGTTGTCCGTTTCGCCGTCTCGTTCCCGCTCCTGGCTGCCGGCGCTGTGGCTCCTCAGGAGCTGCTGGGCATCATGGATGGCCTGGGTGACCACATCTCCGTCTCTGTGGAAGCCTGTGGGACCCAACAAACCCAGAAATGGAAGAATTAGCTTCACATTTTGATAGGAAACAAAGATAAAAACAAAGATAGTCTAACTAACAAAGACGATTACACCCATTTGATTTGATGACCCGTAACAACAAAGACAATTGAAAATCATGAGAAGAATGCGACTCCCTAAGAGTTGACATTCCTGTTTGGTGTTGGCTTCATGCCAGAGCGGCGTAAGTGTCGTCATCACTCACTGAGGGAAGATCGCGGCGGACTGTCTGACGCGTCCCGTATCCGATCCCTGTGTCTGTAGGAGCCCTGCACGGCCAGGGATCCCAGCTCCAGGCACTGCGGACTGGGCGCTTTCCCCATCTCCAGCCCTTTGGGCTTGGACGTCAGGTTCAAGGGCTGACCGGCTTCCTAAGCGCGGCGTGAGAGCGTAGATAAAGGCGCTGAGTCAATAGTGAGGATGTGTGTGCATTCCAGCCCTGTGCTGCTAATCAGGCATGTCGGAGCGTATCTGTCACACCCTCTGTAGTATCTATTTCTTTTGTCTGTGTTTTTGTAACCCTTTTGTTCATTTGAGCTTTTGTAATCCATCTCTACCTTGAGAACCTGCTGTGCAAATAAAGATCACTCACACACATGCCCGTAAACTGTACAAAAGACACAAACTTCTGAAAACAAGGTGTGGTCCTCAACAGCAGAATAAGCTAGTGTATAGTATAATAACTCCGATAACCAAAACAGACCACAAACTCATCATTCACAGTTTCTTCGGTTGTATTGGTACTTTAAATGTAGACCTGAAACAGTTCTCTTAATTAAATAAATGCAATAAATGCATGAATAATGCATTTGATGCTATTTTAAACTAGGAATCACACACATACCTGTCGGATGGAACCACCACTCCGCTTGACAGGGGTGGGTAGAAGCTGCATGGGATATTCCACGGCTAGAAAAGATACAACAGATACAGTACGCACGGTTTAAGACAATTAATGGAGTCAGCCATTTGCATGTCCAAAAAAAAAAAAAAAAAAAAGTTCTCCTCCCATGCCGTGTGGAAGTGGTAAATTTTAGAATTCTTACTTTGTCTTTCCTCCCCACTCCGTTTCTTAAGTTTAGAATGAAAACGAAAAACACGCTAACTGAGGTTCCACTGCATTAATTAATGACCGTATATTGAATACATTCTCTTACTGGCTACATTGGGCTACGTTCAAACAATTGATATTTTAGTCGGAAATGAAATGAATTCTTCCTTTGTATCCAGATAAGGCCTGTGATGTTTCCAGTGTGAAGGCACAGTGACTTGGCACCTAAGAAAATGAAAGCTCATCCTCCATCTTTTATCAGCTCTCGTTCTTACCGCGCTGTTTTCGACGTGCATAGCTAGTCTACCGTTTCAAAAGGCGCGAGGAGACAAGGTTGTGCCTTCTATTACCCCCAAACCGTACAAACACAAATAGCAATCAATTTGTTTTTTTATTTTTCCGTCCAAAGGATGCCTTTAACGTTTCCAGACCTTGAGCCGGCGTGCACAAATATGCCTCCGAGCATAAAATTCATTTTCCGGCGTATTTGTTATTAAAACGCACAAATGAGTGGATGTGTTGTTGGCAATCAACTTTTCAGCCAAGTTTCGTACATTCAGTGTGCATTTTTCCCCTTGCATATAGACTACATGTCATATATGTTTAGTCAACCATGCCGCATCATAAACAACACACATGGTTGTCGTGTGTGTTAAAATTCCCCTACAATGCGTAACCTTCTGCACGCTACACTCCTCCACGCTCTTCCACCTCCTCATTGCTGTGGAGTCATGCCGAGCTCGTAGCAAATGCACTTCTGCCACCTTGTGGCCCTTTTCACGTCTTAAATCTGCACTTATGATCTAGCGCAGGGGTGGGCAAACTACGGCCCGGGGGCCACATCCGGCCCGCCAAGTGTTTCAATATGGCCCGCCTGTTCTTTCCAAAGTATTTTATTTAAACTCAACATACAACCTGGCATTGTGGCTTAGGCCAACTTTTTGATGGTTGAGGTAGCTGCTTTATCAATTTCGTTATTTGATGTGGTCTGTTGTTTACAAAATGCTCCAGGAAAAAGGAACACAAGCACAATAGTAAAAATAATAATAACAATAATAATGTTGTTGTTAATAATAATATTACTATTATTATATTAATATTGTTAATAATATTAATATAATAATAGTAATAATATTGGTATTAAAAATAATAATAAACAATATTATTGTTATTATTAATAATAATAATATAAAATAATAATATATTATATTATAATATAAATAATAATTATAATATTATATTATATAATATAATGATAACATTACTATAACTAATAATAATAACAATAGTAATTCTAATAAAACAATAATAATAATACATTTAATTTCTAATACACTTCACATCAAATAAATGATTTCAAAGTTCACATATAGCAGATTGCATGACACTTTTACATGTAAAATATGTGTAAAAATATAGGTGTAAAAATTGACTGTTACGTGTAAAATACTATATACCACCCCCCCCCCCCCCCCCCCCCTTCCCGGCAATTTTGTTAAATCAATGCGGCCCGCGAGTCAAAAAGTTTGCCCACCCCTGATCTAGCGTCATCACCTTGTTTTGCTTTTCATGCGAAACAAAAAACGTAAAAGACATATAGTGTAAATATGTCTTTGGGATCGGGCATTTCGTTTGAAAAATATGAATAAATATGTCTTTGGTAGCGAATTAGTTAATTTGATATAAATTAATATTTTTAATATATTTTGATATTTTATCCATATTTAATTAATTATTAATATTAATATTAATATAATTATTAATATAATATTAATTAATTATTAATATTTAATTTTTATTAATATACATAATGTAAATATTATGTATAAAACTGTTTGATACAGCAGTCTTAGCTCTAAGTCACTATGAATCGAGTGATGCTATAACCCAAGTCACATGGCATCTGTCAGCTGACATCAACGTCCCCTCCTGATTTGCTGTTGGTCCGGCACGGCGGAAGCAATCTGCATTTTTTTAAAATCTTTATTTTCCGCATGATTCTGCATCTAGTAACTCGGCGGTAAGATGCATATCCAGACAATAATTTGTAGCGGCGAGTTCCACGCGGGTTCCACCACTCACCTGGTTTGCACGGGATAGGTTGTAGCGGCAAGCTCATGGGTGGCTCAGAGGGGACGGAGAGAGACTGGGCGTTGGGGTGGAAAGCCGGAATCATCACGTAGGGCATGTTTACCTGCTGGGCGGAGGTGGGGACAAATCCAACTTAAGTGACGGGCCTAAGTTGTGCCGACAACCAGAAGTTGTGCGTGAGCTTGACCTGAATCTGCTGCTGAAGAAGGTTGATCTTGTGCTGCTGCTGGATCAGCTGCTGCTGCTGTTTGGCGATCTGAGACACAATACGTGCGATTGTTACACACATGCGGCGCTGCATGCGTCACTCGGCGATTAGTGTTCCCACTGTTACTGAACCGGATCAGAAACTTAATCGTGACCTTGCGCTGTTCAAGGGCTTTCACCGCAATATATATATATCTAAGACGTGGTTGCAATTACAGCTCATTCCGAGTCACTTTTACCGTTTCTATCAGGCTCTGGCTGATCCGACGGGGAAGCTCTACCTGTTCTTGCTGCTGCCGGGCCAGCTCCATCTGCTGCTGCTGTTTCTCCAGCAGCAGGGCGGCCATGTTCCTCTGCTCGGAGTGGGCACCCAGCAGCTGCTCCCTCAGGCCGCTCAGCTGGTTGATCATCACTAACAGCTGGAGCTCCTTCTCTGCTACGGACTCCGGGGTTCCTGGGGAGTGGGGGGGCGGGGGGGGGGTCGCGATCAGACATGCGCTCATGTTTTGTGTAATTAATATGACGTACACCTTACTGAGGAGGTACGGTAGGACGCTCCATGTATACCATCAGTAACTTATAGAGATACGACCTATGCTAACTGACTTTGGGCAAGGGGTGAGGTAGCTACTACACTGCGGAGGAGGGGGGGGTTGGGGCCTGCGATAGTAATAGCCTCAGGTAATCGGCTTTTGTAGTTGGCATTGGTAATGGTAATACCAACGGTTTAATTTCATTTGAACATGAATTAGATTACAATTGAATGCATCCCATAATCAGTTCACAGTTCCACATGTCCAAAAGGAGTAGGAAGAAGCAAAGCTTATTAAATCCTACCCCTCCATCTGGTACTTTTACAATCAGTAACTGTTACATTTGTTCACTTCCTGCTTTCCTAATATAATTAAGTTTGAAAAAAAATGTATTTTATTATTTTTTTGTTTTTGTATTTTATTTTAAAGTAGTAAAGTATTTTTTAACTTTATTTTATTAATTTTTATTTTTTTATTTGATTATTTTTTGTCACGTACCGAAGTACTAGGTGATATGACCATACAATGACATAATGGGTACCATAGTAACCATAGTACCATAGTATTGTTTCTTGAATTGGCTCATCGTTGTACATTGTTTGATTTCCTTACTTAATCCATTCCATAGTTTGATTCCACATACTGAGATGCTATGGCTTTTATGCTGTGGATATGGCGTTGAACGATCACTTGATTTTTCACGGAAATCGGACAATACTGATCGGTGGCTGATTGATCGCAGCATCCCGAATAAACAGGTCTTCTATGCTCCAATTATAAAAATAAAGCAAATATTGAATCCTATTTAGCAGAAATGGTCTCATCACGGTTGCGTCTGGAAGTAATTAACTGCAATAAGGAAGTTGAGAGTTCTGTGAAGCCGAACGCTTCCGTGTGTGGAGACGGCTCTGCTCGCCGATATTCTTCTTTGCTGGTATTCTTTTGGCACGGTTTCACATTAAAAGGCTCTGGCATGCATCAATATCTGCAAATATCCAAATCGAGTACAAAAGTGTTGAACGCGCTCATTAATTTAAGTTGGATCTAAGAGATGCTCGACAAACAAAGAACAACAAAAGGTTTTGGATTTGGTATGAAAAGCGTCGCGTGCGGAATAAAATCCATCTGACACTGAACGACTTATAAGCACGCTCTGCTTTTGAAATGGCTTTAAAGTTTGGAAGAAAGCATACAAAAGCGTGGAAGGTCAGAGGTTGGTTGTCTGCGAGAAGATCAATTTTGGGGAGAAAATAACAGCGAGAAAGCTTTTGAGTGAAGGATGGTGAAAGATTTGTTGGGAGAAAGTACTTTAAAACTTGTCAACGGACCAACACAGATTTTAAAAGAGACTATTTTTTTTTTGGAGAATTTGAACAACTTAATTTTGACTTAGATGCAGGTCCAAAAGGATGCTCAATCCCAGCAGACTCTGGTACACCCTGGACTCTGGACCTGATCCACATTTACACCTGGAAGTCAGCCACTGGAACCACGGCATTACCGCTGACAAATACTGACATTTTGAAATACGGGCAGTCATGCCTGAACTGCATTGTGGTTCTAATCTAGAACGTCATGCACAGAGAACACATTTAGACCAGGATCTGACTAGATACTTGTGTAACATTGATGACATTCATAGGAAGTGTGTGCGGATGCAATGGATGACATTTCCACTGACCTTCCTTCAAATTGGCTTGTACTTTTGAAGGATCCTGGTGGATCTTGGTGTCCTTGAGCATCCCTGGGCTTTGTACGTGTGGTAACTCCTTACTCGGAGAACTCTCCTGTCAAGACACATACAAATCATCAACAAAGTTACTTGGTTTCCAAGACGCGGTTCTACGTTTGTCTACAGATCCGTAATAGGAGTCCTACTTTGCGGAAATTCACTTATCACGGTCGGGTTTGGAACTAATGTGACGACCAATTCGAACATTTCCATCGTCTCTTACCGAAGGCGAGCAGGAGAGCGGTGGCGTGAGCTGCCGAGCCACAAGTTGTTGATTCCCCGCCCAGTCGTGAGTGGGAGACATCTTCAGAGTGGACGCGGCATCGGCGATGAGTCCGGTCCCTCTCGCGATCTCCTCCTGCTCTACTTTGACACCAACACATGCCATGCCGACATCCACACCGCAGCGGAGGCGCAGCGCTGGAGGGCTGGGCTCAACCATTCCTTTGGAGACAAACACAAAGCAATTAAGTGTCGTCGGGCGTGTCCGTGTTTCGGATTCCGTTTTGATTTGGCCCTCGATGGCACATCATGACGAATACAGTTTACCACCCGCGGGACTGTTTGTCTCGATATCGCGTCGACTGAAGACGAGCGAGTCAAGGTCGGACACTTGCAATATTGTATTGATTAGTTTGTCATTGTAAGTTTGTTCACTTCCTTTGTCACCATTTTCTAACGACAGAGAGAAGAATAGGGAACGTATAGCAATGGGTATTCAGTCTGTTTTTGTGTGCGATTGAGAGGAATTTCAAACATAGTGAATGACAAAGTGTGTGTGTGTGTGTGTGTGTGTATATGTTTATATTCCCCAGCTCTGCAACAAGGAGAAAGAAAAGCACATCAGACAGCAGAACAAAACAAACAACACAAAGGGCAAAAAAGTGCACATATATAAAGAGGCAGGAAAAAAAGCCATTGTTGGGAGCCGGGGAACAAAGGAAGCCGGGACAATGGGGGAGAGACTGACAAAAGCCGCCGGCCGCAGGAAACAAGGCGAGTAACAATGCCAACGGAATGTGCCGACCAACTCAGGAACACGGTAAAAAAAAAAAAAAAAAAGCGAAGCGCCACCGTTCTGCGGAAAGCATAATAATGATTACAGGCACCCCCCCCCCTTAACTTCTTTCTGACCAAAGCCAGTCTAAGGTTCCACACCTCTGTGGTAGACTAGGTGAGTGTACAACTTCAAACAACGTCAAAGTCTCATTTTCATTGGCCGCTTCTAATTACGTTTGTTCTCTGCAGTCATGTTGCCCTGACGCCAAACAATCCCCTAAACGGACTCTGTTAGGTATAATTAAGTCGTTTAAACCAAAAGGATTAACCACCATTAGAGCCTTCACAATTCTTAACCCTTGAAGCGCCAAAATCGCAAAATTGAATCAAGCAACATTGACGGATCTGATACGCTACAGAGACTAACATATGGGGGGGTAAGCAGGAATGTGTAAAACCGTGGGAATTAGTAGCAGTCGCGGTAGAATCCAGCGGCAGAAAATACACTGAGAGTCAATAGCGACTTTGAGGAAGACATTTCAACTTGTAGGAGAGTTGTAATTATACCTTGTGGATTTATTGTTGACTTAGCTTGGGGTGGTTGAGATAATAATGAGTTGTCGCGTTGTCGTGGTTCATTGCAGATGGGTTGGGCGCCGTGCAAAAGTGGACCAAAATGCACCTTACACAATACTGTCTGTATCATTTGAGGTCTATTTTGCAGGCCTATATAAGAGCTCCAAAAAAAAGGCCAGCATTGTTAGTCCAGTGAACGGCATCATCATCAACGTCTATCACATGAACAACGTCTCCGGGAACCGGGTATAGTGGAGGCCAGTTTGAGCGACAGTGATACATTCCCATTCCCATTCCCACAATGAATGGGAAGCCTGAAACGAGAGGCTCTGTTGATGACAGACTGACAACTCCCGACCAGGATCGCTACATCCGGTCGCAAACACCTACGGGACCAGTTTCGCCGTGCCGGTCGCACAACCCGGGAAACACGTGGCAGGAACAACAAAATTTGGAATCATCAGGTCAGACTTTCAAATCGGGAATCGGACAGAAAATAATTTTCAGCATGTCTGGTTTGCTTTGTAATATCTCTTATGGGTAAAACCGATTGAGCCAAAATATGCTTCGGTTTCAGTCGGACCTTCCGGAACAGACTAATACACATTTTCACGATTTGCGGTTTTATGTTCCGATGCCTCTCGCGAATAGCAAGATTCTCCTGATGTGGTGCGGTTGGGGTGGGCGGCGCTCAAAGTGTTAAGTTATTCCTGGGTCTCCCGGTCCAAAGTTCCAAAGGCTCAAGTGCGGAGCTGCATTCAGACGCTACCTGATAGGCTGTCTCCGCGTGTCACCCAATGCAGCGGTATGCACAGACCTTCTGTGGCATACAGAACTGCTGACGGAAAGGAATGCGTCAAGGTATGTGCGTTTTTAAACAATGCCTTTAGTGTCTTGGCTAAAACAATGTCAGTCAGACAAGGTTACTTCTACGTGGCAGGAACAACAACAAGACACGCTTAGCCTATCGGCAGCTGACGGCGGCCAGGTGGAACTGGATCTTTACTTAGCATGTCTTCACATGTCAGCATTTGAAAAGCATTGCCGTCTTAGTCTTCGGACTTTCCACCTGTTGACCACCTAAAGTTCAGTTCTCACAGACCATCACTACTGGGCTTCGAAGAAACCTCCACCCAACACAGTCGACTGACATGAATCTGACTATTTACAGATCATTCCCGATTCAGCATTCATGACCTTGAAAATTCTAAAGTTTTTGGTCCAAAATAGATTTACTTTTTTTTTTTTTAATAATTTTTTCACATTTCAATGTTTCAGATCCTCAAACAAATTTCATTATCAGCCACTGACAAAACAACTGAACGGAAAATGCAGTTTTAAATTAAACTTTTTATTATTAGGGGAGAAAAAACCCTAAGCCTACATGGCCCTGTGTGTAAAAGTGACCCCCTCCCCCAAAAAAAACATAACTCAGATTATTTGAAATCCATCAGTCTCCATTTCTTCTTCAGAGAAGAAACTTTTTGGAAGGTATGTGTCCCATTAGATATTACTGTATTACATAAAAAGAACATAATAGCAACATTAAAATAAGGTGGTGGTAGTATGGTGGTCTGGGTTTTTTTTTGTTGATAATTCAAAAGTTTCATGTAAAAACTGCATTTTTGGGTTCAGTGATATATTTAAATTTGTTTGATAATCTGAAACATTGAAGTGTAACAAACAGGAAGTGAGTGCAAACACTGTAACACCACCATGAGACAAAAACTGAAACTCTCAGAATAAAAACCTGACAAATGAGTCCACTTTTTACAGCGTTCAGTCACTCCAAAACTCCAAAAACGTTATGTTCATAAAAAATGGTGGCAAATTAAACCTTGCACTCAACATTCATATCAATAACAATGGTGATGAGGACGCCACATGATTTGTACATATCATTACATAATTAACTTAACTATGTTCTATTCACGTGGAATCATTTGGCCTGCAAAACAAGCTTAGAATCTTGCTTTGCAGGCGTTCAAGGCGCTTTGCAGGCGCTCCCCCACCCACCCACGCTAATTAACACGCGTGATGGCAACGACTGTTATTGGATTTCCAAAGTTCCTGTATTTTGTCAGTAATTGTGCCGCGTATTCCATTGCAGATTATTTTACAGGATACGGTTGCAGTTCATTTCAGAGCCACGTAATAAAGCCGTAATATTCCTGTTAGGTTTTTGCATCCTTTTGTTCCCCTCCAATATCCAGAAGAAAGAAAAGACCAAACATTATCCAAGATGAATTTTATCATTAGCATAGCTCAAATACAAACAAGTATTTCCACCTCAGCTGCGACTTGCAATTTCAAAATACACAAAGAACGGAAAGATCTCTGCCGGTTCAGAAACGTCTTGAAGACGCAAGCAGGTGAAAGTCCAAAACATCCCAGGTGGAGGCAAAAAAATGAAAACAAAAAGCACCGGTGCGAAAAGAGATTACCAAAGCACTGCGAGGCAAACAAGCGACAACAGGGAAGAAGATGATACAGGAGATGCGGCGGGGAGCATCGGGGAAAGGAAAGTTGCCCAACACAATTGGAAGGAAAACAAATGAACCAGCGAACCCATGCTGCTGCCTCCTCTGTGCTAAAAAAAAACCCCGCTGATTAGCAATTGGCGACGTTACGCTGCATTACGCCGCTCTGCCCAACCAAAGTCAACGAGAACAGTAACAACATAAAAATACACTGAACGGAAACAGAGACAAACCACAACAATAGACCAAACTACCATGTCCAACATCAAAATGACACTTCTACTGTACTTACCCGTATTTAGATATCCAGTTTTACAGCAAATGTTTGTATAAATAGCGTGTTGCCAAACAATGGACATACCTGGCATTCGAAAGGTAAGATCAGAAGAAACGGCACAAAGTGCATTGGGAGGACTGCACTTCAACATAATTATTTAATGACTTCCTTCTGCTACACTTGCCAGTCGAGACGATGCACACCGAAGGCTGGGATGAAAGATAGAAATCAGTGCTTTTCTTTCAGCACTCTCTCATGGCAGGGAAAACGCTTTACAAGTTGAAACACGTCAAACCTAACTTTTTTTTTTTTTTTTTCCTTCGGCTGGGAATCGGCAATGGAACGCTATTCGGCTGTCCTTTCTTTCTTTTGCTTTTATGTCTTTCTTTTGGTGTTGTTCCCCACCCAGCATGAGCAACTTGTTGGAATTACATCGTCTGCTCTTGAGCGCCTGAGGCGGAAAAGCAGAGATCCAGGAAAAGTTGATGTTTTCTAAATCTAAATATGTTTACCCGCTTGTAAAATTATTATTATTATCATTTTTATTGCCAAGAATGCATTAAGACAGGGGTGCTCACACTTTTTCAGCATGCGAGCTACTTTTAAAATGACCGAGTCAAAATGATCTACCCACTACAAAAATGCAAAACATCTATTTATTATTTGTACGTACAATGTATGTTGATGTACCTTACATAACCAAATGAGCCAATATTGCAAAACACACATAATTAACTATTAACATTTTTTTGTAATTACCTGAGTTTACTTTGATGACTTGCACTGAATTGAACCAGCCAGGGATGCATAGTCCGGACAGTAGCTGCTGATAGCCAGCCTCAAGCACACTTCCAAATGTTTATCAGTCATGGATAATATCCGTATCATAATATCCGTATAATATTCCATATCCGTATGGAAGTGATATGTTTTTTTGCCTTTTTACTTGGTCCAGTTTTTGCCTTTATACTTGGTCCAGCTCCTTCACTCATTTTAGTGACCATAAACTTTAGCGAGGGCTTTAAAATCTCGCAATTCGCCGACTAGCTTAGAACTTTGCATCGTTGTTTACGCATGAGCGGTGACCTAAAGGTCAAAATTCAGTTGTCATCTGACTGGTTGTCCTGTATGTCAATCAAGTAACGGGGATGGATGATAGGCTGACATCGTAAGTTCTGCTGCACTTAGAGACGTTGTTTGATTTGATTGGTCGCCCGAAGGGCAACATTCAGTTGTCATCTGAATGGCTGCCCTGTATATCAATCAAGTGACGGCATTGATGCTGGGATGATATTTTTTTAATGTCACGCCGCGATCGACCAGCGATCGACCAGTACCACCTCCGCGATCGACCGGTAGATCGCGATCGACTTAATGAGCACCCCTGCATTAAGACATGTCCGATTATATTGTCCCACCGATATTGGCATAAAAATGTAATATCGGTATCGTTTTTATGGCCCTTAAAGCGGCACAAGCAACACTGCTGTCGCCATGACAACAACAACAGGTAGCATACACCTGAGCTTAGACGTGTTCGGGGTGGCCAGACATTGTGGGCTGGCTGTCAAAACAATGAACTTTGATAGTATTTGGCCCATAGACTGCATGATTTGGTCATTAGCACATCGTTTTGAGAGCATAATTTTCCGACGTTGTGGAAAACAATGTATTCCCGCACATAGTTCATTCATTCATTCATAGTTCGATGGCAGGGGTGACGAACCTGCGACTCTTTGCCTGCTTTTATGTGGCTCTAGGTGTAAAAGCATCTTTTCTTTTGGTTTTCTTTGGTTTTCTTTTGGTTTCATTTGGTATTTTCGCTAGCAAGCACATTCAATGCAAAAAACGTTTCCCGGTTTGATCACGATGGACAAAAAATGCACAGTTAAATGTAAATATGTGGATGAAATAGAGGACGCTTTTACCGCAGTGGAAGAGCTCCTACTTTTTTGTTGAGCGCAACAACAAGCCGCGCTGTCTTTTTGTGTCAGGCGTCTTCTTTATCGTATTTCAAAGCTTCAAACTCTTCAGCGACACTTCAGCTCACTCCACGGCAACATCGAGATGGAATTGACAATAAATGTGGCTGAGCGAAGGTACGGTATGTGTGTGAAGAGGGAATGTTGGTGTGTATGATGTGGCTCTTTGCAGTAACACTGTTAAACATTTGGCTCTTGATATCTGGACGCTCGGCCACCCCTGGTCTATGGGATAGCGGGGGTCTAAAAAAAAAAAAACGTGGAAGTAGCGGCAAATCACACATGGAAGTTTGCTTAGGCGACATGTTTACATCCACATCAAGGCTGTATCTATTAGCTTCATGGCAAATGTGTCAGACAGTTGGACAATATCGGCATATTGGATTAAAAAAAAAGCCAATATCAGAAATCCCTTCTTACTACCAAACTTGACTGACTGACACTAATCAGTCCTGTGAGGATTTTGCAGGTCTTTTTGATTGTTCCCAAATTAAGAAACAGGAACCAAAAAGGAAAAGGTCTATTTAACATACATTACATCCACTTGAACCTTGGTTAGCGTCATTTCTTCCAGAAGCTCTGACTCTAACCAAATAAATTTATCATAAGAAATCATGTAAATCCAATGACTGCCTTCCAGATACCCGAAAATGTTAACACAAAACATGATTTTTTTTTTTTAATAGTTTTCCAATTATGGTTTAAAATGCAGAAAACAATTCGAAGTACATATAAATATAAATCATGAATGTACTTGTCATTCCTACCGAGGTACAGGCTAAACCTGTCCATACATACACAACATACCAGACAATATGGCAGGGGGGGCAGGACAGGACAGGAGGACTGGGTGATAAAAGGGGAAAAGGAGAAGGTAGAACAAGAGGAGGGAAAAAAAACAACTATGCTCCTAGGGATAGTACAGTATGTACAATACTAAATATGGTATCTCTGAACACGTGATAGCAGTGATAATTAAGCATAATAATTATTATTGAGGGGCTGCACGGCGGTCGAGTGGTTAGCGTGCAGACCTCACAGCTCAATCCCACCCTCGGACATCTCTGTGTGGACTTTGCATGTTTTCTCCGGGTACTCCGGTTTCCTCCCACATTCCAAAAACATGCTAGGTTAATTAGTGACTCCAAATTGTCCATAGGTATGAATGTGAGTGTGAATGGTTGTTTGTCTATATTATTATAGACAAACATTATTTGTCTATATTATTATAGACAAACATTATTATTGCGACTTCCTCGTCCCAATAAGCCCGTCTCGCCCTCCCTTGCAACGCCCCTTATAATATTCTAGTAAACCACAAGGATGTTCTGTGGTTTACACTAAAACGCAACTCAATGTAGGAATGTAACTGGAAGTCGAACCTCTTGTATTTGTCGATATAATGACAATATATGATCTATTTTGAGGTCCGAGAAGGAATTGAATTTTTCATTTGGGTCTTAGGAAACCAGAGTCTCTCATCCCACACCACTAACCTCTGACGTCACAAAGGTTCTTCTGGGTGAATGGAGTAAAACTCCCACAGAAACCGGTGCGGTCATGTTGCGACCAGTCCCAGCCTACGTGTTAAAGGTTCGGGAACGCTGAAAAGACTTGACAGTTATTCGTTGCTGTGCCAGGTTGTGGCTTGTGCCGATGCCAGCGCGGTGCCAAAATACTTCGCTGAAAGAAACCGTTGTGTCACCTTGACATGTCTTTTCAAATTCTCATCTGAACTTACGCATCTCCTCTTTTATTCACGACGACTTGAGAGATGCTAGGAATCCGCCTTGGGAAAATATTTAGTCAACGACGTCTTCGATACAACGGATACTTTGATGTCATGAACAAAGTTGTACACACCGCTTCTGTCAATCTGCAAACAGACAAACTTGTTGCGTTGCATATTTTTACAATCAACTATTTCTTTGTTTTGGTATTAGCATGTTTAATACGCCTACAAGTTTTCCTTTCTTCTCTTGCATAGATATTGCCATATATTGGGATTAGGGATACTCCGACCGATCGGCCACCAATTAGTATCCATCACGGAATGAAGGAAGCACAGTCAAACGTTAGCTTACGGGATGCCATGCATGTCTTCGTCACTGTCATCCCGCACAGCAAAGTTTATCATCATCATCATCATAATGAGTCAGTGGTGAGAACCTATACAATTTACGACTTAAGACGCCTTTAATGTGCGTGTGAGGCATATTAAAGGGCTTAAGCTTGCATTGTGTTTTTATGTACTTTGCTTGTTGACTTGATTAAATCGTTGCGAGTGAACAACGGCAATTAAAGAGACGGTTGGGTTATTGGAGCTGAATCCAATCTAATAATTACAACAGTGCCTTTTATTGCAAATGACTGCGTCAAAAATCAGAGAACCTAGACGACAGCGTGGCGTTCCGACAGTCGCCTCCGCAGATTGGGGGGAGTCTACTGTATTCGTACAATAAAGATTATTACACTATCACAGCACCGTGACATTTCTGTTGGCAGAATATTGCAATAAATGTCGTATCGCAGGTTTCATGTTGCTGAAGATGATGGTCAGGGTAGACCACCTGAAAAATAGATGCTATGATGTGACATTTTGGGGGTGTAGGGGGTCATTTTTGGATGGAGTGGACTGGCTGAATTTCATCCCAAACGCAATCCCGCCCCCCTTCAAACACCAAACACGTCGAAACGGCGACATGAAACACCGCAAACGTTGGCATAAAAACTTTGAAACTTAGCTAGCAGAGTTGGGTTGGTTTAGCAGGGCATGCTAGTGAGGCTGTTTGTGTATGTGTGACTCTGCTGTACGAGTGTGGTTTAACTCACATTAATGCAAGCAAGATTTTTATGATTTTTTTTTTCGCATCATGCAATTATTGAATGAAATAAGGACAAAAGGCACGTTTTATTCCTGCTTGGAGCTAGTCTTAACCGTCAGACATTCTCAATATTTACTGTCTAATTGTGTAAACAAAATAAGGGTGTCATTATGCTTTATACTTGAAAGGTCCAAAAAAAAAATTACAAATTCAGGATAATTTGACAAAATATTTCCTGCTTTCATGCCTCTGGAACATCATTTTATATTTTACCATTGTTTGACAATTCCTTTAATAAATGAAAATAAATTTGGGAGCAGCAATTTCACCAATAACCTGTAATATTTTAAATCCGATATATTGTGCACGACGCCACCGCAGCGTGTCTAACTTTTTGGGACTTTGGGATCTATTTGTGTCAGCTGCTTTGTAAACTAAATATCAGACAGAGGTTTAGAGACACACGGGAACAGACACACACTGTTTGGAACAAAGCCTCCTTGCGTTGCTGCCCGGGCCTCATTAGAGAATGAGCTCTCCGGTCCGGAGACACAAAAGCCTCACTCTCTTCTCCCTTCCTTTTCCCTCTCTTCTTCTGTTCTCCCAGCCTTTTGATGTCAAGGGTACTGAACCATAGTGCATAGTCCGAAGAATAAACTCATCAAGAATAGACCCTCGCTCTCCAAATTTCCCTCCACCGATTGTGCTTGTGTGTGCAGAGAGGACCGAACCATACACGGTTATTGTGTGTTCGCTGCTCGGCGGATGGCACACGGCAGTGTGATGGAGACATCATAGGGGCCATAGAGTACTACCCCTGTTACTTGTTACAATCAGGGGCTATCCTATAGAGAGTGAAGCACTTCATATCATGAACATTACTGTTTATTTTTACAGTATGTTTATGGTCCTTATTCATCTTCGAGACACATTGTCATATTAGCTTAGTAGGATCTTGTCGGTCACATCGATAAGTAACCACAAATGGTACTATGTATGGTGGAGATGGGGCGCATCGGTCCTCGATTCAGGATATTGTGAGTTAGTGGAGTGGGGGTGCTATGGAGACGTCCGCAATCCCACCAAAATAAATGCCTCCCAATGAGGAGGTAGAGTCCTGCTGGCCAATTTCTGTCGCAAAACCTCGCATTCTCATTGCCTAGAACTGTAGACAAGTTCGTCGTTCATCCTTAGAAAGGGTCTGGGGGGGGGGGGGGTGGGAGGAAACCGGAGTACCCAAAGAAAACCCATGCATGCACGGGGAGAACATGCAAACTCCACACAGAGATGGCCGAGGGTGGAATCGAACTCGGGTCTCCTAGCTGTTAGGTCTGTGTGCTAACCACTCCATCACCGTGCAGCCTAGATAAAATAATTCATTCATTTTCTACCGCTTATCCTCACGAGGGTCGTGGGTGGTGCTGTCTTTGGGCAAGAGGCAGGGTACACCCTGGACTGGTTTCCAGCCAATCACAGGGCACATATAGACAAACAACCATTCACACTCACATTCATACCTATGGACAATTTGGAGCCGCCAATTAACCTAGCATGTTTTTGTAATGTGGGAGGAAACTGGAGTCCCCGAAGAAAACCCACGCATGGCCGAGGGTGGAATCGAACTCGGGTCTCCTAGCTGTGAGGTCTGCGTGCTAACCACTCACCGCCGTGCAGCCTATTTAAAATAATGAAGATAATAATTATAGATTATCTGCGCTTCACTACAAGTTAACTCTGTGCTTGTGATGGAGTTAATCCTGATTAAACATTTTAATCGACTGCCAGCTCTATTAATAGGTAAAGTTGGCACATTTCCATAACATATTGTGTAGAATCCGTCAAGAAGTCAACAAAGTGGCATGTCTTTCTCTCCCTCCCCGTGAAGAAGATGTTTAAATGGGGCCCATCGCTGGAGGCCCATCACAAAGACACAGCGGAGACGACAGAGGACAGGACTCTGGCTTTAGTCATGTCTCTCTAAGTCTTCTTTTCAGAAGCACGGCTTAAAAAGCAGCCATCTTTCTTTTCATGCTCCCCCCCCCCCCCCCCCCTTCAATCCCTCCACCTTCTCCGAAAAAGGTCGTCCATTGTGATGGCGAGCGAGAGGCTGCTGTGGCATTTATAGGAGAGGGGATGGAGGAGGGGAGAAGACAATAAAGACAGAGAACAAGAGAAAGGGAAGAAAATATGTGTATGAAGGCCACTTTTTTTTTTTTTTTTCAACTTCCTCCGCAAAGTGCCCTTAACCCCCCTCCCCACCCGCTCCACGCTCTGCTCCTTCAGGGTAGCGCAGACAAAAGACGCCCGACTCTCACAATGTGCTCTCTTCCTTTCGCCCGGCACGCTTTATATCCTCGCCGCATTCACCGGATCTACTGGAGAGCGCCCAGCGCATGTGTGTGCATGTTCTTTGGTGTTCCAAACAAGGGTGGTGGGGGTCTATGTTTGCTGAGGATCTTATAGTGCAAGGGGCAAGGGCTCCCAGGTGTTACTATGGAAACGCCTTTGAGAACAACAGGTGATTCTACCGGAGGCCTGTTCCTCTCCACAGTGAGAAACTACAGGAGGCCATTAGTCTTTGTGTGTGGGTTTATATAACTACATATGCCGCAAACAACTTAGTGCCACGGGTCTTAACCAGCTCCAATAAGACCCACGTCATGTCTGAAGTTGCCGGGCTGACCACCTTAATCACACGCTCCCCGCTTTGCACACACTCCCTGACCACATGTGAAAGCACTCACACACACACACACGGACAGGAAATTAAAATTACGCTTTTGCGGATCAACTGCATATGTTAAGATTTCCCTCCAGTACGTAACCTTGTGCACACGACACGCCTCCATGCTTTTCTACTTCCTGCTTGCTAAGGAGCACACGGGAAAGATGCATGCCGAGCTCTTATAAAACGCACTTCTGTCGCCTCTTTTTGCCTCTCGTGCAAAAAAGACGCAAAAGACGTTTGGATTCGAATGTGGGAGGAAAACCGGAGTGCCCGTAAAAAACAGGGAGAACATGCCGAATAGCGATTCGAAACCAAGTCTTCCCGATCTCCTGACTGTGTGGCCAACATGCTAACCACTTATATACCATGCGGCCCCCAAAGAGAGCAAACAATTATGTTAAACATTTTTTAAAGTTATTTTTCATTGAATTTTGAAAAAATATTATTTACAAACAAAAAAGTTATAAAAAAACGCGAAAAAATATAGACTTCCCAGTGATGGCAAGCGAGTTCAGGAGACTTTTGGACCACATTTTCTGTGAAAATCAAACTTGAGCAAGATAAGATAAGATATGCCTTTATTAGTCCCATCAGGGGGAACTCCAGATTTACGGCAGCAAAAGCGGAATACAAAGGTATTAGCTATATAAGTTATGTATATATATACTATTTAGAGCTGTGTGCATGTTACTCAGCTACGTGTTTATTGCACAGTTTATTGCACAGGATTTTTTGTGTAGTTAGAGCTACGAGAAGAAAAGCCCTGCAATATCACTCCGTCACATAGGATGAAGAGTTCATAGTGTCTACTATGTCGTAAAAAAAAATTCTCCCATCCACTGGAGAGCGTCAGACTGGCAGTGTATTTAGTGCGTCACTGAAGAGTATTTGAAATAATACACCATTAGCAACAAACACTACCATCTTTTAAAGTAAGAACATCCAGCTCTTGTAACGGCTGGAGAGAGATGAATGCAGGTGTCCAAAATGTTGAGGCCGCTCGGGATATAAAGCGCATCAACCTGCGCAGACGTGTCCTTAATACAAATAAAGGAACGGGCATTATGAGTAAACTGAGAAAAAGGAACAGTTAGCTCCCAACAAAAGCTTCCCTTTCAACGTTGTGTTGAATGAAACACACCTTAGTCCTGTAGGAGCTTGTATGTTGAGGATGCACGCCTTCATACCGCGTTAAACCTTCGGCTGAACCACGCAGACGCTGAAGGGGTAGAAAAAAAAACTTGCTTGTTTTGTCCCGGGATTTGAAAGTATTAAAAAGCAGTTAAGAGTTATG
The DNA here is from genome assembly GCF_030265055.1 of Doryrhamphus excisus. NCBI lineage: Eukaryota > Metazoa > Chordata > Actinopteri > Syngnathiformes > Syngnathidae > Doryrhamphus > Doryrhamphus excisus. The sequence goes on from NC_080466.1 coordinate 41,592,122, forward strand.
ACGTCATAGTTGGGCCTTTTGATTGATGTCAACCTCTGATTCATCATTCTCCTTTACATCTTCTACAAACACAAAAACTTCCAAGAATCATGCTTCTCCACTCCACGGCAAAATGATGCCATTGAAATCCAAGACAATAACATAGCTTTCCAAGTGTTTACTGTACTTCCTAAACTGAGTTTTTTTTGTTTTATAGCAAATGCAAAAGCAGGTTTTCACTCAGATTGTTCCAGGTAACGTGTCTGGCTTGTGTTGATCTGAAGTAAATTAGCTGTAGCGCTGTATAAGCCGCAGGGTTCTGCGTTTATGGAAAAAGTAGCGGCTTATACATCAGGAATTACAGTACTTCCATGAACGTATGTTGTATACCTGATGCAATATTTCTATTAAGAAAGTCAACTGTCAACTATCGTCTGGTGTGGACAGCAAAAAGACCATTGGAAGTTTATTTGAAGCCAGAACAAGACAACATCGTGAAAAATATTAATTTCTTTAACATGTATGCACATGACACTGAGCGTGTAAAAATATCGTCCCGGTTCCGAGCAAGAAAATCGTGCACATGTGGAATTGTAATATGTGATGTATTCCAATGTAACTTGTGTGCATGTTCAAAATAAATTGAACAATTACCATATCAACACGACATATTCACAGCTACTCCCTTGCTGGCAGTTCTCTTAATGGAAATGAAGTTGTTGATCAAACGACAGTGATTACAAAAAAAAAAACTATCTTTTGAAAAACAAATGCAAGTAGCCCAGGAAAAACCTAAATGAACACGTTGAACAACAAAAGGGTTGTCATCATAGCATTAGTCCGAGACGGTGATAAAGCTGTCAAATGTCAGCACACTGGTCACTCAGTCGACCGCGTGAGTTTCTAACCTTCACATTCCTTGTGGTTCTTTCAAGAGAGACAATGCAGTCAGTGGGTTTTATTTAAAGAGATCACAGGGCTTCCGCGAACAAGGCATTGTTCTGTTTGATTGGCTTGGCCTCACACCTCGCTAAAAGGACTGAAGGGGGGGTGGACACACACACACACACACACACACATACACACACATTCTCTGTGGACTCTTGGTTCAATAGAATTCTGAGAACAATGTCCAAAGGATATAAGAGGTCAGGAGGAGAAATGTGGGCCGGAAAAAAAAAAAAAAACTTTGTCTGTTCTATCACACTTGTGGAGGTGTTCAGTACGTCAAAACACCATCTTGCCAAAAATAGCACATGGTCGTATGTACAGCCGTCCCTCGCTCCATCGCGGTTCAAACATCGCTCCCTCACTCTATCACTTTTTTACAGAAAATTCAATTGACCCACTTTACAATAAGGTAAACAAAAATAAAGGGTACAGTAGGTTTGTTCCTCCAGACTACTGTAATCTTATCTTAATTTTTCTACCGCTTATTACAAGGGTCACTGGGGTGCTGGAGCCTATCCCAGCTGTCTTCAGGCAAGAGGCGGGACTGGTTGCCAGCCAATCACAGGGCAAATATAGACAATACCGTCGCCAATTAACCTAGCATGTTTTTGGAATGTGGGAGGAAACCGGAGTACCCGGAGAAAACCTACGCATGCACGGGGAGAACAATCGAACTTTGCACAGAGATGCCCAAGGGTGGAATTGAACTCCGGTCTCCTAGCTGTGTGGCCTGCGCGCTAAACACTCAATCGCCATGTAATAAAATAATTACGTTGTTTCAAAAAACAACCCCTTCATAGTGGCCAAAAGAAAGTGACCAAAAAAAAGACTGGACTCTTGTCTTTCATTAGACAAACAAGGTTTGTTTCTACATTTTTCCATTCTTTAGTATTCAGCACTAAATGATACTGTAGGTAAGTTTCAGGAAAATACCAGTTACCGACTGAAAAACAGCTTTTAGTGAAACGATACACTTCAAGCATAGCTTTCACTTTCACGCAAATATTTATTGCTTTTGTGACAGCTCAAATATCTCGACAACATAAAGGGGTTGTTTGACATCAAAATAAGAATTTATTTACAAATGCAACACAATTCCCACATTTGGAACTGAACTGCGTGTACATATGTATTCATGATTAATATTCTATACTTGTATACTATATTGCGAAATAAGGGGTGTTAGTTATGTAACTATAGGGGTGTTATTTCATGTCTAGAAGGCTCTAATAATCGTACTTGAAAAGTTATAAAGAGTTTTTCAATAATCTAACCATGGTGTTGAATCCTACGTCACGGAAATTAACTTTAGTCTGGTCTGGAACCAATTAACACGATAAACGAGGGGTTATTGTACTTTATTGTACTTTATACTACTAAGGCCCTGTGTCGCTCTTTGTGCATCTGGAGTCTTCCAATGGGTCAATAGGTGAGTGAGCCTTCCTGCGATATTAACTTTGAAAAATACTTGAAACACCTTAGTTAATTAACCACATCAACCGATGGGCGTGTACGGGTTGGGGGAGCAATTAGTCAGTCACCTTTCAACCAGGATGAACCCGTTCACCTGGGAAGACAAAGCTTCATCAGAAAGAAAGGTGGGGGGGTTGGTGGGGTGGGGGCGGACAGAGGTGAAGGGTGAAATACCTACCGCTCCTTCGGTTATCATGTGTGCGTCTTGGCGTGCATCCGGGTGTGAAAAGTGCAGTGGTGGTTGTTTGACATTTTATTCTTCGTTTTCATGGAGAGGGAAGGACGGAGGAGATCGACAGGACGAAAGGTCGGGGACTCCCCGCTGATGGACAATGCGTCAGCGCCATTTTTCGCACCTCTATGTGAAGTCCCAGTTTACATGCAGCCTCTCTAATTCATTGGCGGTCCAAATGCGGTGTGCCTCCGATACACTAGGGGGCGATTATGGCCATTTGAGCTTGTTTTGGTAATGTGGTTAAAGGCTTTAATGTGCGTTTAAATGGCATCTGCTTTGGTTCTTGTGGTTATGGTGCTCGTCAAAAGCATACAAATGGTAAACGATAACTACAAAGTGAATTATTTGGAATGTTTTAGAGGGTTTCTTATACATTAATTAATCTGTGGCGGGTCACCAAAAAATGACCGCCACAGATTTATATTATATTGATATATTTATATTGACTTTCTTAATACAGATTTGAACTTGATTAGAATCCTGCAGACATGAAATAACAGTCACTTTTACTCTTCTGTTATTTATTGTTTTACGCATATTTATATATATTTTGTAGCTCTTATGCTGCAGGGATTCGAAATGGCTACTAGCTAGCGAGCTAGCCAGTTAGCCTCAAATTAGTTTCTTCTAAACCTAAGAAGCCAAAAACCTACCACTTCCACACGTAATGGGAGTAGAAAGTTTTTCATTATATCGTGTTGGACATGCCATGGTTGAATAAAGAATTTTATTTAATAACGATGACTAAGCGCTAACACAAACACGTAACTTTTAGCTGTTGGTTGCAAAGTGGTCACTAAGCATGCTGGGTACTCCTGCGACCATGACAATACGCTACACTTCAACATGGTGAGATACACACTCATGAAAATACTGCAAGAAAAATTGCAAGAATTGACATTTTGCACTGTCAAATGCCGTCAGTGGAGTTTCAGGTTGTGCAGGGCTGTCAAACGGCAGAGGGCTATGTGCAGATGTTGCATGGGGCATCCCTCATGACTGAAGGCCCCCGTCTGCGTGGTAACGACTGGCTTTTTCAACAGGAGTTTTTGTCCTACACCCATTTGGAACCTCCTCAAAGGAAAACTGCACTTTTTCAAAATTTTGCCCATCAGCCATAATCCTTGTGCGAGACATGAACCCACGTCTTTCTCTTTCTCGTGCATTCCGAAGATAATACAATCAGGCAATTCATGCACGTAATGGGACACACCTATTCCGCCTACGATGCCCACTACAAAAACCTCCAACAAGTTTTTAGGGTTTTATGTCAGTACTTACAGTATTGTGCCATATTGTCGCCGTTATGGAACTTCCTTTCTGGACGTATCGATTTCACATAGCAACATAGAAAGGAATGCTAAACCTAGCGCTAACTTTTCCAAATTCAAAAACCAAAACACAGCAGCAGTGATGGCGGCTCTATTATATAATATGAGGCACTGTGATCGATTGTGTGGTGAAGCTAGTCGCTAGCCCACTCGTAGCTAGCAGGTGTGGTGCGGCAAGGTGTCACTACACCAGCAAAGTAGTTATTTGGCGTAACAGTAATAACAATGTCGCTGTAGCTTAGTTAATATGCAGGGTACATTATTATGTAATAGTACATTATTGCTGTTTTTTGGAGTTTTTTTGAGAAGGCTCTATAGGTGGAATATGCTGATTTTATATATTTAGAACACATGGAAAATAGAAAGACATGTGTTTACGTCTCACTTGTAGATTGTAGATGATGGGCATAATTTTTTAAGTTTTCCTTTTAAAATCCAATTATGTAAAATATAAATTCTTGCAATATTTCAACTGGCTTATGACCTTTGACATACAAGGTTCTCTATCCACGGCTCTATCGACCTTCAAACTGTCTGAAATTCCATAAATGTGCAAAGGACATAAATGACACGTCTTATCAAATAGCACGGCAAGTTCACTTCGACCTTCACAACTTAAGTCTGGCAACACCGCTTCAGGTGCAAAGCTACCTTTCGGATGCAAAACTAAACTAAATCCAAATACATAATACACTAGTAGATAAATACTTTCAGTTGTCTTCTAAAGTTTACACCCACGAATATCTGCGCTTTGTTGCATAGTTGATATTATATTCATATATTGTTTACAAACTCGGGCAATAAGTCACTGGCACACAAAACGCCAACACGTGTGAATGAGTGACAGCAGCAGTTTTTGCTTCCGTTTTGTTATTTTGTACTCATGACTCTATTTTATACTGAAACAATTCTACACAACCAAAGGAATTAAGGAAACAGTTCTACTTTTATTATATTGTTATAGTTAGAGGTGCATGTCAATCTTTGAAAAGTACATTTCAGTTGCTAAACTCCAAAAAATGTAGGAAAAAAATGACCATAAATTCAATATTCCAAACTCCTACTTTGCTCTCTAATTAGCAAAAAAACTGCAAAACTTGTTCCTTCCTCGTCTGAATGAATCCTAAAATCGAATAACGTCTACATGATGGTTAATGGAGATGCACGTGCATCACCATTAACTAGAATATGAAGGTACCTGTATATATTTAAAGTCGAATCATATAATGATGTCGTCAAATTTCAAGTATACTTGAATACTTGCTTAGTATTTACTTGGTAGCGGATCGACCTGTGTAGTATCTCCCACTCCAACACAAACCGGATCATTTATTTTGCATTACGGCGAAGCAAAAGAGGGAAAAAATGTGAATAATCAACCTCATAACAAACAATCACAAGCAAGGATGACACCCACGAAGAAACAAAATTCACGAACACGAAATATGCAATTTTACACAGCATCGTTAGTTTCCTAATAGTGAAAAAAGTGACACTCACCAGGCGGTCCCGGTGCGTCCTGAACCCCTCCAGAAAAACCAAACTTCCGTCGCCCTCCTCTTCCTCTTTTATTAACTCTGCTCAACGCCGGCAAACTAACTTGGTTTTGGGGCGCCGCTCCGCCGCTTCTTCCGAGGAGGATGTCGGTTGTAAACTGACAGCCGGTGTTGTGGAGTTCGCCCTGCTACACCTTGACTCTGTGGGTGAATGTCGGCGCGGAAAGAGAGCGCCGTCCTCCGCTCATTCACAGCCGGGGGCTTCACGCTCCCAGTCCGCAGCGACCCACAGCTGGCCTCCCACTTAAAGGGGCAAAGGACCGGCGGCGGTTCCAGGCGGTGTTGACAATTCCTCAGTAAAGCAAGTTGCCATTGGCTGTCCTAAAAGTCGCTCGAAGATGACATCATCGTCTCATTAGCATAATTTCCAATCTCTTGTGTGACGGCTAGATGATAGGAGGAGTATTATGAAAATAAAGTCAAAAAAGTATGACACAAAAAGTTGTACATTTACGAGAATAGAGTCGTAAATTCATGATGAAAAAATAGCGTAGTTACAAGAAAAATAGTCGTAAAAAATCTTAATATTACCTTTGCCTCCCGAATTACGAATGTTAGAATGACGTCATAAATTTACGAGAATTAAGTCGCACATTCATGAGAATAACGTCGTAATTACCTATTACCTTTGTCCAAGGCTCTCCGAAAGGCTCTCCAAAAAGTGCTGCCCCTAGTGTTTCAACAAAGAATTACAGGCTTAAAACCTGCATACTTCCGCATCAGAGTGTCCAGAAGTCTCCAATAACACAGAAAATATCTACATTCTTGCTAAATGTAATAAGAAAGACGCCGATTCGGGGAAAAGAGATAGAGGGAGATTTTTTTCCAGGCTGAAACGTAGAAGAAATTAAGTCAATAAAAAGCATCAATTATACACAAATTGACCAATTTGTCTCGTGTTTTAATGATGAGATAATTTCTTCCTTTAAATCCATCTTCATGAAAGCATGAGTCCTTCCATTTATTTCACGACAATTCACGTTGCTGAAATGCGATTCCTGTTATTAACCCTACAAAGTGCAATGACAACAGAGAGGAATTACATTAAAAATCCAAGAAATCAAGCCGTTCAATTGTCAAGGGTAATATTGGTCTCTTTGAGCCTGATGTTTGCCATGTTTTTCAGCCTCAAAGGAGGGGACGAAAGGGGATAAGTGGTGGTCATCATGAGGAACGAGGACCCCCACAAACTCCGGACAGATGCTGCAAAGATGGTCTTTTCACTGATCCATGCAAGGTCATGGCGGGGGGAGCACTAGCCTCAGGTCGACATACATCCTCTGCAGCTCGGTCGTGATGCCGTAGCAGATGACTAGGGACAGTTGGCAAAGAGGTTGGAAGGCTGGGCCAATGTGTGGCTGGTGGTTTAAGGCGGTCAGTATAGTGGAAACCAACGAGTTTGTAATGAAGAAGCCCAGAGCACGGAACGGATCAAATTCCAGCAGGTTGGCACCATGGTGAGGCACCTGACAGTTGACCACTGCGAGGACTTTGGAGCCACTTTGGTTTGATGCAATAGACCACAGAGTGGATAGTGGTTCGGTAGGTGGCCTGTTGGTGCTGGGAATTAGTGGAAATGGGTGCACAGATGCACACTGAGGAACAGTGGGTTCTTTGGCACCTTTGTCCTGCGGCGAGGCATCAGCATGGATGAAGAGCCGAAGTTTCCACAAGGCCGGTGTGCCCTGCCGTCTATCGACATCGCAACATCGGGGGAAAGGGTGTTGGAGAGATGAGCAGCTAGGGCCACCATCTCATCTGGCCACCTTGGGGACCGTTCGCCGCAACAGTGGCAAGTCGTGTGCTGGCTTGAACAGCTAGTTCCAGGGCTTGGAAATCTTCGGGCTATTAAGAGTTTGCAGTTAGTTTTTGACGTGCTAACCACTAGGTCGCCATGCAACCCAATGAAAAATAAAGTGTCCTTGTGTTCTTTCCATTTTATTTCAACTACAAAAATAAGCCTTTGAAATAAAATGGAACACAAGGACCTGAAATAAAATGAAACACAAGGACTGTCTGAAAGATTACTGGGGTGATTTTTGAAGTGGGTGAGGAACAAGCAGTTTATGCATTTGCTTGTTTACACCACAACCTTAAGAAATATCGGCACAAAGTATGACAAGAGAGCCATAAAATTGCAACGGCTCATGCAAACGTTTACAAGCTTTGATTTTGAAGGACTAAACCAAAGCCTGGTGTTAGCTTGCTCCAAGTAATTGACTTTTTACTTTTGAAAGGTAGCTCTCCAACGGGTTTATTCATTTATTATCAACTCCTGGAAGTCTTCTGGAGTGTGACCAATCACAGTGGAGTGGGTGTGTCCGGAGGCAGGCTGTGTGTGGAATAAATTAAAACAAGCCGTTTTGGAAATCCAAGGAAATACAGCTGGAATAGGTGCAGATTCTGGAAGATCTAGAAAGCTTTCTGTGTGGGTTATTGTGTGTAGCTGCTCTATAGGGGTCCACAACTCAATACAAATGGCCCAAAAATGAGCATAATAGGTACCCTTTAATAATGTTTTGAAAAACCGCAATAGAGCGAAGGAGCGATATTCTGTCGTTGTGTGGCTACGATTGTTGTGGCTGTGAAAAAGTTTGATTTTCTATCGCAGTAACATCGAATAGTCCTTGCATGAGAGCGGTCAAAACAACCTTTAGTGGCTAAAGCAGTAACATCTACTGTATTTTCCGGACCCTAAGTCAGACTTTTTTTCATAGGTTGGCTGTTCCTGCAACTTATACTCCAGAGCGACTTGTAAATGGAAAAAACTGTTTATGTTACATAAACCCTGGACATCTTTTCTGTTCATGTTTATTTTTTTTGTGTAGCTGAATAACCATTGTGTTAGCATATCTTACACCTATTCCGCCTGTTCTCTATTCTTTTATTGTTAGAACTTGCCTTCTAAGAGGACGTAATATCTGTTTTGGTCAAGTCGTTTGCGACTTATACTCCAGTGTGACTTATGTATGTTTTTTTTCTACCTAATTATGCATTTTTGGCCTTGTGCGACTTATAGTCCAGAAAAAACGGTACTTTAAATCAAATGATCAGTTTTTAGGAAGCATTCGAGGGCCCCTGGAAATCTTCGGGCCCTATGAAATTGCCTGTTTTTGCCTAATGGTAAGTCCGCCCTGGTTTAGCATTTGTCAAATGTCATATCCCCAAAACCAATTACCTGATCTCTTCATTGAATGTCCTTTGATGGTTCAGTATCTTGTTCAAGGATACTTCAACATGGTCCCAGTGGACTTAGGATCAAAGCCACAACCTTCAGTTTGGGGGGGACTGGCACTCGACAACCTGAGCCCTGGTAGAGAATCTGTTCAAATTGGGTCGGATTCTTTGTCCCACTTCCATCAGTGTCATCAAGGACATGGTTCACAATGGTCAGAATTTCAACTGCAACGGTTGTTCTTGGTCTTCCTTGTCTCTGTATGTTCCTATCCATTGAAGATGGATGCGGCACTCGTGCCCTCGGAACTGGCTTTTATTTTGCCCAATTGGTCTGATCACGTCAATAGAAACTTTCGAACTTTTATCTTGCGTATACAGCGTCTACCCAGTGGGAAACGCCGCGGTCACCTAAGACCATGCTTTCTACTTCTTTTGATAAAGTTCAACAGGATACTCCTGCCTGTGTTTTCGTGCTTTCAGAGCAAACCGAGGAGCTCTGACGACCTAATAGCATCGAAGAAAGAGTGAGTCAAGGGAGTGCACACAGTAACAATAAGATTAAAAAAGGTGCAGTTCAATGGGCATGCAGCGAAATGGAGGGAGAAAAGAGGAGTGAAGGAAAAAGAGGAAGAGAATGAGGTAGAGAGAGGTTGACTGTGCTTTGGGATGGATGATGTGCCATTTCTAATCCCTCCTGTTCTTGCTTTGAGCTGGGGCCCAGCAGGAAGTGGGAGCTGGGCAGACAACAATTAACAAAAGAGCTGCGAAGAATACAATTGGCCATCAATGGCCAGCCATGAGCCTTTGTGCCAGTCACCATGGAGACGGCACAACACCACCATACGGCGATTACAAAACCCTGTTCGGCACCTCATTTTTTTCTTTCCCCTTCCTCGTACTCTTTCTTTTATCTTACGTTTTCAAAGCAATGTCCATTTGTTCCCTTTTCATTTCCATCTCTTTCTCTCTCGTAGCCACGTCTTTCTTTCAAAGGACCTTAAGACGGGAACGAGTGATGATTTTCAGCACATGCTCTGGTCGAGATGCTCATGTTGCATTGTGGACAACATCATGTGACCAACGTTAATGTCTCATCTCATTCATTTCAAATATGTGTCAACTGTGGAAAGCTTTCCAAAAACACCTTGGACTGGTTGATGGTTAATCGGTGGGCACATAAACAAACTTAAATTATTCCAGAGTCTCACGTTGACCTAGCGTTCATGTCTGTGTAGATTCATGGTATACGGCAAAGGTTGAATCGAGGCAAACGGACTGTTTCACTTTTGATCCAGAAGTGTGGTGTCTCCCAGTTTGTGTATCTGGTTGATGTGTCCCAAAAGGGTTGCTGGTGTTGTTGCCTACCTGGTGGCAAAACTGCTTGTTATTGACCACTCTTCCCGTGGAATGAGACGATCTTTGGGGGAGTGGATATTGTTGTAAGCATACGATATACACATCGAGAGGAGTCAGTTGAGGTGGCTCGGGCATCTAGTCCGGATGCCTCCCGGAAGCCTTCCTGGTGAGGTGTTCCGGGCATGCCCAGCCGGGAAAAGGCCCCGGGGCAGACCTAGGACACGCTGGAGGGATTATGTCTCACAGCTGGCCTGGGAACGCCTTGGTGTTCTCCCAGTGGAGCTGGAGGAGGTGGCCGGGGATCGGGAAGTCTGGGCTTCCCTACTAAGACTGCTGCCCCCGTGACCCGGACCCGGATAAGCGGAGGAAAATGGATGGATGGATGGATGGCCTACGATATATTTTATATTTTATATTTTTTCAATATTTTCAATCTGTGGCCACGGTTCTCAGCTCGAAAACAGGGGATCGCACCTTCTGGGTTGGGGGTGAGATCGACAGAGCGAGGTCGATCGACCTATGTTCCCGCCCTCATCTATTGTCATGAGCTTTGGTTTGTGACTGAAATAAAAAGATCCCAAATTCAAGCAGACGAAATGAGTTTCTTTCTTCGAGTGGGAGGATTTTGGTCATCCAGGAGGAGCTTAGAGTCGCTGGTCCTTAACATCCAGTGGTTTCAGTTGAGTTGTCTCTGGAATCTCGTCCAGATGCTTCCTGGATGCCCGCTAGTGAGGTGGGATTATGTCTCACAGCTGACTGGGGTCTCCCTCTGTGGAACTGGGAACTGGTATAGGTGTTTGTAGACCGGGGAAGTCTGGACTTCCTTACTTACCAGGTCAGCAGAAGAAAATGGAATGGACTGTTTTTTTTACAAACCTCAGTCAAACATCGTTGACCTCAAAGGAATGTCCCAGTTTTTGAGATGCGAATGAACTGCTGACCTTGCGTCCAAAGAAACTACTCTCCTATATTGTGCCATGCTTTTGTATAAAGGTTGCTTGGTCTTTCCAATGTAGATGTCATTGCACTCTTCACTACACGGCACTGTATAAACAACATTGCTGAGTTTTCTGGATTTTATCTTTGGGGTGTTGATGTTTTTGAAGTTTTTGTGAAGCTGCACATGCAAACTCTGCATCGAGATATTCCAATGCAGTCGCTTATGTAACTTTTCAGCTCTTTTTTGTTACATACACAAGCTTTATAGATGATACTCCAGATCTTTTATGGTAGATTTATTGTAATCAAACAGTCAAAAAATATATACATTCACTGATCCACTAACAAACATCAGGCATTCTTATGACCTTAGATTTTTATCCGTAATTTGGAATGTACCCTGCACACTGACAACGACTGCGTGAGATAAACACCATCAGTGTCAAAAACCTCAAAAATCACCGGCTTGGTCCTCTTCAGGTATCGCTGCAATCTACTTCACCTCAGCACATCTTCACCAACATGCAAAAAAGGAACATACTCACTTGGGTGACTCAATAAACTTGCAAAAATGTTTTGTGATCGTGTCGATGTCAGATGCTCTTTCTCCGATAAGAAAAGTTTGCATTATTTCCTAGAAGTGACTGCACTGCAACACCTTACGTTGCGAGCCCCCGTCCGCCGAATACAGCAAAAATACTGCAGAGATACAGTGACCACAACGAACTGATTGAGCTGATTGCAAAGCCTGTGACATTGTGCCCAAAGTCTCCAGGATATGGGGTGGTGGGGGGTGCTGTGATCAATGTGGGCAAACACAGGCTCACCTGACCGTCACAGGTAAAATAGTTCACGAGCATCAGGCAAGCCGGTTCCACTTTGCCCTTCACTAATGGAAAGCAAATAACCAGCCGCATAAAACACACATACATGCACAAGCACTCATAGGACAACGGCAGATAACAGAGGCCTCCATGGAGGCCAGGGTACGATGGCGAGGGATTCAGAGTGTCGAGGATGGAGAAGGGGAAGGGAAGTATGGCACTGCCTCACACAAAGGCAGCCCTGAAATAGCCCCCTCTCACAATGAGACCTGCCACTCTGTCTATCAGATAATGTCTAATTGAAAACACTGCCGCTATTGTGCTCCTGTCACCAGCTCTATGGTCCACATAGCCTTCTCTCCCCCACCTCCTTTTTTTCCATTGACGCAGCACGATTGTTCCTTGCCATTGTGGCAAGCATACTCTCATGCTTTGTTTCTCTATCTCTCCCTCTCACTGTATTGTTATAATTTCATCACTTGTTTTTTTGTTCCTCTTCTCCTTTCACTCCCCTGCAGACCTTTTGTTCACCATATTTCGCCGCTTCGTTTGGACCTGCTGCCGATGATGTGTGTCCGCCTGAGCAGGTGTCAGTTTCACAAGTATGAAACGAGATGAAATGGTTCTCGGAGATGAATTAAAACCATTGTTGGCGTCACAGTGGGTGAGATGTATCTGTGTGCTTTTCCTTCAATGGATCATTGACGCTCTGATCGCATCAATAGAAATGTAAGCCCCCCCCCCCCCCCCCCCCCCTGGCACTGATGTATGACCTACAGAACATCGGCCTGTATCATGGAATAATGGACTTCCTACATCTTTCCAGTCCAACCTAGTTTTTCAACCTAGCCAGATACATTTAGAGTAGTTACCGAGGAACTAATGAGGAATTAATGACTAAATCAGATACATTTAGAGTAGTTACTGAGGAACTAATGAGGAATTAATGACTGTCGGATACATTTAGAGTAGTTACTGGGGAACTAATGAGGAATTAATGACTAAGTCAGATACATTTAGAGTAGTTACTGAGAAATGAATGACTGAGTCAGATACATTTAGAGTAGTTACTGAGGAACTAATGAGGAATTAGTGACTATGTTGGATACATTTAGAGTAGTTACTGAAGAATTAATGACTGAGTCAGATACATTTAGAGTAGTTACTGAGGAACTAACGAGGAATTTGACCAAGTCAGGTACATTTAGAGTAGTTACTGAAGAATTCATGACTGAGTCAGATACATTTAGAGTAGTTACTGAGCAACTAACAAGGAATTTGACTAAGTCAGGTACATTTAGAGTAGTTACTGGGGAACTAATGAGGAACAGATTAAGTCACATAAATTTGGACTAGTTACTGAGGAACTAATGAGGAATTAATGACTAAGTCAGATACATTTAGAGTAGTTACTGAGGAACTAATGAGGAATTAATGACTATGTCAGATACATTTAGAGTAGTTACCAAGGAACTAATGAGGAATTAATGACTATGTCAGATACATTTAGAGTAGTTACCAAGGAACTAATGAGGAATTAATGACTATGTCAGATACATTTAGAGTAGTTACTGCGGAACTAATGAAAAATTAATGACTATGTCGGATATATTTAGAGTAGTTACTGAGGAACTAATGAGGAATTAATGGCTAAGTCAGGTACATTTAGAGTAGTTATTGGGGAACTAATGAAGAACTGATTAAGTCACATAAGCTTGGACTAGTTACTGAGGAACTAATGAGGAATTAATGACTAAGTCGGATACATTTAGAGTAGTTACTGAGGAAGTAATGACTGAGTCAGATACATTCAGAGTAGTTACTGAGGAACTAATGAAGAATTAATGACCAAGTCAGGTACATTTAAAGTAGTTACTGGGGAACTAATGAGGAACGGATTAAGTCATATAAATTTGGACTAGTTACTGAGGAACTGATGAGGAATTAATGACTATGTCGGATACATTTAGAGTAGTTACTGAAGAATTCATGACTGAGTCAGATACATTTAGAGTAGTTACTGAGGAACTAACGAGGAATTTGACTATGTCAGGTACATTTAGAGTAGTTACTGGGGAACTAATGAGGAACAGATTAAGTCACATAAATTTGGACTAGTTACTGAGGAACTAATGAGGAATTAATGACTAAGTCAGATACATTTAGAGTAGTTACTGAGGAACTAATGACGAATTAATTACTAAGTTGGATACATTTAGAGTAGTTACTGAGGAACTAATGACTGAGTCAGATACATTTAGAGTAGTTACTGAGGAACTAATGAGGAACTGATTAAGTCACATAAATTTGGACTAGTTACTCGAAAAATAGGCATTTTCGGGCTCACTGGTGCAGTTCAATGTTTCACCATTTTTCCAGCTTCATGTCAAATCCAGTCTAAAATTTGCTCTGAACTGAAAAGGATTGAAAAGCAAGCATTACAAAAGCTACATATACGTTTACAAAAAGCTCTTCCGTGCTAATGTATCCCGTTGGTCTAAAGGAACAAAAAGGCAACATTGTTACATCATCGCATTAAAGCTGTACTTGCCAAAGAGTTGTGCATAATTGAGCCCAGATAAACACAGTTATTCTGCCTTCACTTATTGTCTGAATGAACTTCAGCGAATGCACCCAGCCACTTTCGGCCCTGCCAACTACATTATTAAAGCAGACCTATTATGCTTTTCGCTATTGTCCACCGGCCGTGCAACTATTGTTGACACTGTCCATCTGTGCGGGGCAACTGGAGCCTGTCCGACACAGGGAGCTGCCAGTGGGAAAGTGGTGGTGGACACACCGTGCAATTATTCAACAGAAGCTCAGTGTGGCAAAGATTATTCACTGGTTTTCACAAAGAGGAGCATCCAGTAAATTACGTTTAATAAATCTCTTTGACTAAATGAATGTGCAGCTTTTCAACATTGACATGTGAGAGTTTGTATTCAGTGTCGTTGTTAGTACACCAATAATGCTGTTACACTAATAAGGGCGTAACGCACCTCAAGGTGTTCTCCTCAAGGTGGAATCTATAAATCACATATTGCGAAAATATGTGCGCACGTCACCTTTTTGATTGTTTCCCATATACAGTATTGAGTCAAAATAGGAAATTCATACAAAATAAGGCATTAACTGTAGTTTATCGGAATGTACAGTGTGTCTACCAGCAACCTGTTTGCACATTCATTTTAATAAGTCTAGCATTTGACATGAAATGTTTTGTTTTTATTTGCAGGAATCTCTTTCTTGGAAGTGGACAAAACGCATGTAGAGAAATTCCATGAACGGTAGCAGAAATCGAGTCTTGAATTAGAGTTTCTTGGAAACGAAAAGGCAGATAATTATAAGCAGCTGATGTCAAACCTCCTGAAGTCCTACAAAGCGCTTGGCTGCAATATGTCAATGAAGATACACTTTTTGCATTCCCATCTAGAAGCCTGGAAGACATGCTACCATACATGTACATGTACAATACTGACATGTGGAATTTGACAAATTCTCAATGACTTATCTTACAGAATAGAGGGCTGTATCATCGTAAGTAAACAATTACAATCATTACAATTACCATTAATTACAGTAATATGGTTGAGTTGTCTTGCAAGCGAATGTAAGACACCCCGAGCCTGTAGACTCCCAAGGGTTTTGCCATGTTGCAATCAATTGCTGTGCACTATACATTTTAAAGTGCTGAAAAAATAATTTCATTTAGTCCTAATGAGTTTGGAATACAGGTGTAGTTTATGATTTATTTTGTCATGACATTTTTGCATGTGCCGTGCTTACATTTGGCTATTAAAACATTCATTCATTCATTTTCTACCGCTTTTCCTCACGAGGGTCGCGGGGGGTGCTGGAGCCTATCCCAGCTGTCTTCGGGCGAGAGGCAGGGTACACCCTGGACTGGTCGCCAGCCAATCGCAGGGCACATATAGACAAACAACCATTCACACTCACATTCATACCTATGGACAATTTGGAGTCGCCAATTAACCTAGCATGTTTTTGGAATGTGGGAGGAAACCGGAGTACCCGGAGAAAACCCACGCATGCACGGGGAGAACATGCAAACTCCACACAGAGATGCCCGAGGGTGGGATTGAACCCTGGTCTCCTAGCTGTGAGGTCTGCGCGCTAACCCCTAGACCACCGTGCCGCCCGTTATTAAAACAATTTGGTTCAAATCTTGCAGTGTGCGATTGCTGCTGAGGTTGGACGCAATAATCCTGAGCATTGCATCACAAAAAAGTCAAGTGGTAGACCCAAAAAAATACAAGGGGTGGTCCTCAATGTAGGCCCTTCAACACCGCAAAACTGCCCGACTTTGCCAGGGAACATCAAACACGGGACATTGAAAGGTGGAGAAACCTTTTCTTTTCCAGATGGCTTCCAACATTATTGGCATGACAAGGCGAACCCACCTGAGATGTTTTCTACCCGGTACAGCAGAGGGGGATCCATCGTGATCTGGGGTGCTTTTTCATTCAGCGGATCTCTGGCGTTTCAGGTGGTGCGGGGTCGTCAAACGGTGGTCAGTTACATGCAGATGTTGCGGCGGGCATCCCTCATGACTGAGGGCCCTCGTCTTTGTTCACAAGGACTTGAAATATCATATAGAACATTTGGGCATTGATGGCAAGAGAAGTTTATAAAAAACGCACATCACTTCCAGACAGTTGATACCCTTCCTGAAGCTTCACCACTTGGAACGATGTTCCCAATAGCCTCTTAGAAACCCAATTTCTTGAAGTGATTAACGGTTAACGGTGGAGCTACTCATTAGTGAGTCCTTCCGAGAACCTTCTTTGTTCTGGTTTGAAGAGTTTTTTGTAATTTTTTTGAGCGATAGTCTTAAACTTTTGATCATGAATGTTGTTTGGTCTAGAGCAGAGGTAGGGAACCTATGGCTCGGGAGCCAGGTAGGGCTCTTTTGATGACTGTATCTGGCTCTCAAGCATTTCTTACCACAATAAAAATGTATTTTTGCTAACATTTTAAAGTAAACCATGACAGAAATGACTATTAAAAATAATATTCAAATTCAACAACTTTCTTATGCATTTTAATCCGTCCATCTATTTTCTACTGCAATACGGCCGACCATATCTATCTTTCCTGATGATATTTTCCAGGTCAAACACCAAAACTTGAGTATTACTGGGTAATGCTGTAGTCTACCTCGGTCATTGAGATGTCAAAAAAACATGTAAATGTAAACTTTCCTCCTTTAGTCAAATAGCTAAAGCTGCAGAACCAAGCCTTCTGGTGAAGATGGCCAAAAGAATGAAATATACTGAATACGGTTCAAAACTATGCAACAGCAGAAGTTGTATTAATGGCAACAAGTATTTGATTTATTATTAGACACTGCGCTGTTCACGAAAGTGTGCTGGCCACACCCCATTGGCGTGGGGTAGTGTGCCTGGTCTACGTAATTAGAGCCCATTATATCAAAAACTGTTGGTCTTACATAAAAATGCACACATTTTATTGCATTCAATGTTTAAAAAAATGTATATGGCTCTCACAGATACACATTTTAAAATATCTGGTCTTCATGGCTCTTTTAGCCAAAAAGGTTCCCGACCCCTGGTGTAGAGACATTGCCACTGAGGAAAAGACAGAAAGCAGGAATGGAGGTAGCAGAGATGAGGATGCTAATGTTCTCATTGAGAGTGACCAGGATGGATAGGATCAGGAAGGAGTACATCCGAGGAACATTACATGTTAGAGGCTTTGGAGATAAAGTTAGAGAGGTCATACTGACCAATATATTAGTAGAAGGATGCTGCGTTTAGAGCTGTCAGGTAGGAGGCGGTATTTACTTTTTTTCATTGAATAGTGACATACACTGTAGCTATATGAAAACAAAATGGGTGTGACTTACCACCCGTCCTTCCCCTTAAACACATTTCCCCTCTTTGGTACGGCTTTGCCTGACGTGTTGATCAGATCCTTTTGTTGCAAACAACCTCACAATGACAAATGCCTGCACATTTCCTTCGTTCCACAAACACTATTTGTTACAAAAAACTCTTATCAGACCTGCGTATTACGGGCCGTGTTAATTGGAGGGAAAATAAATGTGCATTTCGCCGCTGCTGTTAAAACAAGATAAGAACTCGCACCAGCAAATCCCAGAAAGAGGCCATTGAATGAACTGTGAAAGTGTGAACTGTTTTATTTTTAGTTTTGCTTATTGTAAAGTGGCACCGGCTAACCTACAAATAACTCCAACTGTCTGATACCCGCTCTTCAGAAGGTGGCATGATGCTGGCAGAGCTCCACCGCTGGAAGTAACTGCGCTGAATGAATATCCTGTCAGTCGGTGCAACAGGAAGCAGAGTCTGGCAGGCCTGCCGGGGGTCAGGTTTGTCAGGTGAAGGTCAAGCAGGTGAAACAGACAGGAGAACAAAGAACATGCCCCCCCACCCTCTTTCCCCATCCCGTCTGCCTTCCCTCTCTCGCCGAACAATCACAAACAGGAACAGGAAGTGATGTCGAGAGGAGGTTTAGCTAACCCGGGCAGTTCCTTTGGCGGGGTTAGGTGAGGGAAGTGAAGGTAGGAAAGACAGGCGTGGATATTAGAAAAGACACAAAACAAAATATCCTGCTTGGACATGACTTGTCGTCTATTTTTAGGATAATCCACCAGCGTACTTGCAAGAAGATGTTTTCATTCATTTTATGATCGAACCATCCATCCATGTTCTATACATGGTTCTGATCATGTTAAGCCCTTTGAGGCTCTTTTGTAATTAAGGGCTATATAAATAAACTTGACTTGACTTGATGCCGCAGGTACCACCTCTCAGTTTATGACGTGACTAACGGAAATACGGACAAGAGAGAACTTAGCCGGAAGGCAAAGCTCTCAATTTACCGGCCCATCTATGTTCCTCCATGATGGACAAAGACTCACTCCACGAAGGAGCTCCATTAGTGACACGCTGATACATCCAAAGTGTGTGAAGGAGAGATATCGCTGGTCTTTCCTTCCTGCAGCCGTCAGACTGTAAAAACTGCTCCAAATGTCCTGTACGATAACTGTGCAATTAACCATGCAATAACTTTTTTCTCATAGTGACATAACACAATTTTTCCATAAAAATAACCATCAGTGCTTCAGTGTCTCTCATCATCCGGCACTTAACAAGCATGCCTGATGAGGGACATGCGCTTCCATAAAGCCTGAAAGAAGACACCAAAGCCTTACTTCATTTCTTTCCTTGCACTTGCAGGCGCTTGTCTGTCCTCAGAAGATAATTTCCATCACACTTGTGGCACACTTTCTACAAATAACGAGGGCAGGCCTGTGTTGTAAGTTATTGTAATTCATATTACTGATAAAGATGTATTATTATTCATCCTGTGAGGGAAATGAGTGAAGACAAAAAAAAGATTGCAAGAAAAGGAAGCCAGATATTTAAGAACTACTAAGAACATGATGGTGTTTTCTGATCAAAGTAACTGTACAACAGCACCATCTGCAGGCTTAATGTTGACAATGCTGGCATGTCTCTTGGAGGTTAGAAATCTTTTTTATCTTGACTGGTGTCACATTTCAAACGTGAGTGAATAGAAAATACTTCAAATAAGTTCTGCAAATGATGAAATTGCGTGTATTTATTTAAATCTACCATCCACAGAACAATTATTTAAAAAAAACAAGAGAAAATAAAATTAAGATTGCCACACTATTTGTATGTTGACGCAGTAACGGCCTCCTACCAGTCGGGGCGCTGTTGTAATTTCTGAGGCACTTTTACCGCCACTACAAGCAAACGGAAGTCCGGTTTTGAGGCTAGTCCGACAACGTGGGAATTTCGTTTTGTTGCTTTGTACAAGGACTACATCAAAGTTTCATCGTGCGGCGAAAGGATGGCGTATAGAGGACAAGGACAGAAAGTCCAGAAGGTTATGGTGCAGCCCATTGTATCCTTTTTCAGTGAAAAAACGACGCGGAACTCGACCCGTTCGCTTTAGCAGCTAGCTAAACCTTTCATTTTATTGTAGCTAATGTTAGCCGATCGAATATTTTCCTGCAAAAAATGCATATGAGTCTGTTAAAATGCGCATTCAATGAACGTGCAATGAATGAATGAATGAATGAATGAAGATGTAACGATGAAAATTGGGAGGTAATTGCAGTTCAGTTGCCTTTATTGCTATATTAGCGTATTGTCTATGTCGGGGTGGGGTGCTTGTTTCTGTGGACCGATAATTTCACTTTTTGAGTTGTATCGGTGTGCTTGCGAATAATTTCCTTGACCACGTCCATCAGAACCTAATCTTCAGGTATCTCCAAAATGTAAGTGTTAAACTTGAGCCTTTCTTCTTCACTGTTGATGGCTTGTGTTGAGGTTTCAATGTTCTCTTTGTAATTCACAGCGCTCAAGGATCCAGGTGTGGCTGTATGAACAGGTCAACATCAGAATAGAGGGCTGTATCATCGTAAGTAAACAATTACAAGTACAATTATTTATTTAATATTATAGTTGTGTTGTTTTAATTGCTATGCATTATCCATTTTAAAGTGCTGAAAAAATAATTTCATTTAGTCCTATTGAGTTTGGAATACATGGCATTTTTGCATGTGCCGTGCTTACAGGACCATTTCTTTTTATTTTGTAATAATTGTTCATTCAATCCTTATTTAACACCCCTGTTATGAAGCAGACTTGGAGGAATCCAGTGTTTATCACGGTCAATTGGTTCCAGGCTGGAACGCAATGAGTGAATTTTGGCGAAGTAGGTTTCCTTTATTAAAGGAATATATTTGTAGTGATGGCATAGAAAATCTGTTTACCATCTTCTAAATACTTAGTTTTAAACATTACTAGAGCCACCTAGATATGAAATAACACACATATAGTCACTGTAGTCATCATATGTATTTTATAGGTATTTTTTCTTTACTAATAGCAACCACAAAACAGCGATAATGTATTGATTAATTGTTTGAAATACTGGGAGCGATGACAGAGTGATGTTCGAGCCGCGAGGGACGGCTGTATTGTGAACTTTAACTTTTTTTTATGCATATTTATCCCAGCAAACACCCACCAAAACAATGTCCATCACAATTAAGATTTTTTTTCATAAAACTACAAGAAACCGGGAATTTCTGCAGCTTTCTAGCAGTATCCATGTGACAAATGAACATTTTTGTAGGGAGTTTGATTATTATTGTAAAATACTTAGAATGCAGAGAACATATTTGCATAGAACGTCAGCACACAAGGTTGTGTGGAAAAATGCAACCACTGAAGGTTTTTTTTTTTTAAACTTATGTCAGGCATGTACTCTGTTTTTTAAACCTTAATGTGATCCTTAGTCATAAGTGGATTTGCACACTTGATTAGTTTATTCGTTGCCTCATTTGTCAATAGTCAGGATGCACTGAATACTGGAGCTTTTTTCCCCCTTTTGTATTGAAGTACCGGTGATGTTGATTCTTTGCGCTTCTTCTGGTGCAGTAACTTACTCAATTAAAGGCATTTCACGTCGAATGTTCTATCTTTGCCTTTAGGGATTTGATGAGTACATGAACTTGGTTCTTGACGATTCAGAAGAGGTCCACATGAAGACACGGAGCAGAAAGCCGCTGGGTAAGAGTATTCTTCATGGTCTTGTGTTGCAGTTGTCACACTTTTTAGATCTATATTTAAAAAAAATGATTTAACTGTAGTTTGTGCACATCTGCCATTAAAAACAACACAAACAATTTGAGAAATTTGATCAACTGCACCTGTACATTTGTCCTAAACAAATACAATGACATCAGTACTAACAATTGAGACACAAGTTACACGGTATATCCACATTACAAGGACTGTGACATTTTTGTCTTACAGGAAGGATCATGTTGAAAGGGGACAACATCACCTTGCTGCAGAGCGTGTCCAACTGAGATGGCGCAGACGTCAACAAACCAACCATTCATAGATCATGCATACGATTATTTTTTTCTCTACTTTTTTCTCTTCCTTTGTTTGCTGAGCGCAATTATTGAAATTGTCAATTCCTGCAACATGTTTTTATTTTGAAAATAAATGTTTTGAGCCCCCAAAAATCTCTTCTGACTTTTGCATAAGAATGTGGGTCATAGGATTGCATTGCCATCTAGCGGCAGACAGGTGTAATACATTGAATTTATGTAGGTCAAACACATCATTGCAAATACCAAAACCTAAACAATTAAAAGCAACATACAGCAATACCCTATGCAATTCACTGTGGGGTTGTTTTCCACGATCGTGAAACCACTACTGGAAATACAAATGCTTTGTGTTTTCTGACTTATTACTAACTTATTTTGCGTTTAATTGAAAAGAAAATGTGACACAATAGAATACCCAACGCACTGACAAACAAAATGCATATAGTTGAATTTCCCAATAGTTTGATAAAGATCCTGCTTGGAATGAACTAAAACCACGTAATTACGTAGTACAGTACTGCGTAAACCCGAGTGTCCCTGTTCGGTTGACTGGGAAGCCCCTAGTGCGGAGCTGCCAACGCCCGACGTAAAGACACAAATATCAGCTACGGTAAGGAAAACACTATTTATACATGTATAAATTATTGCTTGTTGGTTTGATTATATATCGCGGATAACCACGGTTGTTTGTTGGATTTCTGTGAAAGAATGACGACCTGCCCTACATCGCCAGCTTCCTTTTGAGGTTAGCTCAGTCACTGCTAGCAAGCTAATTTGTGTCTTCTCTTTGCTACTATCGACCAAAACATTGCTTTAGCTTGTAATGGAAATAAAACAAAGCAATCTGTCGAAAGTACTTGATTTGCAACGAGCTTGGATGATAATGGGGATGTGTACAGATTCGGGTAGAAGCCGGGCAATGGCTCGCCTTGCTGGAGAAGCTGCTAATCATCCTCCCTATGTGGCTTTCGCAGTTCTATACATTAGCCAGGTTGTCTGATTGTAATCGTGAAATGATAACGTCGTTAAGGTGACAATATAGCAATAAGGTACAATTAGTAATTGTGTCGTTAGTTTGAAGCTATTCTAAGTGGGCTACAGCCGACGGGAAACGGGGCCAGACTGACGCCAGCGATGTGACCGAAATACATCAGTTTGTGCCGAAAGGCTAACGGTAGCTGTGCCATAAAATTTTATGTTCTTTTGACGGCGTGTCAGATATTTTGCGGCAACGGTAGGACATTGCCAGATGTGCGCTAATTGTTGCGTTGCTTGTGCAACTGGGGGGCGTCGATGGCAAATCTTTAATTTCATTATATAAATAATGCTCTGTGGTACCCGCAGTGCTAAGGTGACTTTGGAAATGACAACAGTGCAGGCGTTACTAAATTACAAGTTCATTCAAACATATCTCTCGTACAGGTTTGCAAATGGGACCCCCTGGCTTTAAAATGGCTTGCCTTAAAAAGTACTTCACACTGGTGATTTTTGGTTTAGTTCAAGAAAAACTTCGGTGCATACAGCCGACTAATATAGTAGGTTTGGTTCAGTGTGAACACAATCATTCTAACCTCTAGTACGCCCCAAACAAGCAGATCGAGACCGCTTGACATTGTTTTAGACCCATATCTTAAGCCGGGACTCTGGGGGGTGACTTTTAGTAAATTTGTCTGCACATTTGTTAATATTCTATTTCTATCATGGCAATTTTGCTGTCCGTTTGTGCATCTCTGTGCTGAGAGCGCGCAGGAGTGTGTTTTCACTGCGTACCCACTAACCCAGGATAGAAATATAAATAAGTCATATGTCAACACCGATCACAAATTTATGATGGCTAGTGACACAGATTCTGCAGGGGAGTCACAAAATCTCATGATATTAAAATGTGGGATGACAATTAAATACATTAATCGACCAGAAAAATGAACTTCTTCAACAATTTTCAACAATCTTCCAGCCTCAGCGGGTTGCTGAGTGTTTTTCTTCATCTCCAACTCGACACCCAACTCATGAGATGACACGGTACACAAGATTTAGTCAACGACAAGAGGAAGTTGTAACATTAATTTAAGGAAAGCAAAACGAAAACATACACACTTGATTTAACCGAGTCACAAAACGATACAGGTGTAAATTTGATTTAAAATGTCATTTTCCTAAATTCCTTCTTCATCTTGCGTCCTCCACCCGGCCTGGGAATGAAGTCATGCGGCCGCTGGGGTCGATCCCTCCATGTCCTGCGAGGGCTTGACACGTGTGTCCCGCTCCCTTTTTTCCTGGAAAAGTTTTTCCATATGTTGCTTTGTGTTAATTTAGATGTTCTATAGCACTAGATCACAACAGAACTAAGGAATGGTGTCATATAGATCAGGTCTATACCTTGTTCTTTTATTAAAGTAAATAGCTTTATGTTATTTACACGACAGCATGTCCTTTCTGTCTTGTATATGATTGCCTCATTCCAATTTCTTATCTGCTCGCTGTGTCATGTGTGGAAGAGTGATCACATTAATTGAGAGCGGTGGGTGCGGAGTCTTTCTTTGCTTTCTATTATGAAATATTGTGAAATGGAACTGTGGAGGCGCAATAGCAATACAGTCGACGATGTGGTGCATGTGCAAATTTTTGTCTATATCACTGAAAAATGAGCGGAAACTCCCATTTTGTTCTAGCAGTCCAAGCCCACGCAGTTACATGGGGAAGTTCCTGCAATGTAAAGGGGTTTTTAGATTTATTCAAAATTCAAGCTGTATGAGTTCAGGATACCTCGAGGATGAGAGAGAGTGATTCCGAACAACTCCACCATTTCTGTGGAGTTACACTTCTGCACAAGTACTTGTATTTATCCCATCATAGCTAACAAACACAATTCGTCACACACTATAGTTGTCCTGTGCTCGAGGGCACCTTGGCCACGGCAGCCTCAGTGGCGTCTTGACTCAAAGCACATGGGACCTGTGGGATGTATGACGATGCAAAGCAGCCAGACGTGCAGACATTGGGCTTTCCACAGATATAATTGGCTCACACATTGACAGAATTTGCCCTCATTTGTGATGAGGAAGGTAACAGGCATCAAGAATTTGTTGATTCTTCATACTCCTCGCCATGGTGTTCCTCCACCAAACTTGACTGATTGGAATGCGGTTTGATGAATGATTCATTAGAAAAATCAACGTTCTGCCACTTTTCCACTCTCTGATCTTTCTGCAAGCTGTGGGCTTTGGCAGAAGCAACACGGTTGAGTGGTTATCTCTTTACCTTCCATATCACAAGAGGGGGCAAATTCTTCAGCAGAATGGCACTCAGTCTCGTACTTCAGCCTCCACATCAAAGTTCCTGACGGTAAAGAAGGTCAAGATGCTCCAGGATTTTGGAAGCCGGCCCAGCAGACATGATCATTACGAGCATGTTTGAGGTTAGATGAAGGAGGAGGCTGGGATCTTGATGAAGTCTGGGAGTCGTTCAGGACTGCTTTCTTTGCCTTTCCAGATGACTTGTAACGAGCCATACACAATATTGAGTATATTTATTATTATAATAATAAATAAGCTAACCTTTTATTCTCTTCCTCTTTTAGGTGTTGAATGAATAGTGAACCCTGTACAAGAGCGATATGCAGACCATTAAGTGTGTCGTAGTTGGGGATGGTGCGGTGGGTAAAACCTGCCTGCTCATCTCTTACACCACAAACAAGTTTCCCTCTGAATATGTACCTACAGTAAGTATTTATTTGAAATTCATGTGTGTATAAAGTGTGCCATTGTATGTCCCAAGTTCCTTGACATGCTTTATCCCGTTGCTCTTGGCTCTCTTGACCTGTATGTCCACCATTTTAGCCAATAAGTAGACTGCTGCTTTGCCAAAATGTCAAAAGTATATGGTATCATTTAGTGTCTGTAGTAAGAATTAACATGGCTAACATTTTGATCATGTGTTTTGTAGGTGTTCGATAATTATGCCGTAACTGTAATGATTGGAGGCGAGCCCTATACTCTGGGATTGTTTGATACTGCAGGTATGTATTTAATCAGACTTTGCATTTGTATTATAAAATCCTGAACAAACTGTAATGTATTGTGGTTAAAGAAAACAATTCCAATTGTATTGTGTATTAATATCGGATATTTTTTTGACACCCTTATTTTGGTTATAATATGTGGCGAAGAGTGCTCTTATTTTGAAGGCTGAAAGTGTGGTGTGTGTGTTGCTGGTTAAGACAAACTAGTACCAAGAATAAGTCTTCCTCTTGTCCTTATTTGACTCAGAATTTGTGTGACGCCAGCCGACATTGTAAAATGCTCCTTTGCATTAACAAGCGGCAAAACACACACAGAGCACTAGCATGCTCTGCTAAACTAAGCTAACCCCGCTAGCTTCCATTATGTTTTTATGTTCCTATCCATCACACTCGTGTCATTTGTATCAAGGCTGGAAGGTGGATGACCGGACATTGTGTTCTAAACACGATTGTATGTTGTTTCTCTAGGTCAGGAAGACTACGACAGGTTACGACCTCTGAGTTATCCCCAGACAGATGTCTTCCTTGTGTGTTTCTCCGTTGTGTCCCCCTCGTCATTTGAAAATGTTAAAGAAAAGGTGAGTGTACTTTTCTTGGTCTTTTAACTAGGTCAAATGCAATGGGGATGTTTTTAGCTACAGTGTATGCCAGCTGTGCTCAATAGGTGCTTTATTTTAGCATGTATGTTCATTTTTGAATTCCTGAGCTTCCCCTAATACTAGCAACACATATTTTCATCCATTTTTGTTTATTGGTGTCTATGTATAAAAAGAAAATGGTTCTCATTTGGATAAGTAATTGTGTCCTTGTGTGTCCAGTGGGTTCCGGAAATCACCCACCATTGTCCAAAGACCCCTTTCCTGTTAGTTGGCACCCAGATCGACTTGCGAGATGACCCCTCCACAATAGAGAAGCTGGCGAAGAACAAGCAGAAACCTATTACTCCAGAGACGGCGGAGAAGCTGGCAAGAGACCTCAAGGCTGTGAAATACGTGGAGTGCTCAGCCCTTACACAGGTAACATCTACTGTACATACATGTTTGAAATTGCATGGACCAACCTCGGGACCCGGAGTAAAGAAGTGCATGTGTGTCTGTCCCACCCCTTGGCCCTGTGTACAATATGGATGCGGTGCGCGTGTCCCTAATCAGGTTTTTCAGTACGGTACAGATGCATACCAATTTCTGTCTCGCGACAAAAGCCAATTCCAAACCCTCTTCCTTTGCTAAAGCCTCCTGTTTGGGAACACATCACCTCCCCGGTTTATACGCGTATGAGTCTCTGATTCACACCTACGCTATTGTTTGTTTACATACACTGATAGTGGACACAGTGATTTCTGGCCCTGATTATGGAGAACAGACTCGGGCAGAGAACAATAGTGTTGATAGAGCTGCCACCCACATCTGCTCCTTCCTTCTTATCACCCTCCTTCCCCTTTGCTGATGTCATTTCCTTTTTCCCGTTACGTCGTCTCAGCCCTTGGGCCTCATCTCCTTTTTATTAATGCTTCCTTCGGAGTGAACCCGGACGGTCAACATATTTGCACTTATTCTGCACGTATGCTCCGAAATTCACCCCCACTACCCTGTTTCACCCTCCGCCACATTTCTTTCTCTTCTCTACTTTCACATCTTCCTGTTTTTGCTGTGCTGATGATGTTGTTGTCTTCCCACTCCCGCCATGCTGTCCTTTCTTTGTAGCGAGGGCTGAAGAATGTATTTGATGAAGCTATCCTTGCTGCCCTCGAGCCACCAGAGATGCAAAGCCAAAGGAAATGCTGTATTTTTTAAATAAGTGTGTTGCTGATGCTGCTCATTGTTACATATCTTTTTTTTTTTTTACATGAACAAAGCTTTAACATTTTTTTGTCATAGTATTTAACAAATAGTGGTAACATGATGCCAATATCACATTGTTTCATTTAGTAAGCAAAATCAGCCTGTATTGAGAATGGTCTCATTTGTTATGATTTTTATGTTAATTATAATACAATTTTGAATACAGTTTGATTCAGTTTTTTTCTGCAAAGAGATACTGAATCCCTGGTACCGGTTTCCAGGAAGGGCACCTTCAGGGAGTATTACATTGTCCTATACAGTACCTGAGGAAGGCAGAAACAATGACATTTTAATATATATCACATGTTATTTACTTTTAAGGATAACAATGACACATATGCAGTCCTGCATTATGTTGATTTTGCAAGTGATGTATTTTAAGGAAGAGGTCATAAAATTATGTTATCATTTTGTTATGTTTTGTTCAAGCACATGGTGGAGAAAAAAAAGGAAAAGTAGTTCAGTATAGGTGGTATTCATACATAGACATTAATAAATTGTTGACCTCGGCTCTTAATTGTTGAAAATATGAGGCGCATGCAAATTATTCCAATATAAAGAATATTATAAAAATGAATAAAGCATATGTGAGCTACATTTTCTCCGGCGGCTCCCATCTTTTTTCCAATGCTACTTGACTACTACTTGACATGATGAAGCCATACACGATCTCTGGTTGGATTGCAATTGCCTGTAGTTGACAGTGAACATATCAAAGCAGTATCACAATTGTATCGGTAGATATCCAAATTCAGGTATCAGGATCGGATTGGAGGTGGGAAAAACTGTGGATCACTATGTCTCTAGTTGACTGGTCCGGACTGCAGCACTGTGCAGTGAAACCACAATGGAGGATTGTTGTCGCCAAAGTCAATTTTTGATTGGTTGCTCACATGAAACATGACACACGACACAGGACATATGCACTATTTTTTTTCTTTCTTCTGTCAAACCTTGATTTTGTCTGTGCACTTGACTCCCTATTCACGTCAAAATGTATTCAAGGAAGAACGCTTACAGTTGTCCCTCGCCTATTAGCGGTTTAAATTTTATGGCTTCACTCCATAATTTAGAATGAAGCCTATATTTTATTTACATGAACCAATCATTTAAATTAAATTAACAAATGACTAAATAAAAAAAAATGGCAAAAATAACTCATACAAATATATAAGGCATTCAGAAGACTCTGAATGATATGTAGTATTCAACACTGGTCACAAAGTACCAGTCATGTTACTGCAATGTAACACCAAGTGCTTGATTGTGGCAATGACAGGCTTTCATTGCAGGTTTTAATTATCTCACAACAGGCTCAATAATCCCTAATAAAAACACAGGCCATTGTTGGTGACCGTAACCCACGCCAAGCTAAAACTCAACTCTGAATCCCCAACATCACTTCCTGTCCACCCACCACTCTGCCCCCCAAACAAGCAATCAACTGTATTTGGCAAAATTAGTCTCAAGGTGACTATAGGGGTGCTAGTTTGTTTTTAGAGGGCTCTAATGTTAAAAACTATGTTTAGAAGGCCATAACAGGTTTTCTGTGGTCTGGCTACAAAGATATTAAAACATATACTGAGGGGAAATTGACTTATCACATTCGGGTCCGGAACCAATTAACCGCCATACACGAGGGATTACTGTAGCACTCTGGATCAATAAGTCAGAATTGATCCTACTCTTTTTTTTTTTTTGTTTTGTTTTTTTTTTTGTATGTTTTGTTTTCTTTGTTTGTTCTGTAATGTGTTGTCACTTCTGGTTTCACTGACGCTTTCTATTTTTTTCTGATCAGCTGCACACCCATCCAAAAATACCATGCTATTTTCACCCTGACTTAATTTACTTTTGTTTGACCTCCGCATGTTTGCACTTCCCCCTTATTTAGCCTGTGTGTTTGTTTTTGTTCACAGAAAGGCCTAAAGAATGTGTTTGATGAGGCGATATTGGCTGCATTGGAGCCCCCAGAGCCCAAGAAGAAGCGCAGATGCGTGCTGCTATGAGAAGCTTCTTCCTTTCAAAGCATACACACGTCACACGTAAAAACACACATCTTACACGTACCCCACCCCAGCCACCCTTCCGAAACATTTCCTGTTGATAGACTGCTTTGTCCAGCCAGGGGATGACCACAAAGACGATAGCATATGTTCCACATTTTTCTCTTGCAATAAGAATCGTCTCCCTTAAATTGGATCACCGAGGGTAGAAGATGAGCCTGCTCTGGCCAACAGATTAGCAGCGGGGGTTCTGATACCAAGCTTTACTACGCATATGTGGAATTAAAGTTGATGAGCCTGTAAATAGATTGATCTAAATGCAGTCGGTGTTGAGGCCTGATCTGCTCTTCTAATGCAGCCATTGTGGAGTTTCTTAATACAAGCCCCGCCCCGGTCCTCCTTAGTTGTCGCTAGCACATGAGGGAAATGATAATGGAATTGCACCCTCAAACACACAACGCTCCACACGTATAACCACTAAGTTAACCAACGCAGCCATGCCGAAGTTGAATTTCTTTAAATATGTTGCCATTCCTCCTCTCCGGTTCACATTGAAGAGTCATGGCTCATTCAGGGAGGAGTCGTCAAAGTTGAATTGTTTGCCACGTGAAATGACCCCCTCAAACGCAGGGAACCCGAACAGTGTTAGGCAAAAGTGTCGTCCGCTATGCTTTTCCTGGGACCAAGCATCCTGGTTCAACGTATGCTCCATATTCTTTAAAGGAGCGCCGCACCAATTCAAACGCGAGGCTCGCTACACGTCTTTACAGCGTACATGTCGGCAAACAAAAATGTGACTATTAAAGGTAACGTGTCCACTCCACCGTAACCTGCTGTGACCGTGGAGTGGAGCATGCGGCCCAACAGATGAGCTACACTGTCGGGTGGCACACGTCTTATGTATGTAGGCTCCGGTTGTTTTACCAAAATCTTTCTTTTTATTCTTTTTGTTTGTGATATTTACATTTGTTGTCCTCCCTTCTCTTTAATAATATAAAACATTTAAATTTATACCTGCCGGTGCATAGCAAGAAGACCCACTTGAGTGGTTTTGCCCAATAAAACCTCTTAACGGCAGACAGACTGTTGAGTAAAGATTTGGTTGGCTTTTCTTTTACTGCCGGCTTAGCGTTGGCTTCCAGCCTATAAGTCAGCATCATAACCTGTAGTTGTTTTGGTGGAAAACCAAATGCTCTTGTCTAAAGTCTTTGTTCTTTGTATATGCATTCTTAAAAATATTAAACTTATACCTTAATTGCCTTTACCACGTCGCCTCAGTTTTTGGATGATTGTTGCCGCAAAGTCACTTAAGGGATCACACAGCTTTGAAATTATTCACGGGAATGTGGCTTGCAAGGCTCCCGAGCAATAGTAAGCCAGTAAGAGGCGCCGTCTAGCCATGAAACAATCGCCTTGCTGTTACAGTACTGTGCTTTGACACACAGCATCGTCAACTTATTTAACTTAAACTGGAATGGTTGGATGTTAAATGGAAGAATGCTTTATTAGACCAAAAAACTCAAACATTAAATGGACCAGATCTGTTGGGAATTTAACACAGCTTAACAGGTCTTTTTTGATGGATTATGTATCTTTTTCTGACATAATGCACTTTCACTAGGGCTGTCAAAAATAGCACATTAATGGCAGCAACTATTTTGTAGCGTAAACACATGCATCATGTTGCAATCCTCTGTTGTAACAGCAGATGGCAGCATAGTGCAGACAGACTCTTTCATAACTTTATTCTTACCTGAAGACATCCACAGCAGTGCAATTCCAACACCATATATGTATCTCAACTCACAAACACGTCTCTCATCCGGTGGCCGGGGCCACACTTGGTCACTCTCCGGCCACCCCCATGGCTGGGGGACAAAATGCGTCTCTGTTGTGCAGAATATGACTTTAGCCTAACCGTAAACGCATTTCACTGCAGCACACAACTTTCCGTGTGACAGCAGAAGAGAGCTGAATATTCTGTTTGATTTGAGCTGTCAATAAAACTGCGTCTCGCTTGGACTGCAAGCGGACGGTAAATTTTACAGAAGCTCTCTGTAGCAGCATGGGTGGGGCATGTAAGCAGTAGTACAATTTACATAAAAAAACCTATTGAAATACAAGTCATATGCAGTATTACTGTCACTAGGTGGCAGTATGACACAAAACTATGGCGGTAGCTGAGGGAATGCCCGGGACTGACCATCAAGTTGTCGCAAGTGATACAGGTCATAGTATGAAAGTCATTTTTCACCCTGACACTGCATGAAGTCAGCCTTGGCATGCCTGACATAAGGTTTTCCTCCCATTCCATGTGGAAGTGGTACTTGCAGTTGTAAAAAATGAGTAACAGGAATGCAAAGGTGAATATAGGTGTGTTATTTCATGTCCACGGGGCTCGAATAATGTTAAAAAACATTTTGAAAGTCGTAAACAGGTTTTTTATACTTTATTAAAATATTGAATATCTTAATGTTGAATCCATATTTAAAATTTTCTGGTTAATTTGGAACTGGTCATTTGTGGTACTTGCAGTTGTAAAAAATGAGTAACAGGAATGCAAAGGTGAATATAGGTGTGTTATTTCATGTCCACGGGGCTCGAATAATGTTAAAAAACATATTTTGAAAGTCATAAACAGGTTTTTTATACTTTATGAAAATATTGCATATCTTAATATTGAATCCATATTTAAAATTTTCAGGTTAATTTGGAGCTGGTCAATTGTCTTTCTGGTCATAAAACAGTATAATTAGACATATTTCACACATTGTTGCAAAAGGTGATTAATCATGATTGATCTAAAAACTAATTTGATTAAAAATTTTAATCATTTGACAGCCCAAGATGTTTTTCATTTGAAAAATTTGCTATAAAAGGTGGAATTTTTTTCCCAGTTGTTTGGCGCCACCTGGTGGCCACAGTTTCCTGACTTTGCATATCTTACCTAACTCTGGAGAAGGGTTAGCATATTCTGACATGTAAAATGGTGCAATTATGAATTATGAATTATTATTATAAGAGCGGCACACATGCATCCATGCAGACATGACCAGCGTTTGACGCGCGTCGGTGATGAAAAACGACTTTCACCCCGTGACCTGCATCACGTGCTACAACTTGACGGTCAGTCCCGGGCGCTCCCTCAGCTACCCCCATAGATCTCTGAGGGCTTCACACATTCCCTGCGTTTCTCCAGCGCTGTCAGCACCTTCTTCCACTAAAGAGACACTGACAGCCATTAATTATCACGCAGGCTGAACCGAGGGCATTCCTGTCCGCTGAAACATTTGTGTGTGTGCGCGCATGTATACGTCCCGTACACACACTGGAGGAGGGCTAACACCTGGCCTCCATTGGTCTTCATCGTGTTTGACAAATGACTGTAAATGTTTTGTCCTCCGGGAGAGGCCAATCATCATTAAGTCCTGCTCTCGGCCGGCGTGCTCCAGACCCCTCAAACGCAACACAAGGCCGGTGAAGCAGAGCTGCGTTGTGCTGCATTCGCCACGCTGGTGTATCCCAGTCGTGCAGTGGCCTAAATCGGTTAAACTGCACATTTTACAGTAGCCTTTTATTGTGGCCACCCTAAAAGCACACCTGTGCAGTTCTGTGAGGTGGATGAATGATGCTGACTAAGAATAAGAGGGATTTATGAGCCACACTTGGGAGAGATACATACAAAATGGAGGTGCGTTTATATGCATGGATAGCAAAAAAAATCAGATGTTCCGTATGCAGTGTTCCCTCGCTCAATCGTGGTTCCACCTTTGGCAGATTTTTTTTACGTTTTTTTTTTTTTTTTTTTTACATTTTAGTTGTGTTCTGCATCCTTACTGCGTATTAAAGTGCTCTGCTGGATGTGTTGGTTATTGTATTTCCTACTGCTACCAGTAGAGGGTGTTGTTTACACATGTATGAGTTGAAGACCGTCCAGTTCGTCTCAGCTGTCGCCGGCTGAATATAAAGCCACAACAGTCCTCATTGGCTAAGAGGCAACCAGTGAACCCGTGTTCTGCGATTTGATTGGCTGAGGACCATTGCCAATCAATCTCCATGTAGGACTACCTGTTTCCTGTTGTATGATCGCTCCCTGCTAGCGATGTTCATGCCGAATGAAGGCGGAAGTTCCGCAGTAAATGAGTCTTATAGGAGGAGGAATGTGTTTTAACAAGGATATAAAAAAGCTACAGGACAAACCACAATCAAATGAGTGAATGTGTAAGTCACTCTATTTCTTGTGTCCAATCTCCGAAGTTGATGATTAAAATTCCAACAAACTTTGCGTTTCAACAAGAGGAAAATGTGACCATAAATTGTGTGTCCATAAATTTCCATAAACATATTATTTTATTATATTATATTATTAATTATTGCACAAAAATATAGTGGCTACTTTGCAGATTTCACTTTTTGCACTTATTAATATAACCTACCAACCGCCGCCATTAACGAGGGAACACCTACTCTCCTTTACTCCTGCCTTTAGATTAGGTGTTCAAAGTGCAGTCCGGGTGCCATTTATGTCCCGCAGCTGTCTTTTTTTTGGCCCTTGGTTACATTCTTAAAATACAATATAATTTCTTTTATTCTAATAATATTTTTTTGAATAAATAAATTACATTATGGGTAAAAGTGTACAAGGAGAACGTTTAAAAAATATATAGGAGTGTAGGGAAAAAGTTGACATTAGTAATATTATGAATAATGCTTGGTCAGCAATAACAAAAAGCCTAAATGCAGGCTTTTTCCTGAACGACTTGGTTTAATAGCCACTCAAACCCGTTTAATACTAGCAGTGTCATTGCTCTATCAGGCCCCACGTCCGCCTCCAACGTAGTACGAGCACGGAAAAAAAACCCCATGTTCAGCCTTATGACTATATGTTCCCCAGATAATCCAACAGGGGGTTTAAACGGTTTATTTAGATTTAGCAGTCGGAGAAAATTCAACATATGAGGGAACATTTAATCCTCCAGTTTATTAAAAATATTCCCAACACCAAATTTGGAGGTAAAGGCTTTTTAACTCGACGGGACGGGTCAGCCAAATGCAAGAGTGATGCTTTAGTTTATGTCCAAAATTCATAACAAAGGTACATTCAAGAAGTCAACATGTCCGAAACGGAGCAGGAAGAAATAGAGTTTATTTCGTCAGGTTTGGAGGACAGATTGACAGTCGATTGAGCTTGCGTTTTTGTCGCCAAAGAATTGAACTCGGGTCTCGCGTTAACCACTTTGACCTGTTTTATCACATATATAGAAATTATTACCCACTTAATTGGAATGACAATTATTTTTTGCCCGGGAAAAAAACAATTTTTTAACAAAAA
Source organism: Doryrhamphus excisus (assembly GCF_030265055.1). NCBI lineage: Eukaryota > Metazoa > Chordata > Actinopteri > Syngnathiformes > Syngnathidae > Doryrhamphus > Doryrhamphus excisus. The sequence continues at coordinate 41,627,086 of NC_080466.1, forward strand.
TCTGCAAATGTGCAAGGACCAACCGCGCATTATTCTACAATTGTTTTTTTTAAAGTAATACAAAAATGAATTATAGCTGTTATTTCAATACAGTAAACCTCGGATATATCGGATTCAATTGTTCCCACTGGTTTTGTCCGATATAAGCGAAATCCGTTATATGCGTATACCGGAAAATGTCCGTTTTACGCATATATCGGATTTATATCCGGTATATGCATAAATCGGATTTTATCCGTTATAAAAAGGCACTTCCTTGACTATGTTTCCAATGTACCTGGACGCGCAGGCAACGCTGCAAACGCTGCAAATGACGTCGTATAGCGGCCTGTCACGATTCGGCGAATCGGAGCGCCACGATGCGGCCATCCGATATATGCGAGGGAAATTTAATGGAAATGCATTGGAACGGGACTGGAGATTTTGTCCGAAATAGGCGAAATCCGTTATAAAAAAATCCGATATATGCAATGAATTTTTATTGGAAATGCATTACAGAAAAATCGGTTCTTTTTTATCTGTCCGTTGTGAGCGAATTTCCGATATATCCGAGTCCGATATAGCCGAGGTTTACTGTAGGTATAGAAATTGAATGACTGAATGAACATGGCATGTGAGAATTACAGTAACACTACTGACACCTAGTGACCAGAATACTACATTTCATCAATACATTTGAATGTGTTTTTTGAATGCCTTAATGTAGCCCTGTTTATGCTTATCCCTTGTTTTTTTCAACCTGAAACTTACTGAAATTGTTATACTGCTAATAAATAATAAAGAATGGAAAAGGGTAGAAACAAACTTTTTTCTAATGAAAGATGAGAGTCTTTTGGAATGTACCATGTTTATATAGCCCTAGAATCCCATGAAAAATCAGTCAGAATCGTCAAAAATGGCGGATATCTTTTGATTTTTATTTGCTGTGATTGAATGCATAAATTTCGTCAAACAAACTGTGGATGAACTTTGCATTTTCCCGTTTTCACCTCACTGAACTGTGGCTGCTCTTTATAAAATACACAAGTGGGTATTGTGTCAGTCCCCTGTGTGTGTCTGTGTGTGTGTGTGTGTGTGTTCGACAACCAGGTGGCCATCAAGTGACACTTTTACTGGTCGTTGCAAGGATTATTTTGACACGGCAGGTTGCCGTCGACTTAAAGACACATGTAATACACACGCTCCGACACCCGCTTCCTTTGTATGAGTACATTTAGTATCCAGGTGTGAAGGGAAGCGTCTTTTCTACTTCATGCGGAATCTCCGTGATGACAGACATGTGACCATAACAAAAGCTTAAAAAGTGCGTACTGAGAGGTGAGACCACGGTGAGCCTCCATTTTTACACGCTGGGATGAAGTCACGGGAGCTAAAGCCCCCCCCCACATCAACACTCCGAGACGCCTTGTCACTTTCACTCATAAGACATTCCTGCTTCTCGCTTTGGATCAATCCTAATCTCATCCCAAACGGCATTGAGATGCGGGCGATGGATTGATTTGTGTATTGACCAGAAAAGGCCCCCAGCGTTTGGACGTCCCGGATATACAGACCTGTTTGAAATTCCCATTCATTATGTCAAAAAGTACAACGGAGCAGGTTCTGTTTGTCTTTTGACTGCGGTCCAGTTCTCCTGTTATTCTGAACTAATCAAAGTGGGGATTATTTATGAGAGAACGCTCGGTTTTCTCATGAAAAACATGCGAGACTATGCTAATCTGTGGCATGTGTGTTCTCACACAAACTGCGCCTGTGCAAATATACAAAAAAAAATAGTTCATTTGCACCAAGCGGTGGTGATTATTTAGGGTCTCCAATAAGTCAGGTATAATGGCATACAGTCAGGGCCAGCAATGCCTGCTCTGCTGGCCTAAACACTATCACAACCTACCATTATCCTGGGGTCGGCTACTATTCGACCATTCGATTCGGACAATGCTTCTCGATTTTTTTCTGTCATTCACCCCCCCAAGGGACATAAATTCATTAATGTGAAGGGTTTAATGTGTTTTTAACGTCTTGAATGTGTGTAAACATGGGGTAATAACTATAAAATAATAATAATAATAACTATAAAAGCAAAAAAGGTCAGTATGGATAATTCATAATGGCGCCTATATCACTATATTGACAGTTAGTATTACTTATGTCATTGTATGGTCATATCACCTCGTACTTGGGTACGTGACAAAAAAATACATAAATAATACAATACATAAAATTAAAATTAAAATTAAAATTAAAATTAAAATTAAAATTAAAATTAAAATTAAAATTAAAATTAAAATTAAAATTAAAATACAAGTAGTACAAGTACAAAATTAAAATTAAAATTAAAATTAAAATTAAAATTAAAATTAAAATTAAAATTAAAATTAAAATTAAAATTAAAATTAAAATTAAAATTAAAATTAAAATTAAAATTAAAATTAAAATTAGGAAGTGAACAAATGTACCAGTTACTGATTGTACCAGATACCAAGTACCAGATGGAGGGGTAGGATTTAATAAGCTTTGCTTCTTCCGACTCCTTTTGGACATGTGGAACTGTGAACTGATTATGTGATGCATTCAATTGTAATCTGATGCATGTTCAAATGAAATTAAACCATTACCATTAACTGAACCATACTCAAGTGTGAGCACCCTTACATAGATCAGTCAGTAATTCTCATGGAATAACAAAGTTCAACCTTAAAAGCCTAATTTTCCCTTCTTACTTGACATATGACCTCAGTCTTGGGTCTCTGCTGTTTGACGTTGCTCTCCATACTCCACTCTGCAATGGCGCACGAGTGCAGAATGTGGTTTGGCTATTGTCATGCTGCAATAAGCAATAATACTTTAGACCCGTGACCACAATGTCTCCAAAATTCCATGTCAATTTCAGCATGAATGGAACCTTGCCAAATGTGCACGAATACCACACAATCACAGATTGAACTCCATTGTCCAGTTGTCACAACATGCATGATGTCTGAAATCTTTACGAACTGTGAACGCACCACACATGTATTTTGTCCAAGTATATCCCCATGCCCAATTTCAGATCAACATTTTCAATAAAGATAAATACATTAAAAACATATATATATATATTAATGGTGCACCCCTGCTATATTGGCTACATGATATGAAAAAAGGAACCATGAGAGTACTTTGGTGGTCCCCAATAACTGGAATCATTTTGATTGTGTGTTTTCAATTCCTTCACTGATTTGCATGTCTGTGTAACATAATAGTTGAACTGTAATAACACTGCATAACACTGCGTGAAGTCATGATATGATTAGAATATATTATAAAAAACAGAATCAAAATACCAAATGAATAAAGTCAAATGATTATAACATCAACTCTTTCCCCGACCCGAATGCATGCCCAAGTGCCACTCCAGTCGTTTGGCTCCGTGTGACAGCAAAACGGCAAAGAGAGCAAAAACTGACATGGTGGGGGTTGGTGGAGAAGCCGAGGGAGACTGCAAGCAAGCAACTGTCATCACAAACAAGAACCATCTGTCTCATTTGTGTAACTTGTTTTCTTTTAATATGAAAACTATGTCTGAGAGGATCTGGGAGTTTGAGAGGGGCCAAGGAGAAGACTGGTTTAAAGCCAGTCTTCTTCTGGGTTCTGAGCGAGTGGCATTAAGATCCAGACAACCTGCGCTGTTAACCCCTTAGACTCAGGATGGGTGTCCAAACCCTGGCCCATAAAAAGTATTCTTTAACATTGCATTTTTTGGCATTTGTGCATATAACTCCACACAATAAAATGGTCAGAGCACTTTTATGGGACATTGCTAAATGTTAGCATGCTAACATTAGCATTTTAGCATTGCTATCATACTACCATTTTTTGCTATTTTCATGGGTAGACACTTATATGAACACTTCGAACTATCATGCTAATGTTAGCATTGCTAGCATGCTAACATTTTCATACATATAAGATTAGGATGCTAGGTGTTAGCATGCTAACATGATCAAAGTAGCATTTTAGCCATTTCAATATATAGGCTCTATTATGCTAGGTGTTAGCATGTTAATAACATTATTATATTATATAACATGAGCATACTCAATTTTTTTTATTTTTAAGAATATGAACATAAGACACTTATGCTATCATGCTAGGTGTTGGCGTACTTATATTAGCAAAGTAGCATTTAAATCAATTTCCATATATAGGCACTATTATGCTAGGTGTTACCATATTAATAACATTATTCTATTATATAACATGAGCATACTCAAATTTTAGATTTTTAGATTTTTAAGAATATGAACATAAGACACTTATGCTATCATGCTAGGTGTTGGCGTATTAACATTAGCATGTTAGCATTCTCGAAGTCATTCGAACCCATGGTGTGTTTTCATGGTCAAGGCATCTAAATATGTAGATAAAATAAACGTAGGACTGATATTTGTGGTGTAAATCACAATATGAGGGAACTATGGCGCCAAGTGCTTCTCTAGTTAGCCATTTTTCTCTTTAGAACTTGCAGAAAAGAGTAAGATGTTGTTATGTTTCACATAATGATTGTGGATGAGGGGCAAAATTTAAAAAAAGTGCAGTTTTCCTTTAAGAAAATGGTAAACAATCATACATAAAATGCATTATAACACAGTTTAAATGGACAGATATGAATATTTATTTTATATTATGTTAACACACACCTTTGGAAGACCTTAATTCATCAAAATACTGTCTGCCGTTGTTAAAACTCTACTGAAAGCTTTTTTTTTCACTCTGTGGCATGAAAAGTCTGTCCTTGGTATCAGCACACATCAGCACAGTGTCAGCGTGTTTTATTGCAGTAGTGTATTGGGTTTCTTCCACTCATGTTGATGTATGTTGACAGTACGTGGTCAAATCCTGCTGTCAGTCTCTTTCTAATCCTCACGCGCACACACACACTTGGATATTTCCCCATCGGCCTGGCCACCTCCCACCTTATTTAAACCATCTTGGGAACGGTTACACTGCAGTAACAGAAGCAATGTAATTGAAAGATAATGCAGAATCTAGCTTGTGTGCCTGTGTAATATCGATAGCAACAGAAGCAGAAGGAAGTCTGTACCATGTGGTCTGCATTTAATGTAATCCTTGTATATTCGAGTGTTCTTGCCCCCTGGTCTTTCTCAAAGCCAAAACAGACTAGACGAGTGAGTGGCTTCCTTGCATCGTGCAGAAACTTAACTACTGTCTGTGGTTGGCACACTGCATGATTGCACTTAAAATCACTATTAGAGATATATTGTTGGTGTTGGTACACAAATATTGTACAATTATGTTGCTCAATGTGTGGGGACCATTTTTTTTTCAGTGACTCTCAACTCAAACATGGGTTGCATGTTAAAAAAAAAATACAGAAAAAATGTTTTGGTTTTATTCCAGAGGGAAAAAATGACTCCAAATTGAAATAAATGTATGTGCTTTGGGCTCGGTGGTGAATTCGAACATATACTGTACTGCGGTATGGAAAAGAACAGTCAACAGGCATATTTGACACAGCATATATTCAGCATTAACATACATTCAGAGGCAGTATAATCGTCTTCAGTGTATAAGTCTTTACAGATCTACGTTATGATCATTATAATGCTAACAAGCAAGCAAGCTTGCCTAACAACAAATAAGGCAAGCGTGGCGTTTTTCGGTGGTACGGGTCGGCCATACGTACGTGGTCACATGCTGCGGGGTAGAGGGCTTTATGTGCGGTTGGAGAGAAAGTGCTTCAGTCATCATGCATGGTGAACACGCGCAGCGACCTGCCGTCAGAGCCCAGAAGGTTTTCATTATCTGAGTGTTTGCATTGTGTCTGCGTGATGCATGTGTTTGTGCGGGTTTGTGTGATACGCAAGGAGGTCGATATCCCGGGCTGATCTATCCGATCTGATGGATGTTTATATAAAAGACACATTTTCACATAGCGCTCGAGTTCAGTTCAGTTTGGAACGGTAATGTATGTGTGTATAGTGTGACATTATAGCAACGTGATACCAATGGATTTCCGCAAAAATTGGGAATCTCGATTTTCTTTTGCATTTAAGCTTTTTTTTTATTGGCAAAAACGTAAACATATCTTAGCTTTTTTTCAACTATATAATATAAATTATATACATAGACAGTGTTTTCATGTTTGTTAGCATGCTAACTGTTATTAGCATTGCTAGTATCCTAACGTTAGCATTTAAGCCTTTTTTCTTATGTATAAACTTACATAAAGAGTCCGCAAAAATTAGGAATCTCGATTTTCTTTTGCGTTTTAGCCATTTTTATAGGCATAAACTTAAACATGAAGACTAAGCATCTTAGCTTTTTTTTCAACTATATAATATAAACTTACATAGACAGTGTTTTCATGTTTGTTAGCATGCTAACTTTTATTAGCATTGCTAGTATCCTAACGTTAGCATTTAAGCCTTTATTCTTATGTGTAAACTTACATAAAGAGTCCGCAAAAATTAGGAATCTCGATTTTCTTTTGCGTTTTAGCCATTTTTATAGGCATAAACTTAAACATAAAGACTAAGCATCTTAGCTTTTTTTCAACTATATAATATAAACTTACATAGACAGTGTTTGTTAGCATGCTAACTGTTAATATATTAGCATTGCTAGTTTTGTAACGTTAGCATTTACGGCATTTTTCTTATGTATAAACTAAGAGTAAGTGCTATTATACCAGCATGCTATCAGCTAGTGTGTTAGCATTGTTAGCATGTTAACATTAGCATTGTAGCTTTTATAAACTTACCATTACGTGCATTAATTACCTGCCATCTTTAGAAAGCACAGAAAAGAGAAAGACGGGTCTTTGTGTCTTACATAAGGATCGTGAATGAGAAAAATAAGATAATGGTTCATATCGGTGATGGTTTTTCCGCTGTTGATGATATCACTGCGAGTGATCATCCGAGTTTTTCAAAATAAATAAATGACGGCCTGTTATGAGTAAAACAACAACAACTTATTTTACAAATTGCAAATTTAACTTTTGGCCTCAATTCCAACTTATGAGTCCTGTGTTCTTTATAGCTTATGTTTATTTTATTATGTATTTATTACTATATTATGTAATACAAGTGCAATGGTGACTAAAGGAGCGTTATTTCCTGCCTAGAGGGCTTCAATAATGTTAAAAAAAACATATTTAGAAGGTCATAAACTACAAAATAACTACAAAAATATTTCATTTATAAATGAGGAATCCTACTTCACGGAAATTCACTTATCACAGTTGGGTCTGGAACCAATTAACAGTGATAAATGAGGTATTGCTGTATTGGTCTTATTTTGCACAAAGAGTGTTTATTTGTGAAATGCATCAACTGGAATCACAGTACAAGAAATATAACGTGTTCTTTCATTACCAGTCATGTGACCTTAGATTAGTTTGAGGGAAAAGCTGCGATGTATCGGTATCGGTAATGACGTGCTGGACTATATTGGTATATCGGTATATCGGTATATCGGGATATTGGTATATCGGTATATCGGTATATTGGTATATCGGTATATCGGTATGTCGGTATATCGTTTATCGGTATATCGGTATATCGTATATCGGTATATCGGTATATTGGTATATCGGTATATCGGTATACCGGTATATCGTTATATCGGTATATCGGTATATCGGTATATCGGTATATTGGTATATCGTTTATCGGTATATCGGTATATCGGTATATTGGTATATCGGTATATCGGTATACCGGTATATCGGTATATCGGTATATCGGTATATCGTATATCGGTATATCGTTCATCGGTATATCGGTATATTGGTATATCGGTATGTTGGTATGTTGGTATGTTGGTATGTTGGTATATCGGTATATCGTTTATTGGTATATCGGTATATCGGTATATCGGTATACCGGTATATCGTATATCGGTATATCGTATATCGTATATCGGTATATCGTTCATCGGTATATCGGTATATCGGTATATTGGTATATCGGTATATCGGTATGTTGGTATATCGGTATGTCGGTATGTCGGTATGTCGGTATATCGGTATATCGGTATATCGGTATATCGGTATATCGTATATCGGTATGTCGGTATGTCGGTATGTTGGTATATCGGTATATCGGTATATCGGTATATCGGTATGTCGGTATGTCGGTATGTTGGTATGTTGGTATGTTGGTATATCGGTATATCGGTATATCGGTATATCGGTATCAAGCCAAAGTTGAGCATCTCTGTTCGTTTCTAATGTTGACGCTATTTTCCAATTTCGCTATTTTGGGAATCCCTCCAATTTCGACGATGGGAAAACTGTGTTTCGTTACAAACTGAACCAAACTGTCCTGCTTTGTGAAAACTGGTCCAAGTTCTGGGTGTGAATGAGTACTAATCTTTTGGAGACGCGATTGTGTTCTCTGCCCGATGCCCACCACTTGTGCTCATGCTGTGAGCTGACATCAAAACAGGAAGTAACTGATAGTGGATTTCACTTGGAATAATTTCACGCATGTCTGCATGGAAGTGGAGCTCGGTGCAGCTCAGTGCGTATAAACACAGAAAGCACACAGAAGGTCCACGTGTGACTGCTGACTCAGTCTTTGCCGTTGGTCCTTCACGGACGCTTCCTTGAAGTGCGGCATTGAATCTCCAAAGCAGCAGCAGCAGTAGCAGCAGCAGCAACGAGGACAGAGGGCCCACAGCCCTCCTTTAGACCCAAATCTCAGAACGTTTATCCCTCCTTATTTCCACGTCTCCTCAGTCAATCCCAGATAAGCTCCTCAGTCTCAGCAAATAAGTTAAACATTCTAAAAAGGAGCGGAGAAGGGATGTGAACGATGCATTCTAATTGAGACCACAACAGTATGAGGACTTGGACCTCCGTGGACCTCTCGGCTACTCGGTCTCTTGGTGGTATCCAGCCGAGGCGGCGTCCGAGGCGCTTTCTCCGGTTTCGATCAGGACTGTGAGGCATTGTGTTCATCTGCATTGCCCTCTGCTCCGGCTCAGTTCATCACCGGCACGTGTGCATCTCCACCATTTTGCGGCACTGTTTGCATTTGACGTAACAGCACCAGTGGAACTTACAGCTGCACCTGTCCACCACCTCCACTTCCTGTGTCTGGAACCCGCGGCCGCAGCACATCAGCTCGCAGCCGTCGATCGCTTTTGACGTTCTGTTACACTGGCGCCCCACTGTGCCCAGCATGCCCGGCGTACGTGGGTCGTAGTCGCAGAAGTCCGGACTGGGCTCCAAGTAGACCAGATCCTCATCAGTGTGAGGTTTGAACTGGGAGTTTCGAGGCACCAGGACTTTTGCGGAACCCATTTTGCGCTGCTCCACTTCGGTGGCGCCATCGAACTTCTCCTTGATGATGTTGCCCACCTTGCGGAAGGGCGGCATAGCTTTCCAGCAGGTCTTCACCTCACAGGAACCCGACACGCCGTGACATTTACACTCCACACGCATGTGAGCCAGGATGGCCTGGAAAAATGACAGAAGTTGATTAGAAGTTTCATTTGGGAATACTGCTATCTCCAGGGGTTCCGGGGTCGGAATTTCCAATGGGATGGAATTGCACTGTATAGTACGCAAACAGGTTTTCAATATAATAACCAACATATTTCATTCCATTCCAATTTTTTCCGCTTATCCGGATCCGGTTCGCAGGGGGGGGTCTCAGGAGGGATTTTTCAGACATCCACATCCCTGGCCACCTCTTTCCTCGGTTCCACTGTGAGGACCCCAAGGCATTCCCAGGCCAGCTGTGAGACATAATCCCTTCTCCCGGCTGGGCATGCCGGAACACCTCACCGTGGAAGGAGTGGCGGCTCTACTCTGAGCCCCTCCTGGATGACCCAGCTCCTCGCCCTATCTCTGTTAGGGTCAGTCCAACCACCCTACGGATGAAGCTCATTTCAGACCCCATTCTTCCGGTCACGACCCAAAGCGTGGGAACGTAGATCGACTAGTAAATCGAGAGCTTTGCTCGGTCCGGTACATCAACCGCTGCCTCGTATGTCGACCTCACTTTCCAACCCGAAGATACTCGAATGCCACCACCGGGGACAAGACCTCACTCCCAACCTGGATGGTGCAAGGCAACCTTTTCTGACTGAGAACCATCGCTGGTGCTGAGTCTTATTCCAGAACGCTGAAGATCACAGCAACACCACCGTGTTATCAACATCCATTGCTGGAGCCTATCCCAGAAAACCTCGACACAATGACCACTTTCATTGGTACTACTCAGAAATTGGATGAAAAAGCAGTTTTTTATCGAGCTAGAGGCGCCCTCTTCCACCAACTGAAGGCGCCGATTGGTTCCGCCTGCCGGGATTTTGATGTCAGCTGACTAAGATCATGTGACATCTTCAGAATTGTTCGATTCCAAGTGTTACCGAAGCGATACTTCGATACAGATACAGTTATTACTGACTCAGGTTTCACTGTCTGGTGGGTACTCAACGAGTACTCTCGTGCATTTTGATGTCAGCTGACTAAGATCATGTAACATCTTTATCTGGGTTAAATAATTGTTCGATTCCTAGTGTTACCGAAGCGATACTTTGATACAGATACAGTTATTATTGACTCAAGTTTTACTGTCTGAGGGGTACTCAATGAGTACTCTAGTGTATTTTGATGTCAGCTGACTAAGATCATGTGACATCTTCAGAATTGTTCGATTCCTAGTGTTACCGAAGCGATACTTCGATACAGATACAGTTATTATTGACTAAAATTTCACTGTCTGATGTGTACTCAACGAGTACTCTAGTGCATTTTGATATCAGCTGACTGACATCATGTGACATCTTTATCTGGGTTAGAGAATTGTTCGATTCCTAGTATTACCGAAGCGATACTTCGATACAGATACAGTTATTATTGACTCAAGTTTTACTGTCTGAGGGGTACTCAATGAGTACTCTAGTGCATTTTGATGTCAGCTGACTAATATCATGTGACATCTTTATCTGGGTTACAGAATTGTCCGATTCCTAGTGTTACTGAAGCAATACTTCGATACAGTTATTATTGACTCTTGACGGGTATTCAACGAGCATCGACTAACTCGAGTCATTAGACTACCCGATTCACTTCAATGTGTGATTCGTACAAATATCAGTCAGTATCCTGCTATACATGAAAAATACTAAGGTAATAAAGCAGGTTGAGTTACCTTCCTTCCGGCCTCATTGTTGTGGAGGTTCATGAGGGCCCGACTGGACGACTGGCCTTTACTCCTCTCCCTCACGTCCACAAAGGACTGAGAAAAAGCCACTCCGTAAGCAATGTTGTCACTGCAGCCTGACCACTGGAATCCTGCGACAAGATATTACAATTACTCTAATATGCCTTTTTTTTTTTTTTTTTTTGTCAAAAACACTATATCAAATGACACTGTGAAATGTCTGAGGTGATCCTCGTAGTGTTGAAACAGCAAAGCGTTAGCCACAAGTCAGCAGCTTTGCATCGGACTTATAAGAGCGCTCATTGTTTTGCTGCCTGGCTGCAACTTTACTAACCGCAGTCCGACACCAGCGCAGCACTGAGTCAGTGATAATAATCATAATCACACAAGCACCACTTTTTGTTCAAACACACTTAAGCGAGAAAAGTGTACTTTTCCACAGTCAAGAATTGTATAGTAATATTTCTTGTTTACTTTTATAAATGAGATACACCTTAAAAGTCGTATTTCCGATAGACTATCTGCATGTGTCGCTACGTCTGGCTTTGTCAGAAGAACCGAGCGAGTGATATTTACCCTCTGGACTGACTCCATGCACATTGTGGTCGCAGCCGCATTTTTCCAGCTCTCCGCTGCTGCAGGCCCGCGTGACCGCGAATGCCACACTGGCTGCTGAGATGGCGTACACAAAGGCAGCCTCACGGGTGCCTAAGACACACACACACACACACACAGGCAACCGGCGTTGAAGAGGCGTTAAAAGTAACATGCGTCGTGCTCGCGACATGAGATAAGAGCGTGGCGCCTGCACAAACGCACCCTGGGTGACCACTTTGCCGAACACGGGCATGCTCTCCAGGGTGGAGCAGTTCCAGCGTCGGTTGCGGAACTGGAACTGGCACTCGTCGATCGCCAGCTGAGCGCCCCGGCGCACCGCGTCCATCACCTCCACACTGCGCTTACAGATTTGAACCTGCGGCAGAGAACAAGGTGTGAAGCATGTTGGCAGTAAGGACCCCAGGCAACCATCATCATGACCCCCCCCATACAGAAATGTATGAGGGGGGTCATTACATTTACTTTCTATCTAAAGAAATTCGGTCACCCTAAATTATCATTTTGTTATTATTATTATTATTATTATTATTATTATTATTATTATTATTATTATTATTATTATTATTATTATTATTATTATTATTATTATAAAGTGTAATAACGTAATTTAAGAAAAAAATTACCATATTTTTTTTGGACTATAAGTCGCTACGGAGTATAAGTCGCACAAGACCAAAAATGCATAATTAGGTAGAAAAAAAACATACATAAGTCGCTCTGGAGTATAAGTCCCAGGAACAGCCAACCTATCAAAAAAAGTGCGACTTATAGTCCGGAAAATACGCTAAGTAATTGTTATAATGAATACATAGAAATTATAATTACTAAAATAACAACAATTTTGCAAATTAGAAAAATTTGGTCAAAATTTTTTTATTTTTCATCTCTGAAAAAAGGCCGTTGCTTCCACAAAAAACATATGGCATTTACCCTGTGGCTTTAATAATTTATAAATATGTGCTAACATAGATAAAAATATGTGGCATACATTTATCAGCTCATGAATTTTTACGTTTATGGGTTCATGCTTCACTGATCATGTTTTTTTTTTTGCCAACCACTATCCGGCGGCTGCTGCATCATAGTTCCATGTGGCAAAGCCATCATCTAAGTTTAATAAGTGTGTGAGGCACATTCAGGGCTTAAACCGAGTTTTGGTTGGTACAATTTTTTGGAGAGAGGGTGAAAAACAAAAGTTTTTTGCTATTGGCTGATAAGTCTGAAACGGAAGCCTCACGAAAAGCAGGTCTGAAGCGTCATTGGTTATTGCACCTGTCTTTGGATGAGGCCTCGTAACCTCTCGCACGTTTCTTCGTCCCGGATGCTTCCTACCGATGATAGCTTGGCCAGGTACCTGATAGGACAGAAAGTAGAATTGAACTTCATCAATGAGCGTATGATAGAGAACACAAAGAGAAAAAGAACCAAAACTAACTCGATGAGGGTGTTAGAGGAAGTTAGATGACTGATGTCATGACATCAGTCAACTGATATGAAACTCCCATCCTGATTCGCTACGGCAAAGATTAAGTGAAGAGACGCCCCTAGCGATACATGGAAATACACCTTTCAACCAAATTTGAATAAAGTAACTGATAAGTAAGTAAGTAAGTGATAAGTAAGTGATAAGATGCCCACAATGTATCAATAACAAAAGTTATATGTTCACTTGTCGTGATTAAGCTTTCATTGGGGTGCTGCAATGACATCAGCCTCCCCCTGGGCTCTGTGCTCCTGTAGCTCCCTCTGGTGAACAGAAGCAGCATTGCGATGACATCCATCTATGTTGCTTGTCTGCCAATTAACTGCTCTTGTAATACCTTTTGAGTGTTAAGTTACTGTGTGATGATTTTAATGTTTGTAAGATGACGCAGTGAGTCAGACTGTTCTATTCAGCCATTTCCAATGATTTGGATAGCTTTAGCAAAAAAAAAAAAAAAGGCCAAGTTGTGAATGTCTTTGAGTGGGGTGGAACTGTCAACAGCACCCGATGTTTCTCAGTGAAAGCAGAAAATGCAAAACAATACAATGCTTTCACTTTGGGGTCCCCAAATATTCCCAAAATTCCCAGATGACGCCAGAAAAGTCGATAGATTTGTTGCTTTTGAGAAAATGTATCAAGTCATACATCAAGTGGCGTGGAATGTCGCCAGATTTAGCGAGAAGAAAATTGCCAAGTTGGCAACGCTGCGAGAGAAGTGTGTAAGTTGGAATACTAAGTGTTGGAATTGTGCAGCTGCTGAAGTGTTGAGGACAAAATGTTAATCATGCAATTTTTAAAAACGTAATTAATGAAATGTGCTTATTTTTGACATCCCTAGAATAAATATTTACGTGTTGTTGAGGTCCAAGCAGGGGCGTGTGATTTAGCTTAAACCCGCCAATCAAACGATGCAGGGAGGGGTTGAGTTCCCATGACGTTGTGAGAACGTTTTGGGCGAGGGACTGCTTACGAGTACACGGAGAGGAGGGAAAGTGGTTTATCACAGACACCACCTCGAGCCCAGACAGGTCAGTAAGATATAGCGCATACGCGCACAATCGAAGACGTGTGAGAGAACGACATTGGTCTCGATGACCCGACTCCCCCACGCGCACACCTGCCCCCCATATCTCCAGGCCCAGCTGCGCTTCACAGAAATAGGCTTTCACATTAGCCGCCGCTGAACCGCCCCTTTGAGGTCGGGGGGCCTTGATGATGTACCGTCTACAGCGCTCGGAGCTTCCTGACGTGTCGCTTTCATCGCTGAATTTGAGTGCTATGATGCCGTTTGAGCAAACATTGTTTTCACTTCGGTTTTTCAAGCTCATTTCATGAGTCCGAGGTTATGAGTTCCCAAGTTCCCAAGGCCACACATACCTCGGCAAAACCTTCATGGGTCTGTCTCAGTGTCTCAGTGGAGCTGTGGCACATGTCCAAATCTGGGAGAATTATGGTGATTATTATTATTGACAGCACTTTACAGGGATACTGGAACCGTTTTGCATTGTATTTTCCATCATGTTTGGTACAGCAAAGCCTAAAATATTTTGACATTTAATACCATTTCTGAGTATCGTCCTTAACCTATTAAACCCTGCAGACCCCCGTTCTCCTGGGGGCAGCCAGGTTGAGTTTGTGTTGCGATGGAAGCTGCAAAACAATGTCAGCTACAATCACAACATAACAATTTTAAACAACTTTTAAAGCACTTAAATGGGCAAATGCAAAAAAAAATGTCCATCCAAGCAAAGATAAATGTACATTTTCACATCTATAGTAGCCAAAGGTTATGTTTTTTTTTGTAACCAAGATTCTCCATGTCAATTAACAATTAATCAAAGAATCAATGATTAATCGTCAGCTATTTCATTCAATTAATCATTTTTTTTATTTAAAAATGTAAATATCCTGTTTTCAGTGGTATTAATACAGCAGGTCCGGCTCTAACCAAAAATGAACTCTAACCAAAGCAACTTTTACCATAGAAAATGATGCAAATGCAATGAATCTGTTCCAGACACGGGAAAATGTTAAAACAAAACACATTATATAGACGGTAATTATAGTTTTACATGCAGAAAATTATGTAAATGACAAATGAATGGACATCTGAACATTTAACTTTTACCACTTTTACCCACTTTCCTTGGAAAAATACCCACACAAAATAATCAATTAACAAAATAACACTGCTATAAGCACATTTGAATGCTTAAATGTTGTTTGTCTAAACCAGAAATTAGTTTTGGATGTAAAATGGCCGCAGAAATGATGTTGAAATGATGTCTTCTCTTTAAGCAATAAGATTCGGAGGTCTTGTACCCCTTTTTTCCGTACAGACCATCGGCTTTCTCTTTTTCTGTGGCCCACAATACACATACAAGTATCGTGAGATTTTGTCTTTTGATCCAAGATGGCGGCATAAACAAATCGGGCTCTATTTTGGACGTGGTTGTTAACTGAAAAACGTTAACTAAGGTACCATT
This sequence comes from Doryrhamphus excisus, assembly GCF_030265055.1. Taxonomy (NCBI): domain Eukaryota; kingdom Metazoa; phylum Chordata; class Actinopteri; order Syngnathiformes; family Syngnathidae; genus Doryrhamphus; species Doryrhamphus excisus. Next base: position 41,642,856 of record NC_080466.1, read on the forward strand.
GTAATTAGTTAGTAAAACAGTTTATTGCAATATTGACAACGTCAACATCAAGCTAGCAGGAAGGTTAGGATTTGGGGATTTGAGCAAGCTAGTGGTCTCAGAGCATAATATATAATTTTTTTTTTTTTTTCTCATGGAAACTTTATGTGTAAGCCCGAACAAACCGCCTTTTACAACAGCTTGTGGCCTGTGTTTGTTGTGTTTGTTGTGTTTGGTGGCATCATATCGCATATCATCCTTCCAGAGGTCTGGCGGGCCAAACACCTCCTTCTCTCCTGTTGGCCTCTCATCTCATTCTCTCAACAGCCCAGATAATCGTCCTCTCGTTGCCGCTTTGAAGGCCCTGGTCTACCCAACCAGACCATGTCGGTACTCGCCACTTATCACAGTGATAACCCTGCGCTCTGCCACTCCACATCATCGTCTCAGCCGTATTGGCCAGCATCCACCCTTGGTGTGAATGAGACTTCCTCTGGAACGCTTCCAAGGCAATAATATACAACTACACCAAATTATACATTCATAGCAGAAATGATCATAAGGCGTGTTTTGCAGGACTTCCCAGATTTACTCACATATGGTGTTGCAATAAGTCGATTCCTGAATGGCGCTCCTGCTTTTGGGTCGTATATTATAACAATTAATAGCTCAGCAATGTGCAGATGACAGCATAAAACAAGCACAGTTTCTGGATTCTGCTCATCATCATCATCATGGTGACCAAACGCCATGCAAGCCATAAACGGAAGTGGATGCCGATCAGCACTCCTGTTTTAACTGTAGACTTGGTTTCCAAGCCCATTCATGCTGATACAGAGAGCTTCCAATATTTACAGATTTATGTGCTGAATCATATTTTTTTAATTATATTTTTTATTATTTTTTTTACAAAAAAAATCACCAAGAATTTTTATATAATAGGGCAAGAATAGGAGTTAAAATAAATATTCACATTACCTGTCATTAATTTATAATCTACTACTACTACTAGTAGTAGTAATAATCAGAAGAAGAATAATGATGATAGTAATAATAATAGGCTAATTAATAACATAATAATGATTATTATACAATATAATAATATATTTATTATATATAATATATTATATATATCCCGGTTCTTGTTCATTATTTGTGTTTGGGATTTCCTAATGTCTTCTACATTCATTCATATCCTGTGCATCTCCAGGGGGCTAAGCCCCCCCCCCGTCCTCAGAACCTTGTGACGCCCCTGAACGGAACCGACCAAAATAATCACGGAAAACTTACCTTACCGCGTTTATTGACAACACAAACAAAAACAGAAACGCCAGCTCTCCTCAGCTCTCCCACGGAAAGTTGTGTGCTGCAGTGAAATGTGTCCAAGTGGAAACGACGGTTAGGCTGAACTAATGTTCTGCACCACAGAGACGCGTTTGTCAAAATTGTCCTCCAGCTGTGGGGTGGGGTCGCCATCGCCACTCATCAGTCTATTGCTGATGACAGGGCTAAGCTGAAATGGAACCGTGGCAGAGAGCGGTCAGAGTTAAGGTTAGCAATCGTCAAATGGGAATTTTCAGGAAAAATAAAAGAAATATATCCAATATAGGAACAATTTTGGTACGGAAAAACCAGACTGGTGACTGCTCGAGCATAGATAGCCTCATCATAGCATCGTACCGGAGACGATTTTTTTTTTTTTTGATGAATGTGTAGGAATTTATAGGGAGGGTTGACATATAGTCTTTTGCATATTGTTCTTTAACAAGTTTAAGTCAACAAAATATGAAATTTCTCCAAAGAAATTGTATAATTGATGCTTAAACCATGAGGAATTATAAATTAATGCCTAACATTTTAATTTTTTTACTTAAAAAGTCCTCCAATTCTGCAATAATAAGCAAAGAGATACTGTAGAGGGTTTTTAAGACGGGCATTTGTGCGGACACCCGTGGGAAAGGACCATACAGACCTTGAGCAAGTGTGTTTCATTTTCAAGCCTCCTGTTATCTGCTCATTCTGAGGCACATACCCTTTGCTTCCCTGAGACGAGGTTAACAAAACACCTCATCCAGGAGACAGAGGAGTCAACCCATAGAAGGGCATCTCACAAACACACACACACACACACACACACACACACACAAAACAATCAGTCTCATCCTGGTCTCTATCTCCGTCTTTCCTCTCCCGGCCTCCAGTTCATAAATCCCACGGGCCTAAACCCGGTGGAGCCAGCGGTGCTGTGAAGGCCGTGATGCATAATGCAACACAAACACGCATTGGCCGATGGTTGCACTGCAGTCCAGGTGGAATGCACCGTGCCTCCCACTTAGAGCCCCCCCACAGCTTCATAGAAAGCCAAACAGGGGAGACATTTATGACACATGGTTGTTATCTAGGACAGGAAATACAGACATAATACAGACAGGAAAATGGTTGGGCATTAAAACAACATGACTGTTCATCTATGCTTAAAACATTTTTAAGCATAATATTCATATTATTCATTGTTTACAACGTATTGCACACTCTTATGTTGCAGGGACTCCAGGAGCGAGCTAACAGGTTAGCTCAGGGGTGGGCAAACTTTTTGACTCGCGGGCCGCATTGATTTAACAAAACGGGGGGGCAGACTATATATTTTACACGTAACAGTCCACCTGGTATTATTGTATCTGTAAAAGTGTCATGCAATCTGCTATTATTATGTATTATTTTAGATTTATATTTAAATATTTTATATTTAAATATTTTTATTTAAATATTTTATATTTAAATATTTAAATATTTTAAAATTTATTATTTTTATTATTATTATTATTATTATCATCATTATGCTTGTGTCCCTTTTTTCAGGAGCACTTTGTAAACAACAGACCACATCAAATAACAAAATTGATAAAACCATCAAAAGGTTGGCTCAAGCCATGATGCCAGTTCGTATGTTGAGTTTAAATGAAATACTTTGGAAAGAACGGACGGGCCGTATTCAAACACTTGGCGGGCCGGATGTGGCCCCCGGGCCGTAGTTTGCCCACCCCTGGGTTAGCTTCAGATATCATTTTCTTCTAATCTTCATTCATTCATTCATTTTCTACCACTTATCCTCACAAGGGTCGCTTGTGAGGGAGGGTGCTGGAGGCTGGAGCCTATCCCAGCTGTCAGGGTACACCCTGGACTGGTGGCCAGCCAATCACAGGGCACATATAGACAAACAACCATTCACACTCACATTCATACCTATGGACAATTTGGAGTCGCTAATTAAGTGAGCATGTTTTTGGAATGTGGGAGGAAGCCGGAGTACCCGGAGAAAACCGGCCGTGGAATTGAACTCAGGTCTCCTAGCTGTGAGGTCTGCGCGCTAACCACTCGACCCCCATGCAGCCCTGTTCTAAATTTAAGAAGCCAAAAAGTTACCACTTCCACGCAGAATAGGAGGAGAACCTTTTTTCACTTTATCATGTTTTGACTTAATGCGGTGTTAAGGTAATGTAATGTAAGGTAATGCCTCAATGTTTTGTGTCATTACTACTGCCTAGTGACCAGAATACTACATCACTTTTATATATTTATTTTGGTTATTGGTTGTTATCTAGGACAGGAAATACAGACAGACAGAAAAATGGTTGGGCACTGAGACAACATCATGTTTTCATGATATTTAAACATAAACATAAATTTCAGTACTCATTATTTCATCGTATTAGTGTCTTCTTTCAGGTGTTTCGGGGGCCTTTTCCAGCTGACCCGGGTGAGAAGTGGGGTAAACCCTATTTGGAACCCAGTGGCGATGATCGGTCGAGAAGAAACTCTGATACCAAACAGGCAGGGAATTGGATTGGATGGATTGGATTGAATTGGATGAGTCTATGGTGCAATATCACAGATTTTGGTAAGTTCTACCACTAATATACTAAAAATACCCAAACAAACACGTGACCAAATGAGAACAGGCAAAATAAAAGTATTGTATTTCTACTTGTCAGTACTCCAGGTCTACTTTTAAAGGTCCCGTGTTACTGCCGTAACCAATTCCCAGATGGCAATTGCGACCAAATTCTGAACTGGGACACACAAGCAGTAATTTGTGTCCGTGTTTGCCAGGAAGGCTTTGGTTCGATTGCAGATGTACTGGAACAACTCCCCGGACGCGGTCCCTTTTTAAACAAACTGTTGCACTCCAAATAAGAGTGATCGTGGATGCAACCTCCGTCTCATCAAATGTTTTATTACATCTGTCAAGCTATGAAAGTACATCATCAATACAATGGTAGTAAACGCAAAGAAGCCGAGCTATAGGTTGAACGTTTTTAGAATCAAAATGTATAATTACTTCATTCCTCAAACATAAGTACAAGGATAAGTCGGTAATAGACGCTGGATCTTAATAGTCGTTCAAATATCGCTCTTTCGAAACTGTCTCAGTTTGTTACTTAGCGACTTAGTTGCAATATCGTACAGTAAACCTCGGATATATCGGATTCAATTGTTCCTACTGGTTTTGTCCGATATAAGCGAAATCCGTTATATGCGTATACCGGAAAATGTCCGTTTTACGCATATATCGGATTTATATCCGGTATATGCGTGAATGGGATTTTATCCGTTATAAAAAGGCACTTCCTTGACTATGTTTCCAATGTACCTGGACATGCAGGCAACGCTGCAAACGCTGCAAATGACGTCGTATAGCGGCCTGTCACGATTCGGCGAATCGGAGCGCCACGATGCGGCCATCCGATATATGCGAGGGAAATTTAATGGAAATGCATTGGAACGGGACTGGAGATTTTGTCCGAAATAGGCGAAATCCGTTATAAAAAATCCGATATATGCAATGAATTTTTATTGGAAATGCATTACAGAAAAATCGGTTCTTTTTTATCTGTCCGTTGTGAGCGAATTTCCGATATATCCGAGTCCGATATATCCGCGGTTTACTGTACGTCGCAAACAAGTCAGTTTGCTTTTTACTGTATCGTTCACAGAGTCGAGTCGAGTGCCCAATCAAAGCATCCTACTCGTTGGTGACTTACTGTCTAATCCAAATCCTAACCCTAATCCTAATCCTAATCCTAACCCTAAAATCTGTCAAATTCATAACAGAATTTGAATATAGCACTGCTAGTGACGAGATTTATCCAGTCAATTCAAGACTTTTTTAATCCAAGCCTGCAGTACATACAAGACTTACTGAGACCTGTAGAGGGTGCAACATCACAAGCTTACTGACTGTGAACCCCCCCCTTCTTTAAAGTACAGTACAGTATACAGTATACAGTACAGAACATCTGCCCCCGCTGCAGTCTCTGAAAGTCTGACGCTGTTCGGTGCAGCAGGAGTTCATTTGACATTGACATGAATGAAGGATATGTAAAGTCCAAGGTCAAATGCGGAAATGTGTCATCCAGAGCAGACACGGCGGAAGGTCAGGTTGTGTGAAGATTTGGAAAATGTGAGGCAAGGCTGATACTATGGAAATGTGTTTGTTTGTTGGTATGTCTACATGTGTGTCTGGGTGTATTTATACGCCGGTGGCTCCACTGGAGCTCATTGCTCCCTAAAAATAACATGGCCGACCAACACCACAGCCCTCACACACACACACACACACACACACACGTCCAGTTTCATGCCAATTTGGGAAAAGAAATGAAAGACAGTAAAACCTCCTGCCTTTTATTAGTGCCATCGCCCAATAAGGATCGGAATCATTATGTGTGTGCGCCCCCTGAACTTGGCCTTGCCGTGTACCTGGGGGCTATTTCTCTTCAGAAATAAAATAATAAATGGCTTGATGTGATGGTTGATGGTTGGGTCTGGAACTTGTTCCAGACCCAACCGAATTGGCATGATTCATTGATAAAAATTAATATTTTCATAGTTAAAGCATAGAAAACCTGTTCCACAAATGTTTTGAACATTATTAGAGCCCCGTAGACATAAAATAGCACACCTATAGTCAACTTTATATTCCTATTATTCATTGTTTACAACATATTGCAAACTCTTATGCTGCAGGGACTCCAGACGGCTGCTAGCTAGCAAGCTAGCAAGCTAACCAGTTGGCTTCAGATTTAATTTTTTTCTAAACTTCATTCATTCATTCATTTTCTACCGCTTATCCTTACATGGGTCGCGGGGGGTGCTGGAGCCTATCCTAGCTGTCTTCGGGCAAGAGGCGGGGTACACCCTGGACTGGTGGCCAGCCAATCACATATAGACAAACAACCATTCACACTCACATTCATTGGAGTCGCCAATTAACCTAGCATGTTTTTGGAATGTGGGAGAAAACCGGAGTACCCGGAGAAAAACGGAATTGAACTCAGGTTTCCTAGCTGTGAGGTCTGTGCGCTAACCACTTGACCGCCGTGCAGCCCTGTTCTAAACTTAAGAAGCCAAAAAGTTATCACTTCCACACAGAATAGGAGGAGAACCTTTTTTTTCACTCTATCGTGTCAGACAGGCTATAGCTGACTTAATGCGGTGTTAAGGTAATGTAAGGTAAGGTAATGTCTCAATGTTTTGTGTCATTACTACTGCCTAGTGACCAGAATACTACATATCACTTGTATTGCAATATGTTTCCATTACTGTGGTTTCGCTTATGTCGACACTGACACCGCTTATGTCGACATAATGACACAAATGCAAACACATTGCCCCTTGTATCGTGGTTTGAAAAGTTGTCATATTAGTGCCTTGCGATTGAATTCCACCCACGTAAAGGTACACCCCGCCCCTCGGCCAAAGCAGCTCACTCGTGACCCTGAACACAACATGTCATAGACAATGCCTGAAGGAAAAGTCATGTTATTCATAATATCAGCCCCAGGAATGAAAATATCGGAATTGTGTCTCATGAATGTGACATTTCTTTGCATTAATAAAGCGTTTCTATCCTGTAAAAGACTCCCATTCATTCATCGGGGAGATGAGGAAATGCACTCGCTTGTGCGATCATTCATGCAAAGTGGGCAGGTTTGGACACACACCATCAAGCTGACTATTGACACAGTTAGCACACATGTGTAAACTATGTGTTGTACACACATATTTGTATGTATAAAGAGCTCTCTGTGTAGGAGGCTAGAATACATATTTGGTTCTCACCTCATCACCGCTGAGCCTCCTCCTTTATACTTTCGGCCTTTTCAATTTTAGATCAAGATGGAGGTCGTGAAAGGGTCAGATGTGTAGTTTCTCACCGGTGTCGGCATATAATCGGGTCATTTACTGTACTTTGTGATAACTTCAACCAAATACTGCATGTAACTTTTCAATACATGGTTGGGCATGCCCGGAATATCAGTTTCTCAGGGAGTACAGGGGATTGTATTATGTATTCTTCGAGAAGAGGCTCACTCTGCCTGATTTTGTAACCCCCTGCCCTTTATTAAACTTAAGTTAATAAATATGTATCTCTTTAATATAAAGGACATAGTTTTGTGGTCTGGACTGTACTATGGACTGTGACCACCTTCAATAGGGATGTCCCATAATATTGCCTAATAAAACTGATATATTGCTTAATATAATAAACAACCATGATGACTTTCTGACTCTGGTGTTGGGGAACAAAGACCTAATATCGAGAAACATGGCTGTCGTCATGGAGCTAGAGACACTTAATAGCATGACAACTAGCACAGATTCCTCTGGAGACCTGGTCCCGGACACCTGAGTCCCTTTACGTTCTCCAGTAGGCGGTAGAGTCCAGAGTCCAGGAGGACATCAAGGATGGCGTTGCTGATAGAATTTGTCGTGGCCTTCTCCATCTGTTTCCATGGCACGGTTAGCCTTCTCCATCCTTTACCCCTTCCCTCCTGTTCTTGACTTGGTTTCCAGATGACCCCCTTCTGGGCGTCATACCCTGGTATTCACCAAAGTGTATCGATGCTCCAAAATGACACAACTACTACATCCCTGTCTCGAAACGTCCCTCCGTGGTTGAGACCTGCTGGTTTTCCACGTTTTTGGGATCGCCGTCCATAGTTTTCCTCACCGCTCTGGAAAACTTCAGGAGCTTCTCCTGACGGCCTCACCCCAACGGACACATATTCTCAACTGGATTGTTCAGGTGGTCTTCAAGACATTTCGCCACTCTTCTGAGCATCAGTTCATGCTCAAAGACAAGGTGGGACAGACTAGACTGAGAACTCGGTGCAAGATCAAGTGTATTTATTTGTTCCTAATCATCTTAGTTTGTGGGCTGCACGGCAGTCGTGTGGTTAGCGCGGGTTCAATTCCACCCTCGGCCATCTCTGTGTGGAGTTTGCATGTTCTCCCCGTGCATGCGTGGTTTTTCTCCGGGTACTCCGGGTTTCCTCCCACATTCCAAAAACATGCTAGGTTAATTGGCGACTCCAAATTGTCCATAGGTATGAATGTGAGTGTGAATGGTTGTTTGTCTATATGTGCCCTGTGATTGGCTGACGACCAGTCCGTGGTGTACCCCGCCTCTCGCCTGAAGACAGCTGGGATAGGCTCCAGCACCCCCGTGACCCTTGTGAGGATAAGCGGTAGAAAATGAATGAATCTTAGTTTGTTCTCTGGCACCTTTTCTACTGTTTTCATTTGTTATTTCCTATTTTTCACTGAGTCTTATGTGTCTAAACTGTTTTCCACAAACATATCTTACATATAAATCGATTCCTTCACTATCGTGCACTGCAACGCTTTCCAAGCTACGCGGGTCGTCACTGCATCTAACAGATGGCGTGGTGTGCAGGCCAATTGCAATCAGCTGTTCACATCCATTGTTGTCGGCAAGCGCGGGCCCTTCTAACGTCGCCACCAGAGGGTGTGTTATGTCTCCGCAAAGCCTCACGCACTTCTCTGTAGAGCGCCACAATTGTATCTCATCTTTCAGTGAGGCCGCCCGCTCCTTTCCCCTGTCAGTTTGATCTGTCCTCCACTAATCCTAATCTGGTCATCCTGAGCGATTCCCCCTGCTGATTCAAGTGGGGGGGGGGGCATGATAATTGCACACACGGTGGTGACAAGAGGGCTTGAAATAACATGTTGCAACCTCATTGGAGTCATGTGGATGTGAAAGAAGTGTGAGGCGCCAGCGGGTACCGCCAAGGTCTCTGCTTTCTCTGGTTACGCTGCCATCTCTTTAGCACCTCGGCATGGTTATCCGGGACGTATGCTTCAATGCTCACACACACATTTGAGCCATCGCTGACACGCCAAACACCTCAGTGGCCTTAGGAAGAAATGATGCAATCCTAGTCACTATCACAGCATTGTATTACCGTCGGTGTCATGGAGATCGGTCCGCTACATTCGAGATGATAGTGACTACTTTAACTGATAAGAGTTTGACCAGTTTGTTACCTTTTGGAGACGGGCGGTGCATGGATCCGCCCGGTCGAACCAAATACACGCGCTATGACATGTACATTGATGGACTCTAAATATCAGTTCGGTCATCGCTCGCTCGCTGTATCGTTTCTTTCAGAAATTAATGAATGAATAATCGCTGTGTCGTAGTAGATTACGGGCTATTATTAGTCAATCATTCATTCATTTTCTACCGCTTATCCTCACGAGGGTTGATCCTGTCTTCGGGCGAGACAGCCTCTACACCCTGGACTGGTGGCCAGCCAATCACAGGGCACATATAGACAAACAACCATTCACACTCACATTCATACCTTAAACTAACATGCATGTTTTTGTAATGTTGAAGGAAACCGGAGTACTCAGAGAACATGCATGCATACATGCAAACCACTCGTCCACCGTGCGGCCTAGTTCCTGACCCGACCGCAGTAAATGAAGTTTTAAACTTTTATAGGTTTAAATATTAATACATTTACTTTACATTACATTGTTTGCTAAATACAAGGATGAAGAGTCTTGAACCAGTCATGATGTTACTATGGTAACCATTATGACATTGTATGGTGCATTATTAAAAAAAAAAAAAAACCTTAATATATATTATGGAAAGCAGGAAGTGAACAAATGTAACAGTTACTGATTGTAAAAGTACCAGATGGAGGGGTAGGATTTAATAAGCTTTGCTTCTTCCTACTCCTTTTGGACAACTATATTAGGAAAGCAGGAAGTTAACAAATGTAAAATGTACAAAAAAATGTACAAAAACATAATAAAAATACAAAAAATTAAGATACAAAAAATTAACAAAGTACAAAAAAATACTTACATTATATTAGGAAAGCAGGAAGTGAACAAATGTAACAGTTACTGATTGTAAAAGTACCAGATGGAGGGGTAGGATTTAATAAGCTTTGCTTCTTCCTACTCCTTTTGGACAACTATATTAGGAAAGCAGGAAGTGAACAAATGTAAAATGTACAAAAAAAATGTACAAAAAATTAATAAAAATACAAAAAATTAAGATACAAAAAATGAATAAAGTACAAAAAATACTTACATTATATTAGGAAAGCAGGAAGTGAACAAATGTAACAGTTACTGATTGTAAAAGTACCAGATGGAGGGGTAGGATTTAATAAGCTTTGCTTCTTCCTACTCCTTTTGGACATGTGGAACTGGGAACTGATTATGGGATGCATTCAATTGTAATCTGATGCATGTTCAAATGAAATAAAACCATTACCATTACCATTGAATATGTTCCTAGTTATAGCATGGAAAACGTGTTTACTGTATGTCTTTCTAAATATGGTTATTATTATTATTATTATTATTATTATTATTATTATTATTATTATTATTATTATTATTATTATTATTATTATTAGCCCTGTAGACATAAAATAACACCCCATTCATACCCAAGAAATGAGTTATTCTGCCGGCCCTAAACAATACTGCAACACCGTGTAATACCGTGTAACCACGCACACACACAATCAATTAGCATCACACTTGAAGGTAAATCCGCAGGTTTTACTGCGTGTCTCGCTCCGTGCATCGCAGCAATCCTACACGGCTTGAAGATTCCTGCCACAGTCGTTGCTCTTGCATGACTGAAACAGGGCCCTACAGGTCCAAATTCTTTTTCAGCACAGCTGTTACCTGCCCTAGACCAGGTCCACCCAACATTTACACCTCCTATTGTAAAAACAACTGAATTTCTTCCATAGTAAATCACCGCATTTTTGAGTGAGCGCTCCTGCCAGTACATTCTCCGAATCGTTGATTTGATTTCAAAGTGCACATACAGCACACACACACACACACACACACACACATACACACCTTCCCTGTTCCCTCAGTGTAATGTGTGCTCACCTGTTTGCTGGCTGTGACTTACGAGACCAAGTGTTAATTACCGAGTGTGTGCGCCACAACAACAAAAACACACACACCATACATCACATGTGCCAGCCATGCTTTATAACAGGAGAGAGAGCACCAAGTAGCGAAAAAAGTGTAATAATAATTACTCATAATTTGTCGGCAGTGATCGTTTTCAGCATAACCAAATACTTAACTACGCAAAAAGTAAACAAGCCAAGGACAAGCTTCTCCATTAATCAGAGATGAACGCAACCAAGTGGAGCACACAGTGCAACTGCACCACTTCCCCAACAGGAGGTTACCCAGTATGCCTTGCGGGTTTGTGAATGACTATAAAATAGTATTGTTTTGCATGCATTTTAGTGTGGAAGCGTCTATTTTGTTACCTGCATAGTTCGTGTGTTACAGTTACATGTATGTTGCATCATTTGCGGGGGGGGGGGGGGGGGGGGGGGGACGGTGTAAATATCCTCCTGGTTCCCTGCATCCTACTTTCTGTACAACTGAAGACGTACTTTACGTTTTTATAAACAATAATACTCGGCCCCAACAACTGATGCAACTCCCCACTAATGGATGCCACTTTAGAGCAATTTCAAGCCATAAAAATGGCCACAAGGGGGCGGATGTGCATTTTTATAACGGTGAATCGGAAAAAACACACACATCAGGAAGGAGGACGTGATGAGAGTGTAGCGTGCGCACACATAGTTCAGTTCCAAATGTGAAAATCGTAAATATTTCATGGTGTTATATTTGTAAATAAATTATTATTTTGATGTAAAATGTATATGTATAATGTATATGTTAGTATAGTTGTTTAGATATCGGAGCTGTCATAAAAGCAACAAATATTTGAAAGTTATGCTTGAAATGTATATTTTCACAAAAACCTTTTGTAGTTGGGAACTGATTTTTTCCTGAAACTTAACAATCTTCTACTGCTGATTACTAAAGAACAGAAAAACTATGGTGGGTATGAATTATGAGTAATAGACACAAATGTAACCATGTGACGTTCCTTAATGCTAACTCCTACGCATTATATTTGTAAATAAATTATTATTTTGATGTAAAATGTATATGTATAATGTATATGTTAGTATAGTTGTTTAGATATCGGAGCTGTCATAAAAGCAACAAATATTTGAAAGTTATACTTGAAATGTATATTTTCACAAAAACCTTTTGTAGTTGGGAACTGATTTTTTCCCGTAACTTAACAATCTTTGACTGCTGATTACTAAAGAACAGAAAAACTATGGTGGGTATGAATTATGAGTAATAGACACAAATGTAACCATGTGACGTTCCTTAATGCTAACTCCTACGCGTTATATTTGTAAATAAATTATTATTTTGATGTAAAATGTATATGTATAATGTATATGTTGGTATAGTTGTTTAGATATCGGAGCTGTCATAAAAGCAACAAATATTTGAAAGTTATGCTTGAAATGTATATTTTCACAAAAACCTTTTGTAGTTGGGAACTGATATTTTCCCGAAACTTAACAATCTTTGACTGCTGATTACTAAAGAACAGAAAAACTATGGTGGGTATGAATTATGAGTCATAGACACAAATGTAACCATGTGACGTTCCTTAATGCTAACTCCCGAGCTAACTCCTAATTGTGTTATATTGACCCCGCGTCAGCTCCGTAGCACCCGTAGTTTACAGTCCACAGATTCGTCTCCGCTGAGTAATCCCACTGAGCGGCCGCGGCTTGCCCGTACATGCCTGCTGTCACCACGCCTTCCGTCACAAACAGCACAATTACTCTGCACTCTGTGACGGAGCTTCAAGCTCTTTGGCCAAGCTTTCGCAGGACTTCTTCTGTGGTGGAATCTGTACGCAGCGTCGGGACGCTGTCTTATCTTAACGTCAACACCAGATTAGAGTAAAGCTCACAAGCTAACCAAGTAGGGATCATTAATTACAGATCATAAGGTCATCGGTGGACACCGTACGTGTGATTCATACGTGTACATCTAGTATTAAAAGTCACGTGTAGCTCGGATAAAGTCACTCCGGGAGGGGGTTGGTTGGTTCCCGCTCAATGATGGACGCAACTCGTAAAAAGTGAGGAAGATAAGAGGTTGAATGGCAGTGCAAAATGGAGCGAAGCCTATGCGGAGGAATGCACCAAACCGCCTCCCACAGAGAGCAGCTCACAGGAAGAAGTAGCATGTAGAATATATATATAATATATATATAATATATATACTGTATTATTGTTTTTTCATTTAAGGCTTGTAATGGACGACACAGTACAGATGTCCACTGACAACATACATATGTTATTTCCAGTCATTGCTGCAAAATGAAAGAATTTATGGTTAGCAATATTGAAACCGTGTTTCTTATTTTTGTAATTTGTCATTTAAAAAAAAGTCTCAGTTGAACTCTTGTACAAATACTAGGACCCTAAGAAAATCTACGTTGACCCTTTGGTGAGCTGAGGGCCGCATAATGAAAAATCAAAGGATGTGGGAGGCAATTTTTTACATTTTTATGTATATTTTTTCAATTTGGTAAAAGTCAAAAGTCAAATACAAGCAGGGCTGCACCTAACGATTATTTTCTTTGTGGATGAATTAGAATCCTGTTGTTTTAATTCATCGGGTCGTCCCCATCATTGTTTGGTTTGGTCCTCAACTTATCAGAAGGCAAAAATACCAAAACACAAAGATAATAGACCTGCTTTCATGGCTGACTAAGGACTTAAAAAACATTTTTAATTTATTTTATTTTATTTTATTTTATTTTATTTTATTTTATTTTATTTTATTTTATTTTATTTTATTTTATTTTATTTTATTTTATTTTATTTTATTTTATTTTATTTTTATTTTTATTTTATTTTATTTTTTAGTCCCGTCCAGCCATTGGGGCAGATTGTCGATCTAAATGCCCTTACATGCTAAACAGATTTGCTCTGTGTAAAAAAAAAAAAACATTTTAAAATAAAAAAATAACAAACAAATACCAAAATAGTTGATTAATTGGATAATTGATTAATCGTTGCATCAACATTTCAGTTTTGACTTCTTACATGTGGCCTTTTTTTATGATTTATTGTTTCTACGGTTGACACACCTCCTGTATGTTATGATGATTTGATGTCATGTTTTTCCTGCTCTAATCTCAAAAGCACATCAACCCACATCAAAGTCTGTCTCCCTGAGTGGAATCCCCCACCCCCCACCCCCCCAACCCCACCTAAAAAGTGAAAAAGTGCTGAATTTCATGGCTTTTTTTTCTGTTTTCATACTTGGGATTTATGGATTTAATTATGTTGTCCATACTGTGCATATTTTCCTTTGTCTTTTTGTAATTTGTTGTCGCTAAAGCATCTCTAATGGGATCTTTGCCGGGGCGGTGCAAGGGACCTGTTAGCCCCCCTTTTGACAAATGATCTTTTTAAATAAAAAACAACATTACATGGATGTCAGTTTGGCAATTTTGTGCGCAAAACGGCCATGGAGGTAATAACAGTTTTGAAGTGCTTTAAAGCAAGGCCGTGTGCAAGGGGGATGCAAGGATGTTAGTAAGTTATTAAGTCTGGGCGTGCGTGTGTGCGCACAGTTTAACCATTAACCTGAGCTGCGGGGTTGATAGAGATGATGGAGGAGAAGAACGACGAGGAGGAAGAGGACGCACGAAATGGGTAAAAGTGACATTTTCGGATGAGAGAGTTGAACTTACAGCCAGTTGCTGGCGTTGGCGGAGAGGAGCGCGCAGCAGAGCATCAGCACACACCGCAACACACACTCCTCTGTCATCTCGGCTTCAGGGGGCACAAATAATCCCGTGATGGAGAGTCGCTGTCAGGGCTGGGAAGTCCAAATGAAGCGGCGGGCTGGGTGAATAGAAACGGGGCTGCTAATCCATCGCATCCAGCGGTTCGGCGCGCAGGTCCCTCCACCCCCCTGCCCCTGTCGTCTTCTTTCTTCCTCCTTGGTGCGCCACCAAGACGCGCAATGATGCTTGAAACAAGTCCGAACTTTACGCCTCCTCTTGAAGTCCACTTTGCGGAGAAAAGTGACGGGCCATCCAAGGCACCCAAAAATGCATGCATGCGTTGAGCGTAATTACGCGCAGAACTTGGGCACACACACTCACACACGCACGCACTCACACACGCACACACCGCCGGTTTGTCGCTGCGTCTGGCAGAGAGGAGAGTGTGTATGCTGTCTTTAGTGGAGGGGCGGTGCGTGGATGTGGAGGTATGGCACAGAGATGGGAGTTTTAGGGGGAGATGAGGGAGGCGGGTTCGTGTGCGTGTGTGTGTGTGTGTGTGTGTACAGACGGGACTGCGCGTATGTGTTTTAGAGGTCTCCGGGGAGGATGCAATAGCACAGCCATTCACTAATGGCCTCCCCAGCCATCCCCACTCCTCTCCAACACTCACATAAACACGCTCGCTTTCACTTTACACGCACACACGCGGACGCGCGCACGCCTCCGACCGCTTCTTGGCAGCGGCCCACGCTCCCTGTCACACACTCGACCACATTTTCTGCGGTCAGCGGGCTATTTAAAGCTTGGCTGCAAAATGTCTGAGTTGGAAACCTGCAAATCCCAAATAACATGACAAATATGAGGGGCGCGCCATTGATTGATGTACACAGGATGTTCGTCACGTGACCCAGTCAAGGGGAAAATTGACTTGATTTTTGCAGCAACACTAGTAAGGATCCTCATCTTTTACAAAATATACCAAATATGTTATTGTGAATTATGGGAGAAAATGAAATGACCTGCAAGGACCAATCACTGACCTGAGAGTTTGCAGTTTTATCAGAATTAGAATAGAACTCTGTATGTTGGAAAGACAACACAGACACAATAAAGGACCAACTCTGAAACAAAAAAATAATAATAATAACATTATTTTAATGACTACCAACTCCAGAGAAGCACATTTTAGTATGATTTCATAGAATAATTATTTACAGATATTAAATCCATTGTTTAGAATAATGATCAGTTCATTCATTATCATTATTTTTGTATTATTTTCTGCAGGTCAAACTAATTATTCTCTATAAAATGTATTTTTTGTTCATATTTTTGAGTGTCTCGGAGGCATCAATTGAATTGAGTTGAGTTATTTCCATGGGAAAAATGCATAATAATTCAGTTTTCATTTGAACTTTTGGAACGAATGAACAAAAAAAAGAGGGGCGGCAGTGTCGGTTTCGAACACGCTGAACAAGTTACATTGATAAACGTCAGGTTTACACATGCATGCACGGTTCAACTTGTCTGAAGAGGAGTAGGAAGCTGCCGAGTTGATTTAATCCAGCTGATAATTCACTCACAACGACACTTGCAATCAATAATTCACGTGTTTAAAGTTTGTCATTAAAAGTAACTCAACAAAAATAAGTATAAAATGTTCACATAATTTCCTTTCACTTACTGGTTTACAAGAATGCACCCTGCTGGGCTCGGTTGTCAGTTGTCTTGGTCTCACTTGACGAGTTTTTTCTATGCCGTGACACAATTTGTACACGCTCTCAAACTAAACAGCCTGCAGGTTGTAGCAATTATCAAGTCATTCAATGAAAATAACTGCAACTTTGTAGTATTCTGTATACTATACTGTATACTGGCTGCTGTTCCCCTGAGGTGGCTTGCATCATGCATCGGCTATACTGCCGACTGGCCAACAGAGGGAGTAAAGCATCTCACTGCTGATGAGCTGGAGAACATCTACACTGCACACATTACCAAGCCACTAAATTACACAGGAAGAACATGTCACAATGGACAAAGAGTTAGTGGGGATGTAAATATGGAAACAACTAAGTCAGTAAAAGGCAAATGCAGATTTACATCTAAAAATTCATTCATTCATTTTCTACCGTTTATCCTCACGAGGGTCGCGGGGGTGCTGGAGCCTATCCCAGCTGTCTTCAGGCAAGGGCACATATAGACAAACAACCATTCACACTCACATTCATACCTATGGACAATTTGGAGTCGCTAATTAACCTAGCATGTTTTTGGAATGTGTGAGGAAACTGGAGTACCCGGAAAAAATCCGCGCATGCACGGGGAGAACATGCAAACTCCACACAAAGATGGCCGAGGGTGGAATTGGGTGGAATTGAACTAAGGTCTCCTTTCTTCTGACTTGGTTTGATATTATAACGGTTAAACCACCGCAGAACTTAATGTGACGTAACCGTAGCGATTCAAACTATGCACAAAATCCTTCCAGTCCATGGCTGATCGGTACATGATGGTTTACTCAACCAGAGAGAAGACAAGAGAAGGAGCACCGGGTTTGGTTTTAATGTCAAAACGCTCAACTCTGAAGGTGAAGTACTAATCGGGAATGTCCGTCATCATGGGCGATGGTCATAGTCCATGGTTGCAACTGAGTCCATTAGCCAGACTTGCATAAACGAACCCAAAGTAGTTTAGAATTATTCTAAAAGAATGTATTTATATAGTGAGAAATGTCCATTTCAGCAGTATTCATTAGCACTTGTACAATTCATACTCATGCAGTACAAATAGAGGTACTCCAACCCTGAACCCGAACCAACCCAACACTAACCCTAAAGACTTTGCTGCCATAGTATCCGTCTCTTCCTTGTGCCGACGTCTGAGTCTTACTCAGATTTACTACCTCTTTACCCAAACCCTACCCTAATTGTAGCTGTAACCCAGAAGTTAACCCAAGTGAGGCCACCTTAGATCATTTGCAAGACCAGGAAGCTTTGTCAACCGTACGATGGACCATAGAGGTTGCTTCAAGGAGAATCGGGTATGACTTACCGACCATCATGGCAACGACCGTTACAGAAATTCTGGGTGCGTTGGAGGTGATGGATAGGTTGACCGGGTCTTGAGCCCCAGACCGGGAACCCCCAGCCCAGGAGGTCGAGCCCCCAGAAGGGGATTAAGTGAGGAGTCCGGAGGCATCTCACATATTTCTTTCTGTAGAAGTCAGCCATGGGGCGGCACAGCGGTTTAGTGGTTAGCGCGCAGACCTCACAGCTAGGAGACCGGGGTTCAATTCCACCCTCGGCCATCTCTGTGTGGAGTTTTCATGTTCTCCCCGTGCATGCGTGAGTTTTCTCCGGGTACTCCGGTTTCCTCCCACATTCCAAAAACATGCTAGGTTAATTAGCGACTCCAAATTGTCCATAGGTATGAATGTGAGTGTGAATGGTTGTTTGTCTATATGTGCCCTGTGATTGGCTGGCCACCAGTCCAGGGTGTACCCCGCCTCTCGCCCGAAGACAGCTGGGATAGGCTCCAGCACCCCCCGCGACCCTTGTGAGGAAAAGCAGTAGAAAATGAATGAATTACTGAATGAAGTCAGCCATTTTCCCAGAAATAACCATTCCATATCCAAGGCATCTTCCTGGTAGCCGGCTCTGACGCCGGTTTTGGGTCAGACCGGTGGGAGAACTCAGAGATGGAAGTCGTCCTCGCGACAATTTCTGAATGTCATGGTCAGGTTTGTCGTATAACTGTGGTTCCCGATGATTTTATGCGGTTTGCTTTAAATACGAGGTTTGGGTGGACAATATTTTGATCATAAACGGAGAGGGGGGAAATATGCAGTTTTACAAAAACCTTGCTATGGTATATGTGTGGACAGATTGGTCAATCGGTATGTCCGCCCGTCCGTCCATATCTGTTAATTTTTATATCCAGACTGCTTATTTTACCATTGTCTCACCTTGTCCTTTCCATGTAAACACCAAGGTTTTGGGATGCTTTTGGGGATTTTACAGCTTTAAACGGGACTCCTCTTAGATTTCCTAAGATTTAATGTGTGGGCGCTTTCTTTAGCATGTTGAAGTTGACGGTGTTGGGTGCTTTCGCATTGTGTTACGGAGGGAGACAAAAGCTCACACACTGCAGCGCAGGCTGCACCGCTTGTGAAAGAAACTATTATTCCCCACGGAGCTCCGGATCTGCGCTGACTTCAGCCAGTAAGCGAAGCAGAGCATGCATTTGTCCGTTTATTGGACACGAGCGACTTTTAATTGTATTGTTTACATACAGGTGACAATCTGTACCATTGATACGCATTTTAGTTGAGAGTTTGGTGGTCGATGCCGCAAGATCGGTTCTTAATTTGTAAATATGCATCGTTATGTACGTACATCGTTCTACGACATGGATAAAGACAGACATGGATGGGGTCATGAGAGAGGAGAAATTCAGAGTCAGGATGTGTTACCCTATCGACCTCCGGTCCCCATAGCAACAGGATCTGGCGCACACACACACACAGCCGGCACAAAGGCATTCTGGGAAAGAACAGGTTTTATATTGCTGCTGGCTTTGCACTCCTGGGCCATCGCCCCGGTAACACCAGTGCTTCTCAGACCTCTAACATTTACTCTCTTGCGAGACACACAAACACACACACGCAAGTACACACACACACACACTCACACACACACACAATACATGAACATTAGAGTTATGTCACTTCTGACAATTCTCTTTCACATTCTCAGCCTTCTCTCCCTGACCTTTGCATGACTTCTGTTCTCCTTACGTACCAAACAGTATGTGATCACTGATGTACTACTTCGGCGTTCCGAGATTCCCTCTTCAAAGATTAGCAGGTGTTGGTCCCTGCAGGAACCCGGGCCAACGGTTCCCCCAAACCAGGGGTGGGCAAACTTTTGGACTCGTGGGCCGCATTGAGTTAACAAAACTGTCTGGGGGGCCAGAATATATATATTTTTTATAACACACACTATTTTACACTTATAATTCTAACAGTCCACCTTGAATTATTTGTCTAATTTTATTTATTTATTATATATTATAATGATTAATTATACTATATATATTAATTATATTATTATATATATTATATTTAATATATTATATTATGTTTTATATATTTATTATTTATTTATTTAATTTATTTATTTGTATATATATTTGTATTTGCTTATAATTCTAACAGTCCACCTTGAATTATTTGTCTAATTTTATTTATATTATATATTATATTTAATCTACATATTATATATATATAATTTATTATATATATTATAATTATATTATTAATTACATTATATATCAATTATATTATATTTTTATATATTTATTATTTATTTACTTATTTGTATAATTTTATCTGTAAACGTGTCAGATTATTAGCTATATGTTTTAAATATGTTCCATATATCCCTTTTTTCCAGAGCACTTTAAACATCAAACCACATCAAACTACAAACTTGAATTTTACATTAAATTTTTTTTTAAATTATTTTTATTGTTTTTTTTTTTTTACTGAATAAGACATCCGACTTGCAAGTCATGTTGCCAGCATGTATGTTAAAAGTTAGAAAGCAACTGGCAGGCCGGATTCAAACGCTTAGTTGGCCGCATGTGGCCCCCGGGCCGTAGTTTGCCCACCCCTGCCCCAAACGGATAGCCTGTGCAGAACCACGATGTCAGGATTGACTTAAACCTCAGTTTTCCTTCATTTGAGCCACAAATTCCATTAATATGCTACATCTTGTAGCTAATTCCCAATTGCCTGGTTCACCTCAGTCTTCCGATCTGATCCGATCATCATCATCATCCGATCATCCGTGTTTCCTCAATTCCTCAAGAAACAATACAAGCAGTTGATGTTTGCTAAATACAAGGATGAAGAGTCTTGAACCAGTCATGATGTGCTATATTGACAGTTACCATGGTAACCATTACGGCATTGTATGGTCATATCACCTCGTACTTTGGTACGTGACAAAAAATTAAAAAAAAACAAAAACAAAAACGAACTATACTATACAAACTTTATTAGGAAAGCAGGAAGTGTACAAATTGAAGTGAAAAAATTATAAAAAATTAATTAAATTTTAAAAATTATTAAAAAAAAATAAATTATATTAGAAAGGCAGGAAGTACTTCACCTCGTACTTTGGTACGTGACAAAAAATAAAAAAAATAAAAATGAAAAAATTATAAAATTAATTAATTTTTTAAAATTATTTAAAAGTACTTCACCTCGTACTTTGGTACATGACAAAAAAAATGTAAAAAATTAAAAAAAAAAACCTTGAACTATATTAGGAAAGCAGGAAGTGAACAAATGTAACAGTTACTGATTGTAAAAGTACCAGATGGAGGGGTAGGATTTAATAAGCTTTGCTTCTTCCGACTCCCTTTGGACTGATTATGTGATGCATTCAATTGTAATCTGATGCATGTTGAAATGAAATCAAACCATTACCATTCCCATTACAATTCCCATTACCAATTCTATTTTACAGTTTTGACAAGCGAGACCAGGTCGCTGTCATCCAACCTAAACGGGGCTCCTGACCTTTCTTTCCCTCTATTTGTGTGTCGCATCTAGCGTGTAGTTACTCATTAGCCGGGGGTCGTTGTGTCCTCTGACCTTCCCAATGCCACACCAACAACACAGAGGTCGTAGGTCAAACGACCTTTAGCCTCTGCATTGCCACCCTCCTCCGCTCATTCTCCTGTTGACTTCATCCTCTTTTCCTTTTTACTCGGAAAATGTTTAGTGTTCCACAGGGATGCAGTGAGGTAGAAGGAGGTGATTTTTATATATGTGTGTGTGTGTGTGTGTGTGTGTGTGTCACAAGGTTGCCAGGGGTTAGGTCAGTAAATGAACAGCTGAGAGAGGTGATTTAGTCGGTATAGAAGCAGACCAACTGTCATAACAAAGACACAATCTGACAGCAGGCCAAGCAGAGACAAAGAGGAGTCACTGGGCCCTGGGAGGCACACACACACATATACACACATATACACACACACACACACACACACACATACACATACATACACTTACACAGACAATGGGGAGTCAACGCAGGGCTCCCAGAGGTCTTGTGAAGGTCCAGGGGCCAGACTGAGCTCTGCTGAAAGGCCCTAA